>NC_080635.1:82918928-83588512 GCF_027579445.1 Ammospiza nelsoni
CGAGTGTGTTCTGTAGTCCTGACCATACCAATAGATTTCATTAACAAATTTGGATCTCTTCTCTGGGAGCTGCTACATAATGTTCACCTGCACTAAATGTTGAATCTACTCAAACCTGATGAAGTTTTATAGTGTGCTGTTTTGTATGATAGTATTTTCTGATTGGCTTGAGATAACTGTAACTTGGACTTCAAAATTAATGAAACTTATACTTCAATCTTTTTTGCAGAAGAGAATATATATCCTGTACTTAATAATATTCATAGTTCATTCCTGGTAAGTCACATATAATCCATCTTCCAGGAATCTGGGCAAGCTAGTGTGTGCTGTCTGGAACCTTCATGGACCTGTGTATCCTGCCCCCTCCATATATCCATACCATATATCTGCTACACACTTCTCTCCTGTGAAGCATGTAACTTGTTGGAGTTGTCTGGCAGGAGGATAAAGCAAAAGGGTGAATAAAGTGGCTGTAATAAAAGGAAATTACTGTTAATACAGATCACTTGGGGAGAGGGTGAGGAAAGAAGAGATAATTTATGTGTAAGTCAGGGAGTATAGAGATGAAGGCTCTGTTGTTGATCTCCATTAACTCCCAGTGTGTCTTTAAAACAAATTGCATCTCTGTGCTTTTTGAAAATGGAGACACTAATATAAAAACTTAAACCTAAAACTGATCTGGTTTTTTCCAACTGCCATTTCTAGGTCTAATAAGAAAGATGATTATTTTTTTAAAACATAGTTTCTTCTGTGTTGCTAGATAATAATGGTTAGCTGTGTCATCACAATTACTGCTTTTTGTCGGGAAGAGTCTGTTCAGACTATTTTTTTCAGCCAAGTTTTAAAAATTTTGGCTTTGCATCTCATATTTGGACTCTAGCAGTCAGTAGAAGTCCTTCTTTGGCCACTGATGGAGAAAGTGTAGTTGTGTAAATGTGCTTTTCATCTGATCTAATGTGATCATGTTTATAGGAACTTAAAGCTGATTCTTCCTAGGCGCTATCCACCAACTAACTTAACATTATTTTTGCATGGTTTTTGTTCATTTCCATGTATAGAATGTGTTCTGATGTATTAGCATATATAAGGTAACTTAGAATAATGAACAAATACATTTTTCTCTTTTTTAATCTCTTAGGTGTGTCTGTAAGTGATATGAATGTTGTACAGACATGCAAATTATGTGTGACTGACACTTTTTGTGCCTTTTAAAAAGACAGTCTCACCATAGTTGCTCTGCTTGTCCAACTGCAGTGAAAATGAGAAGATTACAGTGGGTGGTGAATGAAAATGTGAGATTGTGCTTGAATTAAGGTACTGAGTTATGGGACTGTGGCTCAGGATGATGAATACAAAGCAGCAGCTGCAGAACATTTCAATACCAAGGTGGTTCTTCTAAAAGGAATCTTGGTAGAAATAATCAATATCCTCAATTATAAGAATGTGATGAATGAGTTCCCAGGAATATTGCTGAGTGCTGTATTTTTTGTCAGTGAAATTATGTTGTTCTTGTTCTGTGTAGAGTTGAGCTGGGCTTTATTCTGTAACCTGAAGTACACGGTATGTCTGCCCCATGTTGAACTGGCTTTCATTTTCAGGGAGTCACAATTTCCCTCATGTTTTTCTTGAGGGTTTAAACAGTGACATTTTGAGCAGCTGTGAAAGCACCACTGAACATCTCAAAATACCATGTTTGCCTTACTCTAAGGTTGACTGGATAACATTTCTAGCCCTGGAAATGAGCAGTGGGGAGGGGTGCTTTCTGGGGTAGGCATTTGGTTCAAGCCTACATCTTGCTTGTTTAAAAGCATGCAGAAGCCAGCCAGCATCATGAGATGAGGGAAGGGAAACATGAGTTATGCCAGAGAATGATCATTTTGGAGTGTGTGTTTGGCATGTTTGATGGGTTTTGGGGATACCACAACACTGAGCTGGATTTCAGCATGCTGGATACTCCTACTGTATGTTGCTCGTCAAAAGTACATAGACAAGTGAGGAAAAAGGACAATGAGCAGGAGGCAATGACCACAGAAAGCTGCCTGGCTCAGCACAGGGCCATACTGCCCATGGGCAGCTCCAGCACCACCCTGAGACAGGGTCTGGCTGAAGGAGGACTGAAAAAAGTGCACTGATGCTTTGATAGTGTTCTCCATTGTGGTCATTGAGCTTCTTGAATAAATGCTACTTGACCCATTTTGTGTTGTCTGTTAATTATTAACAGGTTTTATGAATCTGAACAGACACTTGATTTTTTTAGGATTTTACCTGCTTGCGAGAATAAGATGAAACTTAATTTCCCTAAAGCCAAATGTGTTTTCTTGGAGTAAGAAACTTCAAGCAAAATACCAACTGAAACAGATTGTGGAAGACCTGTGACCAATGTGTGTACACCTATTATCATGAGTATGTTTTGAGAATAGCTCAGCTCACTTACCTGTGATGGAGTAAAAGCCAGGTGTAGATTTACTAGAAGTGGTAAAAGGGATCTTCCCTGGAAAATGTGTGTTGTTTGTGAGCTGCCTGGGGAAAGCTGTGCTGGCTTTCAGGCTTGGCTCTGTTGCTGTGTGGGACTGCAGAGCCTATAGCTCCTATGGGCAGTGGTCTTCTCTTCCCTGGGAGAAGCTTTGTGGTCTCCTGTGGGTTCAGAGAGAGCAGCCTAAGCAGAATCTACTTGATCATTTTAGTCCAGCTTTAGCAATGTCTTTGGAAGATTTACTTTGAAAATTGAATCAGTTTAAGAAACTGCCTAATAATGTCTTACTAAATTCCTAGCTTTTGTGTCAGTTCTCTTTCTTCTCTAAGATTACTTGCCTCATGAGTGCCAATTCTGTATATTTTAAGCTTTTGTGGTTTAAAGTGTTACTAGAGGAACAAAAGTAGGTAAGTGGCAAAGCTCTCTTAACTAATCCCCCAAAGATCTTCATAATGCATGAAGTGAAACAGTTGGAAAGTATTTTTTAGGACCCTTAAGCAATTAGTAGGCTATTCCTACTGTTAGGTGTGGTACAGAATAATAACAATATAAAGATACAGGCAGGTGAACTTGAAGGATCTTTTACAGGATGATTGTTACCTTAATGAGAAATTAATGAGTTTTCTGAGGATGATTGTGCTATGCAGGTCTGTGTGCAGATTGCATTCTTCACTGTGAGGGTTTACAGAATCTGTCAATCTTTGGAATAGGGTCAATGCACTAAATACATTGGTGGTGGGAATTCTTGTGCCGTGAAAGACTTGGGGAAAACAGCTGTCTGAGAGCATTGAAGGTCACCTGGGCATGTGTGCTGCCAACCTTTTCACTGATACTCACTGCAGCTTATTAGAGTCACTGAGAGAGTCTCCTACTGTGGTGGGAGAAACAAGGCTGTCTTACCTAAGTAAAAATCAAAGTCTACTTCTTGAAAATTGAAATTGTGCCAGAAGGCAAAAATAACATTCATGACATTAGCAGCCTGGGGCTTGTCTAGGGGAGCAGGGAACTTGTATTCTGCCTCCAGAATGAGGCATCAGCAAATCCAGCTCCTCACCCCATGAAGCAGTACGCTAGTCCTGGTTTTCAGCATATGCAGATGGTCAAATAACTTTAAATTCAAATTTAGGGATTTCAAGCCAATACTGTATCCTTACGTTGTGCATTGTAAGTTCATGATTTGTTAGTACAGATTGATTGTATGAATTTCCAATGATGCCTGGTTTCAAGAATATTTTTTGTTTGTATTAAATGTAATAGAAATATTCAAGTGTTGGGGTGTGTTTGTTTTCTTGTTTGTTAATACCAAACCAGTGCAATGCATCAGCACAACAACATGGGTTGAGCAAGTACTTTTTTGTCTATTAATGCCCTAAATAGTAACAGTCAAATTAACAAAACAAACAAACAAAAAACCAAACAACAACTTTGTGCATTTGGCTGCTATTTCAAAAGATGTTGAGGAGTGAAAATTTTACAGAAGAAATTATGAACAAAGTGTAGAGAATCAGTGCATTGCAGTTCCATAATGCTCTTAGTTTAAACCAACCTTCTTCACCCTTTTGAGGTTTGCCATTGTGTTCTTCGGGATCATCTCTTCTTGTTGTCAAGTCCAATAGATTCTTTTTATCCAGGGTTTTTATTTTTCTGCCCGTGGCCTAAATTGTCAAGGGCAAGGTAGAAGGTGATCTTTGCCCACCATCACACTGAGCATAGTGTAGGCATAGACATGATGCCTAGTCTCCAGTTAGTTTTACCTGCATTCTGCTACAATGATAGTTGTTTCTTTTGCTTTATTTTGATACTACTTTCTGTCATGCTTGTGTTCTTAATGTCCTGTGCATGTGCATTTACTGTAGTGGATTTGCAGTTAAGTTGTTGTCCTGTTTTGTGAAACTGCTTGCTTTAAAATATGCACATTTCCTCATAGGGCTGTTGATAAATATGATATCTGGACATGTAGCCAAAAAGTTTGTGGTTCACAGTGTTTTAAACTTGTCTTGCAAATATTTTTTTCCTACAGTTAGGCTTTCTTTAAAAATGAAATTATGTAATTGCACAGATTGTTGCATTGTCTAGCACTGTCAGTTAGGTGGGATGTTGAGAGCATGTGTAAGGATTACTTGCTAACTTGCTGCTTTTGTCTCTCAGATGTGTATTCTGATTATTTTCTAAGCTTTATGCCAGTTTTTTTAGTAAGTAATAGTCTAATACCTTGGGTAGAATCCTAAAATGGTTTGGGTTGGAACAGACCTTAAAGATCCGGCAGTTCCAATCCCTAGACCAGGTTGTTCAGAGCTCCCTCCAGCTGAGTCTTGAGCTCCAGGGATGGGGAGTCCACAACCTCTCTGGGCAACCTGTTCAGCGCCTTACCACTCTCACAGTAAAGAATTATTTTTTTTTAATATCCCGTCTCAACCTGCCTTCCTTCAGCTTAAGGCCCTTGTCCTGTCACCATGTGCCCTTGTGAAAAGCCCCTTTCCACATAAGCTCAGTAGTAAACTCTTTTTGGGCTATATACAGTTCTGTGTTCTGTGGGTGCAGATTTAGAAAAATAATAATTTCCACTGGTTTAGATTAATCACTATTCATTTTACTACACTTTTTTGCTTATTTTCTATCTATAAGCTGTAGTCAAGGTAGGATGCTTTATGAAAGGTTCTATTTGCAACCTGCTCTGACGAGATGACAAAGTTAAGGCACTTTCCTTGATCTTGACAGCACTCTGGATTCAGCTGTATTGTTCATTAGAAGGATTACTTGGTGTCTGCATCTGTTGAAACAACTTTTTCTCTCCAAGTAACTCAGAGTAGACAAAATTACACATATCTTTGTGCAGGAGACAAGTGAAAGTCAATTGTTCTGATATTGATATTATGAATCAGACTTCCTAATTTATGAAGGCTTGGCGAGTTTGAATTTTGTATCCTGTGTATGGATGTTGCTGGGGTTTTTTGGTCAGGGAATAAACAATGGTATTTCTTCTTGTAAAATGTGTCTAAATATTTTTTTCTCATGCCCTTTTTTTCTTTCTGCAAAATGGAAAATTATTTTAAGGAAAAGCTAGAGAAGCTGATGACATAAATGTTACTATGTATTTACATAAGTTTATTTTGGGCATAAAGTTTGTCTCCAACTTTATGCATTTTTGAAAGCAGCTTGACCAGACCTACTTGAAAAGCTTTGAAAGGGCTGTAGACCTCTTTTAGTTCTTTATTTCTTTAAAGGTCCTGGAGGTCTCTGCTTCTCTTTGATGTATAGAAACAACAGAAGCTTCTTTGATTGAAGGCGATACATAGCTGTTGGCTCATTTCTGGTGTTTTCTCAAAATAATTCAAAGCAGGTCTTTTAAATGAAAAGAAATGCTTGCAAAGATCTGCAAATGTAAATTCTGTTAAAGAGCATAGCTTTTCTGCAATCATCTTGGTGAACTTAAGTTGTGTCAGTCATTCAGGAACACTCTAGGCTTGTTGTAGATGAGTACTGCATAAATAAAAAAGTAAAGCAGATTGGTATGGATTCACACTGCAGATCTTTGATCTGTATGAGTATTTTGAACACAAACTACTCATTATTTCTCTATTTCTTTTTTTTTCCCCACTATATAGATATTATAAATGTAGGTGTAGCACTAATAGCTTGTTACTGATAAGCTTGTTGCATTTTTAAACTTTTTATGCTCCATCTTACACAAAATATTACACTGTTTAAATTACACATTTCAGATACCAAGAAAGAAATATCTGCTCTATACAAATCCTGAAATTATTCAAAAAAATTAGTTTTTCCTTATTGCTGCTGCTGGACAACGCCTTGCGTGGCTTTGCTTTATTTAAGAAAAGTCAAATATCTTTAAATTGCTTTTCTAGAATTAATTTGCTCTAAATTTGGGCATTGGGATCTAATATATTCCAGATATTGCTTTCCAAGCCTTTAGGCATCTTTTTAGTATCAATTTGAAAATAAGTTTCAAATAGAATGATATTGAAGTGTTTCTGAATCCGAGGGTAACAAGCTGCATGACAGGATGGCAGTAAGAAGGGCCATTCAGCATTTACCTGAATCCTTCATCAGTATTTGCTTGAAATATTTGCCTTAGTGTCTGGAGAGATCAGAGCTATTTTATGCCAAATAAGATGTGAATTGCAGAGATTTATTTTTAGATTAAAAAATCATATTGAACAATATTATTAAGGGTATCTTTTGCATGGAGAAATAGCAGATATTTCTCACAATATAGTTTATAAAAATGCCTTTGAGTAATAGTTTACCTTCCATTTACTCAAAATTGTCTAAGAGTCTCTGCTAGTGGCTAGTGCAAACTAGTGATTGTGGTTTTAGCTCAAGCTGTGCTATATTTATCAGTATCTCCCATGGCCCTTAACTGCTTTGTTTTGCTTCTTTCAAGACTGTGGTTGGTGTAAGTTGAAGAAGCAAGGCAGAGACTCTAGCAATGCCCTTAACATAATACAACAAAGAAATAACATTATGACAAAAGTTTTAAAGATAAATAACAAATTACTTCTCCCTTCATTCAGACAACTCTTATCTCTAATGGGCTTCAGCAGAAAAGAGGAGGCTTGGTTTTTAATTTGCTTCTAAACATTGTGGTTAATGGTGAGAAAAATATTAATTTTTACATTGGCTTATTCAACCCGAGTAGTGTGAAAACTCTTGTAAAAACAGCTTCTTCCTTGGATATCTTATTGTTTTTTAACAATAGTTAAAAATTGTCCAGTATTCTATGGAGTTTTTTCAGATGATAAAGGAAAATTAGTTTGGGTGAGATGCTGCATTTGATGTTATCTCTGTTATAATGAAGATCAGGTAATGTATTTGGTACCCGTGTTCCTCAATCCTCACAAGTATGAGAAATTGCACAAAAAATGTATTAAGCAAAATGGGCATAAAGGCCAAGAAAGTCTGCCATTTGAAAGAATGTAATGCTTAAAATGACAATTGATACATAAGTTTCAAAATTTCTGCTGAAATTAATGGATTTTATTAATTCTACTTTTCTAATGGCTTTCTTCTTTCCTAGGCACGAGCTTTAGCACCTCAGACAGCAGAAACAGATGCAATAAGATTTTTGGTTGGAACACAGTCTCTTAGATATGATAATCAGGTAATTTTTCTGTCAAATATCAATTGTAATTTTTACCACTTTTTGTAACATTGTTCTGGTATCATCCCTCTTCCTTTCCTGTTGAGTATGAGCATTGACAGTCAAGTGAAGACTTCTGTTGGTAGAATGTAAAGATATTGATAGGAAATGGAGGTGAATGAAAGCTGTGTATACTTTCTGAATATCATATCCCTCTTCTAAATTGTATGATTAAATCAGATTGGTTTAGTAAAGAAACTGCCATAATTTTGTTAATTTAAATCTATAGATGCTCTGGAACTATCTTTAAATCCCTGAAGAGATGCAAAGTAAAACAAAATTCTTTAGGCCTTAATTGCTTCTATGGGACTCTTGGTACATGCACAGTTCTGTGTACATGTTGCTTTATAAACTGGATTTTTCAATATTCATTATTGGAAATCAGCTGTTTCCTTCCTGATCATTCAAACAATTCAAATTAAAATTTGAGTGACTTTCATGGCTAAGTTTCTATAGGGCTGTTTCTTCTGAGGTTAAGTCTTTGAGTTGTAATTATACAGCATATTTAATTTTTGTGACTGAATTTCAGTAGAAATCATACTGAAACAAGTTCTTGAGGCTGAAAGGGTTAGAAGGCAGTACTGAGTGCAGGTGGCAAGGCTTGTGTGGCAGGAGAGCTGCAGGGGTGGCTCTGAGAAGAGGCCGGGGGTTGCCTGTGCCGGACACAGCTGGCTCCAGTGAATCCTCCTCAGGACGCAGGTGAGTCAGTTTCCCATGAAGGCCCTGTGCTGAAGCAGAGGAACAGAGTGAGATGGAAAGAGCATCAGAGAGAAAACACCCATAACCACCACTGCCCCACATCCCCCTGCCCCACTTGAAAGGATCAGAGGAGTCTGGGTTGAAGTCCAGCCTGGAAAGTGGGGGAGAGAAGGTACTTGTTTATTTGAACTGCCAATGAACTAATTCCTTCACTCAAGTCAGGCCTATTTTGCCCAGAAAATTAGTTAGTTAGTGGCCTCCCTGTCTGTAGCATGGCACATAAACTGTCTCATTCCTGTTCTTCCTGGTTTCTCCCCATCTTTCCTGGGGAGAGCAGGTCTGGGTGGGAGCCTGTTAGCCAAGGCTGACACCCACCTCAGAAGTCCCTGGCATTGAATGGAGTGACCAGCTCTTAAAAAATGGCCTGTAATGGGCTACACAAAATCACTTGGAACTACAGCTTTGGCACATGTCAGCTGTCAATTCCCAATTTGAATTCGTTACTCAATGATAAGACTGGATGAGACTCAAGAAAAGTTATTCCAAGGATAAGGGGGATGGAGTATTCAGTTTATTTCCATTTCAAGTAATACTTGGGCAAGGAGTAACAAAATAAATGGCAGACACACTTAGTTAAAATTAAAAGTTCAATGCACACAGTTATATTTTTGATTGTTCTGTCTCTTGCTCTTCAAATATTTGGTATAATGTGGGGGTTTTTTACTGTTATTTCTGTGATGGTCTTACAGCCTGCTCAACTAATTAAATCCTGATACAAAATTGATGTAGAAGAGTGGTTCTCACCGGTTGATTGCCAACAGATCTTTAATAATTTAAATTTTCTGATTTTGAAAAGTTTATTTGGTATATGCTATGTATTTTAGAAATGTTTGCATGTGTTTCAACTTTGAGTATGCTTTTCTTTCTCCAGGGAATAACATTAACGATAGAAATGGAGGACAATTTCTAGTGTATTCACAAATGTTTGGAGGTTATTGGCCTTTAGCTGTGCCTCAGGCCATCATTTCTTCTCAGCTAGTTCCTCAATCCCCAAGAAGTGCCCTAGGCTCAGCTCATTATAACTTAATTCAGCACTAGGTTCTCTACATTTACTTAAAAACTTTTTTAGTTACCTGACCAAACTTATGAGCTTTTCTTGCAACACTTAATACTTTACTAAGTCCTGCACAGCAAGAGGTTTTATCATCTGCAGATTATTTCTTCCCTTCTGGTCATGGGCAGGTATAGTGCAAATGAAAGAGCGATAATTTTACAGCTGGCATGATAAGTTTTGCCTCATTGAGGTATATTGCTGTATAAAGCAATTTTAGGTATTCATAGAATATATTTTAGATGAAAATATTTTCCTATTAATACTAGTATTTCAAAGGAAAGGAAAGTTTTTATAAGATTTTGCATTAGGTTAGTGTTTGACATATTAATAGTGTATAGGACTTGGCATTTGGTCCTCATATCATGCTGCAAATGGTTTAAGGAGTAGCACTGTGTTCTGTATGGTGTACTTTTGGAACTTTTGTCCTCAGTACTTTCATTGTTGCTAAACTTTGTGTTTATTGTACCCATTGGAAATATCCAAGTATGTAATTTATTCTTTCCTCATCTCATTGTCAGAACTCTTCAAGTTTTTTTCAGTCTTGTATCTTAGAACTTAAAATACTTATTTTCATGATTTATGTAGTGCATTGCATCTGCTGTACTCAGCACCTCAAACCTTGTGTTCAGTTCTGGGCTCTTCGCTGCAATGAAGGCTTTGAGGTGCTGGAGTGTGTCCAGAGAAGGGTGATGGAGGTGGTGATGGCTCTGGAGCACAGCTGTTCTGAGGAGCAGCTGAGGGAGCTGGGGTTCTTCAGTCTGGAGAAAAGGAGGCTGGGGAGGGGTGGTGGTGTCTTATCACTGTCTACAGCTACCTGAAGGGAGGTTGTGCCAGGTGGAGGTCGGTCTCTTCTCCCAGGCAGGCGATAGGACAGGTGAGAAAAAATAGCCAAATAGCCTTAAGTTACACCAGGAGAAGTTTAAGCTGGATATTAGGAAAAAATGTTTTCATGGAAAGGGTTTTAAAGCATTGGAAGAGACTGCCTAGGAAAGTGGTGGAATCATCATCCCTGGAAGAGCTCAAAAAAGTTTGAATATGGCACTTGAGGACATGGTTTAATGGTGTACATGGTGGTGTACAGTATTAGGTATTCAAATACTTTCTATGCAATTTCTGTTGTCCTTCGTATTTAGTGAGTATTCCAGATATCATGTATTCAAATCAGTAGGAAGATTCTTAGTGAAAAAAACATTGGAGGAACTTTTGCAGTTCTTTTTGTTCTGCTGATCAACTTACTATGGTAGGTAGTGTTCATTGGCTGGCCTTGCTGTGAAAGCTGTCATTTTTCAACTCACAAAATGTAAACAATACTGCTGCATAAGAATTAAATTTCATATTTCCCAAAAATCTCAGCCTGGGCCTTTCATGAGCTTCCTTGTGTTCCACCACTTTAGAGCTGTCCATGTTGTCAGCTGAATCAGAAATGTAACAGAGAGAAAGCAGGCAGAGATTGGTTATCTGTGCCTTCAAAGGGCTTCAGGTGGGGTAAAGAGCACTGCCTTATGTGCTGAGTGTCTTTCAACCTGGTTAGTGTGGGAAGAGATGTGTGTGGCTGCAGGACATGGGGTTTACATTTATGGTTCACTGTCTCGGGTGAGAAACTTGGCCCGAGTTGCCAAAGGAGACCCCAAACAAAAACAAGGTATGAGATTAAACTGATCTTTTTTGTCACTCTAGGATGGACGTGCAGTTGTTAGGATAGATGGAAGGTGTTCTGATTCTTAAATAGATTCCTAGGTTCAAAGCAGCAAATGAAGTCTCAAAAGGCAATTTGCTGATCAACTGCAGAGGCAGTTCTATGCCTGGGATGACAAAATGGAAGAATAATATAGGTGATGTGGTGCAGGATTATATTTGAAGGAGTTTCTGATGACTGTTTGAACAGTAAAATAAAAGGTAACGTGTAAACTCATCCCCTTAGAAACAATAGTGTTAAGATGAAGTTGAGACCTATATTGCAACTTCTGTATTTTAATAAGATCATCTGCATTTCTGCATAGCTAAGAGCTTTGCAGTGATTCAGTAAACTTAGTTAACTTGATTCAGTCATGATGATAGGATAACTCTTCACTTTTTTTTCCCTCTTCATTGTTCACCCAACTTTGAAAATTAATTTTTTATGAGGATACAGTTCTTCAAAATTTGTGAGTCTTCTAAATTTATTTGTCCACTGTTGAGCTTAGGGGAATTAGTATCATGACTAAAGTTCCTTCTGTACATTATGCCAGGCTAAAATCTTCCTAAATTCCTTGTATTTCTCCAGCAACTATAGAAGAACAGCTGACTAAAAAAAGGGAGGGAAAAATGGTAGACCTGTTAAAAAAACCCCAAAAGCATAGCAAAGAAACCTGCAACAAACAAAAATTAAAATAATGAAAAGCAAACTTCATTCTGTCTTTTAAAAATATTATCTGTATATTTAAATAATGTTTTTCTTCATCTTTTAGTACTTTGTTTCCATATAGTATGAAATGAGTAGATTTGTATCTTGGTAGTGATATGTGACTGGTAAAGTGAACTGTCAAAGTTGCTTACTGAGTGTAAAGTACTTGCTTCAAGAAGAGTCCTTTCCCTCTCTCTCCTTCTTTCTTTGTAGATGATTTGAATTATATGATTTGGATACAGAATTGGTGCAGACATTTAGACTAAGGATTGTAATGTTGTTACTTTTGTTTATTGCTATAAGAAGCATTGAATTGTAATATGTGGCTTATTTACTATTAGCCATAAAATGAAAAATCACCTTCAAGCTTTATCTTGAAAATTGAGAATAAGCATGGTATTTCCTCAAAGAGGGAAATGGCTTGTGTTTTCCTAAAAAGTTAATCCTGCATGAAATCGATGATATAGTAAATTGTTATTATAACAATTAATTAAAGTAGATATCGGTTATAAAAATCTCATTAAAGCGTTCCGTGTAGTCATTGTGTATAATTAAGACCCACAGGAAAACATTTGAAACCCTAATGTTGTATTTTATTGTATTTGCAGATTCACATCATAGATTTTGATGATGAAAATAACATTATAAACAAAAATGTTCTTCTTCATCAAGTGGGTGAAATTTGGCACATTAGTACAAGTCCTGCCGACAAAGGTGTACTTGCAACCTGCTACAATAAAAGTAAGTCCTTTTTAAATATGCCCAAGTTGTACAAATGCTTTGATATTTTTGAATGTGTTAAGTTCAAACCTCTAGCTAGGTGTAGACACTTTCAGTTGGAATGACCAACACAAGCATTTCTAAGAAAATCTGCAAAATTTAATTATACCTCATTTGTGTCATATCCTTCAATTATCTTGGTTAGAAGTCCACTTCTGCATTCATGTTAAGAAAAGCAGCAAAATGAGCCTTATGTTTGGGTAATGAATGGAAAGCATGGCAAATAAAATATATTCCTGTTACTTTAAGCATAATTTTTATTGATGTTTGCTTTTAAAAGTGCAAGTAAATGTCTTTCAAAATGTGCTGGTATCAAGCTTAACATAAAACTGCAGATGAAGTTTGTATATAATGTTGTTTTTCGTATTTGAAATGCAGGTATGCCTACAGAGGGCTGCAGCTTCTTATCTAAATATTTTCTCAGTAGGAATGTTCCTTGTCTAACCTTACCATAAGTGCACACAGCTATTGGGATTAAGGGTCTCTGTGCAATTCCTGAGGCAGATGTGATGATTTTCTATCATAAGACTTGAGAAATCCACTTGCATCACTCAGGGAAGGGGCTGATTTTTCTCTCTGACAAGAAATCTGAGGTGTCATTTGAAATAAATATTCTTTCATCCAGTCAATATTCATCTGTTCTTTCATGGAAATGCAGTCCAAGAGTATAACAATTACAGATTTAGTTTCAGGCTTTGTACATTGGTGAACAGCTGTAGTGATGTGTGTTCCTGCTGTTCAGCCTTCTGATTATATTAAGGAGAGGATTCCAGGATTGCCTAGTTCTCCTGAGTCTTTTAGATTGAAAGAAAACTGCTAAAATTTGAATTTATTTCGCAAATCTTAGGTGATTTTTTTAAAACCAATGATAGTAGATAAGTTAAGTAAGTTTTTCCATTGAAATGATTTTGGGCATTTTGAGACCCTTTCTGTGATATTTCCAATTTCCTTTATTTGACCTCATAAATCACATGAATGTTTTCTATTCCAGATTATTTGTGTTCTAGATTTAGTTTATCTGATTTCTTAATATTAAGCTCTGTTGTTTAGTCTTCATGCATCTTACTTTAGAATTATCAGCCATTAACTTTCTGCAGAAAACAAGTTCTCATTCTCAAATGGTGATTACTTACTCTAAATAGCAGTGTATAGAACTGAGAGCACACAGTGTGGAGCTCTGTAATAAGGAATTCTGAGTTCAGCAGACAACTTATTTCAAGTAGTAATGCAACCAAATTAAGCAATCGAAACCTTTACAACTCTTAATGTGTTGCATTTCTTTGTTGTTTTAAAAAGACTCAACTAATTTTCTCATTGAACTACAAGTCAAATGAGATGATGCTTTCAGCAGTAGCTGTAAGTATTGTGCCCGTCTCTTGTGTCTGGGCCCAGCACTTCTGTCAAGACTTGAACGTTATTGAAACTGGGAGATTGAAGAAATGTGAGATGTGTCCACTATTAATAGCTGTTTTTTGAAGTTGCTTAAAGAAGTGATAAAATGTAGCATTGAAGAGAAGACAATTACGTACATTTTCCATTTCCTAGCTCACTGGATAAGGTAATGGAATAGGGTGAAATTTCCTCTTCTATATTGGGAAAGATACAGAGTTTTCTTTTACTCTTGCATATTTGCAAAGAGTTATCATAACTGATGTATTAAAAAAAAGATGTTGTAGGTGCAAATAGGTGTCCTGATTTTGATTTTTGTTAGGAGGAATTTGCCTTTTATATAGGAAGTTTGGGGAATATTAATTTCTTTTTGCAAATGCAGTGAAAATCTTTCCATGTTATCCAGTTGTTATCATCCCCTGTTATGTTATTGAGACATTGAGACTCTTATTTATTTTTTACTTGACTGCTTGATAGTTAATACTACTGGCTGAAAGTCACAGATGACACCAGCAATCTTGCTCTATGTTTTGAAATACAAATGATGTGCTGGTTTGCTTCTCTTTTTTCATGAGGGAATAAATCTTAGCAAAATAATGTAATATGCAAAGCTTTTTGATAATTTCTTCTGACTGCTCAGAATTCTGCATGGGAGATGGGTGAGTGCATTCAGCTGGTAACAGTGGATTTTCTCTGGGGTTAAGGTCCATACATAAAGTTTAAGCCATCTCTATCTTTGAGAAGAGTGCTGGTGTAGTGATGCTCGGAAGTTTTTACAACTCTGGTTGAGAGATGCCTTGAATTGATATACCGGAAGTCTTAATCAAAACTCTAAAAATCCTCTTATATGGGGAAGTTCCTACATTTGATTTGGTTTTGTTGTTCCTGTTTTGTTTTTTTGTTTTTTTTTTTTTTTTTAATTTCAGAGACAGTATTTTAACTGCTACTAAAAAATCCCACACCATCATGCTTAGATCTGAAGGTTTTTCCCATGTGTGTGGATATGTAAATGTGTATGGGTTGTTTTCTCCTGAAACATATGAGTAGGAAACCTCATTCAGAAGTAGAAACAATCTAGCCTTGTCACTCTCTGGGAGCATGATTTTTTTTTTCCTCCTGCCTTCATGGATATGTGAAATACTTTTACTTGTCCTTGACTTATAAGTGAAAGAGGCATAAAGAGGTAGAACTTAAAATGTATTTATTATTTATTACACCTAATGAAGAACAAAGTCATATACTTGTGAGTCATAATGGCTATGCTTCTATGTCAATAAAAAATAATTTGCTTGTTGTCCACTAAATTATTTTCTTTAAGTGCTTACTCTTGATAAAATGAGATTTTTTGCCCCTAAATGACTAAACTTGCAGCAACCATAATTCAGTCATTGTTTTGAGATAAACTTTTGCTTTTAGAAGCTCTCAGCAAAATATGTCCAAAGTGCCAAGTATACAAGTATAGCACATTTCCATGACTGGATGCAGACTCTTCGCTCATATTTTTGGCTTTACTGCCTTTTTACATGAAGTCCATCAGAATATTTACTGACATTGATTCTACGTATCTTTAAACTCTATGATTTCAAGAAAAGAATGTCCCCCTAAAAAGTAAAAATAAGATGGCTCATCTTCTTGTTCACAAGAAGTCACAGGAAAATTTAAATCCTTGCTGAATATGTAATTTGGGAACTATATCCTCTAAACAGTGAAGTTAAATAAAAGGGTGCTCTGTATTCTTTGTTCAAGATATTTTACTAGAGTATCAATGTGTAACTAGGTTTTAAAAAAGAAAATACCGTCCTGACTCTAAGGGCAAAATGAAGGAAACAGCCTTTTTTTGTTAGCATCAGTATTTACAACTTTGTCTAATTTTGACATTGAAAACATACAAGGCTTTATTAATGATGCATTCTCAATTATGGCATTAACATAACTATGACATTAACTCAATTATGACATTAACATAATTGTTCCAGTAGCATTGGAACAATTGTGTCTTTGGATATTAACCAGAAATTCCATTTTCTAGGATGTTTTGTCTTAATGTAAAGAAAAAATTGTGGAACTGTCTCCCCTCATGCCCCTCCTCATGCACACACTTCAGAAATACTGACCTAATCACATAATTACAAAGGGAGAACTTATTAGACTCAGTTCCTGCCTCAATTGTAGTGGTTCCCACCCTCACTGATCATGAATATGCCACTTAGGAAATTTTATACTGTTATGACTGATATTATAGGAAGATGATTTTATTCTCAAGTGTTAGGCTTACGAGTTATGTATAATCTTGTCCAACCCCCAGAAAAGATCAGGAATTTGCTATGCTGGTAGCACAGCAGTTGCCTGTGCTACACATTTCTAACTCACTCACCAATATTTTGTGCTAGAAATGTATTAAGACCATCCTGGTGTAACTGACATCGCTCAGAGACAGAATGTGTCTTCAGGAGGCACTGAGAAGTAGCTCCTCTTTTTGCAAATGTGTTTGGCAGCTAATTGATGTTGTGAGAATTAGCAATGTTATATTTTATCACAGATTCCCTAGGTGAAGAGAGAAAGTGTGTAAATATATGAAAGAAACTAAGTATAAGAGGAGAGAAGAAGGATTATAGTCTGAATATCTCAGGGGCAGGGGAAGAAGGCTTTGTAAAATTAATATCTGAGGTATCCAGAAGAACTCAAACACTATTAGTTTCGTGACATGTTGATGCATCATTTTTCTCTTCTACTACAGCAGATCAACTGACTTAAAACAGGGGCGTGGTGTTATTGGTTTTTTTTCCCTCTTGAAGAGAATAAATTGTTACTGACAGCTTTAAAATAGGTAAAAATCAAGGGGAGAAATCAGTTTGGTAGTCTTCTTGCTTTAGAAGTTATATTAGATTGTTAAAGTTCAGTATGAGACAGATCAGGTCTTAAAAAAACTAAAAGGTTGGATTATTGAGAGAACAGTATAATTAAGGGATGTTGTTTGGGTGATGACAATAAAAGTGACTATAAGATAAAGTGCTACAGTTGCATTGTAATTTGTTTAATGCCTAATCCCTGAAAATTTACATGTGCTTATTTGCCTATGATACTTACTAATATCCTAAAGTTATGTTCAGCAAAGCTGAAATCATATCATTTGCTTTACAGTAGCCCAGAATTAAAATGGAGGATGCTGCATTTAGTGGAAAATCTCTGTCAGAACAATTCTAGGAACTTTACACCTTTCTTCTTTTTACTGATCTGGTTAGTTGTAGTCAGTTGACTATTCTCTTTTTTATTACTTTCATTAAATTAAAATTGGACAGATTGGCACTTCTAAAAAGTGAATAAGAAAGGTGACAAAGTAATTAAGGAGATCATAGCATTTCTTAGTAGAAATCCACACTTAAATATCAGAAAAGAAGAATTATGGGTTGGGTTTGAGGGTCAAGAATGTACCCTTCAAATAATGATATGAACCAAGGAGAATGATGGTACACTAAATATAGTAAGTTTAAAAATGAACATAAATTAGTCTTCAAGAAGTTGGTAACTAACCAAGCACTGTCTTCAACTGCTAAGGGAAAAAATCATTTCACATGGGTATTCCTACTCCAGGTTTGAAAGGAGCTTGCTTCATTATTCAGAAGAGCATCCTAGCCTACTCTAGGATAATTTTTTCATTGTGAAAAGGTGAAATGACAAAACCCTGTAATTTACACTAAAAGGGAGTATCTCGGAAACTAGAACAGTAGAGACCTGACAAAGTGCTAGACTCAATTGGAAAATTATCTGTATACAGTCTCAATACTGCTCAAGTTTCAGGCTATAGGAGGGGAATTCAGAAAGCCATTTCATAGACTTTTAATAATGTTCTGAGGCAACAAGAAATGCCAACAGTCAGTGGGCTAGGGTGTGTTTAATATTTTTTGTATGTAAAGTATGTGATGGAAGCCTCAGCTCTAGAAATAGCTGAAAAAATTTGGATCCCTGCATTGATACAATGATTAATATGATGTTGGGTAATACTTGGAAATATATTGATGATGCCCATTTTGTCACTCCAGCTTGTCATATACTGTTATGAGATTTTTGAAAAGTTTCCAAGTTAGGTGGATTTGCAGTGGTGGGTGCACATTTTATGTGGGTTCAGGGGCTGGGGGAGTCATGCCTTGAATTTGCTTTGTTTAATTCAGAACTTATTTTTAATCTGTTGCCTTGTTTATACATCCCTCCCTGTCTCTCATCTGCTGTTTTGGGATGCTGTTAAAATGGAGGCAGACTACTTCCTGTGGACTTACAAAGTAAACTTCAGCTACATCATTAAAGTAATGGGGAATTCAGAGGGATTTTCTGTAAGCTGTTTAAAGAGTTCTACAGCCATTTGCCAGCAATGGATGGCTTCTTTACTAGTGAGTCTTGGATCTGGTCTCTGTGGACCAGAATACTAAGTAGAAAGTATTCATGGTGATGAATTTGGGGAAAGCTGTCAATCTAAAATAATGTTTTATAAATATAATTATGGCTTATACAGCATTATTTGCAAAATCTGAATATGGTTTTCATTATATCCTATAAGCTAGAATTAACCCCCAGATTTGTGCGTTGTTCTGAGATACAGATGAATCTATTTAGCGTGTCAGCAAAGAAACTAGTGGTTTGTTTGAATTTTGATACTGTGTAATGGCCAGCTACTTGGGTAGTTACTGTGTTCTGTTACATGTTCTAGAGAAACTGAGCAATGGTAAAATTGTTTGGGAAGGGTTAAGGCAAACTGCTGGTGGCTTTGCATGACATGATGGGGAGATAAAGGGGAGGAAATAGAAAAATTATCCAGACTGAAAACTCTGCATAGGTGGAAAATAGTTTGCCTGCTGAATCTCCAGTTGGCCCTTGGTAGTGGTCTCCATTACTGCAAAGGTGAATTTTTGGGATGTGATTGCATGCAGCTACCCTGGGTGCAGGAGAAAGATGTGCTTGGAGGAGCAAGAGTGAAGGACCATGTCTCACAGCATAGTTGTGACAATTGTACTGTTGCTGTCACAGGTCTAGTAGGGGAAATGCTTGCTGAAAGACAAAGTGAGGAAATTAAGGCAATGGTACAGTTGGAGAAATAAGGAGATCCTGAGGAAGGAGATCCCAAAAACAGCTAAGGGATATGTGAAAACACAAAGAAGTGTGACATGGTAAAATAGCTTTTGGGCAGTCAGTCAGTGGGAGGCTTGAGAAATGTTAGGGATAGCACCCTTAGGTGTTAGCAGAGATTGATGGCCATACAAAAAACTATTGTTGTGGTTAAATGTCTGCATGTTTTGGCTTTTGATTAGCATTTCCCTTGTTTTGCATTTTGTTTCTTCTTTATCTGTGGCAACTTCTGCTATTTTCCTGGATTTCTTCCTTTCTGTAGCATTTACTGAAAGGATTGGTGAAATAATTTGCCAAGATGTTAGATCCATATTGTTGGGTTTAACTTGTAGTTTTCTTGCTGTTAGATGAACAGTGGTCTAGACGCTTCAGCTTCTCTTTAGCTGTTTTAAACTGTGCCAGCAAACTAAACAGAATGGTTATGCTGATTGTATGCAATTGTAAATTGGTTTGCAAGGGTATTTTCATGACCACAAGAGTACTTTTATGTTGAAAACATGAATTGAAAAACTGAAAATTACTATGTCACAGTATAGGTGATAAAAACAACAGCATTCAAGTCTGATGTTTGGAATGATTTACTCTAATGATGTCAGGTAGGGTGGAAGCTGATGTGAAAAGTGTGTGTGTGAGCTGTATCAACACTGAAAACAATTTAAGAAAACAAGCCTTACCTGCTAGTTTGTGAGGGATAGAACCTGCTGGCTGTGCAAGTCTTAATGTTGAATAATCAGGTTTTGCTATCAATTAGCTGCATGTTTGTTGGGTTTTTTTTTTTTGTTTTGTTTTTGTTTGATTGGTTGGTTGGCTGTTTTTTTACAGCAATATTGCTATAATGAAAAATTTTGCTGGAAATTGTAACCTGTAGAGTAAAATAAATAATCTCAGGATATTAGACTATTGTAAGGTTATATATGTATTCTAATAACTTGGAGCCATGGCATATGCATCAATACATGTATAACCTTACAGTAGGGCCATGGCATTGATCTAGGGGCTGACTTGCAGTAGAGCCTACTGCTGAACTGTGAGGGTGCTCCCTGAGCAGTTTTGGTGTGGGCCAAGTTACAGACGATGATGCCCAGAATGTAGTCCAAGAAATTCATGAGTAGTTGGAGTGTAGCCTCCTTCTTTTAACTTAGCCTCCAAAAATTTTCATTTGATTGTGCTTTCTGGCCTCAGGGCTGGAGACTTGTACCTGACATTATTTTAAGCAAGTTACCAAAAAAATAAATACCTGTCATAGTTTTCCGTTGCAGACTTCTATAAAATAGAGACTGTTTTCGAGAATGTATTGAAGAGAAACATGCAAGTACTTCAGAAATTAGGTGAAAGATGTGATAAAGGTGTATATTAAATAAATTATGGTATGAAGATCTGGTCAAGAATTTCTGTTCTGCTGATCTCAATAATGGGCTGATCCTGTTGTGTGGCTTATTCCACAAAATTCAGTAATTGTTTTAGAGATAATTTCAGCCTTCTAGAGAAGAGGATATTTTGGAACAGTTATCCTTTTTTGTATAGCATTTTTATGGTGTCTGGTGCTCGGGGTGGTTTTGTTGTGATAAAGATTAGTAGGTGTTGTGGAGGTTCTTAAAGAATCTTCATGAATTAAAGTGAAAGCTTCATGCTGCTCAATTTGAAGAGAATGTTTAATTACTGGGTATTAGGTGCATGCACTCATTGAGGCACAATTTCTAGCAATGATAATTTTCTAGCAATGATAATTGCCTTAATTCATACTAGTTCATTCTTCTGAAGAAGGCACTTCTTTTCTATCTGCTTTCAGGTACCAAATGCTGAATCAGATCATGAGCTGGAGTTGTTTGCCAGCTTGGTGATTTCTGAGTTCATAGAAAGGCTTATCAGGTTTTCATGGGGCTGTGAAACAATCACTTCTCTTTTATTCTCAGTGCCCTTTGTAAGGATGCTGATGGTTTGCTGACTTCCTCATCTACTGCTGCACACAAGGCCCAGAAAACTGTCAGTCTTGATACAAAGAGCTTTTTCCTGAACTGTTAACTACCACTTTAGAGTGGTAATTACATCATGTTGGGATGGCTTGAACTGTTTTTCTCTACATGCATTAACTAACTTTTGTAACAGAAGAGCTCATCTTTTGAGTCCTTCTATTCTCACCTTTTCCATGGTATGAAATTACCTGAAACTGTCAGGTCTGCAAGACAAGGTACTTGACACTGTTACTCTAATAACGCTTTTTGAGGAGGTAACAGTGGAATGCTTCCTCTGGTTTTAACTTTGGCCTTTCAGATAAATCTTTGTTTTAAATCCATAAGATAAAACTAGATTAATTCCTTTCCCTAGAAAGAGGTAAAACTAAATTTAAAAGCAGAATCTTTATCTAATCTAAATTTAAAAACATAATTAGTAAGTTTCTATGTTGTTGTCATCTTTTGCATTTGTACTTGCCTCTGCTTCTCCGAAGAATTCAAATTCTTATTCAAATCTATGGAAACATATGTGGAAACACATTTATTGTCCCTGTTCAAATGTATTTATAAACTCCTACAAAAATAGGTTCTGCACTTCTGTTTCATTTAGGGACATATAAGGCCACCAGAGGGCAAAAGGAAGTGAGACTGGACGAAGCTGTTAACCTGCAAATTTCCACATGCAGGCAGGCATGTGTGTGCACACATTCTGGTTTTCACTTGGATATTTTCAAACAAGATAGGTGCCCTGGTGCAGTGGTTATATAGCTTGCTTTTCTGGATTCAGAGCATGCAAACACAAAACTGGTATTTAATTTTGTTGAAAATAATTTGCCTTTAAAATCCATTATTTCAAAACAATAAATCTACAATGAGTTATGGCTGCCTGGTGCATTGCACTTACACCCAGTGAACTCGTGTATTAAAAAAAAAAACTTTCTGTAGAGAAAATTGATGAGTAAGGATACTGGAAATAATGCTGCTGGTGATGCTTCATCTGCTTCGTATTGAAGACAGCAGGTGACACTTTTGCCTTGCTGTAATGAAAGCACTCTGTGTAGGGAAATCATGGGTACAGCCATGGGATATGCTACAGTCATTAAAATGGGCATGGAAGTGGAATGTGTCTTTAAGTATTCCCTCTTCTCAGCAGTAGTGGTAGGATGTACAGAAGATTTATTCCCATGGTTTGAAGGAAGAAATAAATGTCCTAATGTTCTAATGTTGTTTTAGTGTTTTTTTCTTCCTAGGAATTCTAGCTGTTATATGTAATTTGAGTGTTTCTTTACAAGTAGTTTTCAGTAAGCTTTTAAATGAAATGGTTGCCTGTCTGATCCACGTGATGAAAAAAGCTACACAAGTGATGAACAGCTTGAGAAATTGTTCCATGTTTGTCGCAGACATTTCTCCACAGAAATCCTTTATTTTGGATTTCTGTGTCTTCGGGAGGCCAGAGGCCTCCAAAGACAAGGTAAACAATTATTATCAGCTGCTGGGGAATGCAACGGGGGCACCTATTTTGATTGGTGATTGGTTCATGTTTTATGTTTATAATTAAGGGCCAATCACCAGTGCAAGCCAGGGGACTGAGTCCTTGGCCACAGCTTTGTTGTGAATTCTTTTCTATCTCTTCCTAGCTAGCCTAGCTGCTCTGCAAAACCTCTCTCTATATTCTATTAGTATAACTATAATGTATTATATCATATATTAATAAATTCAGCCTTCTGATTCAAGAAACAAGATTCACCGTCTCTCTCTCACCAGCTGCGCCCACTCAGGCGCGGTAATACATGTTAATTCTGTTCAAATTTGAAGGCCTCTGTGCCTATATGTGCATTGAGTTTTGTCCAGGTGAGAGGTAACATAGCTGTCCTATCATAGTCTGTGCTGTAATCTCACTTGCAGGTAAGAGTGCTGTAGGTAGCTCAGTAGTGCCTCAGCCAGTGTGCAGGAGCAGATGCAGAGTGAAAAGTTCAAGAGCTGGGGGACCATGGACCATGTATAATATAATTAACTTGAAGCACAGATCCTTGTTATCCTTTGATTTAGGATCTCATCTTTATTTGACAGTGATTATCAGGATAATTGCAACATTTTTTGTATGAAGCAAAAGAAAATGAGTGTCAGAAGAGGGAGGAGAGAAAATGACAGAAATTCAAGTATAACAGAATGGTCATGATATTGAAAAGAGTGCTTTAAATGCAGAAAGTGGATAAAATGCTTCTGAATTAGTGCTGTCATTGAGGGATAATCTCTTGAATTACCAGACTGCTCTCTCTTTCACTGTTAGAAGGTTTAATTCTCTTCCCCTTTTTAAATTATTTTTTCACTTAGAACAAAAGAAGTGTTTTTCTCTCTCTAATTCAAAATAGTTTTTAAACTCTATTTTCAAATATTGATATCCACTAATATAGAAGACTGCAAGAGAATGTGGTTTTTTGCCATCTCCAGTCAATGCTATTGTTACAGTAAATAACATTTTGCAGAAACATGTAAATTCTTAGAGTTTGTGTTTAGGCATCCTTGTGCAACGATTTTGTTGCATAAGTGAAAGTTAAACTGGCCTCATAAATATGTTGGCCATTCCTCAGTTCTTGTGGATGGGTTACTAGGATCCAATTTCTTTAAATATTCCCAAACTTGACTTTTCCACTGGTCTTGGCAGCCTGGGATCCCTCAGTCCTGAGGATAGCAAAGACCTGTCTGCTAGACACGGAACTTATTAGTCCTCTACAAGGACAAAGGAAACTCCTTCTCATTGTCAGAAGATGGTGTTATCCTCTGCTTCATCCTTCTAGCAGACACCAGCTGCATTTTGCCACTTTGGTCTACATTCTAATCCTAAACCATAATCTCTCATTTGAGCTGGCAGCTCCATGCACTCTAGCTGCTGACGTTTATAAAGGGTGATTGTCCCCTCTCAGCTTCCTGATCCATCCCTCCTAAAGATCCATACCTCCAATCCCAGTGAGATTGTACACACCACTAAGACTCTGTATTTGATATAAACATAAGGGGTACTTGGTCAAAGGAATTGTATCACGTCCCTGAGCTGAAGGTTTGACTGCCAAGGTATTTCTGGCTTTGTATCTATTTGGTTATGTTTTCATAATTGCTTTTCTTAGATTATAAGCCTTTTAGGAAGGAGCTATATATCTTTCTCCACTTGAGTTCAATAAAAAAATGCCATGGGATGTCTCTCCTGTGAGTGTATCTGAGGTGTAAACAAATGAGAACTACATAGTTATTAGCAGCCAACTAATAACACGATGTGTTTGTTTGAATGCCCCAAGCTGAGACAACTACTGACTAGAGCAGGGCAATATTTAGGCTTTTTCTTTGGACTTTTTGGATGTGCTAGTTGTTGATACCTTGAACTAAGAAAAATCCCAACCACAACTTAGTCTTCTTGTATTAGTAAAAATACCTTTCTTATTGTAGCACTGGTAACTGTCCTAATGAACAGAAAACTGAGTGTATCTCAAAATAATGTATCTAGCTAGTAGTTGTTTGTAATTATTTTCTTCCACTAATTACTTTTCTTTGATATGTGAGCACATCTGGAAGCTAGATACCCAAATTGTCTAGTTAATGTAAAGATACAAGCAGATTATGATCTAAGCTTTGAATCTTAGGTTATTGCTGGGAGAAATTTTCTGTGTGCTGATTGTGGCCACACATCTGGATTTCCATTGAGGGGAATTACCAAGTGGAGACCATGGAAGGCTGATGTAAGGGGTGGTGAACCTGCCTTTTCCAATTCAGCTAGTGGTTAGAACTTGGTTTGTCAAGCTTGAGGCAGCCAGGTAAACTGCTCGTATTGGATGGAGTGGCATTTGTCCTGCTTGAGGCAGACTTACTGCAAAAGTTGTATTTGTCTTTGGAACTCCTAAGGAGTAAAATGGGAATGCTTGAGGTTATATAGATGTACTCTTGAATATGTGACTGTGCCCAGTTCAGCAGGGGGATGAGTGATCTGCAGTTCGCATCAACTCGTTAAGGAGTACAGTTTTTAAGACTTTGAAATATCAAGTGGGAATTTAAATGTATTGGTTTCCTTTCACCTTATCTCACTGACAGCGGCCGTGTACCTCCATGAGTGTTGTGTGTGTAAAAGTAGAAATGTGGACAACGCTGTTCAGCTCTGCTCGCCTTTGTGATGATAGAAGCCAACATGTAAATATCCCTCATTAACTTTTATTGGTGTACTGTGCAGCTTTCTTCAGCACAGTGTTAAATCTCACAAATTATTTTATATGGCTAGCCTATGCCTTTCTGCTTGTGCGGGTCTCACTGTTTTTGTAGGTTTTACATTATTGCGCCCAAATGCTGCCTGAAGAGCAGAGTTCAGCTCACTGGTATAGTGATGGTTGCAGTTCTTTGCTTGGGCTGTCCCCATATGGCACAGTTCCCAAAGTGCCATCAGTAAATTTTGACCTCCCTCAAACACATGTATGTCTGCAGAGTATATCAGCAAAAACGATCTGTGCTGAAACATTGTCTCAAATCACCTTGGGATAGCATAAGAATGATCAGACTATTAAAAAGTGCAATTATGCCTTTTCCAATTTGGCTGCCTGCTTTCTGCACACTGTCTCCTGTTCTTCCATAGAAAATGATGGGTTTACCTGTCTCTCCATGTCATACCCCGTGCCTTTGCACACTCTTAGATCGTTCTAGTTGCATTAGTGTGCAGCAGGTGAGGTTTTTAAAACTTCCTTGGACATCTGTGTATACAATGCAAACATATATTACTGTTAGGATAAAGAGTGAGCTGCTGTGTTTCCATGTTTTGTGGGTTTGTTTCATTTTTATTTTGTTTTGCTTGGTGGGTTTTTTTGAAAATCAATGTCTGGTTTTTGGTAGCTGAAAAGTGCATTTAAATTATGGAAAGAAAAATTAAACTCCTTGTGGCTCGTTATTCCTGCATATATCTCACCCTCTGTATTTCAGAAAAAATGTAAAATCAAGGACTACACAGGCTTTTAGAACAAAAGATGAAGTTATTAACCCAGAAAACAAATGGTCTATTTTCCATCTTTTTTTACTTGTGAAGGACATGATGTTGAATAAACAGAATACAGTTCATTTTTTAATTAATTGATTAAAAATGCTGAAAGGCATATTATTTTTTTTAAAGAAAATATGCATACCTTGGTAATTTTGCTCTTATTTCTTAATTCTATTAAGCTTGAAGAAGCATGTTCACATTGATTGATACGGAAGAGTGCTGACTGTTTGTCAGTGGAAGGGAGGAGGGTTCTGAGCACTAGCTGCTTGTTCCTGTCATACTGAGAGCACTAATGGGCACCAGCTGGGCTGTAGCTATAGCAGCTTCACCACTTCAGCCTCGCACAGCACGAGCTGCTGTGGCAATGCTGCAGAAGGGCCTCCTGTGCAGATTTAGGAAGTACACACTTCAGTTGTTGTTCCCTGGGCAACAGAATAACTGCAGACAGCTGGCTTTGCACCACCTGAGCTGATCAAAGAGCAAACCCTGTCAGGCACTGATACTTCAGCTCCTCCAGCTTTAGTGTGAATGTCTGCAGGCAGTGATGTAGGAAGCACTGTCATTCAGGTTTCAAGGTTAAACACAGGGGAATGAAGTAGAGTGACAGCAAAAAGTAATATGAAAACATTGCTCCTGTAGATAGTGCAGTCAGGTGTGTATAGCTATTGGTGATCAAGAATTAACTTTAAAATATTAAATTACTGATGTACATATGAAATATCTTTTAGAATTATTCAGAAAGAGACTGGGAGGCTAGCAATAATTGGCTTAAATTTCGGGAGAAGGAAGAACAACCAAGGCTGATAGATCATGTTTTTCATTAAGAAAGACCATAAAGAATGATTGAACATAAAGATTAAAGTGGTATGTAAAATGATATGGCTGTGAAGAACCTATATCTGGTTTGCTGGAAGCTTCTGACAGGTCAGGACTGCAGCAGCATGGTGGGCTTTATTCAGCAAGTGATGCCAGAAGCATGAAAGGTGGATGATTGAGCAGTAGTGAACTGTAACATTGTCCAGTGTGGACTGTATAATTGGGATTAAGATCCACTTGGATATGTTGGATGAGATGGAGGGGTGGGAGGGGCAGGTGGTAATGTCTGTAAATGTCCACTGAACTCTTCTCTTGTACTTCCTTTATATTATAGTAATATCCACTTAACCCTTTGCTTAAGAGGGGTGCTAACTTCTTAAAATACTCTTTTAAACTTTGTTGTGAAATAATAATGATTATTTTTAATTACTCCTCTTAAAATAAGTTTCTCCTTTATTTTTTTCTAATATCTGTATTTACTTCAAAAGGTAGTAGCTTCCCTTTTGCAGAAGCAGCTTCAGGGAGTGAACATGGGTGAAGGATAATACTGACTTTTAGTGAGTCCTAAATGTGGATCTGTCCTGAAACAGGAAGGGGAACAGATTTGGTGTGTTTCTAAATGTACTCAGTCCTCATTTGCTGAAACTGCAGAATATTGATTAGTAGCCACACTTCCATTGAGGGTTTGCTTTTTATATTCCATATATTCTTTGAATTTTTTTGTATTTCATATTTGTTTTAGTAACATTTGATGAAAGTCTCTCTAAAGTAGTTTCAGGTGGTGTTTTTGCCTTTTGTTTTGTTGGGGTTTTTTTTGTTTTGCCTTGGGGACAAATTAGACTCTGTATTTCTTGTTTGGCTCTTCTGATTTACTGCATCAGTGGTCCACATATCAGTTAGTTTCTTAGTATGTTTACTGAGGTTGCATGTTAAGTCTTTTAAAAGAACTTATTTATTACAGGGAATAAATTAAGAAGACTGTGTAAACATATTTTATTGTATCTGATGTTCAGTTGTATTCTTTGTAGTTTTGCAGTCTGTGGCATTTTCTGAAGGAATCCTTATAAGAATTCTGAATTACTTAAAATTTTAAGTTTGTCTGTCTAAGTCTGGAAACGTGCTACAGCTCACTTCTTTCATTCTGCAAGGCTTTAACTGTAGGAATTGCTGATGCAAAATCAAGAGCGATGTGAAGTACATAGGCTATCCTTTCTAGCTTTAAAAACTACCAGTTCATAAAAAAATTGTAATTTTCTACAGCAGCAGGAATGACTTTCAGTGTCCTGAACAACTGTATGGCATCTGGAATCAGCATTGTTCTTATATCCACAGATTTTTATTTTTGCATCCAGCACAGAAATGATTGTGTTGTTTTTAAGGGATGTCTACTGGCTACCGTGTTCAGCAGCAGCAGCAACAGTGCCATGAATTGATTTGCTGTGCGTGATGGAACTTTATCAAGGAGTAACAACTACCTGTAGTTAACCTTACGGTGTTTGTTTTTGAACTCTGGTCAGTAACTTCTTGTTATTTTCAAATTTCAGGCAGGTATTTTTTCCCCAGGCTTATTTCTCACTCTTAATTTAAGTTGGAGCGGTTCTCCAAGAGGAACAGTGTTTGGATGAAGATATAATAACAAATGGAATCCCATCATAAATCGGATGTCCCACCAATCTACAGCTTTTGCTTTTTTTTCTGTGTTGGAAACAGCTGGCGGTATAAAGCTAAAAATTGTCATGGAAATAGTCCTCATTGAGAAGTCCTTTTGGTACTGCAGGGAAAATTGATATTAACTGACCATGTTGTGACCCCTTGCAAATTGCACACTCCTTATATAGAGGGTTTTCTGGCTTGCTCAACTTGTAAAGTTGGCACCAACAATGGCCTCATGTTCTATAGCCATGATTATCTCTTAGGCTTTGGCTGAACTCAACGAAGTTTGAACTCAGTAAAGTTTATTTCTTACATTTGATTACTGTACTCCTATTGCTACCAGTTTAATGTGTAGTTGCTTCCTAATTCAGTGCTGTCAAAGTATGGGATTACTTGTTTATTCCTTAAATTCTGTTTTGCTTGTTTGTAAGCCTGGATCATTTCAACAGAACTAGGTAGATGAAACTATGTGCAGTCACTCCAGCAGATATTATCCTCTGCCCAGGATATAATATTGGTGGACTTGGGGAAATGGTGCATAACAGAGGATTGTTGTAGTTGGAACAAGTACATTTAACTCCATCCTTAGCTGTACCTAGCAAAACTACACTGAAGATGTGTGATGAATTTGAAAAGGGATGAGAAGGAACAAATATTTCCCCCTCTTGAATGAGGATGAATAAATATGACAAAGATTCAATAGTTCATTGTCTCATTTCTGGATCATTTAATGTGAACAATGCGTGAGGAATACAGTGGGACATCCTTCTTCAAACCTTTGACTTACTCTCTATGAAAGTTCAGTAGTGCTTAGTAAACCTTGTAACATTTTTCTTAATATACTCAGTGATAAAACTTCAACATAACCTTATCTGTTCTCTTCTGCATTGGTGCTGTGACATAAATAAAAATTCTTGTTTCAATATGCAAAAAAATGGTTTTCAACTAAAGGAATGCATAGGTGCACGACATAGAGACACCCTATTTTTACCTGGTTTTTCTTTCTTTTACAGAATAACTGCCATTGCCATTTAAATATTAGTTTCATACTTGTCTTTTAGCATTTTAAAGAGATAATGTGAGAGCTGCTAGATAAAAACATTGTCATTTTGTATGCGTATGTGCAGTAATGTGATGTGAAGATAGTAAAAGATGGGGAAACCTGGAGTTTCGTTTTGCCTGTAGGCATTCCGGATAAGCAGTGGCACTACAGAGGTGGTAGTGAAATTACCCACTAACACTGGATTTTTAAATTTTCATATGATCACTTGGGAAATAAGGCTATATGGGTAATGCCACAAATACTGTATACTGTTAGTGAGCTTTTCATGTGGCCATGGGAAGCTTGTGGGACTTAGATTTCAATGTAGTGAGAATTCCTGTTTGTGGATTTTGTGTTTGTAGGTTTGTAGCTAGTGGTTATTCTATTAAGAGGAATTGTGACCCAGAAAAGACTCCACTTCATCTATCAGAAGAGTGGCACTTTCACTCAGCACTTAGATTTGCCCTCTCTTTTACAAGAGAGAAAATGGTATATTTTAAAAAGTTCCTTATATAAAGGTAAATTAAGCCTTCCTTAAGGCCAGCCACATCTAAAATTCTCTGGGTGGCTCTGGAAATTCCCTTTTGGTGTCACACATCTGGGAATTAACAAAGTGTTAGAACTCTCCAAGGAGAAGTTAGTAGTGCTCTGAATAAAGGCTTTATTCTACAGATTTCAGCCATGTATCTAATTCCAGAATTTCTCCAAAATTTAAACCACCAAAATTTCTCCAAAAGTTTTCAAACCACCAAAGTGTTATAGGAGGCTGGATCACCTCAAGTTTCTAGGGGATTTTTCTCTCAATATATATACACACATGCATATACACTCATGCTTTGGCTCCTTCAGTCTTCAAAATGATGCTTGTTTAGTTGTTTTAGGGTTTTCAGTCTGGAAAACTGATTGTGCAAGGAGCTAATACTCCAGTTTGAAGAAGCTAAAATACCATTTCAAGGCTGTCTTTAAGATTGTGGTGCTGTGGTTAGAGCAAAGATATCTTGAGAATATTTTTCCCCACCTTCCTCCATCTAAAACCTTTATTGCACAAAGCAGCAATACTTGCAATTTGAATCTTTTTATGGAATATAAATTTGATGTTGCACTTCAGTCTTTGATTTTCAGTCTTCCCTCAACTGATTTGGCCTATGTGGAAGTAATTTATTTTTTGTTAAGGATGAGAATTCATATTATATGGTGCCTCTGTAATTACTCATTTCTCTTGCTTACGACAAAGAGAGCTCGGTATTACAGAGTTTATTACAGGGATTTGTTTCCTTTTCTTTTCTGGTATTCAGAAGACAGCTAAATTTGACCGCTGTATATTTGCAAGTTTGGTGCTTTATAGGTGTGTGTATATGATGTGTTCTCACTGCTTCTTGAACAGATGCAGTGCATTGAAATGTTAATGCATTTGCTCCATGTTTTACCAACCAGAGTTTGAAATAATTTTGGGACCACCTAGCCATCTACTAGCAAGAAAAGTTGAAACCATAAGAATGTGGTCTGTTGTAACTTGTCAGAAAAAAATATGGTGTAGGAGGTGATCATGCAAGTTTTACAGGCAGCTTCACAATTATCAGAGAATTTTAAGAAAAGTGGAATAACAGCAGATTTTTATAAATCAAATGAGAAATCTGATTTGAAACTGAACCAGGATAGTGAAACATCAATGCTGGATGTTGCTGTACATGTCACACATGAGATAAGGAAGGGGTCCCTGGAAAGGGTTTCTGTATTCAGATACCTGCTATGTAAGATGGCCTTCATAATCTCATTATATTTGCATATATTCTAGTAGAAGTCATTTTAAATTTATCAAAAGTGAAAAATACTTAAAATCAGTCTCTATCCCTTTAAAAATCTGGCTGCATAAAAATTTCTATTTGTTAGCTAGCTTGTAAAATTCAGCCACAAAAAAACCCTCCAAACCAAACTAACCCAAACTACACCCCTCCATCCCAAAGCTACTTCAGAAGTGATAGTTGATTCTCATTTTTAATTATGTCATCAATCGTACCATAAATTTTAAGAATTGGGCTCACCACTGATTACTAGTTGAACCTACTAGTTAACCTACTAACCTTGTAGGTTAAATTTCAACTAAAAAGAAAAAGGTAATATTTATTAGGTAATTCTTGGGGAAGATAGGACCTATCAGTGTATTCAAAAGTGTTTTGTGCAGAGTACTTTTTTTTTAAAATCTGTTTCCTGAATATTAGGTTTCTTTGTGACATTTTAAAGTTCTCTTAAGACTCTCAGTGCTGTGCTGGAGAGGAAAGATGGCTTGAGGAGCATGTAGTTTGTTTCCCATTATTTGCTTTTGTGATTCTCTGCCATGATCTTAATAATAGTGGAAAAGCTAATGCTTTATATGCATGGTACAGACGTTTTAGTAGTTATAATCTACCAGAAACTGTTCATTACTGGTCTGTCACATTGAAGTGAAACATTTGATAAGTCTCCCGCTCTTTAGCTATATTGCACTTTAAGTTATTTATTACTTGAATGGTGTACCAAGCACACTGTGTGTTGGTTTGCCCTTTCCTAAGGAAAGGTAGCCATGCTCTGCTGCTTTCTTCTCTTCCTCAGTGGCATGTGGATCTAGAGTAAACAATTTGCCTGGAATGATTTGGAAATAGCCGTTTAGTTAGTATGCTCTACAATTAGCAAAAGTTCAATTAAGTGTTAATAAATAAGGGATTTTCTATGACCTTTAGATGTATGGTCTCCTTTTACTGTATTCAACTTGTATATCCAAATAACTGTAGAACAGTTATGTGCATCATACATATAATTTGTGCTCAGCACAATCTGTCAAATATCCAGGGATTGTGTGTTCTGAATTCATATAAAGTCTTCCTCCTATACCTGTTTCCTGTTGCAGAAATGGCTTTTTTTTCCCTCCAGGTTTCACCTAATGACCTTTTTTTTTAAAAAAAATTTCATATGACTGCATTTTAAACATTTCTTCATTCTTGTATTCAGGACTTACTATGTATCAGTTACTTTTTGTCCTATTCTGTGTTGTTCGGCTGCCTCTTTTTCCATATAGAATATCCAGATTGGTGACCTTTATAATACATGGTTTTTTCCTCTGTTAGTATCATTTTAGGCTGAGAAGGACTTTTCAGTGTCCTTGCTTCCTCTTGAAAACACTCTCATCACATGCAGCTGCTGCCACTTTCCTTCCACTGATGAAGTTGGTCGCGTTTGCTCACGGCTCTGTAATCAGACACTCTTGACTAAAATCATCTAAAATGTACTTGGAGATAGGGGCCTGTAAAATGACCTCAGAAGAGAAGATGTATCATTTCTTGCTGCTTATCCTCTGGACTTCTCGTGTAGCTCATCCTGCAGCCAGCAGTTGCTCCCCCTGCTTTTGCTCACTGTGGCTGTTGCTGGTTCCTTTGTTCCCGCTGGAGTGAATCGCACCGACCTGTTCATCCTCACTGAACCCTGCACCAGTGCTGGAACAGTGTGAACATAGGCACTGCTGCTCTGCTCTCCTCCCATTCTGCACTGCTACAAATTGCTGTATTGGGTGATGGGCGCTGCCATATGTGCACAGACCATATGGTATTTTCTCCTCAATCTACAGTTGCCTTGTTTTTCATACACTGTAATACTTTGCTATATGCATGTAAGTTCAGTTTGTCTTTTGGAAGCCATTTTTGTTTGCTGGGGTTAGAGGCATATACTTACTTAGGAAACCTAATTTTGCAATAAACAGTTGCTGGTAGTAAAGGATATGAGATAACGCTCTGGATTAAACTGGAGATAGATGTTAGAAGTGTTTAAATGATGTCTGTATCTTTACTGTTAAGGAATCAAGCAATGTAACTTGTCATATTCATTAACATCAGTATGGGGAATGAAACTTGGAAAACATTCATCCCGAAGAGTTTTCATGAGCACCTAATTTTGCTTTTGTTCAGGAAGACACATGTCAAATACATGCTAATTATGAGTTCTGCAGCACCTTGACTGCTGACTTGAGGTCTGCGTCTGTAGCCACTTTCTGCATTCTTTGAATTCATCTTGGTATAAGATTTTTAAATATTTCAAACAGCAGATGTGCATTGCTTATAGATTTGTGTAAATGTTGGTGCAGTGTGTACAAAATGCATCTCCCATACAATGATCTGTTGACATTATTCTCTGTTGCTTAGCTTCAGACACTAAAGTCATGACATGTGCTGCTGTTTGGAGGATGCCGAAGGAATTGGAATCAGGCAGTCATGAATCCCCTGATGATTCATCAAGCAACACTCAAACCCTGGAGCTACTCTGTCACCTTGACAACACAGCCCATGGCAATATGGCCTGGTAGGATTCTGCATATTTTATACTTCTAGAAAAAGCCTAAAGGATAGACCCATGCTGTTAGTTTTGTGCAGATTTATATTGAAGAAACTATGCTATGCACCCTAAAAGTATTCCATCTTTAAAAAAAAAGTATAAATTGGATTTTTAGTCCCAGATGTTTCATAGATTAAAAACATATATTAAAGTCCTGCAAGCACATATGGAGGAGTAACAGCCTGTGTACTGCTTGAATGTGTTTTTCCCCACCTGCCCCCATCTAAAGCCTTTGTTGCACAAAGGTATAATACTTAGAATTTGAATCTTTTGGAATGTAAATATGATGTTGCATCTAAGTTTTTCTTTTTAGTCTTTACTCAACTGATTTAGTGTGAGTAATTTATTGTTTTATAAGGATAAGAATTCATTATGTTACATGATGCCTGTGTAACTACTCTTTATCTGTTGTATAAGTCAAGACAAGGAGAGCTGCAATACAGCAAGAGATTATTACAGAAGTTGGTTCCCCTTTCTGTTATTTAAGAGGAAGTTGAATTTGTCCATTATGTATTTGCAAGTTTGGTGCTTTATGGATGTGGGTATATGACATGTTCCCACTGCTTCCTGACCAGATGCAGGACATAGAAGTTTTAAGCATCCATTTCTAGCCACAGATGTCTGGTTTGAGCCTTGCAGATTAAATTTTAACCAAAGAAAGAGGGTAAATTGAAGATGCTATTTATTGGGCAGGTCTTGAAAAGATAGGACATATCAGTGCGTTCAAAATGTATAGATGACTTTTTTCCTAACATACAGGTTTTCTGAGTGTTAAATTTCTTCATTGTAGCATCCTTTAATTCTTTGCTGCATCTTTTAATATGAGTAGTCCTCCTTGTAATTATTTTAATTTTTAATTTCACTTTTTATTGTGGACACTTTTTGATAATTAATATTCCCTACTAAATTGGAGAGATTTTGTTGTTTGTTTTAATCTTTTAAGCTTTGTGCTTTTTGTCTTTTAATTTTCATAATCAGTTTCTGTCAGATGCCAGAATGCCAGAACTTTGTATGGTAGCTAGATCACTAAAGGATGAATAGGAGGCATATAACTGCTTTATTATATGAATTATATGAATGCTCAGAATTTGTTTTTTGCTCTAATAACAGCTGATAACAAGCTCATGAGCAGTTTTCAGTCATCTGCTATCTGATTTTGTTCAGTACTTAGTGCTTACAAATATCTACTGCTATTTAATGCCCTTTACCTATGTGCCTGTGTATATATATGCATGGAGATTTGAAAATATTTAGTGTTACAGAGAGATAAAAGGTGTTAAGAGAATACTTGGCATTAGTATTCCTCAAATCATCTCAGGAAAGCACAGCTGAGTTAGAGGATCTTGCTTTAGAGCAGACTTTTCTATTCCCTTCTCATGCATATTGGACACAACTCATAAATGAGTAAATTAGGCCTTTTGTGCTAAATGTGTCACATAAAGGCCACACCCCACTGAGTGGTGTGTTGTCTGCAAATGGCAAGGTAAATTTCTTTGTATTACACTACTTAAGTGTTTAGAAAAACATGAAGCCCTTAGACAGTAATGGTGTGGTTGCTGCTGGAACCAAACAGGAATCAGAAAAGCCATTTTTGTCAATGCCAAGTATAAACACTTCTCAAACCACAATGTAAGGCCAGTGTTCTGGTGTGCACAGCCACTGTGAGATCAGTGGTGGTCTTACACCATATACTTGCATACTGTCATTTGCCTTGCCATTAGAGCACACATACCCTTTATGTTTTGCCTGGAAAACCACAGGCTGAATGCTGGATCCGAGTTTAGTGCGAACATGATCCACACCATGCTGGAGCAGTGTGAATACAGCCATGAATGACTGGATACAGGCTTCATTTTTTAAGTTAATTTTGACTATTATTAGTCAGAATGCATGCTAAAAAAGATTAAATAAAAAACTGGGCTTCTATCATATCTTTATATGCAGGGCCTGGCGGAGTGGGCAGAGTTGCCAGTACTGTTTAGAGATGGAGCGTGTAATGTTGGTGTCAACCTTTGTGACAGTGGCTCCAGATAGCAGCTTGTAGCAAGATATCTTTTGTGTGTCTTGGTATCCATTGCACAAATGCTTCATGAGATTTATGGATCTGGTTGCAGATCATAAGTAATTGAGGTTTGATTTTAAATCAGGAGAAAAAGCAAAACTATCTTGAACATGCAACTGGTTATGTATTCTAGCATCTACCATCATCCTCAGGGCTTTATTTGCTTGTAGTTTTTCCTCATGTTTAACTTGTTTTACTTCCTTCCTTATCATGATTTTTTCAGGGTAAGCCTGGTAGTTGAAATTTACCTCACAGATTTTTGTTTCTAGTATCATGCACTAAGAAACACATGGGGTGAATTTTTTTCTAGGTCTGGTGTGTCAGGAATTGGTTTTGTTCAACTCTGTACTGATGCTAAGAACTGATTCTGCAATTTTTACCTTTCTCATCTCCTTTATGGAATTCTGTGCTCCAATTTCTCTGAAATTTTTTACTAAAAACCAGCAGAGACATGCTTAATACCAGTTCTCTTTTGTAAACCAAGACCAAAAGAGGGTTTTCAATTGATTGTGACTAAATCTTTAACTTTGCTGTTGTGTTACTGAACACTGTGCCCTTCCCACTCAAGATCTATTGAAATAATTTCCTAGTCTTAACAAAACCTTTGCAAAAATCTAATATCCAAGACATTACGGGAAAATGAAAAAGAAATTTGCTTTTCTACGGTTCCATTTTATCTAGATTGCATAAGTTACTGTGTTTAAAAATTAAGCATAACCTTTCATTTTTATCTGACGTTGTTTAGTGACTCCAAGCTTTGAATTTGGGACTCATCAGCATTTTTACTCAAACTCTTGTATGGCATAAAGAGAGTTCAAAAAATTAAACAGATGCTTAAATTAGGCCAACAAATAGGCCTGTTAATTGTTCTGTTTGATTCTAGTCTAAGATTTTTTCATCCTCTGCCTGCTGTTCCTCATGTAAGCCAAAATGGAAGGATTTCAAGTGCAAAAATCCTGGGTGAATTACTTTCAGTGTGGAAAACCCCAGATACACACAGAAATTTGTGTGTTAAAAAGAAAAAAGTCTTTTCAACAAATTCCTTCTGTAGATAAGTGTATGTGTTCATAGACAGTTAAACTCATATGAGAGCAAGCATGTTGGTCTATGCAATGTTGTAAGATTCAACTAAAGGAACTTGCTACTGGTTATCTTGCAAGAAGCAGTTCTGTCCAAAGTATTGTCTGTATAGGAGAGGCCAAGGAAATGGGACAGCAGTTAATGAGATGTTGATTATTCCTCTGAGTGCAGCATGGAGGAATCCCCAGAACTCTTGTCTGGTAAACCCCTGAAGACTTGTATTTTAGTATTTAGAATAGTAACCTCCTGTTCTCTCTCAGTTTTTGCTGCAGACTCTTTTGGTAGTAGACTTGACAGGATAGTCCTTGGAGAAAGAAGATACTGCAGACCATAAGAGAAAGTATAATCTGTGAGATCTTGAATTCATAACACAGCAGGGAGTTTCTCTTGATTCTGCTGGAAGCAGGCTTGCCTCTCAATGCTTAGCATCTTACTTTTTGCTTTCCAAAGGTGGCAGATATAAAATAGGGCAGATCCTGTTCAGTACTAAGCTATGTACTTCAAAAGAGAGGGGAACAAGTGAAGTAAGTTGGATTGTGATCTAAATGTGGAATAAAATGAAAATAAATAAGGGGAAGTGTTAGATGAACAGTGAAATACAACTGTAAAGGGAAAATTAATGGAGGTTACAGAGGCAATATAAGTGGAGACTCAATTCTGAGAAATCTGAAAGGTGAGGAGTGAAGAATTCATTTTCTATGTAGAGCACAAGAGCTGCTAAAAATTGTTTGAAAGGGATGAATGAATATGTTAATAATAATGATAGGTTACTTCATTAGGCTGCTTTACTAGCTCAGGTTGATTTTTTTTTTTTTTTGGTGTATCCCACTCAATCAATCCTAGATATGAACATGCAAATATGACCATATCTAAGAGACTGTAGAGAGGAAGAGAAATTATCAATTCTTTAGAGTCACAGATGTTTCAAGAACTCCAGGATGTTTATCACTAAAATATTAAATTAAAACTTTGAATTCACAAAGGAGCAAGCTATTATAAATGAGCCATTCCCACAGATTTTAAATACTTAGGTTTTATTTGGCATTTTATTGAAGGTCTCCAAGTAGAGTACAGAGAAGTACCGTCTCTTCCTTGGCCATACACGGTACAAATCAACCTCAAGGCTGGCTTTTTACAGAAGTACAAAATTCGCCCTTATCATCCTTTCAACTTGAGTAGAAATTTAATACATAACATTTTATTGCTTCATCATGTTCATTCCATTATTGCACACAGTCACCTGATCAAAGTTAGGCTCATTCATAATTGATGCCCTGAAGACAGATGACTGAAATCCAGAAGTGTTTTACTTAATTTTTTGGCCTTTAAATTTATTTTAAAAAACCCAAAAGTCCACAAAATCAAGCCATCCCAAAACATTTTCAAGTAAAAAAGCCAAGTAAGAGAATATGGAACTCAAAAGTGAAAACAGTGTTTTTAATAGCTCTAACACTTTCATGTGTTATTGAGGTATCACTTCTCTTTCCTGTCATGATGTTGGTGATGTTACTTCTTCTCTACAACTCCTTGTAAGCTTCAGGATGTATGTGTAAAAGTTCTACCTTAGGGTTTCATTTAAAAAAAAAAAAAAAGAGAAAGTCTAAAATAATTTAATAGTTCGTACCTAATGAATATAAACCTGAAAGTAACAATACTTTTAGAACCATCATATGGTCTTGAATATGTGGTACAGTAACTGTTAGAGATGTTTCATAGCAAAGGCATGTAATAAATGCAATCATAAGTTTTTTAATGTTACCTTATTTTAACACTTTGTATGTCCTACTACCTGGAATATAATTGTGAGGAGAGAGCTCCCTCTGATATTTGTATAGAGGTTTCTTTGAGAGTGTCAGGACTGTCAGTTCCATATTCTAGAGTATAAAATTAACTCTGGATTTTTGAGTGGGGGGTGAGGGAGGCTGGGTTGTAACAGCTGCCCAGCAGGTATTAATTGTATCTTCACATGATGCACAAAATTTCAGAGCCATCTGAAATTGTCAGCATTTAAGGATAATTCTTCACACTTGGTTCATTCTACATATTCCATCAGCCACTTCTGATATTACAGTAAGTATAGAGACAGTTTTTTTGGACTAACTTACTAAGTGACAGCTTTCACTGGGTATGTATCTTAACAACTTCTTATCAATGCTGATAATGCCCTTTATATTTTGATCCTTTCTAAGATGGTAAAAGTTTAAACTGTATTCATGTCTCTGTTCTCTTCATAATTCCACGTGGTCCTGAATTCTTAACAGGATTTTGGTCTCTTGAATCTTTGATTTGCCTTTATTGTAAAAAAAATAATTTATTATATATAAATACAAATGTTCAGTGTTCAACCATTAGATGACTTTCTTACATTTTCTTACATTTAAAATATGTCTCAAACCAGCAGAGGAATTTAGAATACTCATTTTCTCATTTTCATTCCATTGAATGTTTGTGGTAATTTTGAGTGGTTGGTATTGTGCAATTTTAAAAGTTAGAGCTCTTCAATGTAATTATTTTTCTAGGGAATAAATGTGATTGATTAATTGGATACTGAAATAATAGAACTTTGTTTTATATGCCCTGTATATTATGTTAGCTTTTAATCAGAATTTGACTCCACTCATGTAAAGAGGGAAACTTAGTCAAGCTAAAATCTGACACTGAAGCAAGTACTAAAGGGAAAAGTAAGTATTTGTTCATTTCTGTGAACTTACTATATGTATTCGGTTAACTTATAACTTCTAATAAGTTAAAAAGATTCCATATGCTTGAATGAAAATTAGTTTTTATGAGCTCTTTGCAGCTGTTTTTGTTTAGTTTGGATTCATAAATCATGATACAGAAAATAGTGCAGAAAATAGAAATTGTGTTACTCTGCTAGTTAAAAAAAGGGATTTGGAGAGTAGTATTTTACTTTCCCATCCCAACTTGAGCATAGTTCAGTTTCTGTTCTTACCATATTCCCCAGTGTAAGTTAGTTGAGATTTTTCCCCACTGAAAGAAAATTTAGCTGTTTTTAATAGGGGTTTTCTTCCTCTTTGTAATGTCACTTAAGCTATTCATACCACTAAAAAAATGAGGCTTGAAGTCTGCCTCAGCTGATTTTGCAGGTGAAATAGATACTTCTGTTTATTCTACTACTATTCTTTTTGTTGTAATAGTTTTATGTTCAGTCTTACTGAATTGCTTAAGATGTTAGTGGGAAATATTAAAGAAAAACAGTGTTGGAGAACTGTGAAAAAATCAGTTATGCAGGAAAAATTTAAATGTTCATGAGGAACTAACTGAACAGGTGCCCCTGTTTTCTTGGTATCAGACTCCAGTTTGCTCTCCAAAGCCCCGTTAAGAATTTATTATTTAGAATATTTATCCCTTAGGGTATAATTCTTTCCAGCACAGTATTCTGGGATGACTATAGATGTAGCAATGTTGCTGCTGACACTTGCTTACATAGTAGTTAAAAATTCAGGGTTTTGAAATGTCTTTTGGATGCCTGTTGGATGAAAGAATTGACCCTTGTACATTTGTGATCAAGTGTATCTATTTGGTAAAATGTCTGTGAGACCTGAAGGGTTGCCCTGCAGCCTCCCACTGTCCATCCATCCCAGTGTTCGTGCTCCAGCAATGGTGATGGAGAGGTAAATTAGGGAGAGCACATCAGTTACAGTTCCAGCTGCTTCTTGCAGTCTCTTCACCTCAAATTCTCCCAGAATTAGCAGTTGCTGGATTAGAGGTTTTAGAGGGTATATCTATGCTAGGTCTGTGTAAATCTTTAGCATTCTGTTCTTCTGATCAGGAGTGGTGATTTTCTTCAACTGTCAATGCAGATCTAGGCAACCTAGATCATCTAAGGCATGTGTTTTAAATCACTGGAGAAATATACTCAGAGGAATATTCTGCTTTGGTAGCTTTGAAAAATCCCTTATGAAAACACTCAAATTGTCCCTCTCAAAAGTTGATAGGTTTTTTTCTTTAAGGTAAGTCTGCAGAGATTGTTTTTGTAAATAGGTTTGTTTCAGCCCTTAATTTTTGCCTTAGTGTGTGGAAAAAAATAATGTCATCCTGAGGCCTCCAGAGGCTGGACAAGAGTTTTACCTGTATGTTTTCCTGACAGACACTGATACTACAAAAATATTTTTCCTAGGCTGACTAGCTTAATTGAGCTACAGACAAGCCAGTTATATATTTCTTTCCTGACGTGTCAAACATCCATAATATTCACTTGCGAGTTTTTTAAGCCCTGTTCAAGCAACAGAATAGAAATGGTGTCTGTGGCAGCAGCTGCTTCATGGATAGTGTGTCATATAGATAATTTAATTTAAAAAATTTTAGAAAGAAGTGATTTTTCTGTGGCACCTCCCTTGTTGGGATGCTTTTTTATTTGTAAAGCAGTTTAATTTTCTGATTATAATAATAACACATGAGTCAAAATAAAGCCCAGCTGTCTTGGGGGTTCTTGTCCAAAATAACCCTTCATTTTTTAATTCTCACTGATCAGCAGCTTTTTAGCTAAAATGTTCACCTTACCTTCTAGGTTTTTTTTAGGAAGCTATGGTTCTCGTTTCACCACATCTTCAGTTGCACTCTGAATTAGATCTCAATGTCTGAGGATTTTGAGATGAAGTGTAACTTGTGTTCCCTGCAGCTCAATACACTGTAAAATAGCCAGAACTGATTTCATTCAGAAACGTGGCTGATTTGTAGAGCACTTGGGTAGGGAACAAGATCGTGGGTTCCAGGTTGTACTTGGTCTGAATTCCTGTCTCTTAGAATTAATGTTCTTATTATCTGATAAGCAAGAGTAATCTTTAAATTGGAATCATTGTAATGCAAAGCAGGCACAATATTTGAGTTCTTAATATGTGAATTTTTCTGGTGGGCTGCATGGAAGCTGCAGGATGGTCTGCTGAGTTACCAAATGCATGGGTATATATTCCGTTTTTCAGTGCATGAGTTTTCAGTCCAGCCAAATTTTTCTATTAATAGAAATAAGTGGTTGTCACTTCTGTAATTGCAGTTAAGCAGTAGTTAATGCTTGCTTTGTCCAACAGTTGTGGCATAACTGCAGTTCATTTCAATGAAAGTGTATGCATATTGGTTTTTTTCTTCCTTTGTCTATAATGGAGGACTTTGAATTGTTCTTTTGTAAAAGTTCAGTACGTTTATTGATAAAAGTGTTAACTATCTTTGCAGCACGGCAGAAGATAGTGGGTTCCTTTCATGTGTGCATTTGAGTGAATATTTTAAATACTCTTATTTTTTGCTAAGGTAATGTCCTCTTTAGGATTTAATTTTATTTTTTTGTACTAAAAACTACTAGCTGCAAGCTTTATTGAAGCATCCTGAGCTAGACGATAACAAAACAGGTAAAATACAACATATATAATTGCTTGTCTTCTGTTTATAGATTATTTAAAGAGCAACCATGAAGTTGCCACTCAGTTTCTGCTCCAGTGCAGGGTTTGGGAGGGCTTTTGGGGGAACCGTGAGACCTCCATCACCTTTCCTGGGGGGAAGGGGCCCCACAGCTGAGCTCTGCACTGCCTCTCACCAGAGGTTTGTGCACCACACACCCAAAGCCTCTCTCCCCCCACCCTTTGGTGTGAGGGTCCGTGCGAGCCTGGCAGCTGGCAGCCCTGGGCTGTGGTCTCCAGCTTGATCCCTCTGGGAATGTGTTCTTCTTCCCAGCCCAGGCCTGAGTCACTTGATCTCCATCAACGTGCAGCCCAAGGCTCCATTCAGGGTTTAGGTGGTTTTCTCTGCAGCTTTTATACAGTTTTGCTGTAATAGGCAAAAGTCTTTCATGAAGATGTTTAAGCCATAAATTATAACATTTCAGTCTCCAACCATCTAGTTACTGAATTGATTCACGCAAAAAGCAAAACAAACTAAAAAAACTTGGGTCTAGTCATGGACTTCTGAAAAACTTCAAGCAGTCAGACTTCAACAGGGCTCAAAAGATGAAAACAGCATATCAAATGCTTTTAGAGAGCTGAGGGTTCAGTCATAAAATGGAAAGATGTTTCTCCATTAACCTATTGATACTAAAGTTATGATCTCTACCCTCAGGTATATTGTTGGTGTAAAATTATTGGGAGGCTGCAAAACTTGTTCGCCAAACTGTTAGAAAATTACAAAAATAGAAGCCTATTCTCATAAAATGACAAGTATTCTTTCAGTCCTACTGTTACTTCCAGCAAATTTATTAGGGTTAGAGTGCCTAGTTAGTTAGTGGAGCTGCCCATACTGACTGGTTAAATATGCTGCTTTTCATAGATAGAATAAGAGAGGAGCACTGATTTCTTGCATTCCTTCCTGTATAGCATGAAGTGAATCACAGGTTAAAAGTATATGCTGATTAAGTCATGATGACAGCTGAAGAGTTGGAAGAAGTTTGCATCAAAACTAAGGCTTATGATTTTTGGTGCACCTTCAAAAATCATGCATAACAATCCATACGAACAACTCTGAGGTTTCAAATTAAAGCCTTCTAAAATTAGTGTACATCGAGGTCTCTGGTTGTATTTCTATGTATGCAGAATGACTGCTACAAGTTGCTAGTTAATGGCAGATTTTGGACTTAAAATATATGATGGATTTCATCTAAAGGAAACCAGAAGGAATGTGGTTTAACATATTTTGGTTTAGATTAGATCCACAGAATTAAAATGGCTTTCTAGTTCAAATTCTGATGGATTTTACTGTTGTTTTTCTGTTTCTGTTTTGCAGTGTTATGTGGGAGCCAATGGGAGATGGTAAAAAGATTATTTCACTGGCTGATAACAACATATTATTGTGGGATTTGCAGGAAAGTTCAGCCAAGGCTGTGGTAAGAAATTTTCTTTTAACAAAACATGCTATACTTGAATATAGTCAAAACAGCAGCATTCCTTAGCTTAGAATTTGCTAATCTTTTAACTATTCCTTCAGAAGTATCTCGTTGCCTATAAGGTAGGTGGGGGAAATGAATATTGTACCATTGTCTTATTCAAGCGTGTTTAAGAGTGGTATTTTAGTACCTGTCGGTAGTGGGTAAATGTTTTCTTTGTTCTAGAGTTCCCCTTACTGTCCTTCTGCTTTTATAGTGAGAAATCTAGAATAAAGCAGTTCTGATTTGGTGAATGTCTACAAGTGGAAAAATTAATGATCAGTCAAGCCAAAGATTGCTGAATTCAGATAATGGTGTAGTAACTCACATTGGTTAATACCATGCAGCCCTTTATTTAATTTACAACTCTTGATTGTATAAGCATAATATAAGTTTCTCTATTTGCTATGTACTGATTTGAATTTTCAATGTTAGTTTTATTTAGTAATATACAGTTTATTCAGATTATTTCACCTATTGTTAAAAATGTTATATTCAGGAACATATATAAGAAGTGTCATTGGCATAGATTTTTGTCTGATTATGCCATATGATAGAATGTATGTAGAAAACTTTGAATGATTCCATGTAGTCATTTAGATCAGTGTCTGTGCTTATAAATGGAAACTTGTTATGCCAAGGACATGGCTATTCAATTGATCTGTTGTCACCTTTAACTCCTTAGGTCAGGGTTAATTCTTTTCCTGGATGCACAGAATCAGTTTTTTCAACTTAGTCAATACACTGTGTCCTAAAATCTTTCCTGTTTATACCACCTGACTGCATGCAAATAGATGACAACGTAATATAATATAGTTTAATACTTTGTGTTTATAATTAAGCCCTTTGGGTTCCTTCTCTAGATGAGAAACTTTAGGGGTTTTTCTCACCTGCAATTTCAATAGCTATGTTGCCTTCCAAGGCTTCAAATTAGTATTTGTTTTTATCAAATTGACGTTGAGAGTTTCTGACAGGTTACCTCCAGGAGCTTGTCTGTCAGGCAATGTATCCCCTGCATTACACCTGCATTAATTAGTATTTCTTTCCTAATGTCTGCATACTACACAAACCTTTCTGCAGTATTGAAAAAGTACTTTGGGGTTTGTACTGCTTCCATGCTATGGGTCCTCATGTCTCTTTAAAGTACTGGGACTGCTAGGCAACTTAGCCTAGCTTAACTTTTCCCCTTCTCCTGCTTTCACTCCTTGTGCAGTTCTGTCCTTACTTGCTGAAATTCTTTTGAATGTTAATGAATATTTTCAGTGTTTGACCCCTTTCTCATAACTCTCTCCGATTTTTTCTTAATCCTAACCTCCCTCCCATGGCAGGGGATTGGCATTAAATGATCTTTAAGGCCCCTTTAAACCCAAACCATTCTATGACTGTGATTTCCTCTAGGATGCTGTCTGGTGTATCATCAGTTTCTCTGTGGAAATCTTGTCATGAATGCCAAATTTTATGGGGCTTTTGTTCCTCATTTTATATTGCTTGGGAATTATTTACTAGAATTTTGTATGTTGTGTCTTCCTTATACTATTCCTTTATCAAAACTAAACCCCTACTCTATCACGCAAATATTTGTGCAGATAACTATGACTTCCATTTTCTTTTCCTTCCATTGCTAGAATTATGATCTGTATAATTTTGGAGATGAATAGATGCTATCAAATTTTGTAATTTCAGCATGATTTGAGGAATCAGTATTTTTATCCTCAAAGCAGCATTCAGCTTGCAGATCTTTCAGTATTTCAAGTAGCATTGCTTATTAGAGTATTTTTTAATTGATACTTCTAAAATATTCTTGTACTACATAAAATGTTGATGTCACAAAAGAACTCTAGAAGGCAAAGTGATAAAGGAATTAAGGGGATTTATCTTGTAATATTATATGTTTATATTTTTATGAAAGGAAAATAATACAAGCAAATGTGAAGTTCTATATCAAGGAAACCACCTAATGAAGTAGATATATCAACCCTTGATTGACACCTTCAGATAAGAGCATTTAAAAATCTTTGTTAAAAACCTTTGTTTGCAGAAGTTAAGAATGTTGTTCAGATTTTACAATCAGGCCCTCAGGAGGCTTGATATTGAATTTGACTGATCCTCCGTATTTCCATCTAATCTAGTATCTCATGTGATTGCACTGTAAACAAGCATTATTTGTGATTTAAAATTTTACCTGAGGATAACTGTTTAGCATAATCGGTCTTCTGCTCCAGCAGCTTTGAGTTGTTCTTAGATGATACTTACTTCAATACCAAGTCATACACTGCTGTTAAAGTGAAGCTTGATAAAGTTCACTGAAGATTGACTATCAGAAAACACATCTCCATGCATCAAAATCTTGAGCCCAGTGAATCACTTCTCTGATTATTAGAATTCTTGACATTTTTGAATGTTGAATTTTTGTCTGCAACAAATTTGTCTTACACATGTCTGTAGATTGCTGAGCTTGCTGGAGTCCAGCTGAACAAGACTGAGGAAAGTATAAGCATCTCTTTAAGAGGTCTGCACAAGAGTTTCTAGTAATGAAATTTAAGACAAGGTGAAGTCCAGTATCATAGGCTTTTTCAGGACTAGAAGTGACTGTGGTGCATTTCTGAAATATTCAAAGATTGCCTTCTTACTAAGAAATTAACTGTATACTTGTATATATGGCTGAAAAATAATAACTTTTATTTTGTAGCAATTTTATATTTGCAAAAAATATATATGGCTGACAGTTACAAAGAGCAATAAAGAAAAACAAGCAATGTTTTGTTACGCAGTTGGCTTTCCCTTAAAAAAAAAAAGAGAAAACCCCTCCTCCATAAACCAACACTCTACTCCAATTTTTCCTGCTGTAGTATTTAGAATGTGAGAGAAATCTGTGTGAACAGGTTAATTATAAAACAGATAGCATTAGTAGAGGTAAGTAGTAAATATATTTTCCATTTGGTTTTCACCATGGACAAGGAGTGTTTGTAGGCTAATGAGCTGTTGGTGAAACAGTGTTTTCTGTCTGTGAATATCCTTTTTATAAGGGATTGTTGCATGCATAATATGTCATAATGCTAAAAAGCACATGATTTCTATTTTAATGTTGTTTTATCAGAATCTAAAATGAGACTTTATTGAGATATTAATAAAAAGAGCTTTTTTTCTTTTGGCCTGGAAAACAGATATAAAACAGTCTAAAGCAAAGAAATCAGGTTTTGCCATATTAAAAAAGAGGCATGTCAAGGCAAATAAAAAAAAAAACCAACAAACCACAATATTTCCTTTATATGCAGTTACAGGGAGGTTATGTAAATGACAAGAGGAGTTGTCTTTACTGTTCATTAAGATGGAAGGTTGTCCATTTTTGGGATCTCCTAGCCACCTGATGTCTTATCACCTAACGTCCTTTGTTTTAAGCAGGCAGTGACTAAGCAGGATGTAAATGGTGTTGGGGAAACGTCCCTGTCTGACCATCCAGGAGTCACTGTGGCAGTCACACTCCCATGGGCAGAGACTTTGGGCAGCTCCAGTGGGCTGACAGGGCCCTGCTGGACTCCCTGCATGCCCCAGCTCACACATTCCAGGTTTCCCATAGCAGTCTCTCAGTCCTCTCCATCCCTTAAGTAATTTAATCACAGTGCTACAGCAAAACAGCCTGGGCTGGTGCCTCTCAAGAGGGACCCTGAATAAAGAAAACCCAGAGGTTTTATACCCTCCAGTTTATGCAGCTAAAGTCTGGGGTCTTCCTTCTCAATCCTTCTCAATCCTCTGCTCCTGCTGTGTCTCTGAGTGTCCAGTCAACTGACTGTGACACAGGTGCCCGTGCCTTTTGTTGTGCAAATGGTCAGCGCTTCTTTCTAGGCCCTTGCCTTATTTCCCTCCACCGTCCAAAGTTCAGTCTGCAGCTGCACACCAAGCTAGCTCCACTGAATGTTTTCCTCAACACTAGTGAACTTATATATTCTGTAGGGATTGCTAAGAGGAGAACATCTTTATACGCAAAATATGCATCTTGTGTAGACTTGTAAGTAAAATAACAGTGTACTTCTTTGTGTATATATGTGTTATTACTAAAAATGTTGTAACAAAAACTTAAATCAAGAGCCTAGGATTAAAATAATAGCAGTGTCAATGTGTTTGAATTGTTTTCTCTTTTTGTAAAAAGCACATGATGGTGTTCAAGTTGAATAATATCATCATTGTTAACTAAAAGTAAGATCAGGTCCACTGTATCTATATCAGGCAATAAAGGTAAGGGGGTATTCATTACACTGGTGCATCACTGCTCTTCCTGTTTTTACAACACCTTTCAATTGCTTCCCTTTTTTTGCATAGGTACATATTATAGGCCATTTTAATGGCAAGAGGTAGAGCAAATCCTACTTTTATGGACCTTTCATGTTTATGAAAGTTTGTCTAAAATTCAGGTATAATATAACTGAAAAATTGAAAATATGTGTGTCTTTAAAGTTTTGTGTCGGCCAGAATTTCTGCTTCTCTACAGTGATCAAAACTTCAGAGTCTGATTTGGTTCCTTTTCTGTATCTGCCTGTGATTTACAAGTCACATTGTTTCATTAAAATTAGCCTGAAGAATTGTGCAGTTCCCAATAGAATCAGAGCTTCTTGGTAATAAAATTATTGGTGTGTCCATTCTCTGAATTATCTAGTCAGCTTGGGATAAGAAACATTTGCTAACTGTAATTTACTGTACAGTTCAGTGGGTTTGTTTGGGTTCATTTTGGTTTTGGGTTTTGTTTTTTATTTTCTTTCAGTATTTTTTTTTTTTTGCTAACTTGTTTCCACCTTACAGTGTTCAATTTGCCTGTATTTACATTAAGACAAGCTTCTCCTGTCCTTTTGATCACTCCCTTTATTATTGTTTTGAGGACATTACCTTCTGGGGTGAAACTAATCTTATGCTCACTGCATCATTACCTTTTGCAATTAAATTAGCTATTCTTTGCCATTTATAATCATTAGCTGTACCCAAGAGAAGCCCAGACAATGCACAAGGTGTGGATAGAATCTGCTGAGAAGAAGACAGTTAATATTTCTGTGTACAGATTTGAGGTCAGATGTCAACAAATTGCTGGAACTCTTCCTCGAGTAAATGCAGTATGTTTGGCATGGCAGATGAGTGCAGCAGAACGAAATAGAGATATGAAAAACAGAAAAATATCTAGATTTTAATATGTTTTCACAAAGGGGACAAATAGAGGTGTGGGTTTGATCATTCTAATCCAACTATTATAATTATATTCCTGTTAGATTTCTCTTGGATTATTTAGCAGCATTCATATTGTCTTGGTTCAGAACAACGGATAATATCAAGCAGTGGCATTCCAGGCAAGGCAGAATATATTTTGGGGAAGATTTCACAGGTTATCTGGATAAAAGTGATGTATCCAAATAGAGAGAACGTTAGGAATAAGCATGAGATGCTTTCTTGGCAAGATAGCTGCTATTTCTCAAGGCAGGAAATACCTTGTGGAATTCAGTGGAGAACTTTTTAGCACCCCATTACTACTGCAACTAAAATAAACATTGATTAACTATAGGAGGGCAGAAAACTGTCAGAAGAAAAAAAAAAAAGGAAAATTACTGATCAGAATGAGAGTAGGAACCAGCTCATAGGGTTGGAATCAATTTTATTTAATGGTCACCTTAACGATAGAACAGAAGTAGGAGTGAAATAATGAAAATTATTGCTGGCAGAGCTTGGAATGCATCATCAGCATATAAGAATAACAATATAGTTCAGAGGATGAACTGGTTATTTAGTTTAATTTTTGTAGTATAAAGCAGAAAACTTATGTTTAAGGAATAAAAATATTTTCTTACTGTAATCCAGAAACTCAGCACTTAAAAATATGTGAATTTTGTTACTTAGCTATTCTGAGAATAGCTCTGAGCTGCCAATATGATGAGCCTATTTGAAAAGGTAAATAGTTTTAAGATGGTTCAGGAGTCAAGAACAGTTATGAAAGGACTCCATGGCATGGTTTCCTGCAGTTGGAGGAATTGAACTCAATTTACCATCCTCATCAACTTTTTTGTTTCTGTCAATAAAAAGTCAGAAGAACATCATGCCTTTTAATGTCCATCTCAAAATAGTCTGCTTGGGTTTGTCTACTTAGTGTAGCCTGTAATCTGTCTTTCTTCTAAGTACGTTCCTGTTCTGTTCTTGGTCACATAGCTCTTCTTTTCTTGGAAGAGGGCACAAGTTGTTGGTTCACTGTCTCCATGCTGCTTGTGGTTTTCCTAGACAATTTCTGTACCCTTTCCATTTAATATGGGTTTTGGGTTTTTTTGAAGGATAGTGCCTGTCCTTTCCTCTTTCCAAGTCAGATCTTATGTAATCAAATTTTGAAGCAGGAAAATCAACCTCAGTCCTTGATATTTTGACAAAAATAAGTTGGAGTCATTGATACTTTGATTTGAATACACAGAAATCAGTCCTAGATCTAGGATATCCTAGGACAGATTTTTTTCATATTTTGGTTTTTGTTTTTGTAAAACCCCGTCCTTCACTGAGGATAACATAAACAATGTAACATGATCAGAATAGAACTGTTTAATTTTTTTTTTAATTTTTTTTTCTTACTTCAAAATGTTGCTTTAGTGCAACTGTAGTATAATATCATGCTTCTTTTCTATTTTTGTTCTTGTGTCACCAGATTTAGGCATTGTTCCAGCTAAGCATTTAGGAATAGTGTAAAATCCATCCATACTCCAGTAACCATTTTACACTGTTCAAGATTTCATTTTCTCCAGACTTATTTTCTGAAATCAGTGTGATCCTTGCACATTGCAAGAGTAATTCCTGATTTTGTTGTCTAAAAATAGACATTCTGTCTTAGTCTATTCGGTTCCTTTTTCCTTAATGGAACTCCCATTTTGTGTTTATAAAATAATACCATGAATTGTTTATCCAAACTATCCCATGAGGCCCTCACACCTGCATGTCTTCATCCCCTGGGCAGCACAGATCTTAACCGTCATGCAAGAATAATGCTTAAAATACACCTATGTCATGTTTTCTTCCCTTTTGTAGTTAGCTTTTCTGCATTTAAAGAGGTGGAGGAAAGATTTCAAGGTAAAAAGTGCGCTTACTTACCTGTCCATATATTCAGTATGAATTAATATTACAACTAAGATGTTTTTGAACCTGCATTTTGATTCTGAGCTACCAATTTTGTTTCCTTTATTTCTTGATGTCTAGGAAGGAAACTTGTATACTTTGTTCTGTTACATAAGAATTCCTTTTTATGTATGAAAATGTCTCTTCTTTATCTCCAAATTGTCCTTTAAATCCTTGCAGTTGCTTTCAGGTTCATAGATGACATGGAAAAGAAGACCAAGTCAATTAAGAACTTGTCGGTATATATAGTTGGACATCTGTATAAGGAAAGATGTCATTTAATTTACTTATGAATTGCTTATGAAGGCAAGGATGAATTGGCCCACCTAACATGTAGGTGTTTTTTCATGTGTTATTGAGAAATACCACAGTATGTGTGTGCTGGCCTCAACCCTAAACTTTTGACTGCAAAGAAGAAAAATTTCATCTTTTTATATTAGCTTACACGTTATATATATATATATATATATATATATATATATGTTTGTGTATGTGTCTATATATATGTCTCGAAGAAAGTATAGTCTACTGCTGACAAAGACCCTCTGCCCTGAGTCATGTTTTGAATATTATGATGCTTTCCATCTCAAGAGCAGATTTTTTAAATACCTGAGAAAATATACTCCCTTTGTTGGTTCTATCTTATTGTCAGTGATAGCACTGGCTTCCCTCCCCCCAATCTAAGCTTTGAATGGCCAAGTCTGCTTTCTAAAGAAACTTATTTAATTTTTGAAATGACCTACACAAGCTATGAATATTCTCTTGAGCTTGGAATCTAGTATGTGTCAAAAAATAAATTGTATGATCCAGTGTCCAGTGTTCTGTGCAGTGCTTTTTCTTTCTATTAATAATCTGTGAGTTTTAGAAATATTTTCAGACAGTATTTGTTCTAGAGGAGTAGGTTTGGCCAAAGTGTTAATGTTACTCATTAACACATGAGCAGTATATGTATTCTCATACATATTCATACAAGCAGTATTCCCTTGTATGCTGGGAATTCCATGTTATTTAAAAAGAAAAAAACCAATATTGTAATTCCTTGATTTTTAAGCATAGTGCTGAAGAAATTCTTGGTGGAGTTGTAGTAATAAAATTTAGCAAAATGCATTCATGAACATTTGTACAATATACAAATAGATTTAGGCCATTTAGTATTGGCAGCATATTTTTCTGTTGATATCAGTTAAAGTTTATATAAACAGTTTGTATGTTTTAGTCTTTTTCATCCATTAAAGCATAATATTTGTGCTGAAAAATCTACTATTAAATAGAATATTGATGTTGCATTGGGATCCAACAGGATCCTGTGCCGTAATCTGCTTTTGTGAAATACATCATAATGAAACATTTTGAAATATGAAAGTTGTGTGAAAGATGACCAAATAAGTCTGCTGTTTGTGTAGCTGCTTGAAATTTCTGTAAATTTTGTATCTGATTAAATGCAAATATTTTGGTTTTCCTCTTTCTCTTTAGCTATTAAACAGTTTCAGTAAGTGATCAGAAGTATAAGTAATTTGCAGTGTAGGCAGCTTTGATTTCCCCCATGTTCACATCAAATTGGGGGATAACTTGCCATACAACTTCAAAGAGAAAGGTGATTACTTTGGACCTTCTTTTCATTAACTGTGGAGATGCAGAGCTGCCTGCTCTAGGATGTGTAAGCCTGGTTTTGGAACTGAAACCTTTTTATCTCACAGATTGTAGATGTGTAATCTAGTATCTACTGTTATTTTCACAGGCATGTATGTGGTGACATGGGCACCTGGGCCTTGACTTCTTTATTTTTAAAAGCTGCTATACATTTATCAAAAAGAGTCTTTGACACCATAATTCTGTTGCTACAGATAAAATTTGGCATTTTGACATGGAAAAAAATCTTGTAAGACTGTTAATGAAGCTAAATGCGTGTGTGTGTGTGTGTGACAGCTACAAATCTGTGCAGTGTGCCCATATTATTTCAACAATGATCTGAAACTTTTTAAGTTTATAGAAGAGTACAGTACTTGTAATAATTTGGCATACATTACACTGCATAAGCCTTTTAAAAAAATAGTGATAGAAAATTAGCTCTAGCTTTTATTTGTTATTTCTGTAATTTTTTTTCCTTCAATCTTCGGATTTGGTAGTCTGTTGCACTTGGAGCAATAGGCTGTTTAACAGCTTTGTCTTCATTGCAACTAATTTCATTTTAGTGTTACATTTAGAAACATTGCCAGCTTTGTTTCATTATTCTAGCTCTCTAGTTCCACAGCCTTGGAAGGGAAAGGACAATTAAAATTTACTTCGGGCAGATGGAGTCCCCACCACAATTGTACGCAGATTGCCACGGCCAACGATACCACTGTCCGAGGCTGGGACACACGGAGCATGAGGTAAGGACAGCTTGCAGTCATGTTCTCTAGAAAAGCAATCTCCTTTGGAGGGAGATTTTTGCATTGATCCTAGCATAATTTTTTTGTTTGAAATGATAAGTGGCAATCCTATATATTATAAAAGGAATAGAAAGGCTTGCATAGCTGATATAGTTACAATTTAACAAAGGTTTTTCTCTGGTATTTCCCCTCAGCTTCAGTTCTAACTCGTATATTGAGTTTTATTGAACCCTGTACTAGTCTCACAAGGATTTGTTCAATACATAGGAATTACCTGAATGAAGCTGTTTTGTAATTCAACTTGAAAATGCTTTAACAGCTGTCCTGACTATGCTATGAGCTATCTTCATAGCATTTAAAGGTGACTTTAATCTTGGAAGGCAATTCACAAGTTCACTATTCACTTCTGATTTTAACAAAGTGTTCTATACTAGACTAATGATTGTAGCATACTGGGTATAAGAAATCACTGAATCTATCAAAATCATAACCTAATAGAAGCTTTGAATATACCTAATAAGGCATTTCCCCCCCTTCTTAGTTGTGATTTTGATAAGCAAAGGAGTGATGTTGTGCACATCTGTTGCCATGACTACTAAAGCCTCTTCAAGCTTTTTTAAAAGTACACTTTATCCCCTTAGCACATAGTAATTTATCACTAAACTGAGAAGACTGATGTCTTGTAATAACTTTTGTTGCTTTAAAGGGCGATGACTTTAAATTTAGTTCAGTGGTTCCTGCCAGCTCAGAGTTTTAGCAATAAATCCCTTGTTTGCTAGTCTTTGTGGTTTTCCTGAAAAGATTTATTTAATGAAGGAAAGTTAAAAATACAATAATTAAAAGTCACTTCCTGTGAAGTGTTTGAAAATCATGTTTGAATGTCCTGTTTTTTGCCTTGTAAAATTATATATAAAAATCTAATTTTATGTAATGTGTATACTTACATTTATAAAGACATCTTATAAAGACAAGAGTGGAAAGAGAGGACAAAGGAGAAGGGGTTTTATTAATTTGCTTTTTTCTAACATATAGCAGGCAAATATTTAGCCAAAGCTTGTGTTTTGAAGAAAGAATATTAAATATTTTAAAGTCTGCTTCATGCTCTGTCTCATTAGAAGAAGCATCTCTATCTTGTATTAAAGAAATTATCTGAGTAACTTCTATGAATGCAAGATTATCTGGATATTGTAGATCCTCAGTGAAAGGGGTAGCTTGGTTAACAGAAGCAAATCCCACTATTGTATTTACTTTAAGTAAAGCTCAGAGTAAATAAGTCCTTAAAACTGGTTTGTCCTTAAACCAGTTTGATAACTAGACTATGCCAAAGAGCTGTTTGCAATATACTCAAAAAGTATGTGCAATAGTAAGTCTCATCTTCAATTAGGCTGTAATATGTCTATTATGTGAATATTTCATAATGATTAGTTAGGCTTGAAGTAAGAGCTTAAAGTCAGGGCAGTATAAACAGCGGCAGAATAAGAAGCATAAAAAGAAGGACGAGGGAGGAATCAAGGGCAGAAAACTGTCCTACCAGCAAAGTGAAGAGAAATACTAGAAGCAGCTGGAGTAGCTGCTCCTGCAGAGTGTGGTTATGATAGCTGCAAGATAGAGGAAGTACATTCTTTTGGACATAGCAAACAAAGAAGGGGAGAGAAAAAAAATGATTGTCAGGAAGAGTCCTAGACTACACTAAGAAGCAGTCGTAATCAGAGAAGAGCTTGTGAAGCAGAGAAGACAGACATTAGGCTGATTGGATTTAGAGAGAGAACTTTATCAGGAAAATTCAGACTCCAAGGCTAAATTCTAAATAATATGTAAGAAGAATAATATGAGCCAATAGCTGGAGAAAATGTTCATGTGGTCTGGCATTAATCTTATAATGTAAGGGGGAAATTTAGTGTATGTATTATTGCTGCAGGTAGGGTGAAAAATGATGAAAAGAATATTCATATTTGGGGAGGAAAGATATCAAATGGTCAGAATAATAGTTAAGCTGGGATAAAGTCTTACATGGTGAATAGTCCTGAATATACAATGGACAGTAGTATTTTTAAGCCCTTACACACAGGTCTAAGCAATGCAAGAAAGAAGCGATAGGTGCAGTGAAGGAGGAAATATGTGTGTTACCACAGCAAGCATGCTTGAGACTTTTTTTGCCGTATACATATTCCAAAAAAATAAATGGAAGCTTGAATTCCACTCCTAGAATACTTGGTACAAAGGCTTACCTGAAGGATATCCTTAGCTTCTCAAACTCTAAGGAGAGTGTTGATGCTAAATCTCTTAGTAATTTCACTGGTGACGGCCAGAACTGTCAAGACAGGGCTTAGTGCAGGCCTGATATCTTTGAATCTCTCCTTCTGGAGCAATTTTACTTTGTATTTGTAGTTAGGTATTAACAGAGACTATCTGATAGTGACAGAAGACCATAAGTATATGTAGTTTTCACAAGAAGTAGGAATTTTTGCTCAATATGTTTACTGAAGAGAAACATTTTTCATTTAAAGAAAAACAAAAAGCTCATCAAGTGTTGAAAAGTTCCAGTGAAGACTGTAGGAGATGGTCAAGTCTAAGCAGAACTTTAGATGATATATTGGTGTCTTGGAGAAAACTGGTCATACAATTGTGGAAACAGGAAAAATCAGACAACCTCCAAGTTTAAGAGGCAAGGTAGGGACACAAACTGATGGCACATGATGTTTTGAATAGATATGCTAGGTTGTTAGCAGTAATACAGATGTTTTCTAAAGTGGTCCAGATGGATGAGGTTGTGTCTGGCTGAGTAGTTTAAGGGCCATGGGTAAATTAGTGATAAATGCAAGAGCTCAAGAAGGTAAATTCAATACAGAGCTGTAATAAAAAGTTGTCGTTGATATCTGTTCCAATCTTTGCATCTCAGCTTTTCCTACTGAAGTAGATGTCATAAACAGGGAATTACTATATATAACTACTTAGGGGTGAAGAAGTTCTTACCTGAAACTGTTGTGGTTTAGTAGCAGACATTTATAACAGTTGTTACAGAGCTGTGCTAGAATCATCTGGAACTACTATTTCCTTTTAACTCCAGATGATCCTAATGGAAACAAACATGGAAGGAACAAAATGTCAAAGCAAGCTGAGAAATCTGTACAAGTCACTGTTGTTAACAACTGGGAATTCCCTAACTCTGCAATAGGAATGGGAGCTCTAGGTCTGTGGGTGCTAAGGGGATTATGCAAGTTTCCAGGGAAACAGATTTCTGTAGGTGGAGTGCAGTCAGCTTTTATAGACCGTTTAATCTCTTTTAATGTTTTACAGGCAGATATATTGTATAGAAAATGCTCATGGACAGCTGGTACGAGACCTGGACTTCAATCCCAATAAACAGTACTACCTGGCTAGCTGTGGAGATGACTGCAAGGTGAAATTCTGGGACACGAGAAATGTCACTGAACCAGTGAAGACACTAGAGGAGCATTCCCACTGGTAGAACAAATTATCTGCATGCTGTTTTGTGGGTGGATGGCTTATATCATTTATTCAGCTAATTATTTTATCGTTTAGGAGCAATGCAAACTAACTATTTGTACTGTTGTGCATAATCATTTTTTTGCACAGAGGAAAAGTTTCAGCGTGTCAATGTTCCTTGTGTAATTGTAAATTAAGAGTTTAGACAACATTAGTCTAATTGGCAAGAAACTGTTGTTAGCATTGCTGGGAGATGGGCACGCCTTTGAGAAGCACAGCACAGAACTTGGCCCGTGGGGCCCAGCTGGGACACAGGTGTGCCTTCCCAAATGGAGCCTGATGTGCTGCACCTGATGTGCAGTAATAAAGCAGCTGCCATCCATCCTTCTGTTGTCACATGGTTGAAATATTCAATAATGCAGCTCAACTTTTTTATGTTCTTCACAGTCTTTAAGTCAGAATATGCAGTGAATAATTTTATTCTCTGAAATAACATTTAGAGCCAGTATCTACTGCACTGGCCTGTGGCTGGAGTAAGGAGAGACTCTTGCCTGATAATTTCAGTGCTTAAGAAAAGATGAATTATTCATATTTTATAAAATTTGGGTTAGAGTAATTCTTGCAAAATAGATCCAGTCCCTAAAGCTACTTCAAGGGAGATGAAGATGGGAATTAACAGAAGCATTTTTTATACTTTTTTTCTTCAGAATATTCAAAGAAAAAGAACAAGACAAGAACCATAAGACATTTGGTATTAACTTGATATGTAAAATGTAAAAGTTGAAGAGAAATATAGTCCTACATTTGTTTTAGGATCTCTTTTAAACTTCGCTGTAAAAATGTTGCGAGTTTTTTGTTTAAAAGGCTATTTTTAATCCATATTTTGCTTTGGGGAAATTTTTATATTCAGGACTTAAGTACTTATCTGGCTTACTCAACAATGATTGGCATGTACCCTCAAGGAATAATATCATTGAATGGTGTGATTTGGTTTTGTTTTGGTTTTTTTTTATTTAATTGTTGAATTTTAAAGATGCCTCATAGGAAACAGGTGACATGGAAACTTAAAAGACTAATGAAGATGGCAAAAAAATGGTCTTTGGAATGAGGCAAGTTACTTCTATGCATATTTAAAACATTGAAAACATGAATTTTTAGTGCTGCTCTTAAAAAACTTGTTTAACATTGATGCGCTACCTACCATGAATAGTCTCTCATTCTGTCTGATTTTACCTTTTTTAGGGTCTGGAATGTCAGATACAATCATTCTCATGATCAGCTGATCCTTACAGGAAGCAGTGATAGCAGAGTTATCCTGTCTAATATGGTATCAATTTCTTCTGAACCATTTGGCCATATGGTAGATGATGATGAACTCAGTGACCAAGAGGACCAGCATCAAGAAGAGAAGTATGAAGTTTCCTGAGTTTTATGTAGATGCTTATAATTTGTAGTTTCATTGTAATGGTTTACATGCTATTTTTTTTTTTGCTGACTAGGATTTCTGTGTACAGGCCTTTCAGGTAAGTAGTTAGAATTCCCACTTTGTTCTTTATTCAGTCTTGGGTGGAATACACTCTTTAAATCTGATTGGCACGGTCGCTCTACATTCACTGGTAGGAAGGGAATGGTGATGCTGAGGATCAGTCCTAAAGTCCACTGGGTTGGTGAAAAGATTCACTTTAAGGGAGCTCTGGTTCAAGTCAAGCATGTAGAATAATCTGGGTTAAGTTGCAATTTGAAAATATGCTTTTGTATTTTTTGTGTATGTGTTAGGACCTTTGGGAAATGTTACCAGTCTAATGATGAGCTTCTGCATGGGCAGAAGAAATGAAGTATAAACCCTTTTTTTTTTTTTTAATTTTGCTCTTAATATCTCTCACTGCTCTGGAACCCAGTAACTCATCAGACCTAGATCAAGCAAACCAGAAGCTTGGTTTCAACACTCTTGGTAGAGAATAGTGCATGCTATTGGAAAATGTGGTAAACCCTTCCATTTGGTTTGTAGGAATCAAATATTTTTCTTGTGAATTTTGTATGGATGGGGTTTTAGTAAATTAACTGTATATATGTGTATATAGGAAGTTCTGTAGATTGAGGTTGAGCTGAGGCTTTCTTATTTTTTGACTAGCTTTCATGGTGATCTTCAGCAAACTCTTCCTTTACAAAGTGAATCACAGAACTGCAGAATGAATTAGATTAGAAAAGACCTCTGAGATCAGAGTCTAACCTATGACTGAACATCACTGTGTCAACTAGACCCTGGCAATGACTGCCACCCTCAGTCTTTCCTTGAATACCCCCAGCGATGGTGATTCCACCGCCTCTCTGGGCAGCCCATTCCAATTTCTAATCACCCTTTCTGTGAAGAAATTTCTCTAACTGTCCAACCTAACCCTCCCCTCATATAGCTTGAGGCTGTGTCCTCTCCTGTCGCTTGTTGCATGGGAGAAGAGACTGACCCCCAGCTGGCTACAGTATCCTGTTAGGCAGCTGTAGAGGGCAGTAAGGTCGCCCCTGAGCCTCCTGCAGACTAAGCAGCCCCAGCTCCCTCAACCCCTCCTCATATGACTTATTAGACCCTTCACCAGCTCCATTGCCCTCTTCTGCACAGCTCTGCTAAGCTGTCTGCAATGACACAGGCAGATTAACTCCCGAATGATCTTTTAAAATAAAGAGTAGTCAGATGTGATAAGGAGATTACAAAAAAGGTCCCCTAGTTATTCAGCTGTGTTTGCTAGATGTTTCAGCTAAAATTCTTAAAGTTTAGGTTACTTCTCTAGTTGCATTTTTAAGGTTGCTCTTGAACCTTAATTTTATTAATATATATGTAGTTTTACTCCAAATAGTTTTGGTGTTTTGGCTTCATTTAAACTATGGACCTGGAAATGATTATATTTTAATACTAAGTAAGAAAGTTACTCCAAATATAGAAAAGGTTTATTTTAAATGTACCACATTTCATTAGAAAATTTTTCTCCATGTATTGTAAGTGCCTGAAAAATCAAGGAGTATCAAATTAAATACCTAAAAGTTTGCTCACATCAGCAGTATATACTTTCTAGAATGTAACTGAGTTACAGTGTTTTAAATATAAAATCAAAGAATGGTTTGTGTTGGAAGGGTTCTTAAAGATCACCTAGTTTCAACTCCCCTGCCATGGGCAGAGACGTCTCTTGGTTCCTTATCTTTGACTGGAGATTGCAATTTATTCTGTTCTGGATGGAAAACAAATAGCATTAGGGGAAATGAGAAAGAGACTGCATTTTTTTAATGTGGTGGGAATGCATTAAAAATATCACAAGTGTAAACAGCATTCTGACAGACATTGTACAGTAGATTATCTGTAATGCTGAACTTCTTTGGATTTTAGACTGTATAGGTTGCCTTATTAAAACATTGAGTCACTGCTCTAGAATATGAATTTTTTAATCCAAGATCATCCAGTGCAATACAACAAATATACTGCATCTTTTCCATGCTGTGGGATGGATGTAAACCACATCATGAATGACTTGTATAGTAATAATATGGAGTCCTTGCCTGTTCCTGGAGGCTACAAGAGTATCAATTCTGCATTTGCTTTTTAAATATGTGCTTTTCAACTGCTCACCTGTTTTTTATAAAACCTGGGAAAGCACATTAGCTTTTGTAACCTTTGCTTGGTACTGTGAAAGTCTTGTTTTAGGCTCCCTCTTCTGCCCCCTTGTTATGAGTTGAGTCAGAAGGACGTTTGCAAGCTGCTGCAGGCTTGAACTGTTGCCAAATATATGTCTGTTTAGTTCTGAGTGCACAAATGAAGTAGGGCATAACAGCTGTTGGGAATACTTCTTGTTAGTCAACCACTAGTGCCAAATATTTCAGCTCTGATACCCTCCTAGAGACCTCTGTGAAGAGTCTGTTACACCATTCCATGGGTACTGTCTTTGGTAAAATACAGATTTTGGCTCTATGGTTTAATGAGGGAAGGGTGTGTTTGGTTTTTATTTTTGTGGTTTTTGTTTGTTTGTTTTTGTTTGTCTGTTTTGTTTGTTTGTTTCTTTTTGGTTAGGTATGTTCTAGACTTTTCAGAAAGTGTTATAGTCTTACAAGGTTTATTTATCCTGTTTTTGGAGGACATCTGATTTGTTGTTAAACAGCACACAAATAATGATAAATAGAATGTCTTTTTCAGGTGTATCTTGAAATACACCAGGAAGAGCCTGTATTTTTACAACTTGTGTCTTTAGCCCCCTCAGACTGAGTACCATATCTCTCTTGGAAAGTTAAAATATCAAGTGGAAAGAAAGAAAAAGACTCTTTCTGCATTTTATTTTCCTGAACAGAATCACTTGTGAAAATCCTCCTTGGAATGAATATAGAAATGATGAGTATGTGTCAGCTTTATTTTCAAAGGTTTATTGTTTTTTCTACTTAGTAAAGTCCCCATATTTTGAAAACATTGCACAGTTAAAACTGCTTCTTGAGATCTTTAAGACTAGTTAATTCTTAATATCTTTTAGAGTAAATTTCCTTATTTTTACTTTATTTCTTGGTTGGAGACAAAAACAAATAGTATGTCACTTTACCCTTCCTTGTTCAACCATGTTGAGCTATGCATGAATCTGCCCACTCAATAATTCTTGCCAGATTTACTGCTGTAGTTGCCTGGTTTCAAGGTTCCCAACTGAAAATAATTGTTTGGAGATAAATTTTTTCAAAAGAAAAGAATTCAGGTTCATTGCATAATGAGTAGACAAACGAAAACATAGTTTGAATTGTCTTACGAAGATTGTTCATAAGAATTTCTTCTTAGTGTGTTCTCCCTTCAGTGTTTGTCTGTTGACATCTTGGGCCTGTCTGCTCCCATCTTAGAGACCAGAACATGCTTGAATAAGCAATATAACTAGGACTGTTGCATGAAGATCTATCTCTTGCTGAAATCAAGTGACAACTGGTTCCTTTTAACTGCTGGTTTAGGTCAGACTCTAAGTCTGTCTTTTCCCTACTGTTTAACTGGTGCTGTTGTTTCTCTCATCAGTCAAAAAAGGTAAGAGCAGGCAGCTTCCCTGTGTCATGTCAAAGATTTTCCTAGCATGTATCTATCATGTGTCTCATAGTAGTCAGGAGAAAAAACAATAGAAATAGGAAAAGGAGATGTACTTCCCCTGGATATGTTGCTAGCCCCTGACTATTTGCAGTTCAGGGACATTTACTGCCTTCTGAATAATCTTTGGGGACTTCTGATTCTTCCATGTATGCTTCTACTTTGCTATCAGCCATATTCTTACCTGCTCTCACTAACTGTGTTTTTGTTTATTCTAAAACGTGCCAGCTGTGCTTGCATGGTTTTTGTGAAATTTGTCTAGGAGAAACATGCCAACTGTGTTTGTTTTCTTGCTCTGAATTAAGAAAGGCTTCAGTGCCCTCGGCATGGGAAGCACAAAGCCACTGTTGAAAATAGGTCGTCCAAGAAGAGGCTGGAGTTGTCCACAGAGATGAGCTATAGGCATGTGGCCAAAGGGCAGCTATGCCATATTTTGGTCAAGTCCCCAGTCTGGATTATTTAAAGCACAGTTCAAATATGGGGGGGAAAAAACCCCACAACTGAGAATGAAGTGCTGTACTAGTTCAGTTTCTAGCACCTTGATCCAAAGGTAGAAAAAAGTGTACAAAATAAATGAAAATAGAACAGATGAGGGTGAGTACAACTTGGGTTCATTTAGGTTTCATCCTCAAAACAAAGCTAATGGGCCTGGATAAGAACATGAGGAGTGATTTTCAATGCCTAAGTTTGAACAAAACTTTCAAAACATGGAATCATTCCACATCTATGGATGCAATTGCTTGTCATGCTTCTCATTGACCTCCTTTAGTGGCTTTGTACTCTGTTGCTGCAAGAGCTTTCTCCCTGCAACACTGAGCTAGCTTGAGTCCTAAATCTCCTGAAGGTGACTGTCAGCTCCTTGTAAGATACTAGGAGAGCATTGGGAACTGTCTTCCTCCTAAGGGAGCTAGTGAGTGTCTTATATCCAAAATCCTGATGTTAGTGAGTGAGTCTAGATGTTACTGTATTAAATTATTCTGATAGTCATTTAAACTCTACATTGCTCTTTCTAACAATAAAAGAAAGCTACTAAGTTCTTGCAGTTTAGTGTGGCCATCTTTACTTGCCGATCAGGATTCCTTTTCTTCAGTTACTCCAATATGTGTGTTTGGCTTATAGGTTTAAATTATGCACTGTGTAGATAGATCTCTGTTTGGTATGCTGGTGATACACAGCATGAGAAGAATATTTGGAGCAAGGTACATGCTGTATCTACAGCAGTGTTTTTATTCTTCAATACTTCTATAGCCAGAACTTTGTGACAAGGCTCAACTGGTAATGGAGGATGTACTCTTTAAGAGAAAAAACTTATTCTGCATCCATAAAAATGAAAATATTTATATAGTCAATAATTTATATAGTGAATTATTTATATAGTCAATTTTGAGTTTATATATCAGTCCTGGAAAGGAAGCCATCCTAAAACTTGAATTTTGCAGTTTAAGCTACCAGTTCCCTTAGTTTTCTATGGTATTTACAGGCTTTAAGATGTTTGCTGTTTTCACTGGCAGAACTGATTGCTAAGGTCAGGATGCTGCCTTCTCACTTATGTTACATTTTTTGATTATATGTTCTAAAATAATGATAATATTTGTTATCCTTTGAGGATTGTACCAGAAAATACAGTTTGAGTGTTTTTCCTGAAGGCTTATATTTCCATCTTTTTTTGTCATAGATGTTAGCCATAATGTCCTTAAATACAAACAGATCTAACACAAGCACTTCTTAATATTTTATATTTAATGCTGAGAGATGTAAAGGATTAGTTCTTCCTGTACAGAGTATCTCACTTGAGATCATGAAGTTTTTAATGAGATGTTATGTGTGGAAACATCTTCAGCTATTGGAATGGACCAGAGAGGAAATGGTGGTGGTCGCCCTCTCTGTAGAAAGAGACTTGCTTCAAAATTCTATCTAAAGAAGTTGGTGATATCCACTTTTCATGATAGAAATGGAGTTTAGAGATTTTTGAATAAATAATGTGGTTTCACAATATTACATATGAGCTGTGCAATCTAACGTAGCACCTTTGTATTCGCATCTGTGACTCCAGGAGAGAGATTTGTCAGCCTTGATCTTTTGAAAAGTATTTGCCAAACGTGCTGAGGCAGGCTTTCAGGATATTTTCACACAGCTGTCAGCAGTGTTAAATTTGATGCTATTTTGCTTTTGATATTAATGTCTTGGAGAAACCTGAAGTCATAGGATTATGCTATGGAATCAACCAAGAGACCAAATTAATTAAAACAGGTTAAATAGTTTCTCTTTTGGGGAATGCCAGGATTCAGGACTACTTTGTTGGGTGTATAAGAGGCTGAGCAAAATGTAGTGCAGCAGCACTTTTCAGTTCCAAGACTATTTTCTTTAAAAGCTTCTGGTTTTCCTGTAGTATTTCTTTAACGTTCATCAGCAAGTATACCTTCCTTAATTTACTTTTCATATTAGGACATCTATGAAACCTGTTACATAAAAATATGCTTTTCCTGTTTTCCTGGGGAAGCAGCTCAGAAACATCGTTTTTGAATAAAAAAATTTATGATGTTTGGAATAGTATGAATGGCCAATTATTATCTATTAAAAATGTGTTCAAGAATAAATATACTTGAATTTAGGCTTTTTAAAAGGCAAGTAGTGTGTTGTCTAATCTTACCAGAAACAATTTTCTCTTGACGTCAAAAGGAAAGTGCATCCATGGGCTTAAACTAGAATCCAGTGCTATGCTTTTCAGGATTCATTTTTGGATGCTGCAGCATATGCTGCTGCTCTATTGATTCCTTTCCATTTCATAGTGATTTTTAGATTAAAGAGGATTTAATTTTGACTGTGATAAGGAATTAATGATTTTTGCTGACTGAAAACCATATTTTATTGAACGCTGTGGTGACAAAACAGAATTGCAAGCACTGCAAACTTAAGTGGTTGTTACCATGAGAAGTAATTGGAAATAACAGCTTTCTACATGAAAACAATTATCCAAGGCTGAACAAGCTTCTTTCTTGAATCTGTAACACAATTAACCTCAAGTTATCTAGTAAAATAAAAGCTTCTCTCCTTCCATAGAAGCTGGTTGGGGTCATGCTGTTTGAATAAGACTACAGAGAAAACACAGTCCATTTTCAGTTCTGTGTGGCACATGTCTGAAATTTACGCATGATGTAGGTAGAGACTGCACATCTCATACTACAATTTCTTGGGGGCAAAGGGAATGTGGTGCATTGTCAGTTGATGCAGTGCAAGAACATATAGAAGAAAAGGTATTTTAGTCTGGTCAGAATAAAATCTTTACAACAGATAGGAAAGTAAGAAACTAAAGAAGCATTTTAAGGGTCAGGAAGATCTGGGCAAGGAAGAAAATAGCTTACTAAGCTTGCCAGGTGTAACAAGGGATTACCAAGTACGCTATTAAATACAGTCACAGGATCACAGAATGAGCTGAGTTGGAAGGGACCCACGAGCCTCAGTGAGTCCAGCTGCTGGCCTTGCACAGCACCGTCTCTCAATCAGGGATCAGTAGGCCAAGCACCTACATCTGTGGCACACTGGACTAGCTATATAGTGTAGCTGTCCATGCTATACATAGCTGTTTTGTACACACATGCATGCTATGTATATTGCTACATACAGCTGTTTTTATAGCCTGCAGCTTTTAAGTAAAAACAGATACCTCTGTGTTCTGGCAACCATGTGAATTATACCTATATTAAAGTAGCATAAAAGAAAGTTTATTTCATATCCAGTTCTGCACAGCTATTCTTCTTGTTAATCTGAGATGATTCTTTAATAAATAAATATGTGTAAAATTTTATTTGGGGTGCATAAATAGTCGTGTGACTCAGGAACAGAACAATTCCAAATACCTAGATTAATATAGATACAAAAATAGTGTCTTCAGCCTATTCTTGGATTACAAAGAAAAGCAAACATAGCCAAAATGAGAGAAATCTGAGGTGTTTTCTCAAAAATCTCTTAGCATCAGGTAAGGTACTGCCTCTAAGAGATTCCTGTTGTGAGGAAAAAAACTCATCACAAGCAAGTCAGCTCCTTATATTGTGGGTTTTTTTTTTTTTTTTTTTTTTTTAATGTTTTAGAACAGTCTTTCACATACATGAAATGAATTCTGATTTTTATTCCACTAGCAGAATCCTTCTGGGCTCATTACCCACTGCATAATTTAAAAGCTCATCTATTTTCATTCATTGTGATTGTAAAGGATGCTCATGGACAATTTCTTTTGGATCTTGTGTATTGTTCCTGAGACACATGTCAGTTTGAGATGATTTGTTTCCATCCTGATTGTCTTGTATAGTATCTAGCTCTTTTACACCAAGTGATCACTTCCATAAGGATTTTCTGATTCTCAATAACTGTTTCAAGGCTGTGCCATTGGCCTGAAGACCACATTGGAATAGTATGCTTTCTTTTTCTGGGAAGGCACAAAATTTACTTTTATACCAAAGAAGAAATTCAGTGTATAGACAATAATAAAACCCAGTTAAAAACTGTACTTATAAATGGAAATGCCAAACACAAATTCATCTACAGGCTTGTTTCCCGAACACTCATTCCCCTTATGACTCCTGTAAATTAATTTAGATGAGCTGTATTATTTAAATGAAACACTGAAACAACTGTGTGCATACAGAAAATAGTGTAATCTAGAAGCTTATTTGTCCTTGTTTATCCAGCCTTGGGTTAACTGAGATTCCTGGTTAGCTGAAAGTCGGTCGTGTCCCCTGACAGCCGTGTGCAGTGTGCATTACTCCCCTGCTCATCCAGAGAGACATCTGAAACCTTCAGAATAATGGAGTTGTGGGTAAGTGGGTGAGCACTGCACGAAGCACATTGCTGTCTGGGGACATGACCAACTTTCACTTAACCAGGCATGTCAGTTAGCAGGAAGTTAGAAAAACACATTGCAGGAGATGAAGTGTCTGTATGTGTTCTTTAGCTCTCTGCTGTTAGTAGGTTTGTATCAAAGTTCGTATTCAGGAGAACTGCAGAACAATTAACTGCAGTTAACCAGGGACTGGGTGTTGGTTGTGCTGTGACCTTTTTTGGTTAGTTGACCTTTAATGTAGCGCAAGTAAATGGTAAAAATCCTTGAAAATACATATCTGAAGCTATTCTACTGTATGAGTCTGCTTTTGGTTTCTTCATTAAACTCAATTGAATTTTAATTGCAGTGTTAGATTCTTAGCTGGCTAGGTGGGGCAGCAATACCCTGCAGAAGATCCTACTGTGCTCCATCCAGGCTTTATGATTGCAAAACTGCATGCTTTCAGAGAGCAGCAGGAAAGGGCACAGGCAGCCAATAATAACACTTCATTTCTGTAGTAGCAGCATCTGTTTAAATGATTGAGTGACATTCACAAGGCTCTTTGGCTTTGCTTTCCATGAGGAGGGTTGCAGCTGTACTGCAAGGCTGTTTCTAGGAGGCAGAGAGATGCCTCTGAAGGGCTGACTGATTCTTGTCAGACAGACAATTCTCTGTGGCTGAAAGGAGCTCTAAGGTCATCCCCCTACCCTGTAGCTACAGAATAATGTGCTGTAGCGGTGCTTTGAGAGGAGAGACTGGCCTTGGGAATGGAGGCAGGAGGGGCTGTGCTCAGTTAGCAGAGTACAGTCAATGACTCTTGAGTACTTGGTTTGGGCTTCAGAGAGTTTCCTAAATCTCCCGAACATTTACAATGTAGAAGGCAATCTGTGTCTCTCCTGTGATGTAAGTGACCAGGAGCTTTACTGCTGCAGTGAGAGGGGGGTATACAATAGTGGATGAGAATCTGGTGCTGATATAACTCTAGCAATGGGAGATAAAAATCAGAGTGGTGGTTCCATCCCCTTCCATAATTCTGGAAAGCGTGGGATGTTTAGGGACTGCAGCTTCTTACCCATCTATGTATCTCAAAGACTGTGTATTATTTTAAGAATTCATTTAACAATGAAGGGGGAGAAGATGGGATGTAACACGATGAGAGAAAAGATGTTTGTGCGAAGTTGCGCATTTAGATCATGCTACGTAGCTTACCTTGCTTTAGAGTGAGAGAGAGATGCTTAGTGTAGGTTCTGAGAAACAGGAAATGCACTGAAATTTAGAGTAAGAGTTACTTTGTCCCTGTAAACGGGGTCTTTTGCACTGATTTGACTTTGCTGTCATGTAAAATATAAGTACATGCAGATATAAGGTATAAAATATCTACTTAGAATCTACTACTGCATTCTTATGCTTTAAATGGGACTTTATGTATCTTGATGTTAATGACACTTAACATGGCCTTTGAAATCAAGTGTGCCCACAAATCCTTACTAATTTTTTTTGTGTTTGTTTTCAATTTTAGGATTAAAGAGCCCCTTCAGGACAGTGTAATAGCTACCTATGAAGAACATGAAGATAGCGTATATGCAGTTGAATGGTCCTCAGCAGACCCATGGCTATTCGCATCTTTAAGTTATGATGGGAGACTGGTTATTAACAGGGTTCCAAGAGCCCTTAAATATCATATACTGTTATAATTTGAGTTATTCTGGAGCTGTTAACTTGATGTACACAACTGGTAGGTATTGTTAAAGGGTTTTTTCAGGATCTGTTTTTTTAAGTATAAAAGTTACAATTTTGTTAGGAATATCTCTGCTGATGTGGACTTCTAATTTTGTCTTTTATATTTGCCTTGTGGAACTATGATGCATTTTCTGAAGGCTATGCTACCTAGATGATTGAGGGGTTAATCACTTTATGAACTCTAAAGTTTCTGGTGATAATGGGTACATTCCATACTATTGCTTTATTACATCAGATTTATGCAAATATAAGGAATTATAGAAATGTTATTATGCTGATACAAAACTGGAACACTGTAGGTTTCATGTAGCAGAAGTGATCTACTTGTTTTCAAGAATAATATTCTACATTTCTTGTACATGCAGCCTTCTGCTTTTAGCTAGGGCCATGTTCCACTGGTTGTTCTGGCTATAAATACAGTTGAAAGTGGTCTCAAAAGGCTTTCTTAATACCATCTAATATTTTAAACACTTTTTCTCCCACTTTTGCATGTCTTCAGAAGGAATGTTTTTTGTGAAAGTGAAACTTTCAAAATATAATTTTCATTTGAGCCTTTTGGTAGTAGCAACAAAGTAAAATCCTGCAAATTGTGAACTAATTCTCAGTTCTCAGATATGTATTATTCTGCAATTCTCAGATATCTATTGTTACTGGAAAAAATATTAGTCTTTGCCAAAATCTCTGATATACTCACATAATGTGTTATCCCATATTTATAGGTTAAGTTGTGCTTGAGGGACTCTGGAGCTATGCCACTGTTGACCTGAAAAATCTCTTTTAATATTTGTCTACTTAGACTTTCTTACCCTACTGAATCTGTGCCAATCTCCAGTATGCTGGCATAATGTAAAAGGCTTGCAGCTAAGCAAAAATATCCTTTGCTATATCCTACTTTTTGCAATAGGTGACCTAGACATTGGTTGCTATGTTGTTACAAATGCTGAGAACAGGCAGATGCTGCGCTGTAGGAGAATACGCAGGAAATTTCAAGCGTAGGTGGAAGGCATGGTGAAACATTCCTGTACATATTGACATCCTGTCTTCCCCTGGCAGAGCTTGCACTAAGATGAAGATTTGCTGCTTGCTCTTTGTGTACCCAGGCTAACTGTAATATTAATTATTCCCTGCTGCCTTTTCAACACTATTATTTTCCTTTAGCTTCAGAACTTGGGTATGTGTGACAGTGTTGGTTGTGGTAGCATTGTGTAAGACTCCTCTGAAGAAATGGCAATGAACATGTGATGGAAAGATCAATACCAACCTCTTGCAGTGATCCCTCCTGTCGCTATGGCAACTGTTGGTGTTAGTGGTGAGGGACGGCGTGCTGCTCACCTCTGCTTGTCCTTACCCACTCTTGGATCAAACTGTCCAAGTGTGATTTGTTGTGTCCACACAGCTGCTTCAGTGAGATCACGATTGGAGAGCATGACTGACTGATATAGGCCAAAACATCCAGAAAAGAGGACAGTTGAATTCCATTTCTGGCTTTCTTAAGGAGCTTATTTGGAAAAATTCATAGGAGTGAAGTAATCCAATTAAATCATCTGTACTAGTGTTTCATTTGTGTTAATGATGTTACCTATCTGCTCCAGAATGAATGCTTCATTGGAAATTCTGATTATCTGGTTTTCTGCATTTATATTTTAAACTTGTGATATTTCAAATCATTTTAATCTGTAATTAGGCATGAGCTATTCACCTGTATACTGTAAGAAGAACTACATTTCCAAATCAATAGTACTTCAGTTGTCTGAATGTCAAAATCCTTGGCTGGACTGCTGCTTTTTATGTGGAGCTTTTCATCAGACACAAAATCTTGTTGGGTATCGTGTCTGTCCCGCCCGTGTGCCACCCTCCCCACCCACCCCTCTGGAAAAAAAAAGGAAAAAACCTCTGCAGTATATCTTTGGTATACAGCAGAACTCCTTAAAGCTTTCTTCACATTAGCAATAAAGGTCTAATGAAACTTTGTCTGGCAGTGTATATGGGTGGCAGTGTGAAGGTGATGGGGAAATTGCCTGACATTGTGTGGGATTTGACTTGATTTTTAACATGTAATAAATGCAGGATAGATTTCAGGCTAATTTCTATGTGGCTGTATTTCCTTTAATACTGTAAGCTTATATGAACTGGAAAGCTCTGTAAACAAATAATATCAAGAAATCTTTTGTTTTAGTCTTGTTAAATGTGTGTATCACTCAGTAGGAAAGAAGAGAGTGGACGAACACTGGAAGGGAGGGACTAGCGGGTCCAATTTGAATGAAAATGCATTACAGTAGAATCACGAGAGTGGGAAGGGTCAAGTTTTAATCATTTTCAGCTGTCTGTAAAGCAGGATCTGGGCTATGTGTACAGCACTGGCAGCAATATGGAAGTGACCTTCTGAAAAGGAAGGCTTTTGACAAGGTTTCATCCCAGACTGTTGGAGCAAGCAAGCTGCTGGATGAAAGGAAGGGTTCTAGGATGGTGAAATAGCCAATTAAAAGGAAATAGGAAGCAGGAATAAATCATCACGTTTTGTGGCAAAAAATTAATTACCAGGGAAGTCCACAAGGATCTGTGCCTAGGCATGTGTTTCACAGTGTGCTCATGACCTTTTGGAAAAAAGGGCTGTAAAAAATATGGCAAAGTTTGACTGTTCAGAGAAGTAAGGATGGCCAAAGAATTATGAAATGGCCTTATCTCACGGATGATAAAATGGTAGATGAAATTCAGTGCAGGAAATGTTAAGTAACTAATATGGGAGAAAAAAGTTATTTTATGTACTGTGGACTACCAATCTTGGGGTTTTTTTAGGTCTTTAAAACATCAGCTTAATAGAGGTCAAAATTTTAATTTAAATAAAATGTTGGGAATTACTAGTAAGCAAGTAAAGAAAATAACACATTGTTAATCCTCCCAAATAATTTATATTCATAAATCTTTGGTGTATGTGCATACTGTGTGTAGCTGTGGTTTTTTCCATCTTCAGCCCAATGTAGTAAAGTGGAAGGATTTTAGATGGAGTGACAGGGATGAGGAATAGCATGCAACACCTGTATGAGGATAACTAAATAGACTGAAAGGCAGATGGTTGAGACAGAACGATGAAAGTCCATAAAATCAAAAGTGGCAGAGGGAGAGGATGAATAGGGAGTGATTGTTCACTGTCTCTCCTGATACCAGAACTAGAGGTTGTTGAATGTATGGTGGCTCAAAGCATACGAAATCAAGTGGTCTTCACAGGCATGAAGGTGAGCTATGGCACTTGCCTTTAACAACCCTTTCCCCCAGAAAAAAAACAACTTGCACAAAGAAAAAAATCTCATTCATGTTAAAGTTTACATGACTTGGAAGTAACTGAAACAGTACTTGAAAGATGAAGTAAATAAAGGTTGCTAAATATAATGTCAGCATCCCTGGCTTAGAAAAATCCTTTTGAACCATCAGTTGGTGGACACTACAGAGAGTACTGGCAGAGAATCCCTATGTGGTTGTCCAGTCTTAAATTAACTTCCTGGACATGTGCTATTTACCAGAAAAGGTAGAAAATGGAAATTAAAAATAATCACTTATCCTTTAAAGTTTTGTGTCTAGAGCTAAGACAGCTCATTGCTCCTGTGTGTTTCTTTGCATGTTTGTTTCTGTGTATTTACTTTTATTGTGAGTTGTGTTATAGGGGATTTCAGAAAACTCTCATGTCTCAGGTGAATTTTTTACAGAATCCTAGTGTTGTGTTTTGGAAACAATATTGTTGCAAAATATTCCTTGGCAATAACGATGAAGGCAAGAAGATTTCTGTACAGCAAGGAGCCCATCACTGCTTTGGAAGTTCAGATCATGGTCTGACTGAGCTCACAGCTCTGGGTTGTTTTCAGTGTCTCAGAGAATTCTATTTATACAGTCATACAGCACCATTGGTAAGCACAAAATTACTCTGTTTTCAAGCACCTCTTAAATTATTTTTCTTTCTTTGCAGATTGTGTCCAGGTAAGAAACTTCAGTAGGTCTTGATTTTGAAAAATTGAGTTAGGGTATTCCTTAAAAGTGTCAGTCTTGCTGTCTAAAAAGTTGTTTCTTTCTAGGTTTGGTGTTGAAAATCTTTTTCTTTTCACAATTCTATATTAATATGTCTCTGGTATGGGGTTACACAACTGCTTGATATGTGGTATTTTTACCCCACAGAAAGTGAATTATTGAAGAAGAAATGAATTTATATTATTTTATAAAGGTTTTGAGCATGATCTAAGTGAAACTGATCAAAGTCAATACAAATCTTGGCCATTTAATGAGAAACTTGAAATAACAATCTTTTTAACTTGAACTAAAATGGTGCTAACTTAATATTAAGAAAAAAACCCAACCCACCACCAAACCACAGTACTCAGTACTGACCTGGACTTTTCCTGTGGTGTTAGTGCTAAAATTAGCTTGACCTATCCTGAAGCTGATGAAGTTAATGAGCAGCTTGTCAACATCAGAATGAATGAAGAACATATATTGGATGGTTTAGGTACTCTGGGTGTTTGCTCTAGGCCCATAGTGCTTACCTTGTACCTTGAAGTTGAGGGAAAAGAAGAAGCCATATGATCTGGATTATGTACAACACTTGAATTAGTTTAAAAAAAGCTTTGTGAAGAATTAAGCTTCCAGAAGATAGAATTTTCCAACAGGGAACAGAAAGCATTAATTCTGGATTGATGTCTGCATTCGGAATTTCTTAATCTTTCAGCCTGATACCTCAGGCAGTATTTGAAACTGAAATTCTGCAGCTGATGCAAGATAAACTTCAGCAGTGTCTGACTAGTCTGACACAGCAAGACACCACATGGTGTCTTAATATGCCTTTGATTTAACTGGAGCAGTGAAAATAGGTAACCTTCATTAAGATCAGCATTTGGATACAAGTTTGTACTGCTATAGAGCTTCCATTTGGCTTCACAGAGAATGTCCAGGATATTTTTTTCTTTTTCTAGAGGATATGAAGAAAGTGTAAAAATTGGCTTGTGATGCCTTAGATATGAATGCTGTTCTGAAGCTGCAGAAAGCCTATGATTTCTGGAATAGCATGTGAAGTGAGTGAGAGAAAACTGCAAATCAGTTTTCCATGAAGCCTGGCCTTCCCATAAAGGGAGCTGCAAAGTGTGAAGCCATGGATAGATCCCTGAACAATTTGCACACTGCTTCTGCTCATTCCACCTGCCACTTTGGTCAGTGAGAATCTTGCAAAGCGAGAAGAAAATGACATGAACAGATCTGGAGTAAAAGACACAGGAGAAGAAAAAATAAAAAGCAAGACTGACAAATACAGAATGAAAAGTGAATTGAAAAGGACAAGATCAGGGAAATTTGGGTCACTTGGAAACGACAAATAGGAAAGATGAAAGAAATTGGCAGTAAGTGAAGAAAAGGATACAGGGGTAAGGATTTAAAAAAATCCAGTGATATTATCTGCTTATTTTCGCCATGATATTTAAATTCCTTAAATTTCTACCATGTTAATCTTCCTATGTTAACTGATTTAAGCATTAGAGAATTGCCATTTATGTTGCAGCATCTTAGTTCTGGTATTGAAGATGGTTCATGTAGGTTACTAATCCATAAGTTATTAGTTCAAGCATGTACATTCTAGGGCTTTAGGATTTTTATTCTTCATTATTCTTTCCCTTCTGGTGTGAAGTTATCAGATGGGGTAATTAACCCAAACCACCAGGAATATGAGAGGCAGGAAGAAGATTTCAAGTGGGCTGTTAATCTTGAGTCACACTAGTTAAATCTGTAGAAATATTTCTTTATGACAGACACTGTCTGTTTATGACTTCAAGAGATTGTTGTAGTCAGAACATCTCAAGATATTAGATGTGATTAATTAAGTATCTGAGGCCCACTCTTCTTTCCATACTAACTTACTTTACAGCAAAAGAATTCTGAGCTACTCTTGAGAAAACTTGTTTGATGCTTTTGGTGCTACGGCTGCTCCAACTTCAAAAGGGAGTCTTGGTGCTCCAGCACAGAAGATAGCATTGGAGGGAAGGGGATGAATGAGTCTTACTAAATCCAGGAGTGAAGCACCCAGTGTGAAGTGCCTGGCAAATGGTTGCCATTGCCCTGGAGCAAAAGCACAGCTGCCAGGCAGCTGGGCTGAGCAGGGAAGACCCTCTAATGTACCTTCTCAACAAATTGTCCATTTATTCTGATGGTGTGCCAAGTTCAGGATTTTGGCAGGAGGGACTGTGGAAAAGCTCCTGAACAGAATGAATTGAGGAGAATGTGGAAGACCTTGGAAAACCTAAGATACCACTTATTTACTGATGGCAAGTCTAGATTAGCTGAATCCTGGGGTGGCAATAGACTTGGCAGACAAACTCACTTGAGCCACTGCCAGTTTCTAAACATTTGCAGAGGCCTGAGAAGACAAGAAAGACTGGCAATTGCAGAAATGGTATTGATATTTGAGCTTTGTGGAACAGCAGTGCACAGAGTTGGATAAGGAAATGTGTTTCAAAATGAGGGAATTTTAGCCAAATTATTAATGTTTTATTTGTTTGTTTTTAGTGGACAGGTGTTTCTTATAAATACGTCAAAATACTGGCAAATACCAGAACCTAAGAGATCACATTGATGCAACAAAGTGGGGATTATGCATTTTGTTACACAGAAGAGCCACAATTCTAACCCAATGCCTTATATGATTTCCCTTACACCGCTCTGTTTTCCAAGGAGGATGGGTGGAACATAGTATATAATGGTAAATTGAACTTGTCTTCAAACACACTTGAAGGGAAAAAAACCTGCAAATGTTAGTTTTTCATCATTTGAAAGAGTTTCTGCTAAGGCAAGTAATGAACAAGTTTTGATTCTGCCTGGAAAATGGATGAGGAGAATGCCTGGAACTTGACTTTGCAAAGGTTGTAAATACGAATGATCTGTTTTCCAGCATGCAGTTTGTGGGGTAAAGCACTTGAGGACTTCAGCCATGTCTCAATACACACATACAATATTTTGAGAGGTTGCCTATCTAAAGCTGCTTCCAAACAAAGGATTATGCAGCTCAGGATAATGGTATGCACAAACAGGAAAGCATCTTAAGAATCTGTCTTTATCATGAGAGTAACTGCATAATACATTTATTTTCAAGTATGAAAGAATTAGGCTTTGGTGGATACATGTCTGCCAATAGCAGCTGATAGGTGGATAGAGCCATAGATACTTCAATGTTGTGCCTTTTTTTTTTTCCCTAGAAGTCAGTTTGGGTGAAGTGGAAGAAGTCTGGTGCATATTAATATTGGAAAGTCTGCTGAGGAAGGCACAAATGAAAGCTTCATCACAATGGAAGCTGTTTAATCCATCACAAAGCAAACACCAGTGAACTTCAACAACTTCTGACCATCCTGTCACTTGTGAGGGATGGTTACTTGAGCTCAGTTTCCTAGATGGATACATATTTCTGATCTGTGTTTTAATGATCTATTTCCACCATTAATACAATTTGAATATTTTCAATCTATTTTGTGAATGACTAAAAAAAATGCTTTGCATTTTTTCTGTTGCAGTTTACAGGCACTTCTTGTAAAGCAAAGGAAAAAGCTTTTGGTTTTCAGTCTTCATGCTGCTTTATTGAGAGGTATTCTGGTTTCTATTTCTGTGTCCTACAAATTCTGCAGGTTTTGAACTGGTCATTGCTGAGGGCTGAGAAGGGAAGAAGGCTGAGCGTGACTGACGTGTTCATATTCATCAGAAAACAGAGTCAGCTGGAGAGAACTAGGGAGTAATTGCTGCAGTGCTCCCTCCCTTGCTTCTTGCACAGAAAGACATAGGCTGTGGGGAGGAAGCTACCTGAGGTTATTAAGATTAATACTGCTGGAAATTTCAATCAACTCACACAAGGCTGCTCCTCAAGGCTGTCAGATGCCTACCGCCTTCTCTGAGTCAGGCGGGGCCACATCAATTTTGAATTTCCCAACAGAGATTGCTATGATTTATGAGTTTAGGAGGCTGATAAATATGGTTAGTTGAAATAATTGAATCAGAATAATTTCAGTCAGCTGTGCTCAATTTATTTTGTCTGATAACCACAGGAGGGTGCAGTTTTGGATAGGGAGTTTCATTTCAAGGATTCCTATCACAGGAAAGACCTGGAATAAGAGCAGCTTAATTCTGCTACCAGGCCTGTATGACAGACTTATGACCTGACTTAAGACCTGTCAGAACCAAAGAGTGAGTACCTAGGGCTCTTCTGGTATTGCCCATGGCAGAGGCTGAGTGAGGTCTGGCTTATTTATTTATTGTGGGATAATTTCTGCAGGAAAGGGTAATGAGACTTTTACTGCTTAGAGTTTGAAAACCACTTTACTATTCAGTTGAGAGGGTGTTGTTCTTACCACTTGTTTTTAAAAAATTACTTGCCTTTTTATGGAATGTTTCCACTTTTTCTGGAGTAGTGATGAGCATCAATTTTATCCTTACAGCAAAGAGAGCACTCATGCATCCCTGAAAAGTGCTCTATGAAACTTTTAAAAATAAATTTGTCCCTTTGTTTAGTATTTGTCTGTTGTAACTTTCCCGCATAGGTGAAAAAAATGGCAATTTAGGTGGATTGTCCTAGGAAGAGTATTGAATATAAAGGGTGCTGTAAAACCAGGTGGTGAGCAGTGTTGTGATGACTGACTGAGGTCAGCAGAGAATGGGCAAGCCTAGCAAGCAGAGCAAGGGAATGGGTGAAGTGTGTTGCAGACAAGTAGTGTTGTCATGGACAAGATATTGATGATAATCTGAGAGCTGCACGCAGGGCCAGGTATGTGGGAAAAGGCAGTGGTTTGTGCCTGTCTCAGGCAAAAATCTAACAGGCTGCTAGGTCTAGCACTAGGCTGGGTCTCATGTCTGGAGTACACCTGAAGTGAATTTTCCTGGCTAGGAAGATATTATCTTCTCTGCTGCTTGGAACAGAGTTGTAGAGTGGCCATCTTCCAGCTCCATTTGTCCCATTAGGATTTTAGACCTTTGCATTTTGATGTCTTTTCCCTGTTGAACTCTTCAGCTGCTAATGTTTCCCACCAAAAACAGGGCTACCTTTGTCTGCAGTTTTATGTTTATTTTGCGTGGCTCTTCCCCACAGACTTTCACACTGCTTTTTTCAACAGGCAATCAGCTTTCTCAGAAGTCATAACCATAGCCAGGCAGCACACCAGAGGTGACAGAGACTGCTGAGGGAGCAGCTTTCCTAAGTGATAATCTGTGTAAGATAAAAATGGACAGCTTTATTCTGTGGTTAGCCAGTAGTGTAGGCTGCTGCTAGACATAGGTGTTACCCCAGATGGTTTGTGTTGGCATGGATATACCAATGGCCATGTGACATAACCTGGCCTGCACATCAACTACTCTGCTCACCCATGGCTGAAGAGCAGTAGGGTAGGCCCTTTAACAGGGTGCTGGGGAAAAGCCGTAATTCCACAGGAAGAAAACTCTCTCTCTCAATCTCTTTCTCTCTGACATGTTATTCTCAAAGTTCCCTTGCCTTAGAATTTAAACATTTTAGAATTCTTCAAAAACCTAAACTTTATTTTTTTTAAATTCTGGACATGATCATCAGTTTGGGGAGGGGGGTGTCCAAATATCGGGGAACTAGTAGAAGTTGGAGGTGAGGTATTCTGATTGACCCTAGAGACCCCATGCTTTAAGGGCCCATTTTGGCAGTTGAAGTCAGCATCAGACTTCAGTGTTTCAGATACAGTGAACTGCTGTATTGAAGAAGAAGAAGCTGGTGCACTCCGTTTGTATTGGGAAATAGTAACAAAGCAATTTTTTGAGTAACAAAATCATGCTAAAATTCAGCTACCCAACTGTGGTGTACAGTTTAATTCCTGCAATTCATTCATGATGGTTCTTTTGACTGACATGATTGTTCCTTTTGTCTCCAAATAATTTGGTACCATCTCTACCTGTTGTAACTTATTTCTGTACATCATATAAGGGCCTGTTCTGTCTAAAGAATGTCCTGTGAGATGCTGGATCTCCTAGTGACTGCTGCTCTACTGTGGCAGCACTGTTCTATCTGAGAGCCCAGCGGAAGTAAGTTAAGAGAAAAACATTTGCCAAGGTTTTACCTACTTGCCTTTTCCACTGCTCAGCACTTTAGGAAGATGGTTCAATGAATAACTCTTACTGCATCTCCTTGCTGAGATCTCCTTGCCATGAAGTGCATGTTGTGTCAGTGGAGGGGGAAGGATATTGTGAAAAATCTGCTGCTTAGTCAGGGTGTGGATATAAACCCCACAAGATTTTCCAAATCAAATTTGGATTTGGGGCTTAGCATAAAATGAGGGCACGAAATAACTATATCCTGTGCAGAAAATTCTAATAGAAAAAGTCAAGATTACAGTAATGCATTCTGTGTGGTCTTCCATGAGTAGAGAGCAGCAGAACGGCATGTGGCAGGACTGTCTCACTTGTGTCTTTACTTCTGCTGCTGTGAAAAGCATTTTCAATATTTGCATAATTTAGAGCATGACATTATGATTTTCATAGCTTCAAATTGGAGTAAAGCATTTACATAATCTAATTAAATCATGTAAATGTTTTATGATAATATTCAAGTAAGTACAAAACTTGTTCCACAGATGCATCCCTTTGTTAGGCCATTGGGGAAGCTGAACTTAGACATGCAGATTTATGTTTCTTGCCCTGCATGCTCTGGTAGGTCAACAGGGTACCTACTGAATGCTCTGTTCTTAGTATAACCTCCAAAGCCTGCTTCTCAGAGCATCATCCTTCCAAGCAGCTGGAAGGTAAGCTGGGACCAGAGGGAAAGGCAGAGCAGATTTAAAAGGCTGCTTGCAACCTCTTATAATTTGAACGAAAGCGATGCTACTGCAGTATGTAATAAATTGCTTCCATTTCAGTGAACATTAAAATAATCCCATGGTGACCCTCTTAGCAGCAGCCCTGCCACATTTGGTATCAGATCTCAGAAAGCATGCATCGTGCTTGGATGGGAAGCTACCAGGGGAAGCCCCGCAAATCCTCCTGGTGACTGTTGGGTTTGTTTTTGCCTCTGGCTGCACTAACTCACAAAATATTGGAAGCACTTGGCCAGCATCCATGATGAGATATGCTGTCTTGTAGTGAGATTATTTAAATAATATTTTTCATCAGCACACTCTCACTAAGCTGTTTTCCACAGCAGTTCTTAGTGAATCCCGTCTTTGCCAGGGTATACTACTGCAATAAGCAAATGAATTGAATCCTGATTTTCCAAATGTAGCCAAGCTAGTGCTATGCCAGTACTAATGAGGTTCTTTTAGAAAGTACAGCAGCACTGCTTTGCTAAAATGAATTTGTGTAATTGACAAAAAGGTAGGTTCTTCAAGACAAGGCCCCTGTCTGTTCTAAATAAGCTCATTGCCATTGATTTTTATCAGTGCCACAGATCTGCTCTAACTGGTGACAGAAATGTGTGTGTGTATACACTGCCACAGTTCTGTGCTCTTACAGTAATTATAATGTTTAGGTTAGGATGTTACCTGTGCCTGGTTGTTGAAGCCTCTGTGCTGTTAGAAATACAGGACTGTCTGCAGACATGATGTGGAGCTGATCTGTGCCTACACCATGACTGTGTTGAGCCCAGCAGCCCTGATTTTTATCTGAAAATGTGGCCGTCGTAAAGCTCCCCTTACAACATAGTGCAAAATCTGGGGATTCTGTTATTTATTGTCAAAGCACATAACAATATCCAAAGGTTGTAAATTAGTTTGGAGCTCAGCAGTATGGAAAATTCTGAATATGTGAAAGTCACTGCTAAACTAGGTGACAGAAAGGTGAAATATACCAGTAGTGAATTAAGTCTTCTCTAATTAGATATAGAAATCTAATTACTTTGCAAAATTTTTGTCTAATTTTGAAGGGAGTGAAGCTAGTGTAAATTTAAAATGGAAGCAGAGATGTTCAGCACGTAGTGTTAACTGCCAAGGAGAAAACACAGTGACCTTATTTGCAGCTGCACATGCATCATGTGTAGGAATGCTGTCATAGCCATAATGATTTAACATCAGGCCAGACCAATATTTCTTGGTTCTTCCTCCGCAGTGTAGGCAGTTTCCTTTATAGGTGGAATGGGAAGCTGTAGGTGTTTCTGGTGAAAAATGGTAATGTTAGAGAGGTGCCCTTTACTACAAATCCAGCACTATTCGCTTTAGTTCACCTCCCAAAAAAGAATTTGCAAAGTCATAGCCTGGGGAATGAAGTCACAGGTGGGTGAAGTTTTGGCATTCTTGGACTCTATTTGATTACTCAGCTGTTGATTATACAATGTGAAATCATAGTAGGTGATGGGAATATTTAAAGCTGCTGAATTTTATTTTAAGGTGCCAAGACTATTTCATTGCAGGAAAGAATCCTTTTAGTTTAAAACCTGCAAAATCTTGGGCATAGTAGATTTTACATTTGGACATGAAAACTCACAGACCTGTTTAACTCCAAACATGAGGACATTTTCATTAGAACAGCTTTTCATACTTAGCACATTTTGTAAGATTACTTGTATTAAGTGCAACTAAATATCCCATGTGAATTGCTGTTATTAGTTCCATAATAAAATCCCTTTTGACACTATATTAACAGGGTTATAGTTGAAGCATTTGGGCATTGAACACTTTGTGTGTTCAAAGAGTAAGGACTTGGAAAATCAAGTATAAAATACGAAAGGTCTGACAGTGTTCAGATCAACTCTAAAAGGACAATAAATTGATTTTAAGAAAATACAGCTTCATGGCCCTGTGTCATGTCTACTTGTATAGATTCAGTCATTTTGACTGAGTTGCCCTGTTTCTTTTAATTCTCTCTCTTGTTTTCCTTTTAACCTGCTCCAGTCCACCGCTGCAAATAATGTTTACTTCTCATATGGATATGGCCCTGTTGGAAGGGAACAAATTTGGGATTTAATTTAATTTCCTAGTCTTTGTCCTTAATATTTATGCATGATCATGCAAGTGAGATCACAATTTCCACAGGGAAAGAGGAATTCAGCTGAGCCTTACTGAAAAATTGTGTGTCCAGCCCTAGTGTCTGTGGCTGCATACCTAAATACTGCAGGAAAGTTGAATATCATAGCAATACCTGACAGCCCTCAAAAATTTCTGAAAGAGAGGATAAATTGGGTTGTATTAAGAAGAATTCTGCCATTCTTAAGCTCTGTTTTCTGGCCAATAAAAATTTTTAACTACCAATATTCCAAAATAAAAAAAGAACTGACTTGATCACGTTATCTGTATTTGCCTTTGTATGTTGTTCCCAGCATAAGAGAGCCTGATCACTAAGGAAAATCTGTCTTGCTAGGTTCATTCAGTACTTTTTCTGAAGGTTTTGGTGTTTGTAATGCAACCTTTGTGTGTTCAGTACAGCTTTTTAGCAAGTTCACTACTTTTCCTGGTCTTTTAAAATGGTTTTATAAATGCTGTAGTTAATGTCAGTGACAGCATGCTTAACATGAATGAAAGAATGAGTCAGTCTAAGTTTCAAAAACCTTCAAGTCTAACATGACTCCTCTCTTGTCCTTGATCAAACTGATTGGCATGTTATTCTAGTTGGCTGTAGCTTAAAATAATAACTGTATATTTTTCTTGTGTCTTGGGAGCACTCTGGGTCCCGTTAATCTCGGTATTCTGAACAAAGAATCAGTTTTATCCTGTACAACTACAGTGTTTGTACACACAACTCAATTAATTTTGTTTACATAGTATCTAACTTTAAAAGAGAGAAAGAAGGATCCCTATTGTAATTATAAGAACCAAAGGCTCAAGATGGTTTAAGTTATTTGAGTAAATTGAAGAGATGTCTTTGGATGTGCCTGAAAATCTTTGCCAGGGTCTTGAGGTTCTGTCCAGAAATTCACTTTTTAGGTCATCCTTTTTAGCATTATTGAAAAATTGCTTTCTGTTGATTTTTATTAATGCCCTCATGATTAAGGGGAACACCTGTTGGTACAGTTTTTTGTTAGATAAGTGTATAATTGGAAGAGAGTACTTTGTCATTTACTGTCCAGATCTTATTTATAAATGTCCAAGTCTGCTCAGGAGCCAAGATCGCATCCTCAAGAATGTCCTTACCAAAGCACAGTGTCCATTTAGGGATGAAAACAAGCTGTGTTATGTGCATCACAGCTAGTTGCAGCTCATGGAGCTGTTTGCCATGTTCTATAGTTACAGTCCCATCAGTTTCTCTTTCACCCTTGGAGAACACAAAGGTCAGCTGAACTGAACAGAACAGCAGCAGTAAGTTATAACAATAACACCTCTGCACTGAAATTCAGAATTAAATAGTCTTCATCGTCTACTCTTGCAAAGTATAGTGAGTTACTGTTCCACTATGACAGCATGTGATCCTATGTGTTGGGAAGGGAGTTTAATTAAAAAAAAAAAAAAAATTAACCCCCCCCCCCATACCTTCAATGCATCTGGTAATAGAAAAAAATTAATTTTGTTTAATTTTTAATCAGACAGCCTGAGACAACCACTGAGCACTACTTGACAATTAGAATACTAATGAAGTGCACACTGGGTTAGTCTGTTTTTAAAGGACAGGAAACAATGCACTCAAAGATGAGGGATTCTATTTCATTCCAGTCAAGTTTTCACATATTTACCTTCTTCCTTTGTAAGAATTCAGGAAATGTTTGCCTTGTTTTCTTCTTTAAAAATTTCACCCCATGGCTAATTATTTTTCAAATACAGAAAGCACAGAAAGTGATAAGTGGCTTTCTTGTAAAACATTATTCTTCACTGTTTAAGGCACCTTCTTCCATACCTTAAGTGTTTTCTGTTTGTTTGTTTTTATTCTTCCTCTAATGTATTTGCTTCTGTCTACCATTCTGAAACAGTTTGAAGTCTTTGGTGTTCACGCTTTCTATAAATTAGATATTGTATTTGTCCGTAGTGTGCAATTTCACAAAAGATAGTCTGGTTGCAGGAAGAAATAAATTGCCCATGCCTAAAGTGTTTATTTCTTATAAAATTTATAAGCAGCTATCTATAGCAAGGTTGAATATAGTAGACAATGCTTAATGAATTCAAATGAGTTCTGAGACATAAATTAAGTAGCCTAACCATCCATAGTAGCCATGTCATTCTGGCCTCACTGTGAAATGGATGTTTCATTGCCCCTGCTATGTCACATTGTTAAGCAGAACCATGTAATTATACCCTAGCTGGAATGAAGGATTCACACTAGCTCACATTAGGCCCCCCTCTGCCAGTTCCAACTTTAAAAGTTTGCAGAGGCTGTAGGTGACTTATCAGGGATATAATCCTTTTGTGGTGTCATCCTTTCCTGCTGAAATCCGAGCTCCAGTGCTTCCCTGTGGCCTTGAGCCAGGGCTTGGCTCTAGGCACTAGTGGTGAGGCAACAACACTGAGCCCGGGGCAGATGTTTGCCTGCCAGACTTCCTGCATATCCTCTGTTAACAGGAAAGAGTTGAGGAGTGGCCATTAGTGCTAAGAGGAGGGAGACCAGTGTTACCCAAAGGACAGCCACTGGCCTTCCAGCAGCGAGCAGAGCAGAGCGAGCTTTTGGTTTTATCCTGACGTGTTAGGGTTCTTCGTCCTCTTTTCAGTTACCTCTTTGTTCTCCTGTCCTTGCCTCGCAGCAGGAGCTGTCAGTAACCAGCATCTCAGGACTGGGAGGCAAAACTCAGCTCACTGCTGAGCTCTGCAGATCTCTGTTTTACCCCATTCCTTGCTGGTTATTCTCTGCCCTGCATTTGCAGTATCAGTTTGTTCCTTTTCTAGCTGATTCTGCTCCAGATCTGAAAGTTGCTGTGGAGGCAGAGCCAAGTCTATAGTAGGGAACACCATTTCCCAATCTGTTCCATCCCACTAGGGATGGAAATACATTTAACGTGGGACATGTTAGCTTCTTTCATGAGTTGTTCAATGACAGCTGAGGAAGAGTCTGAGGCATGCCTGAAATTCTAATGGCATGAATAAACGTTTGTTGCAATGCCTAGCAAAGAAATTGAAACCCAAATCATCCAGGCCAAACTGGGATATACCAAACCAACAGCTGGTGGTCTGTTAGGAAAGGTTTGTGAATCAGTTGTGAATTTGCTTATGAGACAATGCATAGAGAAGTTTTCAACTTAGAAAGGACTGCTTAATTTTTTTTCTTTTGGACATTGTATCAATATTGTCTCTACTTTACAAAAAGAGCATGTGGGAAAGTTCTGTTCCATATCATCATTCTCATAGTTTTTCCGTAATACCGTGCTGAACTAAAAAATTCTAGTAAATTAAAAGAAGAATTTTGATTTTTTTCCCCACAGGTTTTCTGTAAAACATAAAATTTAGGATGTTCAAAATTGAATGAAAGAGTTGAAATCAAACCTCAAAACTAGATCTATTAAAACAACACAGGTCAATTTGTGTCATACCAGTATGTAAAAACAATCTGGCTTATATTTTTCTGCATTTTTTTCCATTTTAAAAATACAACCTTTATATAAGGACTTATCATGTCTTTTTTATGCATTCCTGATGTCAAGGGGTTGATTTGTTAGGATTTCTCCTTGCATAATTCCCAGGTCCCAGGGCTATAATTGGTTTTACTGTTTCTTTGAAATGCACAAAATGGTCTGTTATTGTGGACCATGAGAATTAGCAGGGAGTACTTTTGTTGTAGATAGTGGTTTTATATTTAAAGAAAAAATGCTTTTTTAACTGTTGGTTTGAATCCAGGAATCCAGGCTGTGTGATAAAACATGCATGTATCAGTAAAACCCCGTTGCATGAGGTGGCCATAAAAGCTTTCTTTCTTTGATTAGATAAATAATGTTACCATTGTTTTTTCATATTCTTCAATATTTTTCCCCAGATGACATTACTTCAGGAATAGGAAATTGTCTGAGCAGTTATTCTATGGTAACAGTATTATTGTGCAGCTGGATATATTCCAAAAGATGGTAACATATTCTGTCTCTCCTCCAATAATTATTTTTCTTCTTTTAATTGTTTAGTATATACAAGAATTGTTTAGTACTTAACACTACACTTAGGGGTATAAGTGTAGTGTTATGTACTAAACAATTCTTGTATATACTAAACAATTAAAAGAAGAAAAATAATTATTGGAGGAGAGACAGAATATGTTACCATCTTTTGGAATATAGAAGCCCTTAGGCATAAATTGGAAATAAAGCTCTACCCCACTTAAACTGCCAGCCCAGGTCAATTAAAACCACTGTGTTCAAAGAAATATTTAATACCTAAGACAAAGTATGAAATTATATGTATAGTTAACTGCCTTTCTGAGATCTTGCTGGGGATATGAATAATAACATTTGAAGGTGGAGTGTAAAGAGTATAGAAAAAATTCTGAGAATCCAGAGCCACCTAGAAGGTGTGGCAGTCCAAGGATGACTGTAGAGGTTTTAATTGTAAACTAGGGCCAGATAAGCAAGAAGCCATACATGTTAATAAAAGATTATAAACAGAAACTCACTGGAATAAGTTCTTAATATTCTGTTCATTGTCTGCAAGTTTCACTCCTCTCAAAAGTTAGCATGTGTGGTCTGTTACATGGTAAAGATGGAACCAGTGTGGAAGAGATGTGGTGTCAGGTGGAGGAAGATGTTGTCATGCAATATTCCAGCTCACCCCTCTATGAGATGACAACTCCTGCTGGGTAGGGATGTGGAATGGGAGCTGCTGTTTGTTTGGAATCAACTGAGCAATTGGGTTTTGAGTTTGAGTCAAGTGGCTCCTGCTAATGTTAAAAGTGCAACTGTTTTATTTGCCAGAAATGGTAAAAGAGTAACTTTGGTACATCACATCATGTGGCGTGTTGGCACGTGCTGCTTTCCTGAGAGGCACAGAGCCCCCAGCTCTTAGAGAGCACTCAGGCTTCAGAGCACTGCTTGCTTGTTTGCCAGTAGGTAATTCTCAGTAGTAAATGAGCAGAGGCTGAATTTACATTAGAAACCGTAGGAGCTGGGAATGATCTCCCTGGCTGCTAGTATTCAAAGCAGGCTTCATTTGGTTTCTTTAGTGAAGGTGTAATAATATACTGAAGTGCTGTTCTGGGAAAAGCAAACCAAAATAACATTTCCTTGTTTTGCAAAGACTGAAGCTAGGACTGTCTTCAGATAGATAACAGAGACTTATCCTTTTTTCCTTCCTAACCTCCCCTGTCTTGACCATCAAAGTTACAGTGAAAGCAATTGCACGTTTGTAACTACTCTGACCACTGTGCTTCTCTATGGGGATTTGTGCTACTCTGTCACTGTAATCTATTTTTCAACCTTGCTGCACTGTATGTATGTGAAAGCTACCTGGCATGTCTGAAAGTGCAGGAGAAGCCAAAGGTCTTGTGGTTTACAGGTGACATTTTGTGTGGCTTCTGTATAGTAAGTACTTACTCAATTGAGATATGTCAAACCAGGAATACTAGTGAGGCAGCATTATTATTCTTATTACCACTATTATTATTATAAATGTCTTGGGACGAATGAAAAAATTAACTTCTGGTCTAAATCGCCATCAATCAATCCTTGTTGCCAAGATGAGTTGTTTGATTGAAGCATCAGTTAAACAGGAAAGCAAGGCACTGGTTGCTAGTTACAGTTCTTGGTTACTAGAGTCAGATCTCTCAGCAAGCAGTACATTTTGCTAGAGACTACAGCTTTTCATAGGAAGATACATATCTGAAGTGCTCATCAGAAGACAGTGAGGAGAAGAATGAAGCCCCCATGATGTAGGGGGAAATGGTCAGTGACCTGCTACATCAGTTTGATATTCATGAGACTATGGGGCTGGATGGGATCCAGCCCAGGGTACTGAGGGAGGTGCAGAAGTGCTCACTGAGCCACTTACCATCATTTATCATCAGCTCTGGCTGGCTGGGGAGGTCCCAGGTGCCTGGAAGGTAGCAAATGTGATCTCCAGTTACAAAAAGACAGAAGGAGGATCTGGGGAATTACAGGTCTGTGAGACTGACCTTGGCCATCCTAAAGGTCTTCTTCCAATCTTAATAATTCTGTGATTCTATAAACCCATTATCTCTTGTTAAAATCATGTAGGCATATTTTGCTTGGAAAAAAAATTGTGTTATGTAAAAGAACAAGCATAAATGAATCATATACATACATGAAAGTAAAGGTTTCTCTAGAAGTCCCAAGCAGACATTGCCTGGAATATGAGTGATTTTATCCAAGAGGAAATGAACAAAATGAGAGGGAGACTTTGTTATATCCCACTTTCTCTATACTCACTTTCAGGCATCACTCATGTTATCTTTTAAACTGATAAACAGACTTGCTCTACTAACCACAGAAGCACAATACACTCAAAAGCTCATTCAAATGCATCTAGGTAAGAAAGGGAAAGAAATTATAACTCAACATAAATATGATCTAAATAATATCACATCTCCTAATCACATCTCTGATGTTGAGTAAAGTTACAGACAGTAGTTTGAGCACTGAACCAACATTCTTTGGATGTTTTGTTGGTTTAAGTTACTTGGCTTACTCCACAGGTAAGTTTTAACATGCAGATTAGGAATGACTGTTTTAGGAGAATGATGAATGTGTAAATAACTAACATCTGAAAAATGCACTTAGATGTTACTCTCATGTGGAAATAAGAATTCCTGGCTAGACATTAAAGATGAGATTAGCAAACTCAACAGGTCCACCTCTTTTTGAGAGAAGCTCCAGTAGGCTCTTGGAAAATGAGAGAAGGTAATTCTTTATTTTTTGGAAAAATGAGCCAGGTTCCTTTATTGGATAGAGTGAAACTGCAAGTTTTGGGCAAGTTGAGCATGGTTTCAATGCAGTCAAGTCTTGCATCCACAGATGGATGCACAGAAATGTAGCCACTGTGTTTCCAGTGGCTGAGGCCACTGTTAATAGGTGCCAAGCACAGGCAAGCACGATCTGTTTCCAGGAAAAGAAGTGCAGTAATTGGAAACAATTAAGAGAGCATAGACTGAATACAAAATAAGTTGAATAGTTAGACTCCTTCTGCTGTTAGATTAGTTTAATATTGCTGTGAGACCTGGAGAGAGCATATTCAGCCCAATAAAATTCTCCTTGAGTGCTTGGGAGTTAAAGCTACATCACTTGACATCTTTAGTTTGCTTCTTCCTTCTGACCCTAAATGCAACCAGGAGTAAATATGGGGAAATTTGGAAGCTAGCTTGTTTCCTGTTACCCCAGTGCAGATAAATAATAGCTTTCCCTCATGGCCCTGTTTTTCACCAGACATAGGAAGAGTGAGGAGCTAAGACTACTTCTGTCCTGTCATCAGAATCCAGTAAACTAACTCGAAGAAACCTGTTCCTTGGCCTCAGAGGGAAGCTCAGAGAAGACCTCAATTAAGTGCAGTGTTAGCAATTTCAATTAGCAGCATTAAAGTAAAAAAATAGATTCAAGTAGAAGATAGGGATTTAAAATAAAATCTTGAGTTCTGTAAACAAGCATGCTTAATAAAAAATGTTAATGTGTAAAAGCTGTATAGCTACATTTTTGGAATTACTCAACACTGTAGACTACACCTCTTGATCAAAAGGGCATCATACAGCACCATTTGAAGACTTCTTCTTGTTTGTTGTGGGTTTTGTTTACACTTTAGTTCAATAGGTATTTTTTTTCCCATTTTCAATCATGTCAGATTTATATAATTATGGGAAAGAGCCAGACTTTTTCTAATGTATATTATTATTTCACTACCCTTCTGGTAGCAGTTATTTGTCAATTTTAGTCTGAAAAATGACTAGGAGAAATAGTTCCCAGGTTATTTATTAACTGTTTATAAGCCACTCTCTAATCACATGTCTATGTTAATCCTAACACATCTATATCAAAGACTGATTTCCAGATTACTGTCTAAGGATAATTTGCAGTATGAAGGATTTTGGTTTGGTTGGTTGGGGCAGGGTTTGGTTTTTAAATTGTTTGGTTATTTGGTGAAGTTAATCACAGAACAGGTGACGTTGGAAGGGACCACAGTGGTTCATCTGTCCAACCTCCCTGCTCAAGCTGGGTCATCCTAGAGCTCATGGCACAGGATTGCAACCAGATGGTTCTTGAATTTTTCCAGTGAGGGAGGAGCTCCACAACCTCTCTGGGCAATCTATTCCAGTGCTCAGGTACCCAGAGTAAAGAATTTCTTCATTGTATTCTGATGAAGCTTCCTGGGCATCAGTTTCTGCCTCTTGCCCTAGGCTCGACACCACACCTGGCTCCATTCTCCTGACACTCTCCCTACAGTGAAACGGTATCTGAATGTGTTTCAGGATTGTCAATAATATGTAACATTCGCTAAAGCCAACAATTACTGTGAATGAAAAGCCTTTTGCGACCAAAAGCATGTTATAACCACTTCTCTATTTAAATAAGTTGAATAAGCGATTTCATAATTGTGACTTTGATAAGAGATTGCCTTGCCTTTGACAAGAGATTTTATAATAATAATAATTTTATATATGACTTAGGCTATGGGAAAAAAATCCAGTTGTCCTCTTTTTAAAATCAAAATAGAGAATTACCAGAGAAAATTTAGTTGTCATCAGCAAAACATAAGGCAAAACATTTGGTGTCTAATGATAGGGTTTTCAGAAGGAGGCTTGCTACTCAGATCGTTTGTGGGAGGGAAAACCAGTATGAGAGTAAGTGTGTATTTGTGAAAGGGCATGTCTAGTCTGATACATTATAAGTAACATGAGCAATTAGGAGCAATAGCAATTCTTTTACCTTAGAATTCTTCTGCTCTTCAGCAGATGCTTTTGGTAGTGGGTGAATAATGGAGTGTAATTGTTTTTGGAATCTCTGTCTGGAGACTTCACCTGTCATGTCTTCTCTGTAATTCATTTTCCATCTTCCTTTCTATTATTATCTTACACTATTTCGAGCTGCCATGGTATTGCTTGCTTGTGATGCACTCAGCATGGGTGCCACAATGCATAATGGTGTACTGAACTTCCACATACATGTTTGTGTGTGTGTGTGTATATATAGGATATACACCAGAAATTTAATTGGATATATACCACAAATTTATGTGACAGAAGTTTTGGAGCTTAACAAGGAATGTTATTGTATCATCCTGATACTTGGGAATTATTTCACAACAATTTTAATGAAGTAAGGAAGCTTTGCTGGAGCATCTCATCATTGCCTCCAAATTCCTTTGGCTTTGAAACATTCCAAGGATTGAAGCTAGTGGTTTTTCTATTGAGTCTGTTCAGTTCTTATTTTGTGTTTTCACTTGTAAAGTGAATAAAGCACCTATATATTTATAAGCTACACTACCATGGCCCTCAGCAAACATTGCAGTTGATTAAAACATTGGTCAGAGAGCAGTTTTATCTGATTCCATCAGCACCCAGAGGTTATGAACCTCAGCTTATTAGGGCTGTATTAGTGATGTGATTAATGATATAATACTTCTTCCTTCCAGTTTTTCTCTGGAGGTTGACTTCTATAGCAACAGGTCATCATTGGGGAAAATTCTCGGGTAAAGTCTAATAATGATCCCATTTTATGGCTGGAAACTTTGAATCATGTTGGAGATTTATACTTAGCAGTAAGAACCAAACCCTTACTAGGAAACATATTATTGGTAAGGAAAAAATGGATGGGGGATAAATTCTGCTAAAAGATCAAAACTAAAATGTGTCTCCTGGTTTATTTTTTAAGGTGTTTTTTTCCCCCCCTACTTTTGCTGTCAAAGATGCCACCAATGTTTTACCATATTTGGGACTACCACATCCATAAACTCATTTAGATCAAGAAATGTTACATCAGTGTCTGTTGTACAAAAAATTGTGTTTATACAAAGGAAATTTAGGTATTTGATAGGATGTCCTTAAGAAAGGAGAGAGCCATTTATTGTTTTGGAAATCTGCCTTGAAAGAGACTTGGAGAAGCCATCCTAGTGCCCAGGCAGAATCAGATTGTCAGTTCTATTTTGTAGATCATCAGTGATGGAAAACCCATAGCTACCCTTGACAATCTATTCCAATATTTCATTATTAGTTTCAATTGAGTAATTTTCCTAAAATCTATGCTGGATCTTTCTGGTTGGTATTTGAGCCCATTATTACTTGTTCTGTCCATCACTGGTATGGAGAACAGATTCTTTCCTTCTTGTTCCTCTTTTGTGCCTCAGGTTTTCTACCTCTGATAGTTCTTGTTGATCTTCTGTTGAACATCTCCTGTGTGTTCATTTCCTTAAATATCTAAAATCATTGTGCAGTGTTATTATTGTGATTCAGAGATCAGAAATAGCCCCCAGGTGTCACCCTCCACTTCTTTTCGTTAGTAACAGATTACTAACTAGCTTTTTTTTAATCTTATCTTGAGTAAACACTGTTTCTTCAGCTTGTTAAAACCTGTTTGAATCTTTTACCAGTCCTCCAACATACTTGCAATCCCTGTTGTTGTCAGCAATGTTTTCTTCTATCTATCATCTAGATTGTTAAGAGAAATGCTGAAAAAAGATTAGACCCTGGACAGACCCTCTGAAGCACCATACAATGCATCTTTCTATTTGACAGTGAAACATTGGTCCTCTGTGGTACAGTTATCTAATTTCTGTTTTCAGATTTCATTGTGACTTGCGGAAGTCAAGATGAATGACAATCACTCCTCTTCTTTTAAAAAGGCCTTTTAGCCACAACACAGGAAGAAATTGGATTGTTTTGTCAGTTCATTCTTAACAAATTCATATTGATTGCCATTTATGTCTGTGTTATCATATAGCTGCACACAATTGCTTCATGCAGAAATGTTCTTGAGTATGAGGTTCAGTTTGACTTGTCTGTGGTTTCTCAGCTCCTCTTTCCTTCTGTTCTAAGCACAGATATGAGACCTCACAGAGTTACTATCAGTCCTCATGTCAGTTCAACTATTTTTAATGTATTTTCGCTGATACTTGTCAGGCCAATTAAATCTGAAAAAATGTAATTAAAAATCTGTGTTCTTATTTGAGCTCTGACTGTTGTTGCTGTTAATTCAGCTTGACACCTATAAAATCTCGTTCATATAGACGAATGCAAGAAAAGCTCTGTGGCTCTCTCTGCATCTTCTCTGCATTCTCTCTGAACCATTGGCTAATGTAGTCTTTCTAGTTGTAGAACCTGATTGATTTGTTCACAGCTTACTGCCTAGATACTTTGTGTTTAATGGCTCGCATAATTATTGTGGTTGCTTGAACTTGGAATTATATGAAATTTCTGGAGAAGGATATTTGGTCCTTTCCTAAGAGCATGCTTAGGAGAGACATGTTTCTGGAAGGTAGACTGCGGCATCTTGGTTTTGAAACAGGTCAAATGAGGAGAGAGAAGCTTAGGAGACAGGCAGATGATAGGCACAGGGGTCATAAGGAGGCTGGAGTATTCATACACCTAGGAAGGGCAAAGTGGCTGCTGGATTCAAACAAGACTGAAAAGGAAAAATGTAAAGATGTGGCAGGGAGAAAGGAACTTAATTTTCAAAGCTTTTTTGTATCTATCTCATTTGACCAGTCTGAGACTTTCCTCTTGAAAAAAAGAAATATACTGTTCTACTTCATGTTTAGATAATGCAAGTTCTTTGGTGTTTTGGAGTACTCACTTTAAGGGCAGGCTATTGGCAGATTGGCCTCAGAAGTTTGCCTGACCTGATCTCTGCTCAGCTGTGATCATAGGGTTCCTTTGTTTCTTGTAGTCATGTTCTGTTTCTTGACCTCTTTGCCTGTGCTCCAGCTGTTTGTGCCATTCTTTTATGCTCTTCTTTAGTGATCTGACCTAGTTGGTAAGCTCCTTTCCTTTGTTTGAGGTCAATGAGGAAGTCATGATTTAGCAAGGCTAATCTCTTACAACACTTCTGTCCTTTTACATGGAAATGGGCAGAATTTTTTTGTCCTCAGTTATTAGTTCTCTCTCATGCTGTCAACTCTATTTTACTTTTTTTTGGTGCATTGAGAATGGCATTAATGCCTGATTTCAAGAATGAGAGGTCAGATATGTCCATAGGGTTCAGTTCCACCTTTCTGTAGGACAGAGTACTTGCTCTTAAACTCGTGGCTTCTGGTTGTAACATTGCCTTTCACATAGTAGTAGCAACCAGCTTCTTCTCTGTGAGTTGTTGGGTCAGTCTTTATGGCTGGGTGCTGTTCTGTTTAGCTGTTCAAGTGACTTCTTGTAGTGACTTTTGTGTCCTTTGGCATCCTCCTCATCACAGATACACCACTGAGTTATTTTTCAGCTCTCCTTCTTGCTTTATACCAACAGGTATCATCGAATCAAACATCTCCTTCCCAGCCTTGACTGGAGCACAAATGTAGATGTCTCTTCTTTCAAGTACAGCTTAGAACTATGGGCAAGATATTAATATTCCTACCTGAGCATGGCTCACAGCTGCAGGTAAACACAGAACTGAGAGAGGGCTAAAGTGGTCTGCTCCTCTGTGTATTATAGCATTTAATGACTTCTCCTTGTATCCCCTTTAGACATGCTTCCATTTGTTGTCAAACACATCACACTATGGAAGCATTAATAAGTTAGTGTTAGTTGCAAACTGATGAATTTACCATTTTCTTCTCTGCAAAACACGTAGTGAGGTATGCCAAATTCTACCTGTGGGCATTTTCAAGAAGATTTTGGAAAAGAAGATCTGACTGTATCAATGAGGAAAGACATAGAAGACTTTCACTTAAAATTATGTATAATTAGACTATTATCTTCTACATATTCATGTATGATCTTGGAGGAGAAATTTCATTTCTTTTTGAAAATGCTTTGGCTTCACTGTTGTGATAAATATTATTTGGTAAATTACCAAATAATTTAGAGAGTACTTAAGGTAATCTAAAGCAAATTGTCATGGTTTAGGCTTGGCACAGAGCCAGTGCCTCCATGAGAATACCCTCTCCCTGGTGTCTGCTGTGAGATGTGACCAGGAATAAGCAAAGCAGGCTCCAGCTTAGAAATAAAGAAAACTTTATTAACTAAACTACAAGAAAAGAAAAAAAAAAAAGGGGGGGGGGGAAAAAATGAAAACCTTACAAAAAGCACTCTCCTCATCCGCCCCACGAAAATTTCCCAATGCAATACATTCCCCCAAATCACCACCTCTCAGTCCGGCACCACCCTTTAGAATACTCAATCTCCAGTCCATGAAGAGGAGAGGAGTCCTTCTTGCACCATAGGCTTCCCCTGGAAACACGCTGAAACCTCGTGTGCTTCCGTGTCAGTCGGCACCGCCCGGAAAGTCCTTTGCCATCGTGACACCTCCCTTCCATGCCCAGTGCTCTCACCACTGTGCATGGACCAGAGCTGCTCCTAGGGTTGTCTTTCATAGATGCTTTGTCTCACTCCAAAAAAGGCACAGTCTCTCCTTCGGGACATCTGTCCCCCCCATTTTTGCACCCCCTGGGGCCGAGGGGTCCCCACACTGAACCCTCCCGGTTCTGAGGCACTGCCTCCCCCTAAATGCAGTCTCTTGTGTCAAAGGAATAAAAATGGTTCAGTCTATGGCCACACAAGAAAAGTCCAGCCAAAAGGCCACTCCGTCATCTCTCCCCCCACTCAGCCAGTCTTCTCCACTTCCCTCGGGCCTAGTCCTTGTTATCTCATCTCTTATCTCCCTTCTTATTCAGCTCCAGGAGGATCAGCATTTTGCAAGGTCTCAATCATGTAAGAAAAGGGTTAAAAATTTCAGTCTCTGCCTGTCCCAGAGCTGCAGCACTCCCACGCTGCTCTGGCCGGGCACTCCCCCCCCTTCTCCTGGGCCAGCGCTGCCGCTATGGAATTCAGACGCCGGCTCTCCCTCTCTCTCTCCTGGGGTGGGGGGGCTGCCCGATGTCTCTTGGGGATCTTCCACCCTTCCATCCTTGGGCTGGGCCTACCTCATGGCCGCGTGGCTTTTCTCCTCCCCCCACACAGCCAGCAGCTGGGACAGGGGGAGAGATCCGAAGCCTTTCCCGGCAGAAGTCCCAAAGAGAGCCTCTGAGCGCTGCAGGTCTGGTTTTTAACCCCTGTGTGTTCTCAGAGGTGTGTCTGAACCCCACGGGCCACATCAGGTGCCAATATCAAAATCTGAGCACCCATTGGTTTGACCACAGCATCCCAGAATTCCCACTTCTTCCTGGTCAAACCAGCACACAAATTTAGAAAAATAAGATAGAATATTCAACTGCTGTGATTTAATTTATTGTAATATATTTATTTTAGCAATGTAACTTGTTGCAGGAGGATATTGAAATGGGTCAGAATTATGCTACTTTTTTGTAGGGATACTGGAACATATGCACTGGATAAATTCTTTTTCTTACGTCCCGACACAAACAACTAAAATATGTATTTGTAATGTATAGATTTCATCTATTATTCTCTGAATGACTGATGCTAGGTCATGTCCAGAACAAAATATTTAGTTAGATGAACATTATTTTTTTTTGTCTGGAATGACAGTCTGTATATTTTGTTTGATATTTCCATGAATGTGTAGAGGAATCAGAAATTATAACTTTTGTCCCAATGTAAAATTTTACACAAGTTTGGTTTTCTGGCTGTTCTTTTTCTTTTATAAAATATAGCAGTTCATATGAAATTGAAAGGAAATTAACAGAGGTGAACAGAAGTCAGAAAAGTTGAACATTTTTCTGGTAAAATTTTATGTGGCCATGAAAATGATGGATTTCTTTTTTTTTTTTTTCAGTGTAGTAACAGTACTAATTGTAGTTTGCCATCAGTGCTAAGCTAGGGTTTTGAATTTAGCCCGTGGCAGTGTAACAAGAACTTATGCCAACTTGCAGAGCTGTGCAGCTGATGAAATCTCCACTCTAAGAAGATCCTTTAAAATGTGTGAATGCAGAACTCCAGCTCTGCTGATCATTGAAAAACACTGGAGCAGTTTTACTCTGATGTGTGCCAGTATAAACCTCAAATTATTTCAGTGATGACTTTTGAATAGTTTTCGCCAGTATAAACCTCAAATTATTTCAGTGATGACTTTTGAATAGTTTTCATGAATGCACTTGAAATAGTGGGTTTTTTCATTTAAATGAGTCTTTGGGGAATTGTGGGCAGGGAGGGGCTAAGAAAGGAAAAATGTCCTTTTAGCATCAGGCAGCCTGGCATACTGCTTTTATCTTGGGGCTAGATCTGTCCCTGTGTGACAGTAACCCATGTAGCATGACTGTAGTAAAGCAGATTATGTAACACCACCAAAATAAGAGGGTCTTCATTTATGTTGGTAGATGCAGAGATTTCTGCAACACCTACACTACCTTTGTTGTTTTTTTAAAAGCACAAAAGTAAATTAAGAAACAATACTAATTAATTTGTTTCTTTCCTGAAACTTCAACCTATAATTTGCTTAGGAACATTTTCAAAGTCCATTCTACGCATCTGTAATTCAGTTTTCTATTAAATTGTTAAGATAAAACAGTTCAGTGGTAATACAATTGATAAACATAATGCACCTCTCAGCATATCTCTGATGTAATTCTTTTGAGGAAAACTGAAATTAAGTAAAACAAGAACTAATTGTCTAAGGAGATATTAAAGGTGCACCTGGAGTTGCCTCTATTAGTCCATTTGGTGAATTTAACCCTGAAAATTATTTTCAGAGCAGATAAGAAAGACATGCATGTTGTAACTCTGAAAAATTTGGCTTTGTAATGTACTCAAAGTTAACACTTCACAAGTTAAACCCACAGCAGCCATGTTTCTTCTTTCTACCTCTAAATAATGACTAGTTACAGCTCTTGGGTGGGGCTTATGTTTCTCTGCCACTTTCAGAGCTGTGTAAAGGAGAGGGATGGAGACCCTTATTCCAGTGAGTAGCTACTGGTTCCGCCCTGGCCAGTGAGGGACTCATGGGATTTCTGTCATGGAGTTTGGCCTGTTTAGAAGCCAGACTTCTGGGCTGAAGTAGGCTTCCCTTCCTTCTGTAGTCATTGGAGAGGAAGGGCCAGCTGGTCAGAGCAAGTCATCCCACCCACTTATCTCAGGATGGATTGTTGATGGATTGTCCTGTGAAAGTACTTATTCATAGAGGAAATTTAGGCAATGATCTCAGCCCACGAAAAAGGGATGAAAATATTCTTACTGTAATGGGAAGCCATTAGTAAGCAAGGAATAGTCCCACCTGCCTGTATGCATTGCTCCCAGTATTGCTATGCCTATTTCTCATAAATTATTTTAAATGGCACCTGACTCTAGATCAAAGCAGCGCTTTGGTAAGACTTAAGTATTGTAAATAAAACTATTTTCCTGTTTGGAGGCCTCAGTCTTTGGTACCTGTTATTGTAAACTCCCCTGAAGGAAGCTCAAGAGAATATCTAGCTTAACCTGCCCAGAGCAGATCTGACTTTAAAGGTAGATGAGATTTGTTTAGGTCCAGAGGTATGTAGAACATCTCTAAAATGAGACAGTAAAGTTGTAATGTGTGGGATGTACAAGTCAGCAACCCCAAACTTCATTATTGTCTCATCCTTTTTTCTTCCCATCCACAGTAAATCAGCTTCTTAAGAGTTCCCATTTTGGAATTACCCTCTGAGCTGATTGCAAACTCCCTAAGGATATGATTCCAGTAGCTTAATCAGGTGCTATAGTCTTGGGGTATCATAGAGCAGTGTTTGAGGGATGCCATCCAAAGACACTGCCAGCTAAGTATGTTTTACTTTCTTGTGAAAGAATGCTTTTCATTGTTTTAATTTTATTTTGGATTTAGACAGTTCTGTAAAATGTATAAATGTGCAGAGTGCAAGTTTTCTCTATTTAATTTGCTTCCAAATAAGGTTGTTATTTTGGAGATCAATGGCAGACATTTGGATAAAGCCAAAAGTGATACTTCATATTTGTCCATTGCCTAAGACAGATGGTGAATAACAGAGAACTTATATATTGAATGTGTTCCTTCAGCCGATGTTGCATCTGGGATGCAAATATGCTTTCTACAAAGCTGAGAAACTACACAAAATCATTCTTTTGTCATCTCTGGGTGAAAGTCAAAGGCTGTTTCTTGCTATGCAGTCTTATGGTTTACAGGTATAACTTGTGGATATGTCAGTGGCATTCCATGGCTTACCTTGCAATTTTGGCAAATTTGGTTCAAGGAGGCTTTTTGTACTAACCTCAGTCAGTTCCAAACCCAGATACTTGGTTTCTTCGATAGTAGGAGAATTCCTGACTTTCATTCTGTTTTTGAGAATTGTGGATTCTCAAGCACTACAGACCCTTCTAAGAGCCCTGAGAACTTTGTGTTTCCTAGGATTAAATTTTGGAAAGCTGTCTACTGTGATGATTTTTTTTTCCCCTGGATATTAAGGCTACTCTATTCTGCCTCTGCTGTGGAACATTATAAATTGCTTTCATATGACTTACGTTTCCCACTGAGTTGCAGATACTTTGGATTTAAGAACAGTCCTGAAAAGATGAAGCTTTCCCAAGACTTTTCATTTCTATTAAAGCTTACAATGTTAATATTTTTAGCAAAGCTTTTAAACTTCTGTTACAGAAGGTATGCTTTCCTAACTAGATGAGGCATGTTACCTCTCTGTGGGAATCCTTCTCATGTCATAGCCAAAACCTGGCAGTTTAAAAATCTTCTATTTGGACTTTATTACTTTCAGCAAAACCTTTCAGTGCAAAACCCCAGATGTTTTAATGCATAAAAAAACCCCACTCTGTTGCATGCACCTCACCAAATCAATTATTGGGTGAAATGTTTGTGGTGAAGCAGCAGTTAATGGAAGAGTGGCAGATGTCAGACACAGAAGTGTCCATTTCACTGTGGTGCTCCATGGTCTGTTGTGACAGCTAAATGAAGCAGCTCAACAGCTGTCAGCATGTTAATGTTTTGGATCAAATAAACACGCTTGGAAGAACTTTCCTCTGATTTTTAAGACTTAATGACTTTGAAGGCAGTCGTGCTTCTTTGCAGATGAAGTTTGAAGTGTTTTATAAGTGAGGCCAGATGCAATGAGGAATAACATTGGACTTCAGGCTAGACTAGTGTATTTTGATTTCATTGGAGCTGTGTTACTGAACCACAGTGAGGCTTAGAAATTCCTACTCGGTCTGAACATCAGAATTAAATCAAGGTTGCAGTGAGGTAGATGGTTTTCTTCCTTTGCTTTACGAACCATGGAGAAACCATAGAGAAATAAGCATGAGGCAAGCTTTTAACTTTTAAAGAGTGTGGAGAGAAATCAATCAATCAAAAAAGCTGGACACATATAAACATATGATATAACATCTGTCTATTTCAGGCAAATACAGTGCAGAAGGCTCAAGGATGAATGTATGATCATTTAAATATATTTGCTTGGGGTTTTTGTAGTTGGTCAGTGATTGCTTTATAACATAGCCAGCTGATTCTCCATGAAAGTTGCTGTTGTGCCTGAGGGTTTTCTTGATTGCCTTTCTGACCTCAATTGTTTTGGAGTTGTAGTCCCTGACAGAGGTGTAATATATGGACAGATACTGCTGCTTGTAGCTGGCCCGTTCTTTTTCATTTCAAGATTTGTTTTCAAGTAGCTTATCCACTTCATAGGATCTGAGAGGACATCTGTTATTGTTATTAAAAAAATACAGCTGGTGGGATTCTCTTTGCCATGGTACTTTTCATGGTTGACTGTCAGACTAAGTAAGGGCATAGCTTTCAGCACCAAGGCTGCTGAATAACTATGATGCTTATTTATCTCATTGATTTATTCTCTTTATCTTGTGTTCTGCTGCATTTTTTTCTTCAAGTGTCTGCTTCTGACTGTGGTTTACTGGCCTGTGTAACAAAACAAGAAACACGCAGAAAACCTAGGTAATGGTTCTAGGTAATTCATCCAGGCTTGAAGGAATGAGTGAAGATTTAGCGTGCCTTAAAATTAGGAAGGATCATTTGTGATGGCATCTGAGGTAACCACAAGGGTGCTACATCTTCAACTGTCTCTTATGGATGGAGCAACAATCACTTATTTCCTGCCATTCCCTGCCATTCCCAGTTTCTAACTTTTAAAGAGTGCAAGCATGAGCAATTATTGAATATCTTATCTCTATGTTCTGTCATTTGTCAGCAAATCAGAGTTGAAGCTCAGTGAGTTCCTCTCTTGAAGAATGCACCAGAGCTATGGAAGATCAGAGGAGTTTGCCTGGGAGCTTTCCAAAAAAAAAACTTTTTCTCCATTAACCCTGGGAGCTTTAGCTTTCATAAAGAAAAGTGAAACCAGCAACAGTTAGATCCTAACTCACTCTTCTAATATTTTTTTTTCCTTTAATGCCAATGTGTATATGACAAGCAATTATTAATAATCATTGTAATGATAAATATTAAAACCATTTGTATGAAGCAAGTGAATGTAAAGTGTAACACTGTTGAAAAATGAGGGTTGCTGCAGCTTAAGCATAGAAACTTTGTTGTTTGGGTTTTTCATTTGGCCACTGTTTCAGGAATCAGGGCATTTAAATTCTGTGGCAGTCACCCTACATGAGGTATAGAAGGGAGGTCTTAATGGCCATTGCTTCAGACCCCCATGGCATTGGGTCTGGCAGACTATTTTATTAAGTCTTCTACAGGGGAAAGGTCTTTGCATTTCTTTTCTTTCTGGAATTATTGCAGTACTGTTGACAGTTAGCAGACAGGCCACCGTGCCTTGCTCGGTGAGCTTCCAGTGTACCTTTCTCTTTTCCTCTGTTTCTCAGGGAGAGGTGCCCCTTCCAGTTCTCACAAATCTGTGCTTTCTGCCTAGGTCTGACCACATGGGGCTGTGGTGTTTTGGTGTGGATTTTATTACATTATTACACTATTTTGGTATGAAGTTTGGTTTGTGGATTTTATTACATTTCTTAGCAAGCTTGGACAATCATAGCCTGCCTTAACTGCAATTGTAAAATATGTAGAGAACTAGAGCATCTGAAAATAAGATCCTCAATTCCTGGTTATGACTGTCAAATTCTGAACTGGTTTTTATGCCATAATAGAGCAAGTATGTGCTGTTAGTTGGTTTTGGTCTTGAAAACAGCTCTAATCACAGTAATTTTTTACTCACTCCTCTTTCATGCTCACCCTCAAATTCTCATATAAGAGTCTTAGCACATAGAAATTATAATTTCCATTTTTGAAACCTCTAAAAATTTACAGCTGCCTTTTTCAACTCAATAGGAAGTTTTCCCCTAGAAAATATTTTGGTACCTTTACTTGTCACCCATATGGCAAATAAATGTTTTAATCATAGTTTTTGTAGGGACTGAGTCTTTTTCAGGTTTTGATTTCTAAGTTGAAATTGGGTAAATAAAATATGCACAATCTTCATGTCAATAGAAAGCAAGGAGAGTTATAAAGCAAGACTCTACATGTGTAGCTTTGCAACAATAGAATAAAAGGTGGAAGAATGAACTGTATTTGTATCTAATTACATAAATAATGCATTTGTGTAATTGTCTAGTAGGGGCATGCTAATGAACAAATTACTTTTAATTGTAGGTTGCTTGATTGTTTCAGAAATATAATTGATTGTAATCAAGAATCAATTAAATGCTGGTAGTAATTGTATTTATCAAATTTAATATATTATATTTTAGAAACATTTTCAAAAAAGGAAGTATTAAAGGACTGTGTTGGTGTTATGTGTTCATACCATTGGGTTGATGGGGTGGCGCTTGCTATAACAGTGCACAACAAAAAAAGAGTGTATTTTTTCTCGTCTTTGTTTCTGATCCTATCTGATCTGTGAGGATAAACAAGGGTTTAGACTTGCTCAGTATTCATGACTTTTAGCTTGCCGTGTGAAGTGGGCTTTTGTGGGAACCAAGAGCCCCCATGTGAGACTCCTTCAGTGGTGTGATGCTTTGCAGTCCTGACCAGATGAGAGCAGTGCTCTGCACCGCAGGGAGCTGATGCACAGAGACTCCAGACCTGCCTGCCTTTCCCAGGTGCCCTCGGGAGCAGCCAGCCCTAGATTCACTTTCTCTTCTGGACTATTTTGGGATTGTAGTGTGTCTTGTGGAACTGTTAGCTTTTGCTTCCAACTGGTTTATTATTCTTTTCGTAAATAAAACTTTATCTAGTGGTTTCAGTTTGTAGGATCGTTAGGTACATGAAGGGCACAGAAAAGGCATTAGGTGTGCCTTCCCGTGGCTCTGCTGGCTTTACAAATATGAAAGACAAACAATTAAATGAAGTCAGTATGACTCTAAATGGATAGTGACCCAACCAGGTAAATGAAGAGGGCTCTGTTTTAACATAGCCCTCATTCTGGTGTCATATGCAGATGCTTTGTTAATGCTGAACCGTTTTTCGCTTTTGTAGAAAGGGCCAATATTTAACCCCTTTACACTGTATATGGGAGAGTGGATTGTCCATTAACTCCATAAAGTACAGGCAACGTGTGCAATACATGTTTCCATGGGTTTACAGGTCCTAATCAACAAACTTGACAAGATTGTTTGCCATGGGAAAACTGAAATCTGCACTAAGGAGTAGGTAAAGCACAGAGCTCCCTTCCAAGGGAAGCTGTCTAAGGACCTGTGATCTACTGCTGCAGTTAAGGAGGAGCAGCATTTCTTTGACAAGTGTGCAAAAACAAAGATAGTAAATATAGAGAGTGCCATCTACTGACCTGTAAGGGAGAATATATTTATATGCAGCATTGTCCAGAATGAGTCAATAAAGTTGTTGATGTTGTGCTCCAAATGGCTTCCTGACTGTAGATGTGCGAGCCTAGTTGGGGCTTGACTTTCCCCTTTAGCATCATAAAGGAATCAGTCAAGCTGCCTGATGTAATCTTGGTGTTTCTAAAAACTTGTCCTTGAACCAAAATACCAAGACTGATGTGCAAAATTTCAGTGAGGAGGGGGGTTTTTTAAAAACTATTGTTTCTAAATCAGTTTGGGAAGTATTTAAACTGGGTATTTTTCTCAAGTTTTTAGATCTGATGTCACTGGAAAGGTGATGGAATCTGTATCTTGTCCTTGGATCTTTTGCTGAATGAGCCATGGAGTAGCTGCTGGGTCACTCTGGGGTTTTTTTCCTCAGAAAAATTAAATGTTGAGTTTTCATTTTACTACAGAAAAGTGCTCTATCAGGTAATATCTGACTATCACTATAAATCACTCCTTAGTTCAATACAGAGAAGTTACCAGAATTACTTTTTTTCCTGCCTGTGGGGGCTGTTATTTCAGTAGTGAGTTTTTGAATTTGAGGATGAAGACAGTATTTGACCTTTTGGGTTTTTCTTTTTGTTCTAGCATTGTTTTCTGAACATGAAGGTGGGGGAAGGTGTGGGACAGAGTACAGAAAAGGGAATTTTGGTCTTCCCCTTCACCCCAAAAACTGAACTTACTGCTCAGAAAAAGTTCAAAAAGACAGAAGCTTAAAAAGACAAATGTTAGGAAATACTCATTTGTGAATGAAGAGCAAAACAAAAAACCTTTTTATTTCACTGTATAAATCTTCAGTGTATCATATCTGGAATACTGGACTCAGCTTTGGTCTCTGTGCTTGAAAAGAGATGTTATATAAACTAGAAAAGGGTAGTAGAGATGATCAAGAGTTAAGGAGCTGCTACTGTGCTCAACAAGGTCCTACCAAAAAAACTGTGAAAGAGAGGAAATGGTTACTCACCACTACTCACACTTGAAGAATTGAGAGGCAACCAAATTTAGAAAAATGTTACTGTGCACTGATGAAATTGTGAAACTTGGTCATATATTATGGTCTGAGAGACAAAATAATGGAATTCATGAAGAATTCATGAAGAGTACTTTGGCTATTAAAAGTTGTCACGGTTGTAAACTTTGTCTTAGAAAGCCTTTTTCCTTCTAACTTGGGGCGATCAACACTATATGACAGGAGGGATAACTTTATTCTCATCCCATTTCTTATATTCTCCTCTAATTATGGCCTACTGAACATAGCAGGAAATAGATTATTAAAGCAGGTGGATTTTTATTCTAACCCAAAGCAGCAGGAGCCAGAAGATAAGACCTTGCCTCCTACTCTGTGCCTGCAGAGTCATGCCCTGTTTTCTGACTGCTCTGTTTGTGGCCCAAAGAGATGAATAACTCTTTGCACAAGTACCACTGGATGTCATTTGGGATGACTGGTAGGCTCTGCTCAGGGCATCCTTCAAGGAGGGAGGGAGGTGTGCCCAGAGCGAGGTTCCCAATTCTACTTTGTAACACAGGTGCCTAAAATAGCTTGGGACTGTGGTGCCAGTCTTTCAAGCTCCAAAGGCACATACTGGCTCTATCCCTTAATTACAAACCAAAGTTCTTCACTTCATCTGTAGATATATCTTGAGGTTCCTTGTCAAGGGGATTTATTCTGGCTTTTCAAACTCAAATGAACTATTTTGATTGTAAGATAATGTAACAAATGTAACTAATCAAGGGAATATGTTTGTATGTAGATACACCACATCATTCCAATTAGCTGTTGTAAGAGGAAAATAATGTACAAAAATGGCAAATTTCTACAATTGGAACTCCTCTAGGTGTCCCCAGTTTCTTCCTAGGTACATGCCTGCCTTTCAGACATGGTATGCCAGTTCCCACATTTCCATGAAAGCTTTAGTTGTCAAAGGAATTTTCCTTATTTATAATTTTAACCATGTAATTTGCCTCATATTGAATGTCACCCTTGGTCCATATCAACAAAAAAGGTATCTTCTGTGGTCTGAACAGTCACATTTAATTTCTGGATTTATTCTTTCAAATTTTTATCCTGCTGGTATGCAAGTGTGAGAATGTCTGTAAAGGATGGTTTCACTCAAGGAGGCTGGCTGGAGGGGCATTAATGTCTGATGCAGGTGAGTCTTGTGATCCTGCATCTGAAGATGGGAATGTTGCACTGATATCCTTTTGGGTTATTTAATTTTTAAGTCACAGTGCAGGTTTAGTGTGAAAAAATGTTATTTAGCAAAGTTAATTTTGTGATTGAAATAATTTGCACGAGAGTGGTAGCTGGATTAAAAATCTCACTCCTTGCAGTGCTACACCGCTTTGTGCAGTAGGTCACACTTTGGCAAACACAGAGTTCATGCATTTCTTTCAGTGAAAATACTGTCAACTCAAATTTACACCAGCCTGGTTTAATGCAGAGCTTACCAAAAATTTGTAGTGATCAGAAGATCAATGAGATTTAGTGTTCACGTTCTGAATAAACAAGTAAGGGTTGAGTGGCCTCCTGGGGGTTCCTTTCTTGTCTTTGGCTGTGACAGCTCAGAGTCCTCAAAGTTGAAGCAGTAACTAATTGATGTCATGTTAATTTTAGAATGTAAAAATGTGAACACGAGGATTTTTACAGTCAGAAAGTTGTGAAAGTTAAATCGGGGTGCTGTGTCAGTGATTGGATAGTATCCCCTTTTTTTAGCCACACTAATATGAGCAAACCCAGGCTGATGCCCTGTGAGCAGCAGCGAGCAGTGCCACGGCAGTGCGGCTGTGGAGCAATCTCTCTCACGGGCTCTCCTTCCCCCACGGGGTGACCTCTTTCCTGCCTCACTGAGGTCAGTTCTCCAAGATTCTTGACCTGATGGAGGTGGGAATCCGAATGGCAGTTTTAAAATCACTGGTCTCCACATAAACATTGTCTAGCATATATTGCACCGTTAAAAAAATGAAATAAAATAAATGCTCTCCCTGCACCCAAAACTCAGCTATGGCTGTAGCATCTTCAGTCACAGAGGCATTTCATGCAATCTGTTGAATTAAAGGGATTTTTCCCTCATTCCTCATATCTAATTTTTATGTATATAACATTGAACTTGTTGGAAAAAACCCTTAAAGCAGTAAGGCAATAAGAATAAATTGCTGAGAGCTCCAGTGAGAAATGTGTCATGTGAAATCATGGAGGAAAGAGCCAGCAGCTGTTACTGTGTTCCTGGGAGAAATAACCCCTTCAGAGTGAAACACAAGGATAAGACAGAAGAAAACATATTTTAGCTTTCCTAAGCTCTAGCACTTGATGTAAAACGAGTTCTGATTTGGAGAGGGTAAAAGAAGGGTATTGGTTTTCTGGCAAGAAATGCAAATTACTTGTCATACTTGTTGCTAATTGTAGTCCTGTAGATTGGTCAGTGTATATAATTTTTTTCCACTAAATTACAAGATCAATTTGGATTTTGGCATATTTGCAAATAATCATTATATTTATTTTTGTTGCACATCAGATACATGTATGTTAATGTTTGTACTTTTAAAAGAAATCATACGTCAACTCCATTTTCTATTCTAGGAGTGATACAAGGACATTCTAATCCCTAAGTTTTTGTGCTCAAGACTAGTTGAGAAAGCCAAAACAAATTCACAGTTTAAAATAGCATATTTTTAAGATTTAGGGGTTTGTCAAGAGTTGACAAGTTATTTTTGCCCCATATGAATGACACTAGGTACAGAATAGTTATGGTAAATTTGGGAGGTTATTGCTCAGAATCCAGTATCTCCTAAACTCTAATCAGTTCAGGCTCTGGATGTGTGGATTTTATTAATATTCCTGAACTGAGTCATATAGACATGAGTTATTTGAGGTGGCATTGCAATTTTTCCTTCGCTACTCAATAATTGCTCTGGAAAAACTGTTCAAATTCTGTTCTTGCTGCTGGAGGAAGCTGGGATGTTAACCCACTTTGCTTACTTTGCAGTTACTTAAATTTATCACTTTGGGGAGGGTTTTTTTTTCCAGAATCATGTCCTCAAATTGCTAAAATCTCATCTCTGGAGGAACTTTTATCATTGTTTCATCTGCAAAGGAAGGGTTAGTGTAATGGATTCTTGTGCTTCCAGGCTGTATTTTAAGATTCTGGTACCAAGTGGTCTGAGTGGAGCAGGATTGTCTCAGACACTGCGACCAGAATTCACAGCTTACCTATTGAGGGCTCTCTGCATTCAGTATTTCTGAGTCTTTCCCTGTCTCTGCCATTTGTTGTGCTGTTTCAAGTGCCTAACTGATCCCCATAGCCTGTAATTGCAAGGTCAGTCTAAGGTGAAGCTGTGCCTTGTTTAGGAGAAGACATGAACAGTCTGTTTAGGCCATATGTTGTTGCCTTGTACTTTTCTTTAAGCATTTGGGTAGCTCAGGATGTTGTGTATGATGACTAGGAGGATCAAAATCTTTCAGAGTACACAACTGGAGCCAGCTTCGTTCCAGTATGCTTGGCAATTTTGTGGGATCTCTGCTTGAGTCATAGATGGGTAGAGAAAGAAAGTTGTTCTGGTCTGATATTTGATTTTGAGAGTTAGGTATTACATATTCTCTGGCTTTTCTTGCTATCTTCTATATCTTTATTACAGAGAACAAAGCCCATCAGGTATCTATTGTTCCCATTTTTTTGTTCAAAAGCATAATTTTGCCCACATCCATGGGTATGGCTGCTCTGTATCAGCCAGCAGTCAGTGTCTGGAGGACATTTTTTCAAATAAATTTGTTGGTGTTCTTTTTAAGAACTGAGACTTTCTTTGCCATGACTGCAAAAAAGAGGAAAGGGTCAAACAATGTAAGGATTCCTCTTTGACCAGCAGCTTGCTTGCAGCCTTCCATTGATGTTCAGTCTAGGTGTTTCCTTAGCTATTTATTTGGTAAAATGCACATAAGGACAGAGATCTATTATTTCCTTGCTGAAAAAAAAACACAGGCTACAGGTTTGTTTTAAAACAGATTATGGTTGCTAAGTAACAGTCCCCTAAATTGAGTGTCTTTCCCAAAAACTAATCCCAAAGTCTTAAAAAGTGAGAAATGAAAGATGCGATAAATCTTACTCTGTCCATGTGGTTAACAGATATTCTGAGTTAAACCTTGGTCCCACTGCTCTTGGTGGAGGAAGCTTCTGATGACTCAAGGACCCGAGTATTTCTGTGCTGATTCTCTACTCTCCAGAGTAGAGAAATTTGTGGTATAACACACTTATTTGACAAATTTTGTTCTTGTTAATGAGCTAATTACTGGATTTTTCCACATTGCTTTCACCTTCTCACATCTGCAGCATTGGGGTATTTTTTGTTTGCTTTTTTGAGGCAAATAAAGAAATACTTAAGCATAGGAATGGAACTGGATATTGTCTTTAACCCAAAAGGAAGAATGTTTCAGATGCAGCTAATGATGGCTGCTTCCATCAGTGTGTATATTTTGTTTCCCGGTGGCTTATTCAGAATTCATAGAATGACTAGGTTGGTAGAGACCTTCAAGATCATGGAGTCCAACCCATGCCCTGACACCTCAACTAAACCCTGGCACCGAGTGCCACATCCAGTCTGTTTTTAGACACACCCAGGGATGATGACTCCACCACCTCCCTGGGCAGGCCATTCCAGTACTTCATCACCCTTTCTGTAAGAAACTTTTTCCTAATATCCAACCTATATCTCCCTTGACGCAGCCTGCGACTGTGTCCTCTGGTTCTGTCAGTTGCTGCCTGTTGTTCTTATGTTAGTTACATGGGTGTGGCACAGCTCTGCTTTTTCTTGCAATGCTCACAAAAGGACAGGAAAGCAGGTCTAGGCTTTAGTTTAGGGAATAGAATGACATCTCCTTCACAGCCAGTGCTTAACAGTGTAAGTCACAGCACCTCTTGATCAAGTCAATAACGTCCTGCAGTGCAGAGACACCCCAGGGAAAGTCTGAGATAGTGCCAGGGATGGAAGTGAAAGAGGGGTGGAGCTGGGCTCTGCACCTGAGCTACCGAGCTCTGCCACAGAAGGTTTGTTAGCAGAAGTGCTGCACCGACACTTTTGGACCAGGGTTAGCTCACCTGGGTGTTGCTGTGCAAAGTAAATAAATGAGCCTGGTCAGGCACTTGCTTAGATGTTTAAGCCCTATCGACTCACACTGTAGCCATGACTTCCAAAAATTGTATTTGTGAACTTAGTTATGTTGTATGCTTTCTGTCTATTTCTTACTCATCTGAAGATTTCAAACTGTTGATAGCTTACAACAAGAAGTTGCCAAATGCTATTGCAGTTAATACTACTACTTTTATGTTTGCCCAGTTTAGGCACCTTCTAAACTGACTTACAATGTGAATTTCTCCTTAAAATACATAGAAAGCCATGTTTTCAATCTCTCAGCATAAACTTCTCTGTTTTGCAAATGTTTTTGTAAGAGCAGTACTGATGCCAGCATGCACAAGACGATTATTTTATGCCTTGGCAATTAACTAGACAGTACAGTAAAATGAAATTCCAAGTATATTGTTTCCCAGTCACTTGGTGCTTCAGGTGTCTGGGCCTAGTGCACTGCAGGGTTTTGGTTTTTTACCTTTGACATTGAGCATTCCTGCCCATGGCAAGGAGGTTGGACCTGTATGGTTTTTAATGTCCCTTCCAAACCAAAACAGTTGTATGGTTCTGTAACTGAGCTTTTTGTCCTTGCTGTAATGTGCTTTTGGGGGTGGTGAGCTCCTGTGCAGTCACCTTGAAATGTTCTGAACTTGTCTCAGGCTCAGCACTGGCTGGTTGGAGCACGTCTTGTTGAACAGAAAGTCTCTGCAGAGTTGTGTTCTCAGCTGAGCATCTCCTGGCTCTTCTGTGGCTGACAAAAAAACAGGAATAGGTAACCAAAGTTTTAGGACAAAAATGCCCATTTACCTCCTTTCCCCCCCTCACCCTCCAAAAAAGGTATCCAGAATATCACAAGACTCAGGGAAAATGGGAATCTCAGGAGACTGCACTGTTGAATAGGGACTATTAAGTTATTCTTCTTCTCCCTTCAGACTTAAGTCATTGAGGGTAGTTTCATCCTTGTTTGTCTAAATGTAATTCTCCTTGCAAGCAGCTTGATTTTTAAAATTAAAAAAACCTCACCCTGTAAAACCAGATTTTTTCTGTCTTCTCCTCAGTTAAAGGAGTGAACTGAGAAAATCCTGCCCATGAACTGTAACCTGTGTTGTTTCTTTAGAGAGGATTTGTGTGTGTGTGTTGGGATCTATTTAAAGCATTTTCATGAACTGTGTCCACTTAAGGAAGTGATTCAGTCTGTTTGTAGCACTAAGCAGCTCCCTCATTGCCTACCACTCCACGAATCTCTGTCAACTAATGTGCTTAACTGCCAAAGATTTCTATTCTTATTCATCAAAAATATCCTCAAATCATTGATTAAAAATCTTAATGAGACATAGACTTAAAGAGATCTTCAAAAAACCTCACTGTTTAGTTGTCCAGTTCTTTGGTGTTTTGCCAGTCCCTTCATTTCAGATGTGCTGGTAAAGTAGTTTTTGAGACCCTCAGTACATGTTAGATGTTGGTACTTGTGTATACTGTCATTTTCACAAAGCAAGATTTTAAAATCAAGATGTCATGTAGTACTAAGCAATTTTATTTTTTTAAATTTAATTGTTTTATCAACAGAAATATTATTACTAAACTCATATCTGTTAGAAAAGGTTAGTGATTCAATTGGGAAGACCTAGTTACCATGGAACTTGTTGACTGAAATAGTTTTATCTTTTATCATACTTTTTGATAGTCTATTTTTTAATTATCTATTTAGATATCTTAGGAGCCATATCAGCACCACCTTGCCATTTTTAATTTTAAACTTTTTAATAGACTTCTAACAATGAAACCAATTTTTATTTTTATGTTTTTGTAATAATGTACAAATCACATTTTTAAAGAGATTTATTAATAAATAACATTTTGGAAAGCCCTGTATCCTTTCAAATAGTAGATTCTACTGTCATTATCTTTACTGTCTCATTATTTCTATATTTGTGGCTTTCATCAGTCCTTTCAAAGCAATTTTAATATTAATAATAACAATAATTGTTATTTAAATATCATGATCATAGTCATGACTGTAACATTACCTTTTACAAGTTCCTGCTGTATTCTTTAATTTTCTGTACCACAGGCTGCTTGAAGAAAATTAACACAACATAATAACTGTTTTTCAAACCAGCCACTAACTTTTAAAGTCAGTTTTTATCTCTTTTGTCAATGGAACTCCATATTGCACTATGTTTGTTGCTGCTTCATATGCTCACTAAACAAATTGTGTGCTTTTTAAAAAAATCTAAGTGTAACTGTTTACAAGAATGATAATCAATTAAAAATATTTTTGTCCAATCCTCCACAACACGGGCAGCCATTAGAAAGATTTTATCTGTTTTTCTGGTGATAGTTGCTGCTTGAAAGGAGTGGATGACCTGCAGTATCCCATGTTTGGGTTTGTGTGCTGTGGTTTTTAAATTCCACATTATTGCTGAAAGGTGATAATTCCACATTATCACTGAAAGGTGGATGTAGACCCAGTGATGTACCATGTCCCTGGTAAACCTGAATTCCATTGTCTTAATATTACAATCCATTCCATTGGGTTTCAGTAATATTTCAAATACTTTGGGACTATTTCCTCTACATAAGAATATCTTCAATTTGTGTCTCCTGTTACTTAGGAAACTAACACTGTTGAGCAATTTTTTAAAATCTTCTTCAAAAAGTTCAGTGGAGTGATGTTGTTATGAGACTAGCTTAGATAGCACAGTGTTTGTGCCAGTTATTCCATTGAATGGAAAACCTTTTGGGCTACCCAGTCAAGTTGATGACTTGGGAGGGCGAGATTTGAAAAAGATGGAACCAACTGAAGCAAGAAATTGTATCACAACAGACTTTTCAGTACTTCTCACTCAAACCCTCCCTCTAAGTCCCTGGTGACATTTTAGCTCACCCACAGCTAGCCTTATAGATTTAGCAAATTCCTTGTTCTTGAGGAAAAAGGGACATTTATGACATAGCTTTCCAGATATCCCCCCCCAACATCCTGAGGTCTTCCAGGATCAGAGGAACATGGGTTAGTAAGGTGTCAGAGGCTATCAAAGGATGCTGCTGCCAGAGGAACTCCTCTTTATCACCTTTTTCAGTAGTGGAATGAAGAAAACTGTCCAGCCTGTTCAGCTGCTCTGGAGCCTTCTCTTCCAAGCAGGCTTTTGTGACCTCGTAGTAGGTTGGTGTATTTGGAGCTGGACAGGAGCTCAGTTCTGTCCTCTGGCTGCTTTTTCCTCTCTTTAGAGGACTCATTCTGCATATTGACATATGAGAAGATATACACCTGAGAAGATAAACCAAACTGCCATTGCAACTTGGTACATTAGTGAAATACACAACTTTAAATGTGTATCCAGTCTTTGGCAGGTGGCAATTGCAATGATGTCTACATTGTCACCAAAATATGAACATTAGATCACCTTGACCAATTTTAAAAATTATTGAAGTAATGAATACCTTCATTATGTTTTTCCAAACTCATTTCTCGCAAATGAATGATTTGTCTTTAGAAGTAAAATTGCATTGCACTTATTTCTGCATGAATTCAACAATTACCCTGAGAAGGTATAATTTTATAAGATTGACAAGAACAAAAAAAGTTTACAAGAATGAAATAGTCCATCAGATACAAATTATATTGTGTTCTGTTACCTTAGCATTTTGTTTTAAGTTCACCAGATATCCAAATTGCAAGTCTAAGTAATTTCAGTTGGGCTTTTCCCATCATTTTCTCAGATTTTTGCTTTCCTTTCTTTTCTACTGTCACTCACCTTTAAACATCCACTTTCTGTGTCTTGATCAAAGGCAGAAAGATCACTGTTTTTATCTGAAAAGAACTAGTACAACATGAATCTCTCCTCTCTTTTTAGGGTATGCTTATTTGTGATCTACTGTAATAATTTACAAAAATGCTTATGAGGACCTGTACTCATGAGAATAGAACTAGCCAAACAGAAATCCCTGGTAATGTGAGAAATAACTTTCTTTCACTAAATTTAACTGCAGTGTTGAAATGAAATATTACTAAAAAGAGATTTGTGTTTAAGAGATCACATTATTGTGCCATTATGGTAATTATAAAACATTTTCATAGGCCAGCAAACTTATAAAGAAAATAATTGATCAGGTTAGGGAATCCATACAAAAATCTAAGGCTATTTAAAGTATTCATGATAGACCCCTGAAAAAACCAAGTGCCTTATTAAGAAGAAGTTCTGTTGCTAGGAGACAGTAACCACAGTGTCAGAATAACATGTTTTTATTTCATATAAGAAATGCTGGTTAACACACCTAGGTAGATAATGAGCAAGGATAGCTAGGTGATGTAAAAGACTGGGTGAAATACTTAGTTTGTGAGATATTAAGCCAATAAAAACTGCAGGTCTATAAAGGCTGCCTTAGAGTAGTGTCCCCAAGAACAAACCAGTGACCAAGACCTGTTTGAAGCTTGACTGATTTCATATTGTATCAAAATTTACCAGGACATCTGTGACAAATTATTTTTGATCACCATAAGTGGCTGACACAATGGCTCCTGCCCTTGCAAATAAGGCAATGTGGGTGAACAGCATGAAAATGCTTTCAGATATTTACTTGGGGACACATGTTTGTGTCCCTCCATCTACTTTGGACATTCTTTTGTCACAGCTTTGCTGGCAGAATTTTTCATAGAAACAGTAAAGGTCAAATACATGTACGTAAGTATTTGTGGAAATAGTCTGGCGGAGGGGGGGGTTCTTTCAAATGTAAAACTATCGTACTAGGTTTAACCATTCAGATAACAGAAAAAAAATCCCCAGTAAGGGAATTTTTGAACTTGCTCAGAATCAGACATGTGATTTGTGATTTAAATGAAAATATAAAAATTTTAAGCTACTCCTGGTTAATTTGCATAGGAGGGGAAACAGCAAAATACAAAGTTTCATTAATTTGAACAATAGATTCCCCTACAAAGTCAGCCATTCAGCTTGAGATATATTTTCAACCTGTTCCTCAGAGGATACAGGAGCAGCCATAGAGCATGTTTTGCACATAATTACATCATCTTGAGACAAATTCTAGTTTGACTGGACTCTTACCTGACAGCTATACTGAACATGTCCTGCACTTTTTCTCTGGACATGCTAGCAGCAGAAACTAAGGAAAATACCTGTTGATCAGTGAATCCTTAGGAAACATTTCTTATTATGTCAGTATGCTTCAGATAATTCCTCAGAATGGATTCTTGCTATGATGATAGTATACTATATAATAATATTATATTTTAAAAGTCCAGCTTTTGACCTAATTTAAATGAATCTCTAGATCTATTTATAGGCCCAGCAGTAGCAGACAACTGCACCAGATAAGAAAAATGCCCTTAATTTTTATATACATTCCTAGATAAGCTCTTGTCCATCTAGAAGTCCATAAGTTTTCTCAATCCTTCATAAAATTCATTTACATATACCATTCATGCTGGAACAAGGAAATAGTTACGAATTGAAAATTCAGACATTTTCTTACAGAAGTCTGAAATTATGCCATGATACTATTGCCCTGGCCTGTTCTCATTAAGGCTTATCTCATGTACAGTTATCTTTGCAATCCTCTTTGCAAAGAATACACACTGTTTCCTATCTGAGCTTGATTTTCTGACCCTCCTTTGCTCTTGTGCTTTCTTCTCTTTTCAGAAACTCCCTTGTTAATCTCCATGTTTTCTTCTACGCTCCAGTTGCTGCAATGTGAGGAATGTCTCTGGCTTTCTATTGGCAGGCTGTTTTCAGTGACAGCTTCTGCTCAGACCTTCTTGCCATGCCTGTATGATCCTGAAGCCATCAGCTCAGGGTCATGTCCTCCTTCAGATTCTTCCAAAACTAGACTGGAAGATTCTTTCTTTCCATTGTTTCAGATAGCCCTAAATATGACAGAGTGTAGTTATGACCCTTCACAGGTGATCTTGATGGCTGAGTTGGGGGTGGCTAGGGATGTTTATAAAACTTCCATCCATTCCTAGCTCTTGCAGGGCAAGAATGGCATGGGGGGATTTAGCTTTTCTCTAACATGTATAGGGTTTTCATATACTAAGACCATATTGTAGTGAATAAACAGTAGAACCTAGTGAGTAATTAAAGTAATTTAAGGTTTGGAAAATAAATTTTCTGCATCACACAGTACATTTTTATTTCATTCAGGTTTTAAAAAATTATTGTGTTTACTCTGCCTTTCACCAAAAACATAGGTACATAATATAGGACACAAGCCTGGATTAACTAGGAGACCAGAAGACACTACATCTAAGTGGAATAGATAAGCAATGAAAACATAATTTCAAATCAATAATTAACCAAAAAAGAAGATGTATAGATGTTGTTGGTTTTTGCAAGGTGATTTCTTTATTATCATTATTTTTTATTAAATTTTGGTATTTGCTGTTTCTTCATCTAGATTTATGATTACAAAAAATACAATGAACCAAAGGTGTTGTCTTATGATTCTCTTTTCTGCTAAGGTCAAGTTCACTTTGTATCATAATGCCTGTTTTTCATGGCACCACTGCCAAATGACATTGCAATCTTAATCATGTTCTTTTAATCTAGTTCTGCATTTTTAATTTCAAAGTCAGGAAAGGTCATAATTAAGGTTGCCTGTACAGTTTTAACTTGGCTCCCGTGTATATGTCCATCCTGATAAGGGTGTTTATTTACACAGGCATGGCCATTTTTTACCTAGTCTGTGAGCATCCCCAGTCCTGTATGTGTGTGAAATAGCTATTGAAAACTTTTCCTGTTATATGCTCTTAGGTCTCACTTATTGCTTGCTAGCCAAGTCTTGTTATGGAGAGACAATTATTAATTCCATTGGGTCTCTCCAGTGGTGTTTATCACTGTTGTTTTATGTGTCTTTCAAAAAGAATTTCTTTTCACATGAGAGAGGTTAGTACTCTTAACTTTCTACAGAGAGATAAATTGTTGTCATTGAAGTTTGCTGATTCTGAGCATGCAGTTTGAATTGTCTACAATGTGGTTTTTGGGTCAACTACAATACTACTAAATCCACTGAATTCTGCACAGTTCTTCCTTTGGACAGTTTCTCCTTGTTAGCTGGAGTCAGCAAGCAGGACACAGAGAAAAAAGGTCTCTGCTCCATGACCTGTGCTTGAGATGTCTGATCCTGGCCTAGAACTGCAGTTACTGGGGAAATGTAAACACAATATGGACTTCTGTTATTCTGAACCTTGAATTCTCTCAATGAAAACATAGCTTGAACATCTTCTGAGGGTGACAGACACCACCTTTCCAATGGGAAGAATAATCACTTCTCTTCTATCCAGTACACTAAAGGTTACAATTCCCACCTAGGCTGAGACGTGAGTTTCTATTTTTGTTCATTCTGAGGATTTGCAAACATATGTTATGTATTGGGGCTATATCTGCAGATAATGCTGGAGATGGGACATTTTACTAACTCCCATTTAAATGGTTACATTTTTATGGATAAGTGTGGTTTTTGGTTTGGGTTTTTTTTTTTATGGGCTGGAGTTAAACTAATTTGAGAGTGGGAGCGGGTGGCATTGTAGATCTTTCACTTAAAAATCAGAACATTCATGTGGTGACATTAATATTTCACTGTATTGTGGCTCCTGCATAGCAGAAGTTCTTTAACTGGAACAAAATATCTGACCAATGCTCTTGACTGAATCTCCCCATGCCCTTTTTTCTCCAACACTATAGAAGAATTCAGTTTCAAGTCCAAATACCCAAGTATGGACAGATAAAAGCAGCATAAAGCAGAAATAAAACAGTGAAACTTCAGATGATTTTATGAAAGCCCCAAACATGTGAAAACATGATTTTATGATGTCACCTTTTGGTGACCATTTGGTTATCTACTGTTTTAACTTCTTTAAATCGGTACAACAAAATTGAGAAGTAGAGGGGGAAGGTTTGTGTTCCTTATAATGAAATTATTTAAATATATACAATAAGAACCATAATATTTTTGATATTGATTTTATTTGTGTACAAGTAAATGGGTCATACTTACTCTTCCCCCTTTAAGCAGGAATTTTAGCATAAGGTCACCATAGCTGTGAACGAGTTTATAAATAAGGAAAGGGTTTTGTTTGAAATACAATTTTGGACTAATAGGTCCTTGAGTCTCATTTCAAAGGTTTGGTTTTTTTTCAATTTAGCCAAATTAAGAATTTATAATTTAAATTTATTATGGAAAATGAAAGAGCATGCAACATTAGCAAGAGCTTAACCAGAAGCAAGGAATAAAGGAAATGTGAACTGGTGTTCCTGACTTGGGGTTTTTTTGGAACTTTCGTTGATCTTATAGATGGGAACCTTTTGGAGCTCAACCAGGACAAAAGCAAAGGCCTGTATGTACCTAGAAAGGAAAAACAACTCCAGCACAGGGCAGGGAACAGAGCTCTGGTTAAGAGACCTAAGGGTCTTGGTAGACCATGAGCTGAACAAGCTTGAATAAAAGCAGAGTTGCAGGATTCAAAGTTTAGCACACTTGTGTATCTGGTAGCATTTAGGACTTAGCCTTCTGCAAGGAAGGAAACATGAAAGGAAGCACTAAGTGTTGACCATTTCTAAAAACATGAGCTTTAAGTAAAGCCTTCTGCAGCTTCAGTGACTACTTCAGCCTGGAACTGAATAGTCAAAAGAACAGATTTCCATGGGACAGCCAGTAAGTTTGATCACATTTTCTGTTTATCACCTCTGCAAGCCTGCCTGTAAAGGGAAAAAAAATAACAAACAAACCAGTTTACATATTGCAGAACTCCTAAAATGTTTGAATCAGAAGAATATCAGCAACAACTACTGCAGATTGAGAGTTAATTTTTAGGATCTTGTGTAGTTTAGTACAAATATGGCTGTCACATCCCTATGAAACGGTCGCTGAGTATCTAATTTCTCTAGCCTTAATCATATTTGCTTTATCCTCTAAAGGATGCTTCATAAGATATAACCATTGCTAAAAAGCAATACAATGTGTGTTTGCAATACAAGGTTTACTGGGCATAATGGGATGCTGACAACTAGGCTGGCAGTTTCTGTACTCAGGCTGGTTTGAGTCCTAGCAGATTGGTACATAGAGAATGCTTGTTTCTACCAGTCAGTATCTGCAGTTCTGCGCCTGCAATTACCATATCAAACAAGGAATAAGCTGTGATTATAATACATGTGATGTGGGAGGCCTTGAAATAAGCTCTCTTCTCAGTGATTGGCGGGAGAGCCTGAATGGCTTTGGCATAGAGAGCTGAGAAGAGTATTTCTGAATTGGTTTCATCTTTACTTCAGAGAAACCAGGAGGGCGGTAATTTCATAATTTCTTAAAAGTGTTATCAAGATCTACAGAAGAATACTATTATTTGAATTTGGAAGAGAATCCAAGTGAGTGCTTTACATCAGTAAACTTCAGAGGGCTCTATTAATTTGTCATGCTCGACAGGAAGAAAAGCAAATTGAAGGAAGTGTGTGTGTAGTGCTCTTAGCACAGTTTTGGATTTAGCTGAACTTTAGTCTTCAGTTCACTGGCTGGTGTGACATTAAGGAGACAAGAAAGGTCAGTCAAATAGTAACTTCACAAAGGTGCAAAATTCCAAGGATGGCTCCTGACTTTGGCCAGGCTGATGAATCCTTAGCTAACTATCAGAGAATGCCAGTAAACAAGCACTCGACTCTAGATGTAAATTGTGGTCTTTTGATTTTAAAATAATTTGCAGTGATAAAGCCAAATTCCCAAGTTCCCACCACAATAAAGCAAAACAGATTTTGGGAATTTGTTACTCAAAGTTTTTAACAGGCTCTAAAAGAGTGAGGCTTTGATTTGTGTAAAGCTGTTTATGGTGCTATTTGAGATTTGACCTCTCTCTTGATGCGATTAAAATGGCAATATAATTAATACTTTTTCCTGACACTAGGGCCAGCAGGTCAGTAGTTGCCAAAGAAGGAAAGATGTTATTTCTAGGAGCCAAATAGGAGCTCTACTTTTTGAAGTTCTGCTTGTACTAAATGGGATTTCAGTTTGGTAGATAAGGGAGCTGTAAGCAAAATCTCAAAAGTGCAGAAATGAAGGATTCTTTGAACTACTTACAATTGACCTACAAGTTTCTTTAACCTCTGTGGACCTCCTGCATAGACCTGTAGCCAGTTTGGCATACATTTATTCACTATACCCAACTCTTCTTCACATGAACAGTGCTGAAAATTGTAGTAAGGCTGGCAAGTTTCCAGAGTTAGCAAACCATTGTGGAAGCATCTTCAGTCTTTGAAGAGCAAACAATAAAGAATAAAGATGTCCACAGATGGAAATTAGCCCTGATCATTACGGATGGCTGTTAGCAGAATAGTGGCATAAATTAGAAATACCAATGAAATGCTATTCAGGTGATTTAATCAAAGACAGCAAGGCCAACTAGTTCAAGAAAGAAAGTGAAAAGGAATAATTCCAGACATGACTGCTGATTTAATTTGTTTCAATTAATACACTTCAGCACCCTTGAAATGCCTCCAACTGATGAATGCAATAGTAATGGCTACTGAATCAATAAAAAATAAACATGTTCATTGTGGGTGCCTTTTGAATTTAAAACATCCAGAGGAGAAGGTTAAGCCATTGGGCTAATGTAAGGCACCTCACCATTGCAGAACATAGCACTCTCATTTATTAGGTAACACATGCCTGTGTGCACTGGGTAAGAGGAAGCTGGACTGGATGGGCAACCTAACTGAGGTCACAGAACCCATCATGTAGCAGAGAGTTTTCTGTGTGTTCCTAAGAGATATTTATATATCAGTTCCAGGCTAGACATGTTTTGCAATTGTGGGTGTGCTTGACAACTGAGAGAAACTCTTCTGTCCATCAGTACAGCCTGATTGTTTCTATGTACTGCTCCATGAACATTACATCTGTTCTCCCAAGAAAAATGCCAATTTACTCCTTGGAAGTTTTTTTTTTTTTTTATTCTGTTGACCAGCAGTTTTCTCTGCACTGTAACAATTCAAGCAGCTAAATATTCTGATCCTGACCAGATTAAGTAGTGCCCTTTAAAAATTCTGTGTGCACATTGGACCTAATTTTTTTTTGCAGTAGATTTATAAGTTTCAATGCTAGTGAACACCTGTGAACAGATCCAACTGTGGATGCAAAACACATCTTCAAGCTGATATCCCAGAATTCCTGATAATGAATCAGTAGCAGTTTTACTGTCATGCTCAGCTGGGGTATAAACACATACATAATGATAATAGCAGCATTGCAATAGCCTGTCTAATAAAGAATAATAGAAAGAAAGCTAGATGTAGGATAGGAAATTTCAGTTAGAAGGGATCTACAAAAATCATGTAGTCCAACTGCCTGGTGGCTTCGGGGCTGACTGACAATTAAACCTGTAGTTAAGGGCATTGTCCAAATGCCTCTGAAATACTGACAGGCTCAGGGGCATCAGCCACCTTTCTGTGACTGAAGTGCAATACAGAATCCATAAGAATTCCTTACAGTAGCTAACTGCCCCAAAGAATTGCATTTTAATCACCTTGTGTGCTTGGTATTTAGAACATAGTTACTGGGTTTTATTTATCATAAAAGATACATAGGTTGATTTGAGGGAGTTTTCTGGGGGAAAACTGGAGGGAAGACCCCTTTTTGTCTATATGGTTCCAACTATCTTAATTTAAGTTATAATGGACAAGCTCCCAACTTTCTGGTATTCTCTGTTAGAAGCCGGTCCCAAGCCTGTCACCATGATGGCAAGGAAGAGAGTCTTTGGAGAGGCAGCATCTCATTTGCAGTGAATTCCTGGATGATTTTTCTTAAATTGGCTCTTCCCCAGGAGTAGCTTAAATGTGGTTATCCATTTAAATAGTTTACTACTGGGAAAACAAAGCTCTATAAAGTACAAGATCTCATTTGCAAAGGGGGTCCTGGGGATCAAAAGTGGATTTACACGTGCCATGTGCTGCAGTCTCCATCCTCTACTTTTCCTGCTGTTAGGAAATAATTTGAAAAATATCTAAAATAAGAGCAATATATTCCATGGCTGAACAAGAGGCTCAGATCTGTCTCCACAGCAGAACATGGAGTGGTAGCCTGTAGTATCCCATGAACTCTCTCCTCCTTGGTCTCCTCCCAAGCCCTCATGCCTGGAAACAGCAGTAACTACTTACCATAGAGGCAGCTCTCCTGGGGGAAAAACCTGACTCCCAAATGGACCTTTTGTGTCACAACTTCCTCTGGTTTCTCCTTCCCCTGTCATTGGCTTGGGTGGGCACCCCCCTTCCCCTGGAGGCCAGCCCTGTCCCCTCTGCCCAGCCCTCAGCTCTGCCCCCCACCCCTTCCCCTTTTTAGGCTGCCTGCTCCGTGTGGTTCCCCCTCTTTCTAGCAGGGTTTTCCTTCAGCTGCTGTGTTACTCTGCTGGAATAAAACCTTGCCAAAGAGCCTTTCTTGCCTCTGTTGCTGAGCCAGTTGCGGTGAGTGTTGAGTGGAGGTTTGACTGCATTGCCTGAATGTTAACTCAACTTGCTTTTTTGACAGGAGAGGTTTGTTGGGGACAAGAAATAGGCCCTTCTGCAATAGTTCCTGTAGCCCACAGGAAAAAACAAGTGAGCAGTTACTGGGAGGAGCAGCACAAACTCTTCCCAGGAGGGATGTCTCAAAGGAAAGGCTTGGCTGTGATATATGGGGACCTCTGGCCATGGTTGTACCACAGTCCCAGGACTGTTCTTTAGTCATAAGAGCATCTGCATATAGCAGCTTGTGTCCATGATGAATAAAAATTAAAAAAAAAAAAAAAAAAAAGGAAGAAGAAGTCTCTCATCCTCTGAAACAGAGAGGCTGCCTCAAAATTGTCTGTCTGATGGTGCCTTGAGTCATGCCTATGACCAGACTATGCCAAGGATTGGTCTAAAAGCAAGGAAAGTTACTGGCAACACTTTTTCTCAGAGATCCCTTGGAATTATATAATGAAAGGTGTTTCTTTCCCTCGTATTGGGTTTGTGTGGCTTGCTTTTGGTAGCAAGGGGAGCCACAGAGGTGGCTTCTGTGAGAAGTTGCTGGATGCTTCCAAAACATCTGGCAGAGGCAATCCCTGTTGGCTCCAAGACAGCTGTTCTGCTGGACAAGGCTCAGCCAGTGAGAATGCCTCTGTGATAACACAGTTAAGGAGAAATCAAGACAAAGGTGGTTGTGCAGGTGTAATTCCAGCCAGAGAAGAGCTGAGCAAGAACATGTGAGAGGAACAGCCCTGCAGACACCAGGGTCAGTGCAGAAGGAGGAGCAGGGGGTGCTCCAGGCTCCAGATACTCCCCTACAGCCCATGGAGGAGACCCACACTGGAGCAGGGGGTGCCTGGAGGAGGCTGTGACCCTGTGGGACACCCATGGAGAGAGGGCAGAGAAGTTAATGGAGATCTGTCTCCTGTGGGAGGGACCCCACAGTGCAGCAGGGGAAGGACTCCTCTCCCTGAGCAGTGGGAGAAGCCACCAGTGATGAACTGACCACAGTCTCCATTCCCATCTCCCTGCACTGCTGAGGGGGGAAGTAAAGCTGGAAGGATGGAGGAAAGGTGTTTTTAAGGGCTTATTTTACTTGTCATTATCCTGCTCTGATTTTGTTAGTAATAAATTTGTTTTATATCTCTGAGTTGATCCTGTTTTGCCTGTGATGGTATTTGGTGTTTGGCTCATCTCTCTCCTGGGCCTTATCTCAACCCATGAACTCTTCATTAAATTTTCTCTCCTATCTCCAGCTGCAGAGGGGAGTGAATGGCTTTCATGGGTGCCTGGTAGTGGGCCAGTGCCAACCCAGAGCATCACCTAATTTAGGGAGAGAATAAGCTAAATCCTTGGCTCCAAACTGCAAGTGATAAAAGCTCTAAGGAAACAATGCTGCTTTCATACATCCAACATTTCTTTACTTGGAATGACAGTTTGGGGAATATCTTTTGGGAAATATTCTCCAAAACCATCCCAGGCACAAGGAGTTGCCCTGAAAATAACAGCCATCTTACTAATGACAAATGAGCACTGGCTCTTGGTACTTATATGCTTCTTTGAAAAATCAGAAAATGTTTTAAACGCTTCCACAAAGTCCATTAATATGACGTTGGTTGGAACAGATTCTGCTGTTATCTGTAGTTTTAATTTCCTTATCCAATAGAATTTTAAAAAATTTCAGAAATAATTTGCTATATTTAGTTCCATTTGGGTTTTTAATTTTTGGTTTTTTTTTTTTTTTTACTTTTGAGTAAAAATTTTTTGTTTAATTTTGTGTAAATTGATTTTACTCAATGCTCAGGCCCTTGTGTAGTCTGGGTTTGGCTGAAGTCTTTTTGGGAGTTTAAAAGACCTCAGAGACACATCTAAGAGCTTAAACATAAGTATAAAATACTGGGGAAAAAATAGGGAGACCTTTATATGTACTATAGTGTATATAGAAAGGTACATGCTTTTATTGGCATACTATTAGCATTAAAATTTAATAACATATATTGCATCTCTGGACTATTACATATAAATGAAGAAGACAAAACTCCTTTTCAGGTAAAATATATAACTTCAAAATATGCATATTTCTCCTACATATTCTTCATTTTTTCTGATATCTCTTTTATCATAAACACAAAAAGTATTTACAGACCCTGAAGGAAGACATAAAATTTAGGACTGCAGGTAGCACTCCTAGGTTTCTTGAATTCTCTAAAAAAAAGTGATTTCAATTTACTAAATATAATCACAGTTATTATATTCAATACGTGATCTTCATTTATTTTTTGAGGGGATAACTTGGAGAAGAGAGTTGAAGTTTCATATACCTTATAAAACCAGCATTTTATCATGTTGATATTTGTCTTCTTCTGTGAACAATAGTTTCCATTAGTGTCTTGTACAATTACACCTGTTTGATTATTAATGCATTCATAAAATATATTTTTTTACCCTATTTCTGTTTCATTGTTCATTTTGGCTGGGAAGGTAATTTCTTTCTAAAAAGACAAAGAGCCTAGTTGCCTAATCTAATTGTATTCTCAGTTTACTTTAAGCAGAGATTTTTGTTGATCTAAAGTAAAAAATGTTGGTTTATGCTGTATGCCAAGTGAACAGAAGCTGTGCTTTCCCATTTTTCCCTGCCTTTATTACCTAATTGCTATTCCTTATTACAAAGTGTCTGCCCTTATGTTATTTATTTATTTTGCAGCAGGTTCCTTTTCCTTCGCACTTGTTCTAACTGGTAGTAAGCCCTTAATGCCACAGTGACCAATGGTAAATCACCGTGTCTGGCACTGGGAGACAAAAGAAGCAGGAGGGATCTGTGAAAAATGCCTGCAAGAAGCAAAGCACAGCGTGGATGGAGATGATTCACGTCTCTGCAGTGAATCTTCAGTAAAAGGTAGCAGAGCAGAACCAAAGACCATTTTCACTCATCTTGAATTCATTTCACCTGATCTCTAAAGTATTTCCCTGCTACCCACCAGAGCTTTGAACCAGGCTGCATGTTTGAGTACTTGCTTTTTTATTTCTTTTTTCTTTTATTTCTAAAAAAAGTGAGTGCAAAAAAGGCAGCTAACAGAGGGAGAAGCTACAAGCAAGGAATGCAAAAAAGAAACCAATTTGGACATCTGTCTGTCCATGCCTTGAAACTTTCACAGATTTTTATGCAATCTGATTTAGAATAAGAAGTTTCCCAAAAACATGTAATGATCTCAAATTCCCAAGTTACTTAAATGCTTTTGGAAAAGTTGCTGGAAATTGATGCATCCATACTTAAAAAAAGAAATCCTTTCCCTTTAACAAAGTCTGCTGGTAAATTTTTGTCTACTTTTATTGCTATTTTAGCTGTTTCCTTGAAAAATTAACTTTTTTTTTCTCTTTTGCAAGTATTGAAATGCCTGTTTGATTTAGTAACTTGGGACTATCTTATTCCTGTACATATCTATGTAAGTTTCTGGTTACTTTTAATTAAGCAGAATCAAACCTGTTGCCCTTCATCCCGAAAAGCTCCAGCAAGATTCTTATGAGTCACAGACTCAAAGTAAGTAAATTTAAGCTTGCACAGATAAAATTACACTGAGCTGAGGGTGATCCCATGAATTGTTGTATTCCTTTCTAGCACACACAACTGCAAGCATCATACAAGCTGATTTCCTTGGGGTTTAAACCGGTGATGGGGCTAGCCCTGTAGTATGACTGAAAAGACACTGTGTTTTCCTGCTTTCCTGGCTTTTTAGGCATTCCAGCTCATTTCTGCAGGACAAGAGACTTGGGATGCAAGTCTGTGTGCTTTCTGATTAACTTCAGCTGAAGTTGGAAAAAATCAACACAAGATTTTGCCACTATTGAGGTATTGAACCTAGATTCCTCATATGTAGAAATTTTAACTTCATTTCACTGGGGAGTTTACCAAGATTACTCTGTTAGATTCTTTGGGAAGTGGCTGCACTTTTCCTAGCTGCTGAGGCTCCCTACTTGTTCCCTATTCTGTCCACAGCTGGACTTTCAATAATCATTCCCCAGGTTCCCTCTTTTCTTATAAGAACTGTTGCGTTCTTCTCACTTTTGTGACTGAATTTTGGATCCTTCTTAAAAAAAAATTTCTTAAAGTTTTAGCCTTTTGGAAGTAATGCCATTGTTACTTGTGTGGTACTACACTGTGTAACCTTTGTTGTAAGATTTATTCTAGATACACTGCTGAAAGTTTAAAAGGGAGCTGCTGAGCCCTGTGGATCTGAATCTTTGCTAAAGAAGCAGTAATTTACTACCCAGGAAGTGATAGACAAAGAGGGTTGGAAATCATAACACCATAGGAAAGTGAAGTATGGCCCATTTCTTCTTGTACATTCAGGGCAGAATCTTTTTATGCTAAGTGGTCTGCTTTGCAAACATTCACAGGAGCCCCTGTGCTTTCATCTTAAAAGAGTGAGCCTGCCAATATATCTTATGTCACTGATGCTATATGTTGCAAGGGATAACATTTTCACTAAAGAGGGGCTTTTGATTTGCCTGGGTTATAAAAATGTAGCATCAACCCTTTTATTTTGCTGCCATCAGTGATGTTCCAGGCCCTCATACCTAGAGGTGGGTCTCACTGCATGTCAGGGTACTGGCAGAGAATACAGAGTGCTCACCCTGCTCTGTCTCAGAACTGCATCTACAGCCCAAGGTGGCAGACAAAGGGAAGAGAGAGAGAGAAAACACGTGCATGTGTTTGTGCACGCGTAGGCAGTGCTAACAGAAGGGAATTAGCTGGCTCAGAGCTTTGATTATTGCCTACAGAGAGCTTCAGCTTCGGTCTCTTGTGTGAATTAGTCAGATCCATGATATCCAAAAGGGGTTATCAGCTGACGATTGTTTGATTGCCTGTGAAGTAATTAGTTTGAGCTGGGCTCCCCCAGTGAGACTCCCCTGGGGTCTGTGCACCCTTTCCAGGTGCTCTGGGGCCAGAAGAGGAGGTGATGCCTCCAGGCAGCCCCAGCTCCCTGTAACCCTCTCTTTGCTGGGGTAAGGGCTGCCTCTGCCACAGCACTGCTGACGGCTTGCTGTTGTAATTGCATCCAGACCCATCTCGGTATAACTGAGCCAAATAACCCTGAGAGCTGAAATAATCAGTATTGGCTAAGCTGGCTGGTTCTGCCAGAGGTGGTGGGGAGATGGCCACACAAACCATTGTGGAGGAGCTGGTGGGCTGTTAGCAGTGGGACTGGCAGATGGGGCTGGGGCAGCAACCCGTGCAGCTGACACAGCTTTGTCTGCAATGGGATTGAAGGGGATCTACAAATACTAATCTGTTTTCTTCACTCTTGTGAAGAAACCCATTTCCAGGGACTAAATGAAAGCAGGATATCACCCTCTTGGCCTTACTTGCCATCCTTTAGTTTTCCTGTTACAGACACCAGTCAGTTAAGTCCAAACCTTTGTGCCATTATAAGAACAGCCAAATAACCATTGCTTTCTTTTAAATAAGAAGTTAGTTCTTAAATTATGAAAAAGTTTGTAATTCTTTGATCTAAAACAATGTAAAGGTGCTCAGTGCAGCAGGAATGGCCACAGGAGTGGTTCTTTATCAGGCTAGTTAGGAACTAGCCTGATAAAGAACCACTCCTGTGGCCATTCCTTACACTTGGTCAAAGTGAGATTGGCAGACACCTGGATTATTCCAGTCCTGCAGCCAGGCTGCCTGACCTGTGTGTAAAAAGGGCTTCCAGCAATTTTAGCAAGCATTGAATTCACTGTTAAATTTAAAAGAGTGAGAAGTAGAGATTTTCTTTTGGTGCTAACATTTCTTGGGTTGTAATTTTGCATTACAGATGCAGTATAAATCATTTACTGTACTAATGGGATGGGAAATTTCTGTGGGAGGGAGCAGCAGCAGCTATCCTAGAGACAGATATAAGGTGTGGCCCTGAAGTTTGCATTTCTGCAGCCACTTCTCTGCCTGACCTGGAAGTTATAGCCCTGTAATGGAAGTTGTCTCCTTTTGGCCTCTGCACCAAATAACCCTCAAATAATTACCAAAAACATGAAGTCTTCCAAGTTAAAAGTTTGGCACCCATGAAGTTATTAATGCATAGAGAAGAAGATCTGTTATTCAGTCATATTAAAAAGCAGCTGAAAGCTCCTAAACTGGAGCATGGTTGCCATTATGTAAGAATACATTTTTAAAGAACATATTCTTATTTTCATGAAATCCTCAATATAATCTTCATTGTTTCCTGTCTCATTATTTGACATGCAACATATGTTAAGTCCTCTAAAACCAACTCACTGTCACAGTTTGTGTGTGTTTTACACATATCTCCCCCTGCTGTATCACCTGTCAGCAAGCTGGTCACCTCTTATGATCTCTTTAGTCATCTGCTTCCCATTATTTCAAGTTTAAGTTCTTTTTCTGACAGTGGCTGGAAATGTTTCCTCCTGAGGGTCTCTGTGGCCCAGCTGGGAGGTGCAGCACAAGGGGAGCTTCTGGGGGTTGCAATGTGTCAGGGTTTCTGTGGTTGAAATGGCTCCCAAATTATTAAAAAGTCTCTTTTTCCCAGCCCCACGACTGAAGAAGTTGAGATTCATCGGTTCTGCTTTTCAAGGTTGTTTATTTTCTCTTATCTATAAAATTCTTTCTCTGACCTGCTGAGGTCTGTCTGGCAGCTTGTTTGCAGCACACTGACCGCCCTTGGGGTGGTGTTAGCTTTTTATACTAGGAACTATGTGTACTTTATTTACAATAATTTTCCAATGCCTATCATTTATGTTAGACAGTGTCTCTATTCTAAACCAATCCAGAAGTGTCAACATCACAGCAGAAGATGGAGGACAAGAAGAAGAAGAAGAAGAAGAAGAAGAAGAAGGACAGGACACGCCCAGATTCCTCCATCTTGCCTCTTGAATCCCCATTCTAAAACCCCAAAATTCTACTTTTTCACCCTGTGATAAATTAACTATCATTCTACTCAAACTCTTGTGGCTTGGAAATCTTCACACAAAGTTGGTAGTTTTTTCCATGGGCTAAAATTGAAGGCACAGGTGTTTTTGATTCTGTGCCAGGGTCTCTGAGCCCCTTGCCAGGGTCTCGAGTCCTCCAGGGCAGTCAGAGGAATGTCCTGGGTTCCGACAGCACTGTGGTGTTGCCTGCACTTCTGGAAGGAGCCCCAACCCAGAGCAGTGCTGGTTGAGCTAATGGGCACTCTGCACAGTGATGCACCTTGGCTGTCAGACATCCCACACAGATGAAAAGTGAGCCAGGGCATTTCCTCTCGACATTTTACTGGGCAGTTGGAGCTATTCACACACAAGATGGAGTGACAGGCTTGCTGACTGTTTTAATTGAAACTCTTGTCCTCTCAAAGCATTACTTGGTACCAGCCATACAACTCCACCCCATCCTGTCCAGTAGTTTACATTTTAAATACAGACATGGCCAGATCCAGGCATTCTGGCTGCAGCAAGGTTGGACCAAGCAGTTCCTATCTCTGATCCCACCCTACGCTGCTCATTTCTTCTCATGGCACCAAAGGGTAGCTCTTATTGTTCTGAGGGCTTTACTGCTGGACAGGTTTCCAGAGAGGGTGAGAGATTATCCTACCTGTAAAACGCTTAAGACAAGCATTGTGGACAGAAGTTGGGAAAGGAGGGAAATCTGAATTACAGCAGGACCAATGATTCTGTCACAGTGCACATTGCCCAAAATCTGGAGATGTTGCCATGCTGGGGTACTTTCTAAAGAAATGTTGTAGGATAATACCATCTGTCCAGGATCTGTAAAGTTCTTTATTGATTTACTGAAGTCAGTATTATTAAGGTTTCATTTTCAAGCTTTTACTTAAAGTTGTATCTACTTGTGAGTATTCACAATGCTGTATGCTTATTACGTTTTTCTGTTTACTACATCTAGATAAAAACATGGACCAACACTTACCAGAGTTGTTATATTATATGGTGTTATTTTAGCACAAATGCTTACTGTTCAGCACCTGCATAAGATCAGCCATGACAGCTGATGGTTTAAAATTTATGATTTTCATGTTGACAATATGATTTCAGCTCCAAAACATACAAACTCTACTTCAGTCTTCTTGTGTTTGCACATATAATTTTAAGCAAGAGGGAACAACTCCGGGCTGTTGTGAAAATTGTATGTCTTATTGCATCGTATAATGTGGATTACATACAACAGAGGTGGCTGAAAAGTGGTTTCCCTGCAGACTCTGCCCTGACAGATTTGCTGTCTGCTGAATCCTGCAGAGAATTGAGGATGTGCATTACAATGCTTCATCTCCTGCAGGATGCTGTGAACTTTCAAGTTGTTTTCACTATGTAGTTCCTACAGTTCTTAAAGCCAGGTAAGAGCAGTAGATGACTAAGGGATAGATGCAAAAAATGCAATTTGTGAGCAGTGTTTTCACATGTAGGGTCATACACATTGTAAATCAGATCATTGTCTAGTTTGCTAATACATGGCACAGTTGTGCTGCAATGTAAAGCTACAGCAGAGCACTTACCCCATGAGGAGTACTATTACTTAATTGAATGCAGATCACGTGCCACAAAAGCAGATATCACATATATAAGGACAAAAGTGGAATAGGATGATGTGATGAAGAAAGGCATGATGCTTTTTTGCTTTGACACCAGATGATGAAGTGACTGCAATCCATATATTTCAACGCTTGTAATTCATGTATTTCATGCCAGAATGATATTTATTAATTTATCTTCAGCATTAAAGTATTAATATTATAACTTGTGAATAATAGAGTCATATGCAGAATTGTATATTTTAAATCAGTGGTGAATTTACCCCAACACTGCTGAAAAGAAACCATAGCTTCAGGGTTTAAAACCAAAATTAGTAATGAAGTGAAGAAGTTGTTAGTGTGTTGGTGCCAGATTTGGCAGGGCAAAATGGAGCAGTTTTGTAAATTTAATCCCTCCTCCACAAAGATTACCTAAGCTAACTATTAGTAATTTGATATTTACTATTTAATGAGCTTGGATTTAAGCAAATAAATTTTTATCTTTGTGTTTATGCTTGTGAAAATATAAACTGATTTATTATGCCAATAGCATCATCTCTGGTAAACCCACCAGCTTCCTTCATTCACACTGACTTGTGTGTGTGTTCCCATGTTGACACCTTCATTTTGAATATCCTTCTAATCCCTTATTTATTGATTTATAGCTGTCTCATCAAGAAAACACTTCCTTTCAGCTTACTTAACTTCTGTTGACTCCAAGATGCTGGTAAAAAGCAGCCTCTTCCCAAGCAGCTTTGGACTTGCTGCACCTGGGTTCACGGCTGGCTCAAGGATTTGCTCTTGAGTGCTCTCGGTACTGTGAGAGAAAATCAGGTTTAAAATAACCTCAGCCAAACCATCCATATGGAGTGAGCAAGCCAAGCAAATTTCCATATGATGTAAAGAAACAAGTACAGTAAAGGGGCGAAAGCGATTCTGATGAAAACGTGTATGTTCTATGGGTAGAAGTAGGAGCATTTCAGAGCCCTTGGAATCTGAGGGCTGGGATTGCTGTAAGCCATTGGCTTGTGTCAGTGTTTAACTCCAGGCCCACACAGCCACGCAGTCACGTGTCCTATGGGATGAAGGGAGAGATTCATAAAGGCAAAAGTGAGAAAACTCATGGGCTGAGCTAAAGACAGCTAAATAGGTAAAGCAAAAGACACAAGCAAAGCAAGACAATGGAATTAATTCACCATTTCCTATAGGCAGGTGTTCAGCCACCCCAGGAAAGCAGATTTCCATCATGCATAACGGAAACTTGAGCAGACAAATGCCATCAATCCAAATATCCCCCTCCCTTTCCTCCTACTTCCCCCACCTTTGTATGCTGAGCATGAAATTGTGCGGTGTGGGATACTCCCTGGGTCACCTGGGTCAGCTGTCCTGACTGGGTTCCCTCCCACTCCTTGTGCACATCCAGCTTCCTCGCTGGAGTGGTGGGGTGAGGAGCAGAAAGGTCTCGACTCTCTGTGGGCACTGCTCAGCAATATCTAAAAAATCTCTATTATCAACACTGTTCTGGTCACAAATACAAAACACAGCCTCTTAATAGCTACTATGAAGAAAGTTAACTCTCTCTCAACCAAAACCAGCTTGACTTACCAGCTCCCATCTCTGGCCATGTGTTTGTATTGCTTCCTGGAATCCAGGCAAGACCTTCTCATTTATGTACCTCATTGTAAACTCCCTAACACAGTTTTAGAAAGTGGGACAAATATTGCAGCAGTATTAAGACAGAATAAATGGTCATGTTTGCACCATTCTTTCTCTAGAAGCATGCACAGATTTGTCCCTATGATTATTTTCTTGTTTGAAGAAGATAATATAATAAAAATAAATTGGGCTTCTGACTTACACCAGGAGCTTCTGGAAAGCAGATGCAAATGTCCATTAACCATATACACAACAGAAAGGGCTGGGTCTAAATAATTTATGTGGTGTGCTCAGTGGGAGACAGATAAGCACGCACAGGCAGCGGTTGCTGCTGTGGCATGGCGCTGAGCTTGTCACTGGCCCTGGAGTGAAGAAATGCTGCATGGAGGGGTTTGAGACAAACCCGTGCATGAGAGTTGAGGACCGAGTATTTGTTGTGAATGCTTTTAATTTCTCTGATCATAGATTGTTATGTAGAGCGCAGGGAACAGAGAGCAGCTCTCACCTCTCCTTCCAATGAATAGCGAGTCACCTTATTCTGTGATGTACAAGGCAGAGTAATTGCATCTCAAATGCGTGGTGCACTTTTGTTTAGAAGGTTAGCGCAAAATTGATTTATGAAACAATTTTCCCTGTTTCATGTCAGAGAGCCCATTTTCTGCTGAATAATTAGATGGGGGTTTCTCCTGTATGGTGACATACAGTTTTGTGAAGCAAGGGATAGTTGCTGCTTTTCATTAAATAAATCTCAGAGGAAATTTTGTCTAGTTGTTCATGAGAATTTTTTTCCCTGTGACATTATTTCATAGATTGATTCTAGTTGATTTTGGAAGAGTAATTTTTTGAATTGTGTTTACCTGTATTCACCATGACATGCAGTAAACAACTATCTTGTTCTACTCTAGAGGTAACTGTCGCTTTTCATCTCAAAATCATAATCTCAGATCAACATATGTGAGAATACCTGTACAGTATAATTGCACTGGACATGGAAATAATTGTCTTGCTGGTCCTCAGACTATCCCCTGGGCTTGCAGTTCAGTTGTTAGAACTTCACGACAAAAATATTCTCTTGACCTGGTGCCTTTATTTTATTACAGTCACCTACAAGAGGCATGCACAGTTTATGAAAATTCATTGAAGATTTTTTTCATCCTTTACCATAGAATTTTAGGTAATTTTTCAAACTTTGGTAGCTAAAGTTATATACATAAATATTGCTTGTTTTTTTCTGGGTATCCATTTTAATAATGTACATACTGAGTTGAATTCAGACGGCCAGTATATTTAATCTCCTAAATTTGAAATAGTGCTCTACCTTTTATTAGGCATTGAATTGAACTATTTTTGTTTTTAGGAAGTTATAGGGTTTCCAATGAGTTTTCTTACAATACAATTCAAATCTCATCAAGTTTAAACAAGTAAAGTTGAACATTAAATGAGCTATTTACTTTTTATAGCCTTATATTTAATCTGGGAATACAGCAAAGAAAAGCTTACAACATATATTTGTTATGTTATTGGCATATTAATGCCAATTTTTTTAAAAATAGTATTTTTATGAATTTGTTAGAGTAAGTGATTTTAAACATACTATAAAAGAAAGAAATCATAATAATTCATTGAATAAGATGATGCTATGACTTCAATTTTAAGAAACTGTGGTGATTCTACAGATCTAAGATCATTGTTTCAAATAAGTTTCTTTGTAGATATTTTCACTTTACTTCCTCCTTTCCTTAGTGTAGACTGAAAATGCACTTTTTTCCAGGAAAAACAATACTCCATTCTGGATCTAATTTCTGAAGTTTTCATGTCAGTGGAAGTAATCTTGAAAGTACTTTAACACAAACGAAACCTATTTTATCTGTGATGATTTGTTTGTTGAGACATACCTTTAACACTTAAAGAATTTTTTTTGCAAGCTTAATGTTAGGATTCTTTAGAAGAGAAGAAGAGGAGAAGGGAATTTTGTTTCAGAATATTTTGAGTAGTACACAGTGGACTCTTTTCAGCTGATTTTATAGTTATGCAATTTCTCTAATAAAAACACTATACATATTGGATTTAATACCTGGAATTATATTTCTCAGTTGGTGTCATGCGTTAGGCAGAGTCTTGTATGGGAATTATGAAAAAATGTAGATTTTCTAAACACATGGAGATGAAGGAATTACGTAAAATCTGACAATTATATGAAATATTAACAGAAATTCTGCTATGGATAGGAGGGCTTCTGGAAAGCCAGAACACATGTAGAGCAATGCAGGGTCAGATCTGTAAACGGATGGGAAGTTTAAAACTCTTCAGGCAGATGATTTCTGGCAAGGTAGTGCAGAATTTAAACTTTTGTGACCTTCTACCAAACCTCAGATAGCAAAGGCAGATTAGAAATAGTACTAACTGCTGTCATAAAGTTCATTCACCCAGACTGTAATCTTCCTTAAAATAGAAGTTACAGCCTTCTTGGGAGGATCATTCCTAAAGATTAACAGAGCATTCACTACTCGTGGGGGAAAAAATGGGCCTAAAATTGGAAGGCATCATTTTATAAAGCGGATGTGGCAGGAGAGAGAGAGAGCGAGTTGTGGTGAAGGGGATGCAAGGCCACCCTGGCATCTCAGAGGAAGCCATTAGGAGAACTTGGTGTGGGGGGAAAATCTCTCTCTTAGCATGAACAATACTGAGAAACTGGCTGGTCCCAACGCTGGCTGCCTGTGCTGAGTGCAGGCAAGACAGACTCAGAACTCTGATTATATTGATCTATGTAATAAAAAATTTAAAAAGAATAAGGTTTTTTTGTTTGTTTGGTTTTTTTTTTTTTTTTTTTTTGTTTTGTTTTGTTTTTTTGTAGGAGCAGAAATGAATTAGGAAACTGATTGTAGCACAGACTGGTAACTTATTGATCACTGTTCAGGGCAGCTGGAAATAGAATAAAGGGACACGAAGATGGGAAAGTCTGCAGCCACCCCACAAACAAATGGATAACCTCTGGCTAGCATATGGGAAAACTGAGTTTCAGATGCATAACCCCTTGATCATGCTACATGGCAGAAATTTAAAAGAGAGTCAGAGATGGGAAACTTATCTCTTTGTGAAATTTGTAATTATACAAATTCTGGTACAATCTTTCATTACAAGTTTCCCCTTGCTGTCCTGAGTGGTTTGCCAGCCATTGTACTCTGCAGTTTTTTACATGTGTTGATGTAGACAACCATGTTGATAAGTAGATGGTTGAGATCAGTATATTTGTGGTGCCATTAAGAGACTTACATTATAGCACACAGAGAATTATTTATTCATACATTGAATAGCTCCCAATGGACATTTTACAATGTACATGGAAAATAGGCTCTGTGAGATCAAAGTATAAATATAATGATTGAAATGGGAAGGTTTGGAGAGGGAAGAAAGTGAAACTTTCTCATATATTTGTTCATTAAAATGTCTATTTCCCTAAGAAATGAAACAACTGGCTGCCATGCTGCCCTCAGTCTCCGTGCTATTAATTGACTGACAGGCATTGCAGCATACTGAATTTAGTACAGGATTGAAGAAGATTGCTTGTAGATTGCTCCAGAGGATGTTTTAGATGCTATTGTGTTCTGGAATACTCTGCTGGAGGAAGAGGAGTAGAATATGTACTCAACTCCATTACACCTCATCAGTGTGTGCTACAACCTGCATGCATTTCTGATGTTCTTTAGAAATTTACATTAAAAATGGCCCGTATCTGCTGACCTACTCACTGCAGAATTGTTCTCAAACAAAAAGGCAGCTCCTGCGAGGTGGGATAGTGCTTTTCATTGTGTTAATGTTCTTACACAAGTGGCTTAGCTGTGAAAACTCCCCTCAGGAAAGTACCAGGACATGAGCCTGAAGGTCCATCACTTCTGATGGGCCATGACTGATAAACTCTGACAGGTAAGAGGCAGCTGTCACGTCTTAGAAGGTGTCAAAGACTCCCAGAGTAGTGGGATACCATGATCCACAGTATTGTATCATACAGTGTGAAACTTCCCACCCCAGGAGAGGCACCTGGGCAACCCCAGTGAGCCTATTAACCCACCAGACTTTGTGTTTCATGGGTTTCCCCCATCCCAAGAGATCAAGACTGCCCCCATCAGTTTGACCAACAACATCAAAATTGCAACAATCAAGTCCTTTTTGTGGATCCAAGGGTGGAGACTATACACATTTCTGCTCTTATCTTTTATTCTCTTTCCTTTTAATTATACATTCTCTTAAGCATTATTTTTATGCTTTTATATTGTTGCATTTCTGACGAAAATGGCTATATTTCAAAATTTGCCGAGTACCGTATTGTACCTCAGTATCCTAAAGTTTGCAAGGAAAAGTTTGTTATTGAACATCTTGAGAATTTTCTTGTTTCTCCTGCCCACTGCCTGGAGTAAATCAAACATCTTCCCCCTAAGCCCACCAAGCAGACCAGGGCATAACACCTTGGCTAAACTGCTGCTTCCTGCCTTTTCATTCCTTAATAACAGCAGCCCAGTGACTGACAAATCACACAACCAGTGCATAAGTGACAATTCTTAAAATGTAATTCAACTTCACATGGGACTTAAAATACAGTGAAAAGATTTTTATCTTTTCATATACATGAAAACAAATTTCAGCTTTGCAAGCACTGTGGGAGGTTTTAGAAACACTATAATAAAAGATTTGACCACCTCTTAAAGATTTTAGACTGGTAATGGCATATAATATTCCAAAATAGAAGTAATCCATCTCTTAATGATTTATGCAAAAATTATTTCCTGTTTTCTGCAACTACATAAGTATATGAGAAAAATCTTGATGTATTAAAAATTGATGATGAATAATAAACTGTCTTTAATGCAGTATATTTAGTAGTATATCTTTATATTTTCTATGATGCATTAGTTTCAATGCAGGCTCAACTTGTGCTTTCAATCTCTTTCCATAGCCCTAGTCTAATTTTTATACAGGAGTTTAAACTGAGATATATTCACATTTTTTACACATGTCCTACAGCTTTCTATTCTCAGACTCACAATCTGCAGATGGAATTGCTGCATCCTTAATAAAAGAACTTGTCCCAAAACCATTTAATTTAGTGATTTAATATACCCCATATTTTTCTAAGGTCTAGAAGAAGATTTTGAGGATATTTTGGAAGTCGTCCTCATCGTTCTATGGAATGGCATCAAAAGTATCTGTAGAGACATTTCTGGAGTTGTGGTGTAACTTCCCTGTTCCATCCTGAGTGATACTCAAAAGCCATCTGAACATGGTTGAGGGCAAACAGCTCTAGGTGACCCTTCATGAATGGAGGGTTCGACCACACAACCTCCAACAGTCCCTTCCAACCTTAACCATTTTATGATCCAATTTTTCTGTAATTGTTCTGCTAGTAGAGCAGATGACCTATGAGATAATAGATAATAATGTACTTAGCATTTAAATAATTCTTTCCTACATATTATTAGAAAGCATTTTACAAATACAGTCCTATCAATGACCATTTTACAAACAAAGAAAGGAGAGATAAATTAATTGATTTGTTATGAACTAAGCAAAGGATAACAGATTAAAACATAGGACTGTAGGATAAAATTCTTATGTGCTGTACATCAACAAGAAGTTTGCTGTTCATTTTATGAAACAACAATTTTATCCTGACTGTCCAACCTTCTCCTCTATTGTATAGCCTGGGACTGGTTGCCTTTACCTACACTTGAGATGATTGACCTGACACAGGGAGTTAAAACTCTAAAATAATACTTTGTTTTGAATTTTTATCATAGCATGGCCTGCTTTGCTCATGGATGAGATGTCTCTTACTTCAGCTACCTGCAATTAGAAATTTAAGCTTGAGCTAGTTTTCTGAGCTTCTTTTTTTCCCTGACAGCGAGGAAAAGATGCAACTCTAGAGTATGCTTCTTTCCCACTATTTGAAGACAAACTTGAATTATCAGTTTAAGTTGGTCCTGCTGTCAGAAGAAACAGTCTTGGAGTCTTCCCCCTTCTTCATGTGTTCATCAGGAAGTGTGAGATGCACCATGCGGTGAGTGGATCTGAGCTAACACAACTAACCTTGGGTGAAAATGGCTGGTTTTCAGCCAGATCAGCTCCCTGAACAATTTACCATATATTCATACAAATGTTGGTATCAGCACAAGACAAATCTGTGCAGGACTGGGAATAGGGCATGTGAATAAAAGCAGTGCAGGCCTTCTTTCTTTCCCTGGTAGCATGAGATTAAAAATGTACTGAATACCAGTCTTAGCCACCTATGCTGGTTTTGACTGGGGCTGTGTTTTGGGTTTGTGACCAAAATTGTGCTGATAATTCAGGGGTGGTAGTTTTACTGATGAGCAGCACTTACACAGACTCTAGACTCTTCTGCTTCTCACCCTACCCACCAGAGAGGGGGCTGGGGGTGCACACAGAATTGGGAGGGGACATAATGGGGATAGTTGACCCCAGCTGACCAATGGAATATCCCACAGCATCCCCCCATCCTCCTTGGTGGGGTTGAGCTGACTGCTGGGGTTAAAACATGACACCACCTACCATACTAATGATTAATCTCACCAAGATTAATCTCACCTAGAGTTTATGTGCAATCACTGCTACCTGGCATTAACCTTATCAGATAGAGTTTAGTGTGATATTAGTTCAACAGGCTTTTTAAAACTCCACCGTGTGGCATTCACATTCTCTGAAAAAATTCCTTTGCCCAGGATTTTTCTCCTAGGAAGCTGAGAAGCCTCAGAGAAAAGGAAAACAATTCTTACCTCATTTGCTTCTCCTGTGTTGTGCTCATGTGTGGAATGTGTTTGGAGATTGTTTACCCACAGGTGATTGTTTGACTGGTCTCCAGTGTGAGTTGATTTGACTCAGTGGCCAATTGGTGCCAATCTGTGTCGAGATTGGAAAGAGTCACGAGTTCTTCATTATTATCTTTTTAGCATTCTGTAAGTATCTTTTCTGTATTCTTAAGTATAGTGTTTTTTAATATAAAATAGTATTATAAAGTAATACATTAGCCTTCTGAGAACATGGAGTCAGAGGCATCATTCCTGCCTTTGTTGGGACACTCCGAGGGAATACAATACCACCTCCATAAAGGAATCTGACATGGTCAAATAACAGTTAGAGAAATGCTGTTATTGGAAGTGGAGATGCTGAATTCTCTGTTTATTTGTGACATCTTACATGCAAAGATGTGAATTTCCAGATATCCTAATTTTGAAAATTTTAAGAATTACAAAATTGAAGAAGACTGAACAGGTTCACCCCATGCTCTGATTTTATACTTTATCTAGTAACAATTCTCCTAGATGCTTGTTTATTTTACTGAGAAGGCAAGCCCAAAAGGATTAAACCTTGCCTGCAGCTTTCTTTTTGTGCAAAAGTCAATTATGGCTGGCTAAATATCCCTGAGGTAAACATGTGTGAGGTTGATAATGTGGTTAGAATAGCAACAGCAGTTGTAAAGGAGACTGGTGTTCATGGAGTTAACACATTCCATATTGCTATCATGCAAAAAATTACAGACACTTCCAGTCAGGGAGCATCAATCAATTTTTGTTAACTTTCAGGATTTTTTTCTTCCCAATGGAGGTAATATTACATCTAAATATTATGTGTGCTGCATCTGTAAATTTCATTCCATTTCCTTAAGGAAGCCTTCTGTATGAAAAATGTGAGTTAAAAACTATGTTATTTACCTGGTGCCACTGGATTGATTGTGGAATGGGTCAAATCCTGCCATCCTTAATGAGGAAAATATTGACTAATGGCTTAAGCAAATATTATCTGAATTCAATGAATGTTTGTCTCATGTATTAAATATTCAGAGGAGCAGAAAATGGTTCATAGCTTTTCCTCCCAAACACCCCGGCACCTAAACCGCCATGTTCATGTTTACTATTTCCTTCTGTATTTTGGTAAAATGTAACAGTTTCAACAGACACTGCTGCAAACATCGTATAGCACCACAGTATGCAACCTTGTAGTAAAATGATTCACCTGGGAAATCCTGGAAGTTCCTTGCAATCAGAGAAAGGAGCTGAAAGTGGTTAAAGCACTCCACCCACTCTCACAGGTGGGTGGAGTGCTTTAACCACTGGCACTGTATTGAGGGAGGCAGAAGCTGCTGTACAACTCTTCCAAGTGCATTTTTGAGAAAAGGCTGATTTTACTCCAGAAGGAGGTAAAGGAACCATGACATGCAGTGAGACAGAAAAAATAACATTCTTTCATTGGGGCTTACCAAAACTGTGCCGCATCAGCTGGCTTGAAGTGACTCCTGACTCAGACATTGGCCCAACAACTCCCAACGTGGCATCCCAGGCTCTTTCCATGCGTTATTTAGGAGCCTAATGGCAAACTTTGGCCTTTGACTTTCCCTTGACAGGGCACCAAATTCCTTTGTCCCTCCAGTCTTCTCAATATATTTTGTTGCCTGGTCTATAAAATGGAAATATTTTAATCTCTTGGGAAGTTATGAGTAGAAGAGTCTCAAAATAGATGCAAGAACCTCATCTACTGATGTGTGCCAAGGTTAAAATACCGAAACATTAGAAGATAGCAAAGAGGTGCAGAAGAAACTTGAATTTTAAAATATTTCTGAGTATATTAGACCACTTTTGATGAAAGAGTTAGCCTGGCAAAGAACCAGTAAGACTAATGGTCAATAATTTTACAAGAGATATTACTATTACTTTTATTCCTTGTCAATCTATGAATTGTCATGCTTCAGGAGATAACCTGACTGCCACATGTGGTAGGTGGTTAAATCCCTCCATCCTCTAAAAGTATTTTGCATTTACTTACAAGACAATTTGCTTTCCTCTCCCCTCTGTCCTTCCAGAAATTTTATGTTAAACAAAAAGGAAATTGGTGACTGATATGAAGAGGTGTTGGACTACACATGTTCATCTCACACATACAGAAAATAGTATGTTACCTCCTAAATAGTATGTTACCTCCTAAGTGGTCTTACTAACAGTCTGAGTTAAAGGCATAAATTTTCCAAGTTGTTCAGATGCAAAATCCCTGCAAAATTATTTCAATGACAAGTAGGATCTGGGGTGCTTTTGCAAATATAGACTATAGAGCTTCACTTTCCATTAAATTACACTGGCGTACCTCTATTGTCATTAGTATTTTACTTGTTTAATAGGCTTACAAAAGCCCAGTTTGGCTGGTGTTATTCATGTTATGATGGAATTTATTTATTCCTGTTGATTAAAAGGTGTTTCAGTTCCATTACCAGAATGTGATGAGCATGTGATAAAGAATATCAAAGTACTGTCAGCTAACTTTGAGATATAAGAGCATAGAGACTTTCTGTGAAGGGCTGGAATCCCCATCAGTGGAAGAAAATTGATTCTCTTGGACTCTGAAATAAATGATAAAACTTTTTGCATTCTGAAATACTTCATTTGGAAAATTTAAAGGGTTCAAAATCAAAACCATAAATGATGGAAAATCCAGAAGTCTTTGCAATCTCAATTACAACCCCTTGCACTGTATATAATGCAAAAGTGTCTTTAATTACAAGACCTCATATAGTATTGCAGTCACTGCCTAGTTTACCACCCTGAATGGTTGGTGCCCACAAAAGGACTAGTAATTTGATATTTACTTTAGGGGAGTTTTTTGAGAGGGTTTTTTTTTTTGTTTTTTTTTTTTTTTTTTGGTGGGTTTTTTTTTGAGGCATGACTCTCCCTTTTGTTCCTAAGCTTGAAACCTCATCCTGAATGCAGAAATATTGGCCATGTCAGAGTGGAAATACTTTCTATGGTAGTCTTGCCTAGTGTCCTAGTAGTTCTTATCTGCTCATTAACATAACTTCAGTGTGTTCCTGTGTTAAAGGGTGTCACTTTCCTGTTTAGCAGATGGGAGAACTAAAGTAAAGGACTACTGTTGATTCTCAAGCTTGCCTAAAACAAGGATGGAGATGTTTTTTCATAATTTGCATTCATATTTAATTAATTTGTTTTCATAGTTTGTGTGCTAGAAGTAGACAAGGTTTCATAGGCCATGTGGAGGCCATAAAATGAAGAGCATGAAATGATCTAGGAGATGTCTGATTTAAGGGACCTCTGTGATTGTACACTGACAGTGTAACACAAAAACTCCAAAGCAAAAGTAAGGCTAAAACTTAGAAAAATAATTTTTCAAGCACTACCTTGAAGAGCTTTCTTTGAACACCCTTTTCCCACATATTACACAGATTTTGTGTTCAGTTGTGAATGACGTGAGTAGGAATCTGATTCACCCCACAGTCCTCTGAACTGATGGAGGAGATATCATTGGTGGGAAGAAAAGTGCTAAGTTTTTCATAATATGAAATTCTTTATACTTCTTTGTAATGTAACACTGTAATAACATGTGGGGATTCTTCAAATGTCTGTAAAAAAGCACAGTTTGTGTAGAATTGTTTTATCCAAAACAGGCAATATGAGCAGTGTCACAGTCAGGAAACAGCATGCAGATGGCAGTAACAGACTCTTGCCACATGTCTGGGGCCGACAGGTGATGATTTGCAGTGGGCTTCACAGATAGTTGTTAATAGTAGAACAAAGCTTATAACTTCTATCTTGGTTATTTTAGGCTGCCCTTGTCTTTCTTTAACCACTCTGTCCTCGGTATTGAAAAGAAGACTTAGATGTCATCCCATACCAGCTCTGCCTAAGACATCTTGTATCAGGCTTGATCATACCTTCATTTCTCATGCTCATATTATCAAGATATAAAGTACAGTAGACTAAGATCATACCTGCCTTGTTGAATTTAATACTTTCAATACAAATCCCTACATAAAGTCCACAAACTGAAAGGAATTCCAATATCTTGTCTTTCTCTTTGTTTACTCTAATTATGTAGGTTATAAAATTGAATCTTCTTTTTTGTAAAACTCCTTTCTTGCCAATTAAAACACACCACCTTTTCCATTTTGGCAAGTGTTCATTTAGGGTGTTCAAAGAGATCAATGCCTAGTTCAACTCCTTTTAAGAAGTTTATGCTAAGCTATACTCATGTGTTCCAGCTCTCTCATGTTATTTGATATGGATATAAAAACGTATTCTATCTTCTGCTGTTATATGCTAGGATAACAGACAGACGCTGATAAATATGCAGATACTAAATGCAATGCCTCTAATTGAATTGAAACATTCCTGTCAGAAGCATAAAGAAAAGACTTGTGATTTTTGTGCAAGTAAATGTAATAAGGCTGTCTTTTTGGGTTTTTTTCCCCTCCCTCATATGTCTGTGGTTTTATCGTACCATAAGGGATAAAATGCTGTTTTAGCAGCCTAAGGAGTTGCTTCTAGTAGTGGTGGTTGCCCTTGGGGAAGAATATCTTTGGAAAGGATTTGAATGACCTTGTACTTTTAAGACAGTCTGATGCTATTAATATATTTTTGCTGAGAAACTCCTAAAGAGGCAATTATATTGTCTGTTGCTTCAAATACAAGAGCACTATAGGAATATCCAAAAAGTTTTTTTTGCACAAAAATAACACAAGTTGTACTTACAATATTATTGCATTAAAACTGTAGAGATTTTTACACTTTCTTGGTACCGTAAGGTTTCAAATATGTGTGAGTCTTCTATGCTCTCTTTCACTCAGAATAGCAGCACACAGGTGAATGCTGAGCTCCGCTCAGCAGGTGTTCCAGGTCTCCTTGAAGGGAATATATCACATGCTATGTGAGCACTTTCCATTTGGGCTCAAAACCCCAATCTGCAAGTTCAACCCCCTTTTTTAAACGTGCACAAAAAATAGAGGGATAATGTGTACTTCAAACTCCATATTCACACATGTGGAATTTGTTAGGCTGTGTGCTTTGGCAGTAACAAAAAAAGGAGGAAAGAGAAGAAGTAAGAAGGACATCAGCAAAGAGAACTGCTAACAAAGACAAAACAACATAGCATGAAGAGCAAGGCAAAGGGGTTGGAGGATTTTTGTAGAACTTTATTGAAGGACAGATTTGTTTCTGTCTCTTCTTCACATTGGTGGTCCTCTGTACTTCCATCCTCCCTGTCTTGGGCTGGTATTTCTTTTTGTGTTGTCAACATGATGTGGCAATTAGATAATTTACTTGCTTAGTCCAAGACTTCCTTCTGTATCTTTTCCTGGTTGGCTTGGAAAACCAATTAGTCCTTGTTAGTCGTATTGAACTCCATGCTAGTTGATTTGTGGTTACATAGTCTCAGGCCCTAATGTCTGACAGAAAACACGGACACATTTTATTTCTGATCTACCTGTAGTTTGCAGGTTCAACTCTTAATATTTGTATATTGTCATTTCTGGACTGAATTAATATGAAATCTAATAAAAGCTCTCTAGAGGAAATCACTGTAACACTTGAACATGTGACTGTTAAAGGTATTTGGGTCAACTATTGATTTTTTTCCAGTATCAATCAGTGTATTTTAATTTAATTCAAAATATGGGGAACCAAGAGTTCATGGAAATAAGTCATACCAAGGTGGGGTCATTTTCTCAGGGCTGCTATCTCAGTCTGCTGATACAGTGGGAAACAGAAATAATTCTGTACTTTAAGGAAGAGCTAGGCTGCTGGGTTGAGATAGCCTGTATTTATACTCGTTCTGATAAAACCAAGAAGCAATCTGTTAAGTGAAGTCTCTCCAGAAGAGCATGAGCAAGGTGGCTGTCAATGAATGGTGTTAAAGCCCAAAGGATCGGGTTGGGGTGGCTGGGGGAGGGAACTGATTTAGTAGCGTATTTTATGGTGCATGGATGCAAACAAGGGTGTATGTCAGAGATTCCCAACGCAGAATATCTCTAGCAGTGAGCCTCAGAAAATAGACTGGCCATGGTAAACTGCATTTGTAAGTAGAGAATGAAAACAAGCCAATGTTGCTTGAATGTGCATTCCAGACATTTAATGCTTCAGTAGAACTGTGGGATTCACAGATGTGGTGGACCCTTCTGGACACAGAGCAGAATTCCAGATGATTATTGTATATTTACATTTGGGATGTTTGGATAGTACAAGGAGACAGATAAAGATGTGTGAGTATATTTCGTTGATTAGCTTACAAAGGACAAACTGGGAAATATGCCCCCAATTTTGGATACACAAGTTTGAATGCTTCGTACCAATATCTAAAATGCAGTGGTCTGTAAAGGAGCCCCTGTGTCGGTTCACATAAATCCTGTGAACCTGTAAATTTGTTGTTTCTGTAACTGAAATAGATTTTCTGGGGTCCAAGGTGCTGTATCCCCAGTGCAGGGATTTTAATAATCCTGGCAGCAGATTGATTTTCAATAAGTAGAGTTTGGATTATGAAATCCCTTCTCTTGCTAACAAACACCTGCTCCTACAGGAAGATCCACTAAGACTAGTGGAATTACTGGAGTCTTGACTAATTTCAGTGAAACTCCCACAGTCTTCGTCCACTAGAAAGTTGGTAGTCAGATTTAATTGCATTTGAAAAGGAATGGAGCCATACCAAAGTACAGGAGGGGAGAAAAACCAGTGGTTCCTATGGATGTGCCTTCATAGTAGGTGAAATCCACATTCTTAGCTGAGGTTTACCCAGAATCCCACCCTGCTATTCACATCCCCTTAAATCCTTGCCCGTCTGTCCGCTGAAAATTGACACATTTGCTCAGATGCAGCTACAAGATAAAGTCTGTGCTGTGCTTTAAGAACAGTTCTAGCCTATCTACTTAGCAGTGAACATGTGAGTGAAACTCATTTTGTTTCCCCAATTCTATTTTATATCTGAGAATTTCTCGCCTTTTTCCGTCCTCCTGCACCAGAGACTGCATGCATATGTGTTTATGTGTGGTTACCATTTAAATCCTCATTTCAGATGCTCTGTCACATATCTGACCAGCAGAATCTGTCTCAGACCAAAAATATAAAAACAAAAAAATCTGTTTGAGGTTAGTGATTGCTGACTAGAACACTGTTAAGTCAGCCATGGTGATATTCATTGGTAGAGGATGTGAATTAATATTTCCACCTCTGAAGGAAAGACAAAATTGGTCTGAGTGCTAGGCACACATAAGCACATCTTGAAGTACCTTATCTATGCCATCTAATTTAGAAAGCTGAGTTGGAAGCTGAGTTCTCAAGTAGAAAATCCAGAAGGAGATAGGCAGCAAATGAGGCAGAGGAGGGAAGAAAAAAAGTGACAGGGAGGACAGGGGGAAAAAAAAAAGCATTTTTGATTAAAGAAATTGATACAATTTACTCTCACATAGTATTTCATAGCAAAATGTTTTGAGTTGTCCTCTGGACTATTTTGTACAGGAGGCCATGATTCCTAAATCACAAAGTAGGGGCCTGGGCAAAATTTGTCACTGTGCATTCTGCTATGGGCTACAAGACCCAGAAAGGCCAGCATGGTCTTCATTAGCAACCCTGTATCTATTGAATCATGACCCTGACATGGCTCTTGCAGCACAAATTAATCTGCCACTCCAAGGAGAAGATTTCTTTCCTTCCCACTGACTTTCTACTGGTCACTGCTCTTGCAGTGTTGCTGTCTTGTGATAATGTAAACGAGAGCTAAGCGTTCTTTCAGTGCATGCACTCAAGTCTACAGCTACTGTCTTATTCACTGTCACCTCACCTTCAGTGTCCTGCTCTCTTTTCCTGATATTCTTGTTTTATCTCTGTGTGTGCTCAAATCAAAGCTCAGTGTTATGCTAATCCATCTATTTAGTGAGAGCACAAAAATGTATGGGGATGCTAAAGGAAGGGGCTTCAGTTTAGTTCAAGACAAAAGAAACAGTGGTTGGTGTAAATTCTGAAAACCACAGCAATGGGCAAGTCTGACAACTGACATTCACTGAGATTTTGCATTCTTTCATGAGTGTTCCATGAGCCCTCATCCACAAACTTTGAGGTTTCTCTCACTTTCAGATGAAATTCTTGGGTCTGTATTGGTGAATCCCAACATGAACAGACCCAACATGACCTGATGTCCTGGAAGTTGTGCTGAGCAGATACTGAGGCCCTATGGGAGATGAGTCTGTGGAAGAAAGAAGCAGCAGGGTTGGAGTCAAAAACCAGCAAATGGCTGCCAGTGTCTTTGTGGCTGTGACTGTAACTGAAACAACAGCAGCAGCAAGAGTGGGAATATTTCCCAGGTAGTAATCTATACAGTAAGAGCTAGAAAAACTACTGTGCTGTTATATCCTGGGTCACCTCAGGTAGAATTCCAGGGAGATACTAGGGGCTTTCCCTTTGAGTGCCATCCAACCTCTGCCATGTACAACCCAAGACAGATTTACACATGTGAAAAATATAAGATTGGAAGTACAAGTTTACTCCAGCTACATCTGAACTTGTTGTGAAGCTTGCAATCCATTTCCTTTGCATTTTTCTGTCCATATATCCATTATCTGAACAGACTCTTATGCTGTTATGCTCACAACACTGTCCTAGACAATTAAAAAATCATGAAAACTGTGATAAATGAAAATGTCTCTTGATGGTTTTCCTTTTTTTCATACTTTAGATCCTTCTGTTTTCCGGCATGTGGCTGAGAGTCCTGTTGTTTGAAATTTCTCTTCATTAGTTCAGCACCCTATTCATGTGAAAATTTTCCTTTTTTTTTTTTTTTTTTTTTGCAATTTGTGCTTGATAATACTTTGCTTATTTTATTTAGAAGGAACTGAATGCAAACAATAAGTTTCTTGATTGAAAGAAGGTTCCAGTAACTCCAGTAGCTACTAGTCTTGGTCATTTGATGGCCAGGTGCCAAGTAAGCAAGCCATGAAATATCTCTCTTTCAAGTAGATAACAGTTTTCTTAATGAGAGTTTGTAAAAATCACCTTTACTACAGAACTGATCTGATGTCTCTGCTGTACCAACCTTTTCTCCTTCTTCAACTCAAGCTCCATCTTTTCTTCCTTGTAGTTTTATTTCATTGGCTTTGTGAGGTGTGGGCCAGTGTCAGTCCTTCAGTGTAGCTTTTCCAGACATCAAATGGTATAACATGTTTTAACTTACAAATCCTTATTTGCAGAATATTTAAAGCAATTTATAAGTGAAGTCAGATAAGTTTGCAGCACTATTTCTGCATGGCTTTACCTTAACTTGTTAGTCAAATCACACCCCTACTATCCAAGGAGAGGTGAGACTATTCTTTATTTCTGTTCATTTGAACTTGCCCACTACAGAAAGACACAGGAAATCTCTTAAAGTCCTACCAGGAGGATACATTTTGGCACAGGCACCATGCAATTTAATCCATAAGGAATCTAAGCTCCAGAGAGTCACTGAGCCTCCAAGAAGTAGAATGTAAAGGATAAATGAGTTGGAAAAATAGTAGGGAGGTAAGGAGGTTGGTTGCCACATACTCCTAAACAGTGCTCCACACCAAAGAGTCTGAATTGTCCTCTGAAGGCTTGACTGACTATTGAGTGAGAGCAAGCCCCTGATGCTTGAGGTTCATGTGAATTCCTTCTCACTTCCCCTCTGCTCCTCGTGCCTCTTTAATAAGGAGAAAATTGATTCCTTATTTCTGAACAAAGGTCTGTAGCTGGGAGAGAGCATGGTCTCCCTGGCTGAGTAACAGCTGGGGAGAAATTGAATAGACCATATGCTGGGAGAGCAGCCACCAGAACATTGGGACAAAGCTGTGGACCACTGCCAAGCCCTGCAGCTAAAGCCACGGCAGCCAAGATGAGGGGTGAAGGGAGAGTGTTCAGAATCTCACTGTCAGGGACCCTGCATTGGGTTAGTTTTAGGAACTGCAATGTGTAAATCCTGAATGAGACAAAAAACCCTGTTTTTTTCAGAAAGGCCCTTGAAAGGGAAAGTCATTTACCCAGGTGGCCCTGAATATCTCTGTTAAAACTTGCCTAGTTCACTTACATTTTCCTTTCTTTTTTTTGCTGCCTGCTGATTCTCAGGAAAGCCTAGACCACTACAGAGTTTTCTCTGAGGGAATCAATGCCTCTTGATTTCTTTGTTTTACTTTTTTCACCTTTGCTTCCCTTTCTCTAGAAGCAAGGTCTACTGTTTCTCTGTCATCTGGACTCACTGACAGGATGAGATCTGCTCAGGGGTACATCATAAGCAGCTGTGACAATTCTGCAGCCTCTGAAAGAGGAGCTTAGTTTGTGAAGACTTCCATGCAAAACAAATCAATAGGCAGTATTTTCACTTCAAAACTTTCTCCCTCCTACCCATAAACCGATTATATATGCCAGTCTCTTCCAGGCCCAGAGAGGATGCCCTTGGTGGTGATGTATAATTTCATTAGAAGTGGGCTGAAGAGCTATAAATTATGAACTTGCTGAGGCTCTGTGAGAGAAGTAAGGTAGGAACATCAGCAATCCTTAGAGAAAAAAAGGAAACTCAGACCTGGACCTGAATTGCAAGCCCACAAGCCGTGGGTCACAGCCAGTTTTTCATGTGAGATACCAGTGTGAGCTGGGATAGCTGGGAGCTGCTGGCCCCTTCTGTACTTTGTGCTGAGTTCATAGTGGGTACTACACACCTGATCAGGCTTAGTCTGTGTAGGTATAAGTCAATGACCCATCTGGTAAGTGGGGAAACAAAATAGAGTCTTGGCTAAATTTGTGGTTAAAAAAAGGGCAATTTTAAAGTAGGACAATTTTTTACAAAAGAATGTATGGATATATGTTTAAAAGCCGCACTTCAACTTTCTAGTAAGAATCACACTCCTTATAATTCTAATTAAATTTATTTAATCACACTCTTCTGAAACTTTTCGCTTTAAAACAGAATACCTGCTTAGACACAATTAAGCAAAAATAGGGAAACAGTTCACATTAATTGATTGTGACTGATTAAAGTGAAACCTAATTGCTTACAATGCTGATACTTATTTGTCTAACAAACCTAAATGAAAGTAATTGGGAAAAAAAAATCCTTATGCAGTGTTTACACCTTGTTGGTTCTTCCCCTGTAATTATGCATTTTAGATTCTAGATATCTAGTTCAGTGTAACTTGTCAAATATTGGCTTATAATGTTTAAGGGGAAAAATAAATGAGAATATACTTCTGGAATGGCAGCGATATCTACCAAATTTCCTTTTAAATATGCGCAGCAAAATGGATTGTTAAAAATAATCCCCTGAGGATGGTGCCTCTTTTGTCAGTTTTCTACCAGAGTGCATCCTGCTCTCTGACAGAAAATTGCTCATTAATCTCCAAGGAATGACCAGTTTTTCAAAACAGTCACTCAGCTATGCTGCCACTGTTAATTTTTAAGCATTATGGATGCCATTAATTGCCTGATGTGGTTGATAACAACAGTAATCCTTTTTGAATGGGACATTAACTCCAAAACAAGTCATTAGTTTTTGTCCACATACTGTAATTAACACTTACCTTCCAGGAATTCACAGAAATTGCAAAGGCTACATGTCACTGGAGATTTGGCAACTCTGTCTAATACGTATATTTAGTTTAAAGATATTGTGGCAGGGTGGGTTTTTTGGTAATCACTCTTTTCCTAGCAGCAATTTGCATTCTGAGTGGTGTACATAGTTAAGGTAAGGGATCTGATCTGCAATTTCAGCCTGACTAGATTTTTCCCTACTTTTTTCCCTCCAACTTTTTTTTTCCTTCCTAAAATAGGAGAAATGAATGTATGCCTCAAATTGCTTCTTCTCAGATGTGTGAGATAGCACCATGTCTGGCCACCCAGCAGGGACACATTGAGCCATCTTTTTGAGCAGAGGTAGTCACTGAGCATCTGTAAAAGGAAGCTTAAGGATTGGTTGGGGTGGAAAAGATAAGAGACATAATATTTTTATTTTTGCATACACAGCATAGTTTTCCCTGCAACCTCTGCTCATGTCTACTACACCTCACCTCAGTGGGTGCTGAAATGAGTGATGAAGAAAAAGGAATCGTTGAGCATCATGGAAAGTAATAGCCTACTAGAACTGGAGCTGCTTAGATGTGAATTTTGTCAAGCAAATTCGTTATTTAAGCTTTAAGGTAGACATGGAGGGTTAAGTTTGCAGTGTCTGTCCCTCACTGTGATGCTTTTCTTGGTAAAAGGTATAGAATTACAGGTGACTGTGCATGTATGTGCATATATGTGCTTCTAATTAATTATGGTATGATTTTGACTCCATTCAATTTTACAGCATAGGACTAAACTTAGTGTGTTGAAGTACACATACATGGGCAGAAGGGAGGCAGAGCATAAAGCATATTTGGTTTTATACTTAAGAAAACAGTTCTTTCTTTGCTCCATGTTTAAAAAACACTACAAAATGCAAGCAAAAAAACCAAAACAAACCCAACAACTCCAACCTGCATTATAAACCTCTAGTAAGTCCATTTAGTTGAGATTTTTTTAAAGCACTACATGATTTAAGATACATGCTGTCCCAGAAAATCTGAGAAGTTTGTGCTTCTAGGCTGCTAAAGCATATTTGATATGCCTGTTTATATTGGATTCTTTATATTGGATTCACTGGTAGCTTAGCTCAAATTGAAGCAGAGCTTTGGTTTATCATTCCTCCAGGACTATAATGTCAGCTACTGACACCATCTCCAATATTTTCTGTATCAGGAATGTGCTTTTTCAGAGCAGTGCTTGGTGGTATGAAAGGGCACTTCCCAGTGGCAGCTTCTGCTGGTTGAGAAATTAGTAACCTGGAGATGCTCATAAGTCTTGCCTGCTTTGCTCAGAGATAGCAAACACTCAAGCAAAATTACACACAATAATACTCCCTGCAGACACACCTAGGAAGGCACTGGAATTTCCTAAACCTGCAGCGAAAATTCAGCTTACTTAAACATGTTTTGCTTATCTAACTCTTCTTTATCTGGTTGTTCCCATACTCTGGCCCACAGGTGTTTTCTCCTCTCTATCCCACTGTTTCCCCCCAGCAATTTGCCTAATATCATGGAGTGTATAGAAAAGGCAGGTATGAAGTCTCACTACAGATTCTTTATCCATAAGGTCATTTGTGTAATAATCTTGGGGTGATGTGGTTGTCTAGCAGTGCTTTATATTCTCTCTGCATTTGGAAGTATTCCAGAATCTGTAGTCCCCATTTTTGAGCAAAATCTTCCAGATTTTGGGCATCCTGCAGTATTTTGACCTATAGTTTTCTAAGCTTTATTTTTCAGCTGGAGCTAAATTCTTTTTGTCATTTAAAAATATTTTGAACCATTAAATGGCAGAGGTGAAGAATGCTAACACTTGAGTCAATACAACTTCATACAGTTAAAAGAGAGAGTGCTTTTCACTAAGATCAGAAGGATTTTGGACTCCAGACTTCATTTATCCAATTTTCTAGGAGTTTCTGATGGTATTTTCTGTAATAGCCATTTTGATTTGTATCTAAGTTACTCTGGAAGAGATTTAAACTATATGCAATTAAATCTATGCAGCCAAATATAACAGGGTTTGATAAAAGCTTATATTAAGTGGATGGCTGGCCCAGGCAGACCATTTTCACATGGTGATGGTGAGAATTGAATATTGGCTATTGTTATTGAATATTAGGATAGAGTATAAATATAGAGTCCATCTAAAGACTCTGTATGCAATTTAAAAATGTGCAGCTACACCTTTGTAACTGAAAGTCATTTGTCTGCATCAGTGTGTATGTTTTTCTGAGGAAAGTGCTGAGCTCTAAATAAAATCTTTATGGGATTATTTTCAGATTAATTGACTAGAGCTCATGAAAAGAGACTTTGTTTATTTTATGGATTTGGAGGCAATTTATTTAAAATAAATTTTTTAAGTGGGCCAGTAGATCATAGTAAACCATAAGAGAAATATTAGTTTTCTTGCTTCTTCTTCTACCTTGGAAGAGATGTGTGACTCACTGTCTTTGGTAAATGAATTTAAGGGTTTTTTTCCAGGTAGTTTGAAGATTGCTAAAGGCAAAAAAGGACATTTGTTAAGACATCCATTCCATCTGTTTTTTTAGAAGTGTGTTGGGAAAATTTTGAAGTAAAAAAAAAATGGAAAAATGATTTGGCACTGAAGTAGGGAAAACCTGAATGGATGTAGTGAAACTGTCTAGACAGCATTTTCTTTAGAGGTTGTAGAAGGTACCAAAACAAGTCTTCCACATCCAGTGGTTGCTGAGCCATTGAGAAAGTAAATGGTGGATATGAACACAGAGTTTTTAAAGATTGTCCCTCAATAAATTTTGGAACTTTTACCAGGTGTCTGAAAAAAACAAAGCATTTTATTTTGATTTCAAAAGGACCTTTTGTGTTGAATGAAACATTTTCTTCCTGCCTTGATTAAATAATTGAAAAATATCCAGTTCCTTTGAGTGCATTTTATTTTTCAGTTTGCAACTAACTAAAAGGGTTCTCTATTTACCTGTTTTTTACAGGTTACCACTTTCTTGGTAGATGCAAGTTGTAAAGGCATCCATAGGTTTACAGAGTTATTCTGAACACATTTGTATATCCATGCATAAACCTAGAAAAATAGCATTTGAAATAGCTGCAACAATAAACGAAAAAAATTGTAGCCTATATTTACCATTACAGATTCCATTAGTAATACCATCTGTACCAAACTGAAGGAGGCAATGGCAAGAATGGCTGAGCCTATGCTTGCCTTCACTGCCTCTGTCATCTGTTTTAGAGAAGCTGACATGTTAAGACCATTACATTTTCCCAGTTTTCCTTCTTAGTTCTAAGGAGTTTTCACATGCAGCAGAACCCCTAGGTTGCTTTCATATTCTGTGAGGTAGCAAATAACATGGATATCTTGTATTTTGACTTGGGAATTGGCTTTTCTCATCTTTTAAGTCAGTATCAGCAAGTGATGTGAAGGTGGGAAGATTTTAGAGCAACAGTAGTGACAGGACAAAGAACATCAGTCAGTGTGGAACTTGTGATGGGACAATTGCAGAACAGCTGTAATTCAAGGTTTCAGTAGCCTAAAATGCAAGTCTGTTGAGAACATAGAACGTAAAACTTTTAGAAGTCCACAAGGAAGGAAAAATGACAGCAAGGGTTTTAGGATTCTGGCAGAAAAACATTCTCTGAGAGACTAGAGGGAATGGAATTTTTATCAAGAGTATTTGTTCTATCACAGAAAGCTGAATAAACAGAGTAGGTACAAATTTCTGTATAAGTGGAGAGTTGTGGAATTGGAGGGCTGTGGATTTGATGGGAGAACTGAGGCTGTCACAGGGCACTCCCTGTAAATCCAATCTGTGGGGCTCGATGGTTTCACCGACCTGGCAGGAGCTCAGAACTTCCATCACTTTGCAGGATTTTTCATGCAGCAGCTAAGTTGAGCATGTGAGAACATGAGCTCAGTGCTGCAGACAATGTTCACAAGTCTGACTTGACACAAGAAAGCACCTGCCCGTGTATTTAGATCATGCTGGAGTTAAGGCGATTTGAATCCAGGTTTAAAATTGATCACATACCAAGACCTGTTGCTAAAGAGGAATGAACTTAAGTGTTTGCTGAATTGGGGCCCAGAAGCAGTAAAAAGGTTCTTTTACTGTTTTTTTTCCTTTAGAATTGGCTATTCTTGCAGGGTGTGTAGCCACCACTCACAATTACGAGAGAAGGGGCGGCAGTTCAGGAGCCAAACCATACACCTTCAGCCCCCAGCATCAAACACCAAACTGAAACACTGAAAAGAGCAAGGGGGTGGCTCACTCTTTCCTAACCCCTGGCTGTATCATTAGGGTGGTAATATTACTTGAGCCTAATGCATCACAAGGAAGCAGTTTCATTGTTATCCAGTGGAGCCCCTTCACAATGCTGTGGTGACTGAGGCTGTAATGAGGAGCTCTAAGATTTCAATGGCAAAAGGGATTCATTGCTAGTCCATGACCTCACCATGAAATCATTACAATGAAGTCAGAGATATGAAGTTATTATAGGAAAAATATTTCAGAGCAGGTCTATAAGGACCTTTTTGACAGTGCCATTATGAAGCCATTACAATGTAAGGTTATGATGGTAAAATGGTTTCAGTGAAACCCTATTATAGTTTAAAAACAGGCTAAATGGTGTCAGTGGAAATCATTCTGCCTTCTAAAACCAAAAGTTAAGCAGACCTCTGTTTCTAAACGAAAACATGTGATTCTGACTTCCATTTTCTCTTAAGGGTAGCTGTGACATATCTCAAAAATGAATTAAAATTCCACTACAACTCCCAGTCTCGGATTTTGAGTGACATCTAAAACTGACTGTCAAAATAAATAATATATTTCAAAACTGAGTAAAAACCCCCCTACCTAAGACTGGCTTTTCATCAGTAAAGATAGCTACTCTTTGTCTGGTTAAAAGTCTAGCCCAATCTAATCATCTGCTATATCACTGGTGGTGAAATGGAATAAAATGGACATTTAAAAATTAGTCTGTGTTTTCCACCTCACTATGAGATAGAGTATTTCCACACAGGAACATGCCTCTGAAGTATCTCTGTTTTTATCAGATGGAAGTTCAAATCTTTCTTGTCAGTCCTGTTTGTTTTCAATGAATAACTGCTTATTAGATGTTCAAATGGTTCAGTAAGGGGTGGTCGGACAGGGACTTGGGTGTAAGGCTCCATGGAACTTATGGTACTTAAGTGTCCACTGGCCTTTTAGGAGGGAATGTTCTGGGCCACAAGAACATAATGTGTTTCCTAAGGTGAAGAACTTTTTTATGGAAATGGAAGATTTCTGAAAAATGTTCCAAGTTTGTCTTGATGTAAAGTGGGGGGAAAAGCAGATTTGTTAAAAGAGGGAAAAATATTCTATGTAAGCTTTACATGTGCTGGAGTATTGCTTCAAAACCAGTGACTTAGGTGGGAGCTTTCTTTTCACTCCTCCCTAAATAAGTGTGCAAAATGATTTGGCACACTGTCATAGAGGTCCACTATTTTTACTACCAAACCACACTTACCAGGTATGAATTCCTGTGAATAGTAGTAGATGTGTATTTCTAAGAGAGCTTGAAGTATAATCATTTGGGTTTTATGCATCTTTGTCTCAGGAGACTGTCACTGCACACATTTTTGTTTGGAAGGGCTCTTTAGCTCTGGAGGAATCCCATTCCCTTGCAAAAACTGTGCTTGAAAGCAAAGGCTTGAACAAGAACTTTCCTCTTGAAAAGCAATCTCAGTGGTTTACAGCAACCTGAACTTTTTGTATCTCCTTTGCAGAGGCTTTTAACAGATGCTCACTTCCTTTTTTGAACACATGCCTTTTCTATACAGTGACAGCGACAGAGTTAGATTAGCAAATGAAAAATGAGCTCTGTATTTCCCATTTCAGATAAACTAGAAATTATAGATTTCTAAAATTATTTTGGTATTAAAAGCTACACCCCACCTATCAGTTCATCAGTGAAATAAAAATCATCATATACGCCAAAGGATGCATTTTTTCTTCTGGAACATTGTAAACCAGGAGTAAATATGGTCTACAACATTTGGGAAAGAAAGCTGTGCAATACTTTAGATACATGAAATATCTCAACATCAGGTGTCTCAAATTCTGCTGTGCTCATTCTTTTCAACTTCTTAATAAGTTCAAACCCTGTTTGATATCCTTTGAACAATATCATCAGTCTCTGGTATCTGTGGTAAAGAGGAGGTTATTCTGTAGACTGGTATAAATTGGACATTACCGGTGCTGTGGAGCGCATGGCAGAGAGAGTCCTCTGAATGTGTCTGTGTGCTGCCAGCTGAGGTCTGCATGGATAGAATTGAGCTTGAAGTGATGGTTTTTGCTGGCCTCAGTGACTCCTGTTGGTTATCAGATGCCCATACCACAGTCCCAGTGAGGCAGGTGCTGGGAGGGTGTCCTGCCCCAGGCACTGCTCAGCACAGACACTGCTTCCATACATTCCTGTCACGGAGCATCCAAGATAATGTGAAAGAACAAATGCAGCAAAACAGGGCATTGATGGGCTGATCACCTCTTCAGGTCATGCTGCTATCAAAGGTCAAAGTCCTTGCCTGAGAGCAGATGCCTGAGACCTATAAAGAAGCTTTTCAGACACTTTGCCCTCCTCACCCTCTATGGCCAGGAGCCTTACAGAAGTGAGACTCGCCAAGGGAGTGAAACCTTGGTTTCAGTTTTAGCTCAGATGCTAGAATTCATATCCCCCATCTCTTTCTGTCTCTGGAAAGTGACAAGTAACACAGTGCTGTGCCTGTGGGGTCTCTCCATGCTGCTGCAGTGGATTTGGGGGGGACAAGAAGGGAGGTGGACATCAGGCCTAGGCAAAATCTGCCTGTAGTTTGTAGATGATGGAGATACAGCATCAGCTGATGCTTCATCCTTCTGTGATGAGTCAGTGTATCACTACCTTCCTTTTCTTTCCTGCATCCAGCTCATGGGCTAATGGCAAAAATTATTATTATTTTACATTCTGTTATTATTTTTTATTATTGCAGAGTCCTCCGCAGCTCCTTGTCCTCTTCTGCTTCCATGGTGATTTACCTTTGTTTAATCAGCAAATTTGATGATTACTGTTCTCCTTTTTTCCTCAAAAAGCCATTAACAAAGATAATAAATAGGATCTCTTTCACTAAATACATTTACCCTTAAAAATTCTGGCATCTCTCTCTTTTTGGCTTGGTAACATCCCTTTCAAATGAACCTGGAAGAAAATGCAGATGAAGTAAAATCACTCTGTTAACCAACATTACAGACCTCACAACCATCCATCCATACTTCAATTTGAAGAACAATTTCCCACATGATAGTAAAATCCATATATGTTAGATGACTACTTTGCTTGAAAACAAGAACATTGCAGCTATTTTGAAAAAATAGTTGATTCCATTCCAGTTATGATTACTTTTCTATCAATTTCTTTGTTTGTGACTTAATGGAATATTGTCTTGATACCATATTTGACCATTGTAATTTGACTAATCTTTTTTATGACAAGTAGGATAAATATAACTAATGATTACTTTATAAAGGCTGGCTAGGGGTGAGATAGGCAGAGATTGCTATATAATGCAAGAAATCTCTAAAAACATTTCATAGAGAAATAATATCTCTATGGGTCAGTTCTTTAATCATCTGGCATAATTTAGTACAATTTACAACAATATCTGTTCAAATGCTGAGCACCATAAGTGTACATTACTAGAAGAGAATTACAGAATGGTTTTTGTTGAAGGGACCTTAATGATTATACAGTTCCAACCCCTCTGCCATGAGCAGGGACACCTTTCACTAGACCAGGTTGTTTGTAGCCAGATCCAACCTGGCCTTGAGCACTTCCAGAGATGGGACAGCCTCAACTTCTCTGGCAGTCTGTTCCAATGTCTCATCAGCCTCCAAGTAAAGAATTTTGTTCTAATATCTAATTTATGCCTCCTCTCTTTCAGTTTGAAGCTATTCCCCTTGTTCTGTCCCTACATGACCTTGTAAAAAGTCTTTCTCCATCTTTCTAGTAGGCTCCTTATCTGACAGAATTCAGACATTCCAGGTTTCCAAAGTCTTGATTCTTTGCTATTTTTTTTTTTCATAATTATCATTACTTAGAAATAACTTCAGAGAGTGTGTTATCTCCATCTCTCTCTAACACATGGGGTGGATATGTTTTCCTGTGTATCCTACAGTTCTGGATTTGTGGATCTCTGCTTGGTGGACCACAGATTACTTCAAACCTGGACACCTGTGTTTCTTTCAGGACATGCAGAGTGATGGTGACCATCCCCATCCTTTTCTAACACCTACAGTCAGGATGAAGTAGTACACTGAAGGATTTGGAGGTGTGCTGAGTCACCACAGTTTAGGGATGTGCTTTAGACATGTATAGAGAGTTTAAAGACTTATGAAAATAGGGCATTATGAATTCTCTTTGTATTCTTTTTACTTGCTTTGCTATAATGTTAGCACATGAATAGCTCATTCAATGACAAAGGGTATTCAAATTGCCATTTGAGGCTCATCTGCAGTAGATTTGTTTCCTTTCAGTTCTCAAGTAGCAGCAAGTTAAGAGTAAAAAAAAAAAAGAAGATTGTAACTTGCAACAGACACATTGGGAGAATCTAACCTTTGCAAACATGAAAATGGCCACCAGCCAATTAGCTGTTGGTTAATAAAACGTAAAATTCTTTGTTGAACACAAGCGTCAAGAGACTGGAGTAAGCAGCCTTCATTGTGTTAATGCTATCAAATAGCTTTTGAGGAAAAGAAGGAGCATGCGCTGGATTCTTAGAGCCACAATCATGCGTCACACACATGATACACATCAGAAATGATACACAAAATTCACATAATACACCTCTTCTTTAAGTCACATTCTGATCTCGTGTATCAAATGTTTCCCTACATATTTTGATGACCATATTGCAGTCTAATAGAGTGATTCTAAGTACCTTTGCAAATTATATTGGCAAGGGGAGAAAAAATTCTTTGCTTTACACACAAGTTCTTTGTGCTTTTGGTATGGCAATGATTCAGAAACACACCTCTAATACGAAGTTTACACTAAAAAAATTCTTTATATATATAAACATTTCCCTTGCTACATCACAGTAATGATACAGTAATCATTCTTTAGCTAATTCTTCTCTGACTACTACACTGTCTGTGTAGAGGACACATGGATTATAGGGATGTTTCAGAAAGTCTTTATTTCATAGTACAGTTCTATATGGGTATTTCCTTTTCTGATTTCCCAACCCCTTTTCCATCCCAAAGGATAAAAAGGGTGTCTTCTAGAAAACCAGGGCAGCAAAGACCCTGTTGCATAACCAAGCCCCGTACAAATTTTTTGAAAGAAGCTGTTGCATAGAAAATGCTGATTGGGCTGGTTTAACAGAATCACAGAGTGGATCAGGCTGGAAGGGACCACAGTGGGGCATCTGGTCCAACCTCCCTGCTCAGGAGGGATGTAAGGATTTAAAGAGCAGAGTTTCCTGTCTCAAACATGGTTAAGGCCAAAGAAGATGTCTCACTGTGAGCTCTCTGGAATAGCAGAAACTGCTTGGATTTCTTTCCACTTTTCCCAATTCCTGAAGTAAAACCTGAAATGTCAATGGCAACTACTTGCAGCTTTGTTTTCATGTTATTCTAGCTCTTCTTGAAAAATCTAAAAAAAAAATCTAATCTCTATGGATGCTTTTTAGAAGTCAAAACTGAAGAATTATGGAAACCAAAGAGATATTTCTCACTCCTACGTTTGAATTCTTCCTTTTCAAACTGCTCTGATTTATTTCTATCATTCTTCCTCATCTCTTTTTACAAGCTGAAGTATCTTATTTTATTTAAAACATCATCCTATGTAAGACTTCACATACGGTAATCTTTCCGTTGCCCTCCACTCTTTTACAGACTCTAACTTTTCTTTTCTAGGGATGACCAGTACAGGGTCCAGTCATCAAAATGTGGGTACACCATGTATCAGCACCCTGGCTGCATGACATTTCTTATTTTTCTTACTACACCTCTCCAATTAATTCCCTGTTTAATAGCAGCTTCTTCATTTGCTTAGTCCAGGCCCTGAGCTATCAGAGAACTGTCCTAATTTCTTTTTTGTCAGTGTTGCAGTTCAGCTGACAACCCATTTGCTGAGAACTGGAGACCTTTGAAAAGCCTCTGCTGTAGGGTTAGTGAGCCTATCTCATCCTGAAGATTTGTCTATTTGTCTATTTGATCACTATCAGTGACCTTATACAGGTCGTTTACAGTTATACTGAGCAAGGCAGGCTCCATTGCAGCTCCCTGGGAGACTGCCTTACTGAAATTCCTGCACTGTGAACTTCCTTTTATTCTTGATTATTTCCCCCCATCATTTAAACAATAATTTGTATATGTAAGGTGTAAGCAGTTTAGTTTCTTTAAGGGACCCTGAAAATGTGTGTCTTCAGGCCCTTTTGTATAATCTTGGTTTACCTGCTCATTGCTCCTTCAAACAGCTTCAACTGGTTTGTGAGAAATTACTCCCAAAAATCAGACACTACCTGCTGCATTTGAACGTGTCCTAATTCTGTGCTTTCTGCTTGGTGTAACCACTTTACCTAGCATGGAAATGTGTATGTGCAGTTTCCACTTCCTCTGAGATCTCCAAAACAAATTAGTGTCATGTTTCAGTGCCAAAGCTAATGGAGATTTCAAATTACAGCTCAGTACCCAGATTTTGAAGAAGGTGTGAGTGAGTACAGTCTGGGCTGACTCTTCTTCACCTCTCTCTGCTGACCTTTAGCCTTGAAATGATTTTTTAGCATATTCACCCTGCAGAGAAGGGCTGAAGGATGGAAAGCTTAATGAATAGTAATACAAGTAATTCATTTAACTAGTCTGTTATGTTCTTGTCCTCTTTTACATTGCCCTGACACTTCAGTGATGACTGAGTGACCATTGGCAAGGATACTGTGTTGGGAAAGAGGTATTTTTTTATGCTCTTTATGCCTTTAACACGTTGTATAATTCCCATTTTCCTTATTTCCTTATTGACACAAACATTCAATTTCCAGCAGGCTGTTTTCTCACTGCCCCTCTGTGACAGTATATGTGGGGCTGAGGGAAAAAGTCTTTATCAATCTTTTTGCTTTCTAATGTGCTTTCACAGTGATGTATTAAAACAGTACCCTTTGCCGTTTAAATGCATTTTATACTTTAGCTGCTTGATTTTTTTACCTTAATTGGACTTCTTTGTTTCTATGCAATTCCCTATCTGATCTCAATGCTGTTAGATCTATGGTGGTTATTTTTTCTTTTCCATTCTTATAGGGATGCTGAAATTCACCCTGGTATTATAGAATATATCTTTGCCAGTGACTCCCTAAACTGAGTTGCATGCCTTGCCCAGGACTACCCTAAGGTTTGTTTCTTTTATCGTAGCAAACATTAGGCAGAATTTAAGTCCATGACAGTGTTTGGTCAGGTGGCTGCTGCAAAGTTTGCATCAGAAACTGAAGACAACAAATTATGTCTGGGCTGGTTCATTACAGTGGATGCAGAAGGACTGACTCTGTTTTGGTGTGCAGTTGTCTTGGTCATCCTTGGAGGATGGTCCAGTGATGGTTGTCTTAACAGCTGCAAGTGACTTATTTCCTCACTGTGCTGCTCTGCATAGATGTTCTTCAGCAGTTGCAATGCCAGGCCTGCATGTGATGTGGCACATGAACACATGCTGCAGGTGATGTGGCACATGAACACGTGCTGCAGGTGATGTGGCACGTGAACACATGCTGCAGGTGATGTGGCACATGAACACGTGCTGCAGGTGATGTGGCATGTGAACACACGCTGCACGTGATATGGTGCATGAACACGTGCTGTACATGATGTGGCACATGAACACGTGCTGCATGTGATGTGGCACATGAACACATGCTGCATGTGATGTGGCACGTGAACACGTGCTGCACGTGATGTGGCACATGAACATGCTGCATGTGATGTGGCACATGAGCACATGCTGCATGATGAATACTGAAACCACATTTGGAAGCTGTGCCTAGTTGAAGAGCTTTAAGCTATTCATCCTTGCTGTAGAAATAAGCCCTTCTGTCCTTAGAGTCTACAAATCTGGTGCTCTGGCTGTGGCCATTGAAGGAACATAGTTCCTTACTACTACAGAACTGTAACAGTTTTTAACCCTTTGAAATGTAGAGGATATTGTGACTTTTACTCAAAAATCTGTTATTGGATTGTCCCTAGTCTTGGATTATTCCCTGGCACACAAAAGGCAGGGCCTTTTACGGGACCACATTTTCTGGACCAGGGGACGTCTTCTATGGGTAATTGGACATCACTTAATAGGAATCATGGCAAATGCATTATTGTAACACCCTCTGCTCCATTCTTTTGACCTTACTTACATCATGCATATTTATTCTTTCTGCTGATACGAATATTAACCTCCTGTCTTGCATTAAATTCATATATTCATCCACTACCTGGGAAAACCGAGAGAGGGGAAAAGACTGATGCAGGAGAAAGAGGCTTTTAGTATTCTGTAGCTGAGCTGTCTGATGTAATATGTTAGAGAATATAGGTGCCAGTAATGTGCAAAGAGCTTGAAAAATGACCAGACAGTGCCAAGCCCACTGTGCCTGTTGTCAGGAGGGCTAACAGTGTAATAAATCAACCTGTCTTGTGTCAAGGGTCATGTAGTGCAATGTTCAAAGCTGTTTGGCTAGCCTGATCCAGACAGGCATATGCTATTCATTTCTGAGATGTTGGTAATATTACCAGAACCTTCCTAAAGCAGTGTCTGCCCTGTACTGCTTTGGGCTTTAAGTCAAGGTTCCAAAGGAGAATGTATCTGGGAGAAGAGAATGCATGCTGCTTAGTTTCATGTTTTATGGTTCTCCTATAATTATTTTTGCTAGGCACTGCTGGGAAGAGTACAGAAAATGGCTTGTCAGATGGGTTCTTCCTTTGCCTTTCGTGTAGGACAGTGTGCTTAACCTGTTCCCGTTGGATGAGCCACATAGGCCCACAGTGGCAGATGGGAGCAGCAGTCACTGTCTTTCTCTGTTCACTTGAGCACACACAGAAAATGGACAGAACATGTCCCAGTTTGAGTAAGTGGATATCAAGCAAAATACAACTAAATCATCCACTAAAATCCCATTTACTGCACCTTTTGGCAACTGTTTTGCTTCGTTGTAGGTCTCATTCCTACTGTGCTCTTCACCTTCATTCTGTCATGTTTAGGTGGGCTGGAGGGAGGACAATCTGCTCCTAGCCCTGCTGAGATAGGAGGACCATCTTTCCATCTGCCTTCTCCTTCCCCAGTGTTTGTAGGGCTGGATAGGTACAGGCAAGCTGCAGTAGACATTTCAGGCCAGTCTGAAACTTCCTATGTTCAGGAGCTTTAATTAGGCTCACTAGATGGGAATATGCAGGGAGAAAGGTTAAGGCAGCAAATCAGGCTAATTACAGGCTGCAAGTCCCAGGAGTTCAGGTCAAGTGATCTTCCGTGGCCCTAATCTCTGAGAAAGAAGCTGTTAATGCTGTGCTGTCTCTGCCAGTGCTGCAGGGCTGCTGGTTTTCAAGCCAGGCACGTGGTGACTTCCCAAAGGACCATTCTGCCCTGGGTACCCATAAGGCAGGTTAAGTTACAAGCCTGGGTAAGCTGGGTCACAAATTAGTATTTCCCCTCAGTACTTTTGGGTGGTGATGACAGTAGATCCTTGGTCTCTGCTAGAGCACTCACAGATCCACAATCTATTAATCCATCCATCAGGGGCTCATCAGGCTCCTACACTGCACCCACCCTCACTCTCACGTGCAGCTGGGGTCCTGAAACATCCAACTGTCAGAAGGAAATTGATGTGAATACAAATGACATGCAGCAAAAAATGCCTGACACACATTTTATATAGCAAGTAATTTTGCAACCTGAAACAAATTTCAGCAGGAAAGGTTTGACTAGGAATTTAATTAGTTTGCTTCCAGAATTTTTCTCAAAGATTTGTAAACTCTGATGTTTGAAAGTTAATTTTATTCAGAGGAACAGCTATGGTTATAATGTAACTCTTAATTGTACATGGGGTTTTTAATCATTTCACACATCCTGTGAGGACTTTATTTCCTCTGAGCATTTGAACAGTGACTGTTTTTGAGAAAGTTACTATGCCCATCTTGCCCCCCAAACACACTGGTTATATTCTTCTCAGACTGAGGAAAGTATCATTGATTTCTGTTTTTCTTGACATACCCAAGTCCTGGGAAGGTCTTTTACAAATTAAGATCAAAAGTTGTAAAAGTACTAGACTGGAAGTAGTGCTGGTGTCTCATACTCTGGGCACTTTGCAACAAAGTCAGCCCTTTTCCACATCTGCAGAGACCATGATAATGCCTGATGTCTTTGTAAATGCTTGGAGAAACTTCTAAGAAGTCATTTGTATAAATAAGCAAGTCAAGTCATTATTGGCAGAGCCTAACTGGAGTATCAAGATGCAAGACAAAAGACAAAAAGCAGGTTTGATCACTTAATGCCCATAAGTACATATCTAGGATTATTAATTTTTCAGATTATGATTCCAAAGATATCATCAATGTTAAATGCTTGTGAAAAATTCTGTCTATGTATTTCAATAGGAAACTTTGTAATGATGAAGCATTAGAACTGGGAATATTTCTCTCTCTGAAGTGTTTTAGGCAGTGCAATAATAAAAATAGAACAACGGTGTGTAAAACTCCAGAGCAAGGCAACAAATAGTGAAGACAGAGGGCAGAAGGGACCAGTTGATGTAAAAGAAAAATATATTCTTTTTCTGTAGCAGTTAATTCAGTGCTCTTAATAGCAGTGTTGAACTATGTGTTATCATGCTAGACAAGAGTGCCATCTCAGAGTCTGAAACAGAAAGCTATGAATTAGAAGGGGCTGAGAAAATAAAAGGAAAGAAAATGTCCAAAGAGTGACATACTGTTTCTTCCAGTGAGCTAATCAAGAAGACATTTTGCAAGTGTTTTTTTTCTTCCAGTGCTTATTATAGAAAGGACCTTAAAAATCATCCAGTTCTTGCCATGAGCAGGGACAACTTTCACTGGACCAGGTTGCTCAAAGTCCCATCCAACCTGGCCTTGAACACTTCCATAGGTGGGGCTTCCACAGATTCTCCAAACAACCAGTCCTAATGCCTCACCACCCGTGGTTTGAAAAGCCAGGGTGTCAATATTTGATATACGTTTGTTTGGCACCAGAGCTGTCCTGAAACTCCCAAGGATCCACGGCCAATTTATTGCCCCCTCTGATGTGTTAGAAAATGCTTACAGCCCTGTGCACAAACTGGGTAACTCCGATGGTTTGGAATCAAAATAGCCATTGAAATCCACCAATGGTAAAAATCAAACTGTTTTGGAAGATGGTGTAATGCCAGGTATCAGACACGTGCTTTGCTGCTGGAGCACAATGTAGGAGCTAGCAACAACAAAGGGGTGCAAGCTTCCACTGAATAATTCCATTCATGCAGCTGTGTTGCAGGATTAACCCCATGTATCCTGACAATAATGGATTCATTCCCATCCTGTAGTAAGAGTAAGATTTTTATATAGGGAAAATATATCTACTATATCCAGTTTGCACTTGATAGGTAAGAAATTATCTCCAAAGAAAGGATTCTGCCTATTTATTCATCTCATGTCAGGCTGCTGTTAATTTCAGAGAATCAAAATACTTCTACAAAAAATCCAGTAAACGGTTGCAGTATCATTTAGATTTCTACTTCTTCTTTTTTTTTTTTTTTTTTTTTTTTTTTTTTTTTTTTTTTTAAAGGAAGTGTGCATTTAACCTGGTACAAAATGATATGTAAATGTTGTAGGGGAAGAGAACTTTTGATTTCCAAAGTATTCTGGACTATTACTAAGGCTACTATAATATTCCAGTATTTAGAATAGACCTAATATGCCTATAAGGTTTGTGTTTGTTTTACTCAAATTATTGTAAAGTAGAGTCTGAATGCTTGTTAATTAAGGGTAGGGCATTACTATTGGCACTTGTTGGTGTAGTAGCTGTGGGTGGTGCTTTATGTACCTACAAGAAGGAAGTGACTGGCAACAAGCAACTTAAAATCAAATGTGGACTCTTAAGCACCTGGTGCACAATCAGGTAAGAAAACATGAGGCTCTTTCAGGCTCTGCAACAGCAAAGTAATGAATAAAAACTAAAGCCACTGCAAAAATTTTTAAATGCACATAAGAGGGTACTTTAATATACAATGATAACTGCAATACTTTATTGTTCTTATGAATTTTGCAATTGTTTTATTTAAATATTGATCACATTTTGTTTTAGTTTGTTTCTCATGTTCCTTATCGTATCAAGATTACGTGCTGAGCAATGAGAATAATTGGAGATCAGTGCAGACTGCTGGTGTTAATGCACCTTGCTATAACATTGACAATATTTTTCCAGCTTGTAACAACCAGTTGACCCAGCTGATTGTGGCTAATGCAAAGCAGAATAAAGCATTTGGTGGCCATCAGCAGGGGTGTGGCATGCATGTAAAGATAAAATATTTTTCCATGCTTCTGCAATCTTTGCCTTATCAAGTAAGTGAGAGCTGCATGTCCAAAGCCTGTACTTTGTGTGGTACACCGTAAATGCCAATTATTTACATGATTTAATATGATATATGGATATTCTTATTACTGAGCCATTTACAATAAAGCAATCACCTACATGCTTTCTACCCACCCTAGAGAAGAAGCAGGATGGGGCTTATTGGACTTTCCTGCCCTTCTGTCCCACAAGGAGAGCACCTCAGCTGCCTCCAGGAAGCCAAGGTAGCATGAGGGTGGAAGGGCCATCTCGATGTCCCTGTGTGAAGGGTTATCTGTATGTCCCTGTGTGAAGGGCCATCTCTATGTCCCTGTGTGAAGGGTTATCTGTATGTCCCTGTGTGAAGGGTTATCTGTATGTCCCTGTGTGAAGGGCCATCTCTATGTCCCTGTGTGAAGGGCCATCTCTATGTCCCTGTGTGAAGGGTTATCTGTATGTCCCTGTGTGAAGGGCCATCTCTATGTCCCTGTGTGAAGGGCCATCTCTATGTCCCTGTGTGAAGGGTTATCTGTATGTCCCTGTGTGAAGGGCCATCTCTATGTCCCTGTGTGAAGGTGTGCACGGGCCTGGGGGAGCCTGGAATCAGCTCTGCCATTCAAACTGCGAGTGCGTCCACCTTTTTCTGCTGCACAGGTCTCTGGTTCCCTGGCTGCTCTTCAAGAAGTCATGCTAAAAGCATTCCCTTCCCCTCCTTTCTAAAGGAATGAGGAGCAGATATCCTCCTCTGCTTGGAGGTGAGCACTTGACCAGAAGATCTCAGAGGTCCATTGAAGCAGAAGATGAGGATTTACAGGTCCCTGCTTGGGGCTGCAGAACCTGGGGGAGGTGATGTGCCCTTGGATCACCAAGCTGGGCTCTGTGAAGGACAGCAAAACCAGAAATGTCTCTGGGAAGTCCATTTGTCCAAAGCTTGGGTAAATGATCCCTGGCTACACCTCTCTCCTGGAAACAAGTGTCTAGTACTTCTCTTTGACAGAATTCAGCTGGGCTTACGCTCAGCATTAGGAAACAGAAAAACCTATAAGAGTAAATGCTAAAGGATGGCATACTGTAGTTTGTTGAGTTTTGAGAGATTAATCATTGTATATGCATATTTCTCACATTGGAAAGCTTATATCAACATTTAAAACTTTAATGAAAGAGTTAAAACCTCCTGAAATATCAAAGCCATGTTTAAAATATTTAAGTAATCGTGCGTGTTGATTGACCACCTAATTTTCCTCCATGTATTAATTTCTGGAAATTATTAAATTTTGAATTTTTTTTTTTCTCTGGCTGGGAGTTTTTTTTCAAGGGTGGAAAATATTCCAATCACCATGACAAAGCCCCATGCCACCCCAGTCCTTCAGCTTCTGAACTGACCATAACCTACACATGGTGCTCCGTGCAGCTGAAGAGATGCTGTAGGTACAGCTTTTGTGAGCATCCCTTTAAGAAGGTGGTAATTGCTTCATGGCAGCTTTTGTGGTGTCAGCATTGTCTTCAGTTGGCATGGGAACACAACCAGAACCTCCTGAATGTTTTTCAGAAATAATTGGTTTGAGATGAAAAATCTTGGATTTTCAAACAGACTGCATGCTTTCTCTTGTTTTTGCCTTCAGAAATGACCAGTAGCCTTGAATCTTAAATACCTCCCTGATTAAAGCTTCATGTAAACAGACACGTTGTCTGCAAAATTTTTGGCTCTGACAAAGCAGCATATTTTGATGAGACTTCATTTAATGAAAACGTTCTGACCAGCTCCAGATGCATACTTTAGATATGCATAGATGGGTTCAATTGCCTAGAAAGAACCACCTAGTAGACAGAGAGGGTTTGCCAAAAGCAATTATATTTTATCTCAGTTTGGTTTCACACCATTTGTGACTATCCAAGATCATGCTTTGGTAAAACAAACAGATGTGGTCCAAACTGCAGCAAGAAGCTAAACTGTAAGAGACAAATACATCTATATGTTGTGTTAGAGTAAAAATTAATATCGTGCTGCTAGAGAATTCCATCCACATTTGTAGCAAATAAAAAGAGAAAGGATTATAGGATATTATATTCTGAGGAGCAATGTGACCAGTGAGGCAGAACTTGATCCACAATTGCCAAGTTACAACCTGATAATACACCATCAATTCTGCACGATACTGATCGGGGATGGTGCTTCATAATCTAAGCAATTGCTTCAAACAGTTCCACAAAGTTCCAAGATCTACTGTACTGAAGGCAGCAGAAAGATCCATCAGCAGGAGTACTGTAATTTAACTTGAATCAGCAGCTGGTGATAAATCATTTGTGACCTTAAGTAAAGCAATCCTAGGACAGTGGTACTCCCTGGAGCCAGACTGAAAACTCTCATATAATCCATTCCCAGATAAAATTGCTGGTAGTAAAAGGGCAACCACTTGCTTCATCTTTCCTCACATCCCCAAAAAGAGAGCTTGTCCGGTTTCCATTAGGTAGAACAGAAATCTGCAGTGTGAGAATGGTGAAGCTCTCCCACTAACAAAGAGCAGCTGCCAATTTCAGCAGCTCAGGACTTGCAGAAAGCAAAGAGTCATTAACCATGTTAGCTATAAATGAAGCAAAGCACTGAAAGACTGTCCGCAAGCAGCCATATGGGCCAAGAGTCAAACCCAGGAGTAATGGAGCATGATTGCTTTCCCAACTGTGTGATCTCAGCAAGAAGCAAATACAAATGTATAACACTTGCAGATACAGGCACTGGGAGCATAATTGCCAGCCCTAGTGCTGAACAGTCGCAGCTGATTAGAAATTCACTCTGCACTTGCTGAATTCCTCACAGGAGGCAGCTGAAGGATTGTGCACGAGGAGTGATTTGTGGGGCAAAGTGTGATCAATAGCACCAAATAAGGCTTTAGGTCTGTTTTTTCTCATTAATAACAGAACAAGGAAAAGTAGATCAGGCTGGATCAAATGCAATGTGCTAAGAGTGCAACAGCTTGGTGCATCAGGAGACTAATTTCTGGACTAAGCCACTGAAATAATTCCATGAGCTGCTGTCTTCGCCTTAGTCAAGTCCTGTGATCACAAAGGCAGGTAAACTAAACACAGAAAACTGAGAATAAATCAGGAGCTTCACAGACTTGTTTGGTTTTTAAATGAAAGGAAACAGCAAGAATAAAAAAAAATCATGGTTTGCACAACATGGTGAGTTAGGTAAATTTTATGCAAGTAATAAAATAAATGTTGGATCTCTCATTTATCCTGGTTATCTTTGAAGACTTTGGTGGGTTGCTCAGAAAACAACATAATCCTAGGAGAGGTAAATGTGAGACATTTGCAAATTACAGGACAAATTATACATTTTGATCACTATCAAACATGTACAGACATCCATACAGGACTAACTAGACCCTGCATTTAATGCAGGTAATTTTCTAGAAGAATAATTATAATACACTTTTTCTAGCTGGTTTATCCAAATAGTTGCAGTAGTTCACAGACTAATTGTTGAGGCAATAACCCACCCACTTCTCATGATAAATATAATGGAAACACAGCAAAGAAACAGGGAATAGAAGAAAATACCACCACTCCTAAAGAATCACCAGTCTTATACAGACTGCATCTCAACTGTAACTTTTAATGATCGGGGCCTGGGACTCCATTAGTGTTTAATAAATAATGATGATTATACTCTACCTGCACAATGCACACAAAACTCCCATTGATGTTGATGTGAGTTCTTGGCACAGACTGATGGCAGGATACTCCTGTGACAGAGATGAATTTTCCATTAGAACAAAATGAGTAGGACCTGTCTCAGTCAGCAGAATTCTCAGCAACAACAGACATTCCTCAGGGGCTCAGTGAAAGATGCCCATCCTGGGTGGTTGAAAGCAAATTGGGTGGGAAGCAGTGAGGCAGGCTTGGACAGCCACAAAACCAATTTGGGTTGAGGTAAAATTGCCCTGATGTAAAAAATATATGTATAACATGAAATTAGATCCATATTTAATTTGTATCGTGTGGAAATCTTTGCTTTCTTTCTTATCACACCACAAGAGAAATTGGTATTTTATTTTCTATGAAGGCAAAGGATAATATTAGGGGAGGAAGAGAGAGGATGCAGATGTATTGAACAATCTTTTGAAAACCAGCTTTTATTTAAAGTAAATCAAGGAAAAATTAAATTCTGTTTTGGTAAACAACAGGAAGCCATTACCCACACAGAAATTTGGACTGTGAGTCAGACCATTCAGTTGCATTTTCTTTGAAGATTTTGTAAAAAATGCAGAGATGAGGAATTTATTTGAAACTGTCAGTGTGTGAGACAGGGAGACAGCTAAGCAAAACAGGGACACAGAGACAAAGCTCTTACGGTGTGGTCTTGAGAAAAAGAAATGAGAAAGGGGAGATTTTGGCAAGGGGTTGGCTCAAAAGACCTGGATCTGTAAGTCAAGAAAAACCCTCTGCTATTTTGGCATTAATTTTGTTGTGGAATAGGCATAGAATTTCTGTAAACAAAGTCTAGCGCCCAATTTTATTATCAACTGTTTCTCTTAGACGTCTGCATATTTTGCCTGACCATTTGAGTAAAAAGAAGTAACACTTTCTACCAGTTTCTTAGGTGAACAGTAAAGAAAAAAAGGGAAATTGGAAATATAAGAGAGCACAAACAACTCAACTGCCTCTTTGAAGGATATTTAATAATAATAATAATAATAGTAGACTGTAGCTAAGTGAGCAAATATATTTTCAGGAGGAAAAACATAATTATTAGAACATATGCCTTAGCAAATCAGGTGGAAAGGATTAATCTGGCAAGGGGAATACCTATGCTCCAGTCCTTACATTATGCTAATGATTCCAACAAAAAAAATCACAGCTTAGAATAGGCAATTAAAAGAGCACAGGAAACCATCATCTACTTGAGTGAAAAATAAAAGCTGAAAATAGTTAAAAGAAAGAAGGTTGGCAATTTTTGTCAGTGAAATATTTTTATTTTTATATTTTATCAGTGAAATAAAAAATATATCAGAAAGATTTCAACTTTTCTATATTAAAGTGTTACGTACAGGTAATGGACAATGTAGGGTCAGGAATATTGACAGTTGCTATATTTATATTGTTTAATAATAATAATTTTTGGATGTGTAGAGCTGAGATTTCTAAAGTGTACATTTGTAAAATGTAAAACTGACAGTTCACATCTCATTAAAATTGTGCAAATTAGGTACCCAAAACCCAGACTGGCATTTCAAAACTCTGGTTCAGATTTCTGTGGGTGCCACTAGAAAACGGTGCTTTTTATTTAATAATATTTTCAGGTTTTGTTGCTCTAAAAAGTGATCCCAACAATTTGTTTTACTTTCATTACAGCTTTTACATGGCATAGTGCAAGGAATGTAAATATTTCTTGAGCTACTTAGTGGTGCAAATGGAAATGGGAAAATATTTATTGCTGAAACAAAGGTACGATCTCTATTGCTTAATTATGATAATCTAGGGAAATTGTTCTTGCATAATTCCATACAAAGTAGTAAGAGAAAAAATAGCTAGCTGTTCTTTTCTATTGATTGCCCTTAATAGTTCCAGGTAAGATTCTATAAACTTGTGTTTTCATGTCAAATTTCTTGCCTAAGCTTCCTTATTTTGGAAAAAGTATAGTATTTCAAAATGGAATCACTATTGCTTGTGCTCGGAGAACCACTGCTGAAGTTCTGGGAGAATTATAGATTTTAATGTAATGTCATTTACACTAATCTCTGAAATGGTAGGCCTTTTTATTTATGTATTTCTGCTTTTAATTTTTTTACTTTAGGGTCATGAATCTGTTTTCTAGAAGCTAGAAAGTTTTGAACAGAACCTAAGTTATTTCTAGTCCTTCTGGCTGTGAAGATATCTTCTTAATATAAATAATTACTACAACTAAGTTTATAGAGTATGCAACCTTTGGGGCTGTGGAAATCATCACGTTTTGTGCAAATAGGTATAGATTAGGCTTGCCTAATGTGAAATTTTGAAATGTGTGCATTTAATTTCAATTCCAGCTCTGGAACAACCAGCTGGAGAAAATAAATCATTATGGCCTATAGAATTTGCAAGGCGTTTCATTAGGTTTACATGGCAGGGGGACTGCCAGCTCTAAGGCTTCAAAGGACTTTCTGGGAAAAACAGCTACACTTTAAGAATAGCAAAAAATATGTGGCTTGGTTTTCCACGGTGCACTGTTTGGTTTTGCCTTGTTGGATATCATTGCTGTGGCTGGAGCACTCTTGAGAGCTCCTGAGCATCAAAAGGAGACTGCTTGGGTGTCCAAATGACATCTGAGCTCCTGCCAGTCCCTGTTGTGGGGACACAGACTTGTGTCTCCCTTCTCCACCTGGCTGTGTGCTTCTGTGATGTTTGGATAACTTTACATCCTCAATACCTCTAACACGTGTAGAGGTGGCTTAAGCAGGCAAAACAATTCACCAGTCACTGAGGGGAGGTGGAACTAAGACATACAAACCAGGTAAATGTTATTTCCTTAGAAGGGTCGAACACAAATCTTGAGGAGTAGCTGGGGCAGCTGGGATTCCTTAGCCAGGAGGAAAGGAGGCTCAGAAGGGATCCTGTCACTCCCCAATGACCTGAAAGGCAGCCAGAGCAAGGTAAGGGTTGGCCTCCTTTCCAAGGAAACAGAACAAGGGGAAAGGGCTTCAGGTTGCACCAGGGGAGATTTAGGTTGGGTATTGGAAAATTTTTTCACTGAAAGTGTTATTAAGTACCAAAACAGTCTGTCCAGGGAGGAGACACAGTCCCCAGAGACATTTAAAAGACATGTAGATGTGACATGCAGGGACATGGTTTAGTGGTGGATTTGGCAGTGCTTAGGTTAATGGTTGAACTTGGTGATCTTAGAGGACTTTTCCAAGCTAAATGATTCTGTGATTTTAACGATAGTTGAATCAAGTACTTTTTAAATTTCTAAACAGAAATTCAGAGTATGGGCACCAAAAGGAAATCTAACACTCCCTCTGCCCAGCTTAATCTCTGTCCTGATGCTATCTCACAGCCACTTCAAGACAGGTCGAAATTAATAGAGACCTCTTTCTTGCCCCTGTTGCCTTCCTTGCCTTGGGTCTACAGTGTTTTCTTTTGGGGTTTGTTCTCAGAACAGCCCATCACCACACTGCAGACTAAGAATGAGTTGATGGTTTTTTGCTCTATAAACCAAAAAACTATTTTACTTTGTTTTAAAAATGTCCCCTTCTATTTCTGTAGTTACTCTGGTGATGGAAGTGAGAGTCTGGATAAAGATGTGCCAGTTTCAGTGCTGTGTGTCTCACTGAACACTGAATTCACTGGCTGCTGACAACGGATGGTGCCTTTCCCCAAGTCCTCACCCCCTCCTCCAGAGTGGGCAAGTGGATTTTGGTGTATTTGATGCAAAATACAGCCTAAATACAGCCTTTCCCCACATCCCTGTGTAATGCATTTTATCCCTGTGAAAGGTGGGCTGCTTCGATGTGACACCACCTGAGGACCATCTCAGGGAGAATTTAGTTCTACCACAGCTCTGTTTGTATGTGATGTGGATACCATTTGAATGTAAAACTACAGTACTCTACCATTGTTATGCTTTTACCTCAAGACAACTAGAGTGGATTCATTATAGAAGGTAAAAAACAGAGCTTTTGCAGTGAAGACATGTTCAGAGTTGAGTAACCTTTCATATTTTGTTTGCCCAGAAAGTTTGCATCATCCCAGAACAGTTGTGTTTTCCACCTGATGTTCTGTCTGTGCTGGAGAAAAGAGAAAGGTAATTCAACTTTTCTCTTTGTTATTTTTTTTTTTTTTAGGCTAAATAAAAGAGCTAAGCTTTGTTTTCTGGCCTTTGCTTCTGTTTCACCGACTGTCCTTTCACACCTGCTCTGTCATCCCATCTTTTCTTTCCCCTGGCTTCCCTTCTCTCCGGATGATCTCTGATCCTGCAGTGGCGATTCCCTGCAGGAGGAGGAGGCAGCCACGGCTCTGGCCCACGGCTCTGCAGCTCTGGGGATGTGTGGGTGCCTGTGCTGCAGTGCAGACACAGTGGGAACATTTTGGGCAGTGTCACAGGGTGCAGGTGGGTTTCCTCTGCAAGCAGAGCCCTCACCTAAAATCATGAGATAAATGGCATTTCTCTGAAAGGAAGCACAGTCACCATCTTTCAGTTACACCATCTGATTTCAGTCTCATGGCTTGCAATGAAACTATAAATAACATTTACAATTTCTTTTGCTTCATTTGGATTTAAGAAACATATTTATTACATAAACTCTTCTTACTTTCTAGCAGTAATTCTACAGCTATGTTTGCCATAGCAGCTCCCCTGCTATATTACTGCAATTATAATAAATTATTGAAACAGAAGCCTAAATATGTACCTAGCCTACTCTTTCAATTTTAATTACCATTTAAATATTTTATATAGTTTTCCTATAGATTCTTCATTGATGGCTAGTAATTGTACCAACACAGAAAATATAGTTTTGTTTTGAAAAATGCTTTTGGAAATTGTACCAGTATTGTTAATTATTCAAGGCAAAGAAACAAGTTAAGACTGTCTGTCTTCACCATGTCAACAGGATAAAAGAGAAACATTGTTTGTATCTAGATGGGTATATTAAGCCCAGTCATAAATTTGGTAGAGAAAGGAGGGAAGAGTTAGAGGCATGCCTGAGACACATCTGGTCTTCAATGCAGAGATGAGTTTCCATAGTTAGAGCTATTTTATTAACTGGTTTAATTTGAAGTAAGAATACGAACAGAAAAATAATTGCTGCCACCCATACTTTCAGTCCTACCCCCTACCTCTCCTAGTTTTCTGGCCAAACCATATCTCTGCACTCCTTTGATATGCCTTATCCTTTTCTGTAAGAAGCTGGACTTGATCATCCTGATGGGTCCCTTCCAACTCAGTAATTTTTAATGGTAACATAAGTCACAATTTACTAATTGTGTGGTGAAGGGCAATGATAGTGTTGTACCAGCAGATTATGTAAATCAGAGAGAAGGGGTTTTTGTGTCAATCCAGTATTAGTTTTCTTTTTTTTTCTTTTTGATATTTTTTGTATTTTTTTTTCCATTTTAAGAACCTGTACCTGCTGAGTAATAAATTTTGTCCGCAGTTATTCAGCACAGAGGGTCAAATTCCACCATAAGCTTCAGATAGGAAATGGCAGGTTTCTGCTTGCCTCTTTTCTCCAAGCTTCTATTGTTCTAGCAGCAAACTCCCAATAAGTTTGAAAAAGAAAAATGATCTTTATTTAATTGCCTTGGACTAAAGTATAGAATTAAGCTTTATATTAAAATTATTAAAACATGTAATGAAGAACACAATTTTATGAAGACATGAATTCAGAAAGTTGCCATGAATTTTCTAGATGTAGCCTAATGAATAAAAATAATAATTTTCCTTAAATTCTGTTATCTGTCACAGGAATAACACATCTTAATAATATGAGTTTTCTTTAATTAGCTAATGTTTTGTGTATAAATTAATGTTGGCCAAATAACAAACATAAGAATTATAACACCTCTCTTCATAGAAAACTGAGCACAAGAATGAGACACGCATTGAAGAAAGCATGGGTGTGACAGATCATTATCTGACAACTATTTTAATAACTATTTTAATGACTGGTTACCTAATTGCATACATGGAACTATTTTAGTTGAGCTCCTTGCTGGTATCATATCTCTTAATTTTACAATGCTTTCTTTACAAAATCCTATGGAAACAATAGGATTCAATTCCAGTTCAGAGAGCAGGAAACAGCTTTGCAGTTCGGTGAAACTTCAAAACTGTTTTTATTTTACAAGATTTTACAAGTTGTGGCAAGATAAAGCCACAACTTTTTGAAAATGAGAGAGGGTATGAGATTGGAGTGCTCCAGTGAGGAACCTGGACTGCAAGGGAACCAGACTCTTGACATGGGCCTTTTTAAGTGGACTTAAATTTCTGTGGCTGTTACAAGCACAAGGCTATTCTCTTTGCTGTCTTCTGTCTCTGTCTCTCTGCCTCTCTCACTTCTCTAATATTGATCAGAAATTCTGTCCTGGAGCAAAGAAACCTTTTTCAACAAAAGTTTCATCTGAACTTCACTGAAAGTTGCAATTTCAATACACTGGCATTTTTGGCAGAGTTGACTAGCTCTACCTATGATTGCATATATATAAAAATCAAGTATCCCCTGCAGTAAGGAGCTGAGTAATCACATAGTCGTCAGCTACGCCTTTATTTTATTATATTTTGATGTATTACTTCCTAATAAATTGGAACTCATAAGTGATGTATTGCTTAATAAAACTCAAACCTGGAATTCAACACATCTGTGGGAAACAGGCTATGGGTAATCCTTAAGCTAAAGCTACTTAAGTTTGTGCTATACTGGATCTACCTCATTTTCACACAGAGTGTTATTCCCCCTGACTGGTTTGGTGAGTCAAAGAAGAAAAAGATTCTGTGACAAAGGCAGCCAGCAGCACTGAGATGGCAGTATAAGTTCTGTTCCTTTTCTGTTAGCACTTTGTACACAACCCATCCTTTAATGTTCAGTTCCAAAATTGGATAGCACATTTTCTGGGAGGATTTTCATCTCATCAATCATAAAGTTGACCTTAGCAACCGAGGGTGCCCAGTCATTTGTTTATAGACATGCTTACAAAGGTATTACACTGCTTAGCTGTGAAAGCTAAACCTCAGCTAGTGTGGTATGTAAAATCCAAGATAAAGTGGTTAATGTCACATTAAGAAAAGACTTTGATGGAATCAAAGGGAAGTGTTTCACCTCATTTGGGTATGTAATTTTGTTGAAATGATGATGACAGAATCAAACTGTATCTTGTTCATTAATACTGTTATTTTTAACAAACCCTTTAATCCTGGGGAATAGCTTAAAATTATTTTGATGAAGTATGTTATGAAAACTAAGCAGATGCTGCTCTTCCTCTACATATTGTACATACCCTAGTTCAGAGGATGCTTAGGCCAATACTGCAGGAGTTTTTTTTGAAAATTAGTTGCTCAGAGAATCAATCTGGCTGCAGTCTTACAGCAAAAAGATATTTAATGCACTTTTGTTTTAATTCTCCCTTTTGTCTTTTATTTTCTCTATAAAATATCAGTCTTTAACAAGTAAATGCCATAGGGAAATCCCATACCAATACCATCTGCTTAAAGATATAGTGTACTATATCTTTTAAAAGTACATGGAAATGGAGGCAACATTTTGAAAGAGCTTTCTCTCTCACTGCATTTTTCATTCACCACTACTGTGATTCCAGTGCAAAGACTGGATTTGCAAGAGAGCTACAAGTCTCCTTTATATAAACGATTTTTTTTCAGTTCATCAAGAACAGAGTTCACTGTGAAAACAAGTGAACACTTAAGTGAGTTTATATTTCAGTGTTCATAGATCCTAATAGTCATCCCCAGTGCAATGACCTTTGCCTAATAATGGTATAGCTGTGCAGTTTGCTTAATCTTATCTGCATCATAATAAATTGGAGCATATGCTGCAGCCACAATCATAATAAATATCAGCAGCAAAATAAATTTCTCACAGCTTTCCCTGAAGTACCATTTGCGATTTCCCCTCAGACCTAAAAAAGCACTTTCCTATCTCAACCAATCTTTCCAAACACAGAAGCTGTCAACAGAGAATCTGGCTGCCAACTTTGCTGAAAGTTTCCTGGTGCCCCAGTTGCAATGGGTGATAGACCTCCACAGGCTTCCCAGGGAAATGTGATCATTTCTTGCCCAGCCTTGTGTTCTCAGCACCATCCAATTAACAGTGGACCCCGACCAGCAAGGGTATCCAGCAGTGAATATTATTGGGAACCCAACTGAGCACCTGCTGTTAAGGTTTCCCTGTTTCCCTCTGCACTCTAAATACTCTCATTGTTTATTCATAGAGTCAAAGATTAAAGCCAGAGAGGACCACTGTGATCATCTAACCTCTAAGCAGAAACTTTTCAATTTTTTCAACCTTCTCCCTCGCTTGCCAACATTAGATGTGGATGCAGAATGCAGTTTACAGTGACCCATTTAGAACTCCACCACAGCCCAGTCCTTCTGGGCTTGCTCAGGTATCCTGGTTCCTTGTTCAGTGTTATCTGCAGTGAGTTTTGCAGAACTTGTGTCTGCTCTCCAGTCCAGTTTTGAGCCCTGTCCAGACACACTACCTCAGCTTTATCTCAGAGGAAAACTCAGCTCTTTTAAGAGATGTAGAGATCCTTGTACCAGAACTCAGAATCAATGAACTCCGTTGAAATTTGTGTAAATTGTTCAGACTTATATCTGAAAACTCACAAAGACTGGCAGCGTGAGTTTTTCAGACAGCCTTTGTTTTCTCTCTCCTCCTTTCTTTTTGGCTGTTTATTTAATTTTTAATTTGGGTTTAGGGTTTGGGGTTTTTTGCAATAGAACAATGCCAGTGTCAGTATCAAAAGTGAAACGTAGTTCAGAGCAGTCTAGGTTTTCATAGTGGTAAGTATCCACAGTAGCTCAAGAAATAAAGCTTGAGGAAGAAACCCATGAAGAATTTTTAAATGGGTTCAAAATGAAGACTCAGCAGACCTCAGGATGGCAAAAAACGTTTTTAATGTGACTAATTGCTACTGGAACAACGTTTTTAAACACACCTGGCACTTTCACGTGAACTGGTTTGTATCTTGATGATTCTGAAATGGGACTGTTGGCAGTCCCTTGTATAGATGTATGTTGGACTGCTATATTGTATGCTTAATTCTGGCAGGTCAAAGCCTGCCCTGAAGGATTCCATATATCTACTTAGATAGACAGGAGTTACTGAAATGAGTATGGCATTTAAAAAAAAGATACAGAATATTCTTCATACATTTTCTTTGCTGGTCAAGGTATCTGAAGGGTAGAAAAGTCTCAACAGTTGATAGCAATCAAAGGAGTTCAGGAGTCATTCATGAAAAGGGGCCTTTACAGACAGCCCAAGGGAATCTGTGGTGGAACAGGTGGAATCTGTGGCCTTTGGAAGACCCCATGCCAGAGCATGTCCCCTGAGAGAAACCACAGCCCATGGACAGCCTGCACTGGGGCAGGCTCTTGCAGGGACTGCAGCCTGTGAAGAGGGGCTCACACAGCATCAGGTTTCCTCTCTGAATCTGTGGCCCATGGGGAGCCTACACTGGGGCAATCCATTCCTGAAGGACTACACTCAATGGAAATCACCCACACGGGAACACTTCTTGAAGAACTGTAGTGCATGAGAAGGACCCATGTTGGAAGTGTTCATGAAGAACTGTCACCTATGGGAAGGACCCTGCACTGGAGCAGGGGAAGAGTGCAAGGAAGAAGGATCTCAGAGATGAGTGTGTTATGAAATGACCACAGCTCTCATTCCCCATCCTCCCTTGGTGGGGGATGTAGGAGAGTTATGAGTGAAGATGAGCCTGTTGAGGGGAGGGATAGAGTGGCTTGATGGGTACCAGGCCAGCCAAGGACAACCCACCACAATCAAAAAGGTGCTTTGAACACAAAGAGAGCTACAAGAGCAAAGTCAGGTTTGGCACCAAAATGGCAAAGCTGTCTTCCTTTACCAAGCACACCAAATGAGTAGCTGTGCTACTCTCTTCCAGGCTGCAGGTCTGGGTGCTGCAGCTTCAGGGGTGCAACTCTGACTGACACAGCAATGCCACAGAAGTCAGGCCTTAGCAGGTGACATTTCTGCTAAACTCATGGCTCTCCCTGGCTTTCTGAATCTCTTGGAAGAATTTTGCCTGGTGATTAGCATACATAACTGGGAATCAGGTTACCTAGGGCTTTTATTTCTAGCTAGGGCATAGGCTTGAAATGCCAGTGGGTGGGTGAGGTGACCTTTAGTGAGACATCTCAGGTTGTTCTGCTTCTTTGCTGTAAAATAGAAATACAAGCCTGTAGGGATGTAAAACATAATTCATTATTATTTGTAAAGCATTTACTGATCTGTAGAATGCAAATGTTCTACTTTTGAATAAATCTTATCCTTGTCTTACATTAAAGGTGTGTTATTCTTGCCTTTATAATAAAAATGAAGATAAAACAAATACTACAGCAAGTGATAGTGAAAATTAGTTGGTTCTTGCCCAATGCTGCATTGCAATTTCTATGCATCTACTAGAACAATGGGAATCCTTAAGAAGAGGAGGATACTACTTTTCTCCCTCTCTTGCCTTTCAAAACATTTTAAAAGCATTAATGTAAAGGGATGCTATGTAATATCTTACCAAATTTTATCACACAATTAAACACAAAAATGCTAATTGAAGCATATTAGCCATCTATGAGGCTTCAAATATGAGGCTCTCTTAGAACATTGAAGCATAATTTTTAGTTTAGCAATCATCTAGTAGTATATGATTTTTCATTTTCACTGTATCCCAATGTATGAATATTTTATTTGGTAACTAGATAATTTCACCATGACTATGTACAACTTTAAATCTTATTAAAAGCAATATTAAAAACAAGGTCTGACCAGAAAGCAAATAAACATTCTAGTGACAGCCTATTTTTGAGGTCAAGGTGTTTTTAAATCTTTTCTCACACAAAAATACTTTTTGCTTTTTATGGGCAGGTATTTGTGGTATAACACAAAGTTGTTACCCTTCTGCCACCTAAGTCAGAGTCTGAATCCATCTGAGTTTTGGGCTGCTTCTTTCCTTCAATAAGTCCTGAAGAATGACCTGTCAGAAAAAAGGTTGTCTTCTGCCATCACTTATTCTAGTTACAGTGTTATTTCTTTTCTCTCTATAGATTTTGCATTTCTTTGTGTGTAGTGGATCTTTTTGTCATCAGCAGATGGACAACAAAAAATGGAGAAAGGGGCTGTGAATAGTACTTGCAGAATTAAGCATATGAGTATCAAATACCTTTGATAAGCCACAAGGAGAACTTATAAGTGGTAAAGGGGTAAATCAAGAGATTTCCTAGCTCTCCTTTCTTTTTCCTAGAACAATGAATAGAAAGATTATTGTATTAGCACCTGAACTATTTTGTAGGTCAGACACAGCAAAAAGCTTATTCTTACGTACTCATGGATAACCCGCATGCAGTGTACTGTGACATCAGTGTGGAGAACTCAAAAGGAGGAATATTGGATCTTGGACAAATGTTAGGTTCTTCTTTTATATGAGATGGAAATTCACAGGGTTTAAAAAAAAATTGTAGTAAAATATGCAGGTACCTCTTCATAGGCAAAACCCTCTGAGTGCCAAGCAGCATTGATCTTTAATTATAAACTGGCATTATAACACCAGTAAAAGAACTCTGTAAAAGCCAATTTAAATACAAGGCTTCAGTAAATATTCTGCCTTTTCTGTGATTTTCTAGTCTGAGTTTCTTGTGGTGCATTTATATTTATACATCTATCACTTCATTAACGAGTTTTCGTATAAATTGACCCTGAACTGCTACTGTAAAATATAGCTTAAATGAAGTGTGGCTTTGAGACCAGGAAGATTATTAAAATATTAAAGTATATACATTGAATCATATGAATATCTTTCTTGCTAATATTTCAAGACTAAATACTTTTTGTCTGAAAGACAACCTTTAATGAACAAACTTGTGATCCAAAATGTACAAAGCTCCCTCTGGATCTGATTTTTCACTGGCTTCCATGCTTTAGTCACTTATACATCTGAAAAATGGATTTTAAATGGCATCATTTAACCTAGTAGCCTTTGACACTCATTTTACTTAAATACAGACAAGTGGTTAAAGTACAAAACAGAGGAAAGCAGCATCCGTTTTCTTTTCTGTGAAATATAAGCATGAGATGGTGGTAGAAATTAATATATTCTGTGTGTAACTAGCAAGCTCAATTCTTGGTGGGAAAGTGCAAAAATGAAATTAATTCCTTGTAAAACTGCAAAAAATAATGTCTCTGACTAAGCATTTTTGTACTCAAAAGAAACACCCACAGGAATTGCTGGGGACTCCTGCAAAAATATCCATGTTCCTGACTAGGGGATCACGGTGACTTTGTTAGGATTTTACCCTAGGTCCTTGTGTTTTTCATACCAATTGTCACTAATAAAAAACTTGTAAAATTCTTTTATTGCATACTAGTGAAGGGATAATCAGTGTCTTTTATTAGTACTAATGTTGATGAGAGAAAACTCTTAATTATGTTTAAATACGTACATGTACACCCATAGACTAATTCTGTTTTTACCATACAAGTCTCAGTAAGCTACTCAGTGACTAAGTACCATATAAGTTGCTCAAGATTTTGTGACCAGATGGTTCACGGGGCTAGAAACGGATTATAGTGCTTTCTAGCTCCAGATTGCCAGTTCAAATCTGGGTCAGGCTGACACTGTCTGAAAATTACTACTGTTTGGTGGCTTATGTGAAATAAGTTGAAGACCTCAATACACTTCCTAAAGGCTGGGTTAATATAACACAAATGTCACCAGACGATTGTTGGTTTCAGGGCTCAGGTGGAAGCACACTGAGGTCAGTGGAAAAACTTCCATTGATTTCAGTGGGTATTGAATTAGGTCTTAATTATGGAGAATGACTCCTTTGTGCTCTCAGAAGTGGTTATTTACAAGGGGAGAAGGATTCCCATGAACTGCTCCTGGGAGAGGAGTGGTGCTGCCAGCTATGATGAAGCAAGAGATTCTTATCTGTCCTTGTACTCATGGAGGATGAGTATGTAAGGATGGGCCCAGTCCTGACTGAAACACACTAATCTTCCTGAATTTAGGTAAGAGTAGGCTTATTCTGGCAGAGTGGTAGAGAGTCAAAACCTCTCTGAAGGTTTACATTATCATTCTCTTGTTAGGCTTGGTGCTGATCAACAGGTCACACAAATGGCTCCTATATTTTTTGCTGATCACCTCCCTCACCTAAGGATATTTTTGGTTTTGTTTGAAGAGCAGAATTCATTTGAATTCCACAGAGAATTACCTGGCTTCAGTCTAAAGTGCCTTTTGTCACCATCCTGGTTCCATTAGTGCAGCAATGAATGAGAAGTGACTTGATCCTTGGGGATAAGTGCCATCATAGGGAAGAAATATTAGATATTAAAAACTCTTTAGTTTAACTGACTGGGAATTTAAACCAGACAGGTTAACGTGGGAAATGAGACACAGTATTATCACAGTAGTTGATTAGCCAGTGGATCAAACCAGTAGGAAAAATTGAGGAATTGCCATTTCTATCACATTGAGTTCAGATACATGTTCAGAAGACATGCATTAATCAGATGTGCCACTGGACTATGTCCAATAACACTGTTTGCATTGTGACAGTAATGTAGTATTATTGCCATGGGAACCACTAAAAGAAATCAAACTGAGCTGTTAGTGTAGTGAACTCCATCTATTTACCCCTGCCTTCTGCTCTCTGTTGAGCTTGGATTTAGTCCTACTCCAGAGGCACTCAAGTACAACTCTGGTTGTATACTTTCTGTACCCTTTAAATAAAATTAATTCAAATTTCAAAATCAGCTCTTGGGTATACAGCTGAGAAAAAATGTCTAGCTCATTTGATACCCTTCTATGATAAGATCACCTTTTAAGTGCATGAAGGAAGATGTAGGATGTAGTTTTTCTGGATTTTGCTAAACCTTTTGATACCGTCCCTCACAGAACCCTTCTGTACAAGTTGTCCAGCTGTAAGACAGGCAGGTCTGTGGTGCTCTGGGAAGGGTTCCAATGAACACTCAGATAGTGACACTCAGATAGTGACCAGCAGTGCTCCTCAGGGTTCAATTCCAGAACCAGTTCTGTTCCATACCTTTATTATGATCCAGTTGAATGCACAATTAGAAAATTTGCTGATGATACCAAACCGTGAGATACTGCTGACTCTCTCAAGGAACGAGGAGCCTTGTGGAGAGATCTAAAGAGACTGGAGCATTGTGGAGACATTAATGCCACTTAACAAGAAAAAAAGTGCCAGTTTCTGCACCTGGTATGGAGTAACACCAGGCACAAGTATGAATCAGGAGGGGGATGGCTGGAGAGCAGCCCTGCAGAAGGACATCTGGGGTGCTGGGTGACGGCAGCTCCATGTGAGTCAGCAGGCAGGAGGGCAAAGCCCATCCTGGGACCACCAAACCCAGCATTGCCAGCTGCTCAAAAGAGGTGACTGTCCCACTGTGTTCAGAGTTCAGCCCCACCTTCAGCACTGGGTGGAGTTCTGGGCCCACCACTTAAGGATGTGAAGATCCTTGGATGTATCTCCAGAGGACAACAAAGCTGGTGAGAGGGCTGGGAGGAGTGTCCTGTAGGGAGTGGCTGAGAACTCATTTTTGTCTTGTTTGAGAACTCTTTTATTGTTTTGTTTGGAGAGAAGGTGGCTGGGAGGAGATCTCAATCCCTTTACAGCTTCCTGGGGAAAGACACTAGCAGGGGGATGTGCTGAGCTCTTCTCCTGTTATCCAAGGACAGGATGTGTGGGATTGGTTCGGAGCTGCATCAGGGGAGGTTCAAATTTAACATTAGGAGGTATTTCTTTACAGCAAGGGTGGGAAAACACTGGAACCAACTTCCTAGACAGGAGCCTGTCAGTGTTAAAAAGGCATTTGAACTATGCCCTTAATAACATGCTTTATTCTTAGCCCAGATCTGCCCTGAAGTGGCATCAAAGTTGACTAAATTATTGGTATGGATCCCCTCCAACTGGACCTGACCTATCCTATCCTATCCTATCCTATCCTATCCTATCCTATCCTATCTATCTCTCCTAGTTAATAAAACTATAATTTCTTTTAAAATCATCCCTTCTGTTTCTTCTTTATCAAAACTTTTATGCTTTTGTATTTAGGCAGATGCTGATGAATTGGGTATTTTACATTCTCGGTACATATTCTGAATGAAGTTTCAGTTTTGCTGTTGAATTGCTCTATTTTAGAGCTCCTCATTATTTTACCTGCCTAATTTTTAGCTTGGAGGAAAATAATAATCTGACCAGTTTATTGTTGATAATAAATTATAATAATTGATACTTTCAGAAAGCACTTTTCCAGCGGGAGAACAAAGAAACCAGATTTTGGGACTGGGCCATGAACAGAGTCAGCAAAGAGAAAACAGATAAAAATATTTTCATTGTAGATGAGGCAGTATGGGTGTTCAATTTAGTCTTGAGATTAAGAGAAAGATAATCCTCAAACACTATTTGTGTGGAGCAAAAAACCTGAAAGAAATAAATCAAGGAAAATTTATGGCCTTTGTCCAGGCTTTACTGTCTCAAATAGGAAAGCAGAAGTGTTTTAAATGTAGAACATACTGTTATAGTATGTTGTATATTCATGAAGAGATGAAATCACATAACAGAAAATTCACATCTTCATTAGGATATCATCAAGCAGGTGAAGAGGGGTGAGAGGCAGTTCCAAATTCAACACCAAACATTTGGATGAAAGATTACATTCCTATTACCAGAAGATATCAGACATCAAGCCTGCACTTGAGCTGTGATATAAACTTGGATTTAGAACATGCATTATTTTGATTTTTCTCTGTATTTATTTAGTAATGGATAAGTGATGACAATAGTGCTTAATGAGAATCATAGAATCATAGAATGATTTGAATTGGAGGAGATCTTAAAGATCATCATCTACTTCCAGTCCTGCTATGGACAGGGACAGCTTTCATTAAACAGTTTGATCAGAGCCCCGTCCAATCTGACTTTAAGCAATCTCAGACTTGGGGCATCCACAGCTTTTCTAGACATATGATTATGTCTTTTCTGTTAAACATAACTAGAATTTAATGAAGATAATTTAGATCATTTCAGCTGCCGTCTTTGCATGGGTATTAACATAGTATTGCCCATCAAAAAGTTTAGGGTGCCTGAATCATGATTTAAAGGGATCTGTAAGAGTTTTTAGATTTACACATGAGCTTGGGGAAGTCTGTTGTTCAGATTCCCAAAATGTTTTAGTGTCCTGTATTTAATTTCAGATGTATTATGTTTGTGTATTAATATATAATACACTATATGAAATGCCATTTTCTTTGGAAAGCAATTACATTCACATTTAGCCATATCATTCAGAACAGATTTACATAAGAAAATAATTTAAATGTGATATAATATCGTTTGATGAAATCTCACAAAAATTCTTCTCCTTTGCATTAATTATCTTTTCTGTGATACTCTCCCTCCTCCCTTCTTCAACTGTGCCAGTAATTTTTAAATTTGCTGATTGGCAGGTGTGATGAGTGAGAACACAGGATCTGTGTTGAATGATTACAAGTCCTGGGTACTTCCCTTGAAGATACACCTTTTCCCATATGCCTGTGTCATTTCTGTTTACACAATCAACAGCTGACAGAGTCTAATTGCTTACTGAGAGATACTGAAAGTCTTGGTGATATCACGGATTCATACTGCATTTTTCAGAATTTGCCTGACCTATAAAGAAGGAGGAGAAGAGACTTCATAATGTCTTCCTGAGGTGAACCAAGGTACCAACAAGGAAGGATTGCCAATACAAACCCACAAAATGGGTTATTTTGGGTTGGGCAAACACTATAGTTGCGTGATAAGGAGAATGCTATGCTACAGTAGAAGTTTTTTGCTTATAACATGAGACATACAGGATAGCTAATAATTTACCAACATATATTTGCAGACGTTCAATCATTTGCTGGGCTTTGCTTCTAATTATTGTTAAACTTTATCTGACATAAGTCTTCTTTTCCTAACTCTCTGCCCATTTATTTTTTCTTATTTTTTCCATTGCTTTTTGTAGGATTGCACTTAACATGGAATTATGGTTAAGGCCATGATGAATAAGCATATATGAGAGCAACTTAAAAGAGGAGGGTCATGTGAATCAAAGACTAACCAATATATTGGACATATATTTTAGCTGTGTTTATATATATTCATGCAGACAGTGAAAACCTGATCAAATGAAAACTTCCATCAGAGTGAAACCTCTTTGAGCATCAAGTGAGCCCAAGTAAAATAAGAAGACAACCACAGACAATCAGCGCTCTGGATTATAATGAAGTAAGACCTTGTTGGCCATTCTGTGTGGTAGCTCTCTCTCTCTTCTTTATGCAAAATGTGCACAGAACAAGAGCAGAGAACAAGCAGCTCAGAATTCTTTTGTTTTAACTCGTGGAAGGACAAATAAAAAGTCAGTCATAGATATCTCTGTGAAGACAGTACAACTTCTGCAAGCATTATTTTGCCATAATTATTGTCTCTCTGGGCTCTCTGCTTTAGTTTTAGCCACCAGCCTACATTAGAACTGAATTATTTCAAGTGTTTAATAATGGCCTGTTTCACAGTTTTGTGTGAAAAATTACCTGCATGTGGATGTCAGAATTCTCTTATAATTCAGACATATTCAAAATTTCATGTATTCTAAATTTAGCTGAAGAAAAATTACTGCCAAAAAGTCCTATTCAGTAGAATAGTCCCTCATGTAATATAGCCTTACCCTGTATATGATGATTTCCAGAAAAACAAGACCTATCAGTGAATGAAAAAAGATCCTTCTGGTTTTCATTCCTGTTTAAGAAAGATAAGAATTAGAAGAAAAACAGTCATTTGGACAGTGAAAACAGAATTTTGTAAACAGACATGTCAGCTTAACATTGCTGCTACCTAAATGGGAAAAGTACATGATATACGTACACAAAAATTGGCAGGTAAACATTGACTTTTCCTGCCAGACCTAGAAAATGGTTCAAAGTCACGAAAGTGCAGATCAGATGATGCTGAGTCAAACTTATTCTGGCCTGTCATTGACTGTATTTATGTTGTTTCTGATTGTTTGAAAATGGGCAGTGCCACATTGTGCCATGCATAGTCAAGTGCCCTCAAGTTCTACCACAAGAAGATGGATTTTGTCTACAGCCTTGGATTTATGTGTTTAATTGCTCTCTGGAATTGACTAAGTTTGTTTTGAAGATACAGGTTCTGGTTTTGATGATGGAAGTGTCTTGGATTAACTGGCAGTGTCTAAGACCTTGAGCAGAATAGACCAGAATTTATTATATGTAATGATCAGAAATTTGTTAACTCCTTCTGAAAGTACAACTTTCATTACTCTGGCTTTATGAAACTCCACAGGCAGCTAGTAATTAACACCCTCACCAAGATCAGGACTGATCTGTGGGTTGAAGACTAGGCTGGCTTCTAGACATATCCTCATGCATTTGTTTTTATTTACATGTAAGAGGAAGAGGCATAAACAGATGTGCAGGAAGCAGCCTGGTGATGGCTATGAGAGAGGTTAATAGAAAGTCTCTTGGAGATGCCCCTTGCCTCTTGTCCTGTTGCTGGGCATCACTGAGCAGAGCTTATCTCCCTTCTCTGACACCTCTCTTAAGACACTGATCTTATTCCCTCTCAGTCCCCTCTTCTTGAGGCTGAAAAGGCCCAGCTCCCTCAGCCTTTCCTCGTAAGAGTCCAGTCCCTTAATTATCTTTGTATCCCTCCACTGAAGCTGCTCCAGCAGCTCTGTATCTTGTCCTGAGGAGCCCAGAACTGGGTATGGCCTCCCTAGGGCCGGGTAGAGTGGCAACATCACCTCCCTCAACCTGCTGACAGTGCTCTACCTAGAACCACTGGGTTATTTCAGGCAAATATTTACTTCTCAGTAACTCAGTTCCACCTCTGTGAAACAAGCATGGAAATGTCAATCTGATGCATGCAGGGTTGCACAAAGTCTCAGAGATGCTGCAGTCCTAAGATGACAGGAGTGAAAGCATGAGCCATCTTGGAAATGTCCATAAAGGACAGGGTGGTTACAGTTTCTGTGTGAGAGCTCCACAATACCTAACTTCAGCAATCTTATTTAGATACCCTGGTAAGATATTGGAACCCCTATATTCCATACCTATCTAGTGGAGAAAAAAGCTGCCTCCAAAGGGCAATTAAGAACATAATATCAGTGAAGGTCACATCCTGAATTGTCATTGGAAAAGTTGTTAATTACACAGAAATGTTATTAAAATAACTGGTGAAGATGTGTGCATTTTGCATCATATACATCAGTATGCTACAAGTTAATACCTACCCCAGAGTTTCCTTACAATGTGGCTGCTACACTAGTCTTGCCTCTTCTCCAAAGACTGCCTTAGATTTGACACTAATAAGAGATTTGTATGGCTGTGCAAAAAAACAAGAACATTTTTAACTACAGAGTTTTCCCCAGCCATTTGGATTGGTCATGAAATTTTACATTGCTTCAGTTGATAACATCAAAAATATTCATACTACCCCAAATAAGATAAATATCAGGAAAACACAAGGAACTGGATAAAATGTTTTTAGCACAGCAGTATTTTGGGGCTCCCTGAGTTCCGTTATGTATTTTCTGAAGTATGGCATCTAAATTTCTTGCACTTGTTCAGGGCTTTTAGAAGGCCCTTGGTGATACATGAAGGATTTCTGTACACAGCTAACATGAATGCTGAAGGAAGAATAGACCCCTTCAGTTCCTTTCTGTCTGTGTAAATCTTCAGAGGTTCTCAGCTGCTTTTTGATATTCTTCAGAAATGTACCTGGAGTATGGTTGAGAATTTCAGTGTGATAATCCCATGTTGCTAGTGATATTATAAGCAATATTAAATGTCAAAAATAACAAAAGACAGACTGTCTTTTTTTCCCATTCCAGTCAAAGAAATAGTTATTCAAGTTATTCAAAACAGCAGCACATTTCACACGTTGTTGTAGAAATCTAACATCAGTGCTTTTTATTTTTCCTCTTTTTTTTTTTTTTTTTTTTGCATGCAGTCAGACTTAGCTGATTTGTACTTATTTTATACATATGTCAGGGTCACCAAAGGAAGTAAGTGCTAACCTATCTCATAGCATGTGACTTGACAGAAAATATTATAGGTCACAGAATCCAAAGCTACTGGCCACCCACTGTGTTGCATTTATTATTGGGAAGCCTCATATGAAAGCTGCCATTCTGACAAAGTCTGTGCACAGAGACCCAGTAGTAGCTGTCACTCTAGGAGAAATCAATTTGTATTGAACCTACAGAAAATACAAATAACAAACAAGTTTCTGGACTGCCAAATAACAGCCTAGTTAGGGCACATTATAAATTATTCTTATCCACATTGAGTTGGAATGAAATTCTGTGATGTGGCAAAGGGTTTATGAGCCATATGGGGCTTTGATATTTTTCTTTTTTTTTTTTTTTTTCTTCTTTTTTTTTAATGACCACAGACTTATTTGCATTGGTAGTGTGTGAGAATGTTGGAACAAGAGTTAAAGCAAGGCAAAAAGGTATTAGCAAGGCAACTGAGCTATGATGGCAGGAGTTATGGCTGTTCTGGGCATTGCAATTTTGGAAGGTATTCAACTGCCTTCTGAATTAAAAATCTAGCAAAATGTAGGCAGAGGATAGACAAGGAGCTGGGTATAAGGAAGGTGATGAAATAAAGATCAGATCTTATTTACATTGTGTCCAGCATTGAGTTCTTAGTTCATCCTTTTCTTATTTCTGGGTCTACTTTGATATGTAAGAAACCCCAGGTCTTTTCAGAATGCTGCTAAAAGCATCCTGGCATGGCTTCCTGGTAGGTTTCTTTTCAGGGCTCTGCAAGCCCTGATTTTGGATACAAATGCAGGGGGCCTGTCAAGTGTTAAGATCTAAAGTTGAACCAAGCATCCCTTTTCCATCAAAAAATATTATTAATCAGAAAATTATTTAAAACAATAATATTTATTAATTCTGTTAGATTTGGCAAGCTCTTAGAGATAACCAAAACAACAACAACAAAAAGGAAAATTTCTCTTCCAAAAATCTGTATAATTTCAGTCTTTTTACAAGAAAACATCTTAGTTTTGCCAAATGAGAGATTTTAATATTGTCCTTAGTCACAGATTCTTAGAAAGGTTTTGTAAAATATCACACAAACCAAAATATTTTGGCTGACCCACTTTCTCCTCTGGCCTCTTGAGCAAATTGACAATGTTTATTTCAAGGAGATCCAGGGTGGGATTTTTCTCTTTCTTTTCTTTTTTTTTCTCCTTCCCAACCTTTACGTTTTGAGCGGTGTTAAATCAGCTTTGACATATGTAGCTCTGCACTAAGATACCTCATAAACTCTTCCTGGTCTCAGTGTTTTATAATGGCTTTCCTGTTTTAGTGCTGGCAATTTGACCCCTTGCAGTTTGCAGTAACAGGATTAATTTTTCAGTTTCGGGCAAAAGGGACTTGTGTGACATGGCTTAAGTTGTAATCACACCCACCAATGAGGCTCCAGGTCTGCAAAAGCACACTTCTCTAGGGCTGACTGGATAAAAGCTGCAGATATCTAGAGCATAAATATATGGTTACCATGAAGACCCTAACCCAAATTCCAAAGCAGTGTATTTACTCCACTTACTACTTTTTTGGTATTTAGCTGCAATATTTTCTAGCTGCTTGTCTGCTGTTCTCCACCATTATATCTGTTCACCTCAAGTGGCTGCAGAGATTCATTTTTCCATTTCAGATGAAGGCCTAGTCTAGTCAACAACTTTGTACATGCTTTTTGAGTTAATGAAGTATATCAAGCCCTGTTGGCTTTTCTTTCTGAGCATGTTTGTGTCAGGACTGTGGAAAGAGGCTGGCTAGCAGGTGCCTTGGCACTAGGAGTGACAGGGATGCCGGTGAAGTATTGATGCTTGGTACTGCTGTCAAGAACTGGTCAGAGCTGCACAGGGATCGGAAGAGCAAAAATGGGATCAAAGTATTGAATCAATGAATCACTCCAGAATCTGAAACCTTTCAGTCAACCTGACCCAGAGGAGCTCTTGAGTTTGACTACATTTCTTAATGTTGTTGGGAGAGGTTTGATCTTCTTGGTGGCCTTGTGTAAGGTCTCCCTCACAAGATATTAAACTAGTTGACAAGTCCTTCCAGTAAAACTGATGCACAACATCTGTAGTATTTTGTCCTGCTCTTAATCTCTATTAAGAGATTACCCTGCAGGTGGCAAAATTTTGTACTTTAAATGGTTGAGCTGGTTTAGGTCGTGGGTTGCTTTTGGCTAGAGATTTCCAGTGGAGGATCTGTTTAATTCAGTATAGACACTATATGTTCCCCTGGTAGGGACAAAACTCTCCATCTCTCTCTCTCTCTTCAACAATGGTGATCTAAACATAACCAATTTTAAACATCTGTCTTCTTCATGTAAGAAGTGTGTTTCAAAACTCCATTGTGTGTAGTGGTTGGACAGGATGTAAAGGAGTTTACTGGTATACGAGACTGAATTTCTGAATTGTATCCCTGACATCTTTGTGCTGATACCATTAGGAATTTGGTTGGGTTGTTTCCTGGCATCATGCATATGGATAGAAACAGACCTGAGGTACAAAGGTGTAATGCTTTGTGTTAAATTTATATGTGAGATTAACGTGCCAGCCAATAAGAGTGCTATTAATTTTATTTGAGTGCAGTCAAGGAAGGACACGGATGTAAAATTTTGTAAAATTTGTATTCCAGGGGTCACTTGATTCATGCAACTTACTTTTTTTTCTGTATTCATGGGATACAGGGGCCTTTTCTGACCCCCTCCTCTGCTCATCCTGCATCTCAGGGAAGTCATAGTTACAGCAAAGCCTGCTGCAGTGAATTGCTGCTGAGAGAGCTTCCTGGCCTGCAGTGCTGCTGAGAGGATGCTCTGTGCTGCCATCAATAGTTTTCCATATGTGGAAAGTTTTCTGATGTGGAGCTAGCTTAGGTGTTCTTGCACTGTGCTGGCCATTGCTCAGGCAGAACTATGAACTGGACATCAAGGTTTAGCATTCCTACCACCTTGCTTTGCCAGGACTGAATTTGAGCGGCTGAAGATAGTGACTTTTTTTGGTATAGTCACAAATGCAAGCAGGATGTCCACTAAGAACATAAAATATTTAATGATAGTAACCCAGAAGAGGTGGATGGCTTATGCAACAGTCCTACCCCAAATTACTGTTGCACATGTATAATGAATCTCCTCTTCTGCTTTTCTCTCCAATGAAGCTATGAATATCTTCAATTTCTAGAAAAAAAAAGGGAAAAAAAATCCCTGGTCAACCCTGTGGTGCTAAAATAAATCTTTCTTTATCCTTTAAGCTATCAAGTTCCAGCTGTTCCCAGAGTTCACTGATGTGTCAGGAAGGAATTGCTTTAATACTTTCATAAAGAAATATTTGCTCATGCAGACTGTTAAGCTTTGACTGTTGTTCAGGGGACTTTGTCTCTCTACCACCACTGGCTGTTTCTCTTGCTCTTAAGCAGCTCACTTTGCTGCCCACCAATGATCCATCCTTTCCCAGCCAATATGTGTGATTTTCACATTCAGAACCCTGACTGCCAAAGTCAGATCATACCCTCATGACCCATATAAAATCTGTTATCAGTTTCTTCTTCTTCTTGTGAAATTTCAATTATTAACAAACCTTAAGATTCTGTTACACCAACTATTTAAAGTAATATTTTTTTCCCCCTTAAACAGTAGAAGCAAAGACATTATAGTGATTATTTTTATTCTGCAACCTAAGTGGATTAGGTTTATCACTGTTGGTTCAGGTTCCACAATAAAGTAGATTTATTTATTGTTAGCTTGGGTTAAAAAAGGGAAAGAGGTGTCCAAAATCCTTCCACACACATCTGTTAGATTAGAACACGGGAGCTCTGGTGCTTACTTTTTACTCCTTTGCCTGCTTCATTGCACTCAGGCTGGAGAGTCAGAATAGTGCTGGTGGGAGAGTACAACCACTGCTCACAGTGAATCATGGCAGGCAAGCACACAACTGACTGTGTAACGATGTCCTAACATAAAAATAAATGTCAGTATAGATGATGCAGATACATTTTCCAGACCTTTAGTACACAGATATGCAAATCTGCATGTCCTGCTCCTTGTAAGAACTAAAAAATGTGTTGGACACTTTAACAGTTTAACTATATTTTTTATTATTATTTTTATTTTTTACTTTTAGGATGATGGGTTGGAGGGCTGAGACTGAGCTGGGATGCTGGGGAGGACACTGAAGGATTGGAATTGCAGTCCCTGCTGCTGACAAATGCTTTGGGGTAGTAATTGCTGTACTTTCTGTTCCTTCTTCTCTTCCCTGTAGCAATGACTTGTACCCTGACCCCTCCCCAGGACCATCAGTGCCATCTGGTTGCCCACGAGCCTGGCATAAAGGGAAAAGAGACCCCTGGACTGCTCGGCTGCCCCAGCAACTCCTCAGGCCTCAAGCTGCTAAATGGTGACCTGTTCACCTGGCTTGAGAATGGTGCAGTGGGTGCTGGCAGGTTCAGAAAGACTGGGAAGATGGCAGCTGGAAGCAGTAGGATGTGCTGTTCCTACCTCTCTGCTACTTCTGTATGGAATCCCACAAATGGACACAGGTCTGCAAGACTAAGGTGTGCATGTCTTGAAGGAGCTGAATGGCTGAACTAAAGTTGTGTGTGTGAATGTTATTTTGTTAGTCAAACACTTTTTCTCAAAAGAAACAGGATTTTCTCTGGAAGCTGGGGCAAAGCTTGATTGAGAAGTGCATTTAGACTCAGTTTAACTGGTTAATCTTAGCAGTCTCATAGGACATATTTTTAATTTCCTGCCCAAAATGTCTGTGTGATGTGTGGCATGTTTTTAAGCAGAAGATGTTTTCACAGAAGATGCACTGGTACTTCTACAATGAGCATATATCTGATTTGCAAAGTACCCTGAGATGCTCTACATTCCTCATGGGAAATATTGTCTCTGGTTTGCATTTCTCTAAGGTTGGTGGATTAATTTAAAATCCTGGGAAGTTCTACATGGTGATTTTGTAGTAATGACTGCTGGTTACATAACTTTTTAGTATGTCAGTTAATTCTTGCCTCATGACAGGTCAGTTCTCTTACATCAGAGTTCTCCATCATTGGCTTGACATACAAGCATTGACTCTGCTTTTAAAAAAGTATCTAAAACACCATACATAATTATTTTCAGTCATATAGTCATTTTTCTTCTATGAAGAGATCCTATGAATTTTGCCTACTATAGGCACAAGACATAATTATCAGAACAAAATTTTCTAGAGTTTTGTACAATAATTTCTTTGTTCTTATTTTTTTTGTGAGCAGGAAAAAACCCCCACAACAACATCACTTTAAAAATCATCCACTTTGAATTGTGAACTACAATTCATGAATCAGCAGGAACATGTTAGAGTGAAGTGTTGATAAACATTGTACATGATCTGCTGGCTGCATTTAACACTACAGCTGATTTTCCTTAAATTTGGGGAGAAAACTTCAGGTTTTAAAACTATATTTTTATGGAAATTATTTGTTATTTCAGTATTATGCACTTTCATTGGAAGCACAGTGAACACTTTACAAATCTCTGGATTACACAGTAATTTTACTGAGTATGTTTACATGGAGACACTGAGTCACACCACACCCAAATTTAAACCTGGATGTGAAAGAGTCTCTGGTGGAGCTCTGAACAGGGCCCTGGAGCTCTCATTTCTCTCTATACTGGACTGCAATCAGTTTTGCTACCTTTAGTATGCATTCCACATCCACAGGACGGCCTGGCATCTCTGATGTGATAGCTTAAATCTTTCAAGCAAATATTTATGTGAGAAACATGAGCAATTTAACTGCAGAGCAATAGTAGTTTGGGTTTCTATTTCCTTAGAAAAGACAAGGACCAAGCTCTTACCAGATTAAATAAAAGCCCACTTTCTTCTTTGGGTTTATGCTGTTGTCTGGGAAAGAATTCATACAGGGATTTGGCCTGTTTTCTGAATCATGATCTTCTTTGAGGTTTACATATTGTTCCTGTTCCACCCTCCTCTCAGCTAAGTTGAAACTTGATTTCCATGATGTCTTTCATCTTCCTGAACAAACAGCAGTTGCTTTTGTTGTCCTCTGTAGTTTTCCCACCTGACTTCTCTCTGTCTTGAGCAGCTGAGAAAACTAGATATGCCATTTCTGATTCAGCAGGGGTCTCATTTTTACTGTGCTCACCCATTTCCCTTAGTTGTTCTGGAAACAAAAACTTCCTTTGCCCTGTCTTCCCTTATGGCATTCTTCATTAAAGACTGTCATTCTTCTTTCATTTACAATATGATTTACTATATCTGCAGTAATTTCATCGCTTCTCCAATACCTGGAGGCAACTTCAACACAAACTTTGTAGCTGGCATATCTCTTTGCTGTGCTGCTCTTTAATTTCCCATTGTCTTCTGGGACACATAGAGGCCTCTTTCTGCAGTCACTCCATTGTCACACCCTTCCCTCTGTGACTTTGCAGCAAGAATTCCCATTTATTCTGCTGGAAGAATGGAGTCTTTACTATGATAGATATTGCAACAGCTGCTCTTTTGGCCCAGAATTCCACAGACCCATGAGAAAAGCAAATTCATTTATGTGTATGCTAAACAACTACTGCAACCAGTACCCCACATTTTATGAAATGTGATGTCAAAGGCTTTCAGAGGTGGATGTTTATTAGTGCTGGAGGCTGGACAGCCCGAGCTGCAGGTTTGCTTCTATCATTGTTTCTTCTGCCTGTCCCAAGTGCTCTGCACTGAAGCTGAATGCACTCGAAGGACCAGCACTAGTGTCTGTGGGCTTATCTCTCCTGCCTGGGGGAATCTAGGGCATTATAGTAGTTTAGCCTCTCTTAGCTAAGCCTAACCTCTAAAATCACAAATAAAATGTATTGGACAACCAGCAAGGTATTTATTCCATTTGTGATACTCACTTGGCCCTGAGGTTCTGCTCTCTCCTTCACATACTGCATAGTGCCACAGGGAAGTGTATCCTGGGATCTAGAAGAGAGTCAAGAGGAGAGAAGGACCCAATCCCATCTGTTTCTTTGACACCACCACCAACCATGCAATAATAGTTTTAATATCACTCCTAGACCATGCAAGAGTCCAAAGCTTTTAAAGAAAAATGTAATGCTGAGATGAGGTGCTATAGTCAGTTGTTTTGTGTTTTAAAGATCCTATTATTATCAAAAATATTGTAAATTATAATTTCTCTATTAGTCTTTTGGATTGTTAATAAGAATAAAATTTTCACAGTGTAGATTCTTTCATCTTTTAGGGGTCCCAAAAGCTGTACAAACAACATACAGGAATTGCTTCATTCTGTGCAGAGTTGCAGTCATCTCCAGACTAAAATACAGTAAAGCTTTACATTTCTGTATAAATTTTTAGAAAGAACATTATCACAAATGTCATTGCAGTAGAACTGCAAGGGGTACTTTGGTGTGTAGATGTAAATTTCTGGTTGGAAAGTGATGAGGATAGCTGAGCAGTCTCCCAAACTGCAGCATGGGATTGTCAGTGTTTCTGAGCTCATTGCATCTTGCCAAGGAGCAGTGTCCTCCAGCATCAGGCTGCTGTTTCTGCTCAGCTCTGACTCAGAAAGGAGAATGTCACCTTCTGAGTCATGGGTGTCCTCTGTCATCTTGGGTTTCACTGGAAATTTTTAATGCATGCAGAGGTGTAATGTGGAGTCAGACCAGCTTGTACTGCAACACAGAGGGACCCCAGTTAGTCCCAATGGCTTTGTGAATAAGCCTGATGCATGATTTTCCAGGCAGAAGCAGAACTGGATTGTGTGTGCAAGGCTCCCCTTTCAAAGCAAACTTCTCTACAGACTGAGCCACTGTCCCCACACTCTCCAACTTTCTCTTAAGGACCTGGGCTACTAGCTTTAATTTAGGTGGTGTAGAACATATTGCTGCTCAGCAACTCACTGAAAGCTGCGATCTAGTGCCATTAATTATTTCATTTCAGTGCCTCATCGGCTCCTGATGTGCTGGCTGATACATTAATAATGTTTTTCACATGCATTTATCACTCCCAGGCTTCATGCAAATGTTATGGGGACTGCAGCTGGTTTGCAAACCAGGTAGAAAGGCTGAGGCTGAGCTTTGCAAGCAGAGGCAGCTGCAAAGAAGGATTTAATCTTAGCCACAGACTGAAACCATGACTGCGAGGTTAGATATGTAAAAGGTCAGTGCTTTGGACATGGAGGCAATGGCCAAATGGCAAGTGGTGAATGTGTGCAGAGAGGAATCCTAGGGAACTTAGGGACTTGTATACATTGGCTGCTTAAAGCCAAGCCCACTTGATAATGTAAATTCACTCACTTTACTGCTTTGAACAGGAAGTGTTGTTTTATAAAATACTAAATTTTAATAATTTGACCTAAAATCTCTCTCACTGTCAATGAATGATAGATTCAGTGGATAATTACACTAATTTATTTCAAATAAATTTCAAATGAAAATTATATACTGAGGAGAGACTTGATTTAAAATCTTGTTGTTTTGTCCCTCATTTGAAAACTTGTTTGCAATTAGTCAAGCTGTCAGATCCCCAGGGAATGTGTTTGTTTATTTATTTATTTTTATTGAGGAGTTGTGGGGGAAGCAAAGCTATTTCTCTAAGCAGGTGGGAAAGTCTGTGGTAATCCTTTTGTGCAGAATGTTTCAGATCATAGCTCACCATGAGATAGCTATTACATTTTGCCTTAGTATGTTTTTTCCAGTGGTACTAGTGTTAATCACAGGTCATTTAGTGGCTGCAAGTCCTTTTAAAAGGAACCAGGGGCCTGAAAGTAGATGCAATCTTTAAATCCTGCCTCTCATCCTTCCCTCCCCAGAACTGTGAGCATGGAATTGCCTTCTTCATGTCCTTGGGACTCAGCTGGGGCTGGTGCTGAGCAGGGGCTGTGTGCTGTGCCAGGGCCAGAGCAGCACAGCAAGGTGTGATGCTGCAGTCCATGCCTAACAAGCCTCTAGGCCACAACACTTACCCAGAGAGTTAGAAGAAGAGATTAACTCTTTTATTTTCCAGGAAAGCACTCCAGCTGCCTGGAAGGAAGCACTCTTCCTGCTCATTAGGGCTGTACCATCAGCAGGGACCAGAACAGGAAGATTCTAAGGGAAAGCAGGACTTACATGCAAGAAACTCACTTGTCTTGCACAAGGGGCCATGTTGTATTTCATTGCCTGTTGATATATGACTGCTAATGTAATTCACTACAGGAAAAAATACAGAACTCATTCTGGGAAGGGCACAGCAATCTCTCCCACCAGTGGCTTTACTACAGAGGTACTGAACTCTTTTCTCTGCTCCAACCCCTTCCTTGTTACTAACTGTTGTTACCAGAATTGGGTTTTCTCCTTTTTTAACCCCCTGTCCATTTTCATGTTAGATTTGCCCTGGTCTTGCTGAGGGATCACTTCATAGTACACTTTTGTATAGCAGTCTGGAGTAAAATTTAAGCTATAAATTTTAAAAAGCACAAAAAATCATAGGGATGTCTTAAGACATGGTCAAATAATCACTGTCCACAGTGCTTGAAATGTTATTGCCCTGTGTTTTCTGATGCTGCCCCTAAAAGTCAGAAAAACTGGGTTCTGTTTCAGATGGTTCCCAGTCCATCTGAAGCCAGCAGGGTTAAGTTGGACTAGGAATGCAAAGCATGTTGAAGCATGGAGAAGCTTCTATGGGTCAGGACTGCCTTTTAGAACACCAGGGCCTGTATGATGTTATTAAAGGGTTATCAATTAATATAAGAACCTTCAGTTCTGGAAAACAGATGAAAACATGCAAATAAACCAACATACAAGTGAAAAGAAGGGAGAGAGAAGACGGATTTACACCCTGCTGAATTCTTATTGTACAACAATCTAGAAAGTAGCAAATAGAAGAAAAATCATGGGCCTTCATTGTCCTTATAGCATTAGTGAGAAAATGCTGATAGCAGTTGCAATGATTTTAAATTTGTGGCCAGACAGTAAGAAGAGGGCTATGTAAGCTTGCTTGGTCTTAGTGCCAGAAATTGCTTTTTCTTACTGCATATCAACAGAAAAAGAGCTATAGATATATCCCTGGCAAAATCATCCCATTGAAGGCAAGATACCTTTCTGAATTGCAGAATGGCCTCCTTAAAGTAAATGGGCCATTAGTGATTGAATTCAATCATCCAGATGATAGCTCTAGCTGGCATGGGGGCTGAGTGCAGAGTGACAGATTTTACTCCCTGTCGTGGGCAGTCATCAAGAGCTCTCCAGAGACAAGGAAGGAGGTGCTTGCTGGCTCACCCTGAGAGATGGCTGCATCATGCTTGGCTGTGTGCTAGCTGGGATGTGTTAGTGGGGGTGGTGCTGCAGTATGTTGGCTTTCCTGCACATCACAGCAGCCACGAGGGATCTGCCCACAAATGGGCAGTGGGGAGGAGAGAAGCCATCCCTGTGTAGCTGCACTTTTGTGGTTGTCTCAGCCCTCTGAGGGTCAGCCACCTCTGAATGGGCAGTGACTGCAGCACAAGGGCAGGGGTCATGATGGCCTGAGCCCTTCCTTCATGTCCTGGTGCTTTGTAAATGTGTACCTGGAGCATCAGGCACAGCAGACCCACGTGTCTGCCCCGTGATCACTTTCTGGGAGACAGCCACCCATTTGTTTTCTGTTGGTTTGCTTGTCTGCAGAGTCTGGGTTTATTGACACAGGTGAAAAATCCCAAACTGCACCTTTTCATAAAATGGTGAATTTTATTTAAACCCAGTCACTTAGCCAGTGCAGACAGGTTTGGAAGGACAGGAGGAACTGAGAGAGCAGCAGCAATCAAGAGGACCTGTGGGGATCAAAGCAGCCCCACTCAGTGCCCTCCTACCTCCAGGTTATTTCATCAGCCCTAGACTAGCAGCAGGGAGGTTATTTTGTCTACCTGGAGACATGGATTGATGTGCCTCGAGGGATGTGCTGCAGGAGAGAAGTTTGAGATTACTTACCTCTGACTGTTTCTGTGATAAAGTGCTGCAGGATCAGAATTTCCACTGGCTAAAAAACATGACCATTCAAGAAATCTGCTGGACAGTCGCAAAAAATTCACATGGTTATCTCTGTCTGAAGAGAGTCAACTGACTTTATAAGGAAAGCATCGAATTTAAGCCTGCTAGGAACCAAATCCACTTGTTACCTACATAGTAGATGCACAGACACACACCAATATTTATTCTGCCTGAAGGGTAAACACAAGGCTCTCATCTCTGGAAGGTGCAAATCTTAAAACTAGTAAGTTAGTGGAGGAGATGCTGGGTAACCAACACAAAAACAGTGCTATTGGCACTAAATTCACATTTTATAGCTGTGATATTAACATAGGTGGGCTACAAACAAAATCAGAGCTTGCCTTACTGTGATAGTGACAATTTCATATTATCTTTTTTCTTCAATTTGAATACACAGGCCAGCTGGACTTCCCAGTCCATTCCTACATATTTTCTAATTTGACAATAAAATTATTAAATTGAGTAAAAAATATTATTTCCTGTAAAATATATTATTTTAGCTCTGTTGCTTGACAGTGCTCATTTAAATAGCCATAGACTTTTGGAGCAAACAGATTTGGAAAAGAAGAGCTGGCCATGAAAAGCTACCATTTCACCACAAAAAAATCTTCAGGTTTTCTTTGTAGGCAAGAAATGGCCCTGTGTGGATGATAACTGTTCTACAGACGTAGCTCTGCATTGTCCTCTTAGGCAGCCTCCCTCCCTAGGTGTGATTGTAAGCTAACATGCTGCTGTAAAATCTGGCTTGGGCTGCCAGGCCTTTGATTAGAAACAACCTGAAGGATTGAGCTGGATCAATAGAGTCAGTTTTAATTAGGGTATAATAGTGAGTGTCAAAAGCTTCCAGACTCTGACTCAAACAGAATAAGGAAGGATCAGGAGCCAACCTCAAAGGTGAGTAAAAAAGTGAGCTTGTAGTAGATAGGTATTTTGAGATAAATGAGAACATCACTGCTAAGGTTTAGGAAAGCCAAACAGCAGCAAAGTCAGCAGCACGCAGTCTGGGATCTTGGCATAAAAATGACAATAAACATTTTTCCCAAGTTGTTTTGTAGATGCTGAGCTTATTACTGGTGAAATCAGCAGCACCTCAGCCTGGGTCCTTCTCTTGTGCAGAGTGGCTGCCTTCATGTTACATTAATCTAAAAAGGCAGAAACATTAGATAGCACCAGAACATGAACTGAATTTTGATAAGTGTTTGCTTTTAAAAGGTTACACAGAATTTGATTGCAATCAGCAGTTCAGGGTATGCTAGTCATTTTCAGACTCCTTCCATGTGCTTTGATATTTGACTATAGGTACCTGCTCAGTCAGAATTTTCGTAAGCAATTCAGATGTTCAAACACAACTTTTAAGGGCCTGATTTCAGTCCATCTCCTTGATTAAAGTTCAGGTGTTTCACTAGTCATTAACCCAGTTCTGTAGCAATGTCAAAGCTTTGCCTTTTGGCATATTTCTATGGCTATGATGTGGCTTTTCTGATAGAAAGTTCTTGCAACCCTTTGTAAAATACATGTTGAAATATTAACCCACACTTAATTTTTGTTATGTTGAAACAGAATTTGTCACAAGTGCACTTGGAATATTATTTCTTTTAACAATTAATTTAATTTCTTTTAATGATAAAACTTTTATGCTACATGGCAGTATTGGGGCCTTTGTTTACGTAATGTTCTGTTGTCCATTAAAGTTCTGCCAGAATAAATCAAATCTTTATTTGCTGTTATTATAAGTATTTGAAAATTAGATCAGAGTTTGGGTGCTTGCCCTTGATAAGAAAATAAGTAATGATTATAATTAATCAAAAGGCAAATACCTTCAAGAGGTTGGGAATTTTGTTATCTTACTTTACAAAAAGTAAGAGAAATCGAGCAACCAGATGGGCTCCCAGCCAAAAGGGTATCATATTATAACCACATAGGTCAAATTGTTTGCCTAGTCCCTTTATATTCATACGTACACATAGAATAAAATTTTTCCAGTTTAGAGGAAAATGTAATAGTCTATATTTATCCACTTTATTGTAGCTGGTGTTTTATGATACATTTTTATATTTGACTGTGGACATGTGTCCTTTCATTAGCTGCAGCTATGTTGCCTTGAAGAAGTTCTTGATCTTTAGCTTATTCTCAAGCACTTATTGCCGCCACTCTTTTGGAGACTGCAACTTCCAATCTGCTGGTAGAGCTACTTGTGAAACTCTACCCATTTCAGCCAAACTAGGTTAGCAAAGATCTAATATTTAAACTGTGACAAGTCCAATGAATTAGATTACTTTGAAGGGAGAAGCAAAGCAACTGTATTGCAAATATCCATCTGTCCCCATCCTGTGAAAAATTCCTGAAGCCCTCAACCACACCAGACAGAGAGCCTGAAGAGTTAAGCTTTGTGAAATTCTGTGGCCAGATAGTAATTAGTTTCTAATGTCCCTTTTTTTCTCTGCTGAGTTGCAAGAAAAAGAAAAGTTTAACAGTATGGTTAAGTGAAATATGAAGAACACTTTTTCACATATACAGGGTGGAGGGGAACAGTAATGAAATGGAATAATAGCAAATGCAAAAAGCTTCACATAATCTTAACTGCATCAAATTAGTCTCTGGTAACAGCAGTGAGCCAGGTGAAATAGTAATAGGTAAAATAACAAAGTTTTCTCCAGAACAGGAGGAGCAGAAGGAGAGTTACCACCCATTTTTGCAGATGAAAAAGAAAAATTATTCTTGGAAAAAAATATAGCAAAAGGAAAGTCAACAGTAGGAAAAGTAGCATCAGTAAGAATGTTTGAAGCAAAAGCTCTACCCAGGAAGTTAACAATGTGAAATGCATGGAATCATGTGCTTAAACTTTTCAGAGGGCTGCAGAAGCCTGCCTATGGAGCTCACCACTGCACAAGGCCTTGGATGTTTTTCAATCTATAATATGTTCTCATTTTTCCCTCTAAATTTTCAAACAATTAGCATAGAAGGGAAAAATGTCAGCAAGAAGCTGTTGTAGCATGGCAGGTGATATTTATATTTTTTAGGTTCTGAAAGATAATGGCAAAGGGCTAAATCCTGCCTCTTTTCACACCATTGTCTGTATCCGATTGGAGTAATCTCAGCATTATTATTGAAATTTCATTCTTTTTCAAATTAGCAGAAGTCATTTTGTGGTGTTAGCAAAACAGAGTAGAGGTCAACAGGGTTTATGAGAGGAAGGGAAGAGTAGGCTGAGGATCCACAGGGTAGGGACAAGAGCAAGCAAGCAAGAAAATCTGACTATGCCCAACAGCAGCCTCAGTGCAATGCGAACTGGAGAAACCCAGCACAAACAGAGTGCATAAAAAATCCAGTACTCTGTGACAGGCCACTTAACTGACTGAATACAGCACATTTTAGGTTAGTTCTCTGTAATTATAATTATTATTTCATGACAGGTAACTAACTTTGATCCTGCATTGTTTTTTATAATATTACGCTGTTATAGCAGTGCACATGTAGTTTATAAAGTTTTACACATTCTTCAAGATCTCACCCAGGTGAGGGGTTGGACAGGAGGTGTGGGCCAGGTGCTGGCTGAGGTCGGAATTTTGCAGTCAGGATGTGTCTTCGTTTCAAAAGACAGTTGTCTGCTAAGGAAGGCAGGAGCTTCCCCTGAAATGGGAAATGTAAACCCCCTCCCTTTGAATTGTAATAAATTTTAAATTAAGGGGCTCTCAGGCAAAAATATGGGAGCAGGAATAACAGTTCTTTACCAGAGAAGAAAGTTAAAATGAACACTGCAGTAAACTAAAACACCACTGACAGAGTCAGAACACAACCTGACACCCTGTTGGTCAGGGTGTTGGCAGCATTCCAATTGAAAATGTGGCTGCAGTTTTCCTGGAGTGTCAGGTGTGGTTCTGCTGGAGCAGGGATCCTGTAGAAAGGTGTAGCCTTCCTCTGAAGATCCAGTGGAAGAGGCAGCTGTTCCTCTGGGGAAATCCAATGGAGAAAGCCATGCTGGTGCTCCAGAATCTCAAGACTATATCCAGGTAGGAATGCTTGGGCTCCTCCCTCTAGGTGGAGCATCTCACAATGGGATGCTATTGTTCTTGTCAGTCATGCAGTGACATTCAATAACCTGTTATCAGCAGATGTCTCCCCAGAGGGAGGAGTAGTTGTGGAAGAGATAAGGAAAACTGCCCACTTAAGACAACTGCTATACAGACAGCAAACAGAATACAATTTGTTTGGCAATCCAGGACATGATGGGAGCTGTTGAGCTTGGAAGCAGGGAAGAAGCAATCAGAGGGTGAAGCCTGGGCTAGTTGGTGGAGCCCATCATGATACTGTGAGAGCCATAAGCTATAAAACTATGGAGAAGGGGGAATGTATGTACAAACTGCTGCAGAACAGCCCACCACTGCAGGACCCCTTGGCTGAAATTGTGGCTCTTTTGAAGACATGAAATTTACCCTTGAATTTAAAGTAGCAAGAATGCCCCCCTTTCCTATTGACACTACTTTGCGTGCTAAAAGAGAAGCACTGTTAGGTTTTGCTAAGTTTTGTATTTCTATTTTTCAAATCTTCCGTAAATGATAAAAATAGACTTTATTTTTTAATTGAATGCACATTAAATTGTTGCGTGATTATGTATGGATCACACCCTTTATGAAAGCTAAGCACTGGAAAACAAAGAAACAAGTATAATAAATTCTTATACTTTGACATTTTAAACAAATTCATTACTTCTATGAAGTGCAAAAGAATTAATTCTCCCTTGCCAAACAAATTCACTGTCTCATGACCAGTAGGCTTTTAGTATACAATTTTCATTTTGCCATCTGATATTTTTAAGTGACAACATTGATAAGGAAGCTTTCATTAGTAAGCTTTGTTTAAATAATTTAATTCTTGCAGAATTACTTTTAATCTTTAATTAGCAGGAAGACCTTGATAACAGAATGGGTCAGGTCATTGGCAAAAATAGTAGAAACCAGGTATTTCAACTAAAGTTTTGTCACTTGCACTGTCCTTTTTTAACTAGAAGTTTTTCAGAAATAAAAGAAGATAATCTTGAAGTATTAGGCAGCTTGTTTCAAGACATTATTGGAATTGGCTGTTTTTCCTTCTGTCTGAGCTAAGAATTTTGATACCCATGGTTGTATCAAAACATAGCTGTCTTGAATATGAATGTATGTCTGTAATGCTGTGATTACCTGTAAGACTCCCCCCCCACATTTTTGTCTTATTTGTCTGACAAATCTCTCTCCTAACTGAAGAAAAAGAAAATTATGCAAAATCTTAACTGTAACTTACATCTAAATTTCTCATTTTTGTGGTTACTAACAGGAACAGAATGTTGTGTTGTTTAAACAAATCCCTAGAGACTGAGATAAAATGCTTCCAAAAGGATACAAATTGCTCCTGTTAATCTCAATGGCATCTTAACTGTGATATAAAGTAAATTGAGTTTTGCTGTTTAGCCTTTCTTACATAAGAAGAAAGTTAAAAAGTGCCTATCAACCAAATTGATAGGGATAAAGTAAAAAAGGAACAAACGAATGACACAATTATGCCACTACCTATGGAACTTGTCTACACATGGTTTCAGCATACAAGAGAAGAATAAAGAACACAGGAAGATTAAAAATTGAAGTACACATGTAAAAAGAAAGGTCACCACTGACACAAATGTGAGACAGAAAAATATATATCACGTAATTATCCAGTAGAAGGACTTTACATTTTTTTTTCTCAAGTTCTTTTGATTCTTGAAGTATTAGCTAAGGTCAATACAGGTTGCATAGTTGAGAACACCTGTAAGTGAAAAGTCAAACTATACCCCTAAAATTAAGAGAACCAAAGGAAATGGAGGTTAACCTATCCCAATATTTAAATACCAAGAAATTCTGATGACAGCCTTTAACTCCCAGAATTTCTTGACTGAAAAGTGAACAAGTATCTTCACAGAACCAAAGAAGCTACTCTGTCTTTAAGGTGGAATTTGCTTAGTAAGCTTGACTACATAAGTGTTGTCCAGAATGACGTCTCATTTGTAATCTTTGCCAAGAGTTTCTGATTAAAATCCTGTGGACCTCATTAACAAGAGAAAATTATATCAGCTTTTCAAATTTAGGGAAATTATAAAACTCTTGTGTAAACTAAAGTGAAAACTTCCCAGATTAAAGAAAGGATCTTTTTAATGTGCATAAATTCTTCAGTCTGTGTATTAGGACAAAGTTCTTCACAAAGAGAGTGGCTGGGCACTGGAACAGGTTCCTCAGAAAAGAGGCAAAGCATCATCCTGACAGAGATCAAAAGTATTTGGACAATGCTCTCGGTCACATGGTGTGAGTCTTGGGACTGACTCGTGCTGGACCAGGAGATGGACTTTGATGATCCTTGTGGGTCCCTTCCAACTGAGGATATTCTGTGATTCTATGATTTTATGATTTATTCAAACCTGATGACATAAAATTATCAAGGCAATGACACTTTCCTGCAATTAAGAACTTGAGATGTTAATCCAGATTCTCTGTTCTACTGCTATTAAGGCAATAAGATATTTAACAAAAATGATCAAAAATAAAATTAACAATATCGTGAATTAATTTATTGAAATATTCTCCTGTGGGCCCCACCTTTGTGCACAATTTCACTCATGGATAGATCTTCTCAGATTGTGTACCCACTTGTGTCACAAAATACATTAAAAAGTGAACAAAAAGAATCTTGAGACTACAGGAAGCCCATGATATCTCCCAGTTTCCAGAGCATATGGAAGCTACAACCCTTTGTACTTTACCTCTACCCTTGCAACTGATAGTTCATTAATGCAACAGGACTTGTGTAGCAGTGTATTTTATATTACAAGAATATCATTTTGCATAATTCAAATGAAAGGATACGCCTTTGTATCACATGTATTGAAATTTAGAGGACTTCTTCATTTTGGAATGACCTCAGAGATAACCTAGAAGTAGGGAGATGGAGGACAACACTGAGCTGATATCTTCTGATCATCCACCCTAATCATGAAATTCAACATGCTGAATTAAGTGCCCAACTCCCCAAGGCTGAGACATTTCTGTTCTCTGGAAGCTGATAAGCAACAGATGAATATAAAGAATTCCTTCACTTCAATGAAAGCCAACTCTACATCCAGTGGAAGTGGCAAAGAGAAGGTCTCTGAATCTGGTTCCTAAATCAGGTTTTGGATGTGAACGTCCGTCATGGACCGGTGATTTCGTTTTTTTCACATTCAGGTTACCACTGGTTGGAAATCAGAGACTCCAGTTATGTTATTGCATGTGATTTGAAAAGCAGTCTCAGAATCTGCACAATTCAAGGTGACTGTATAAGCCTGAAACCATTTGTAAAGGAAATAATGTTTGGTTTTGAAGATCTGCCACCGACACAGAATATTTTACTCCGTAGATCCATACACTGCATATAGATATACTGCATACTTGTGTTTCATGTTGATCATTTCCCCAGAGGCTTTGACAATCCCTAGGATGTAAACAATTCCACCCCAGGATTCAAAGAATTGGGATGAGATTCAATATTCTACCTTGCTCCTTTGAAATTGTTACTCTGCTATTTCCTAGATTTGGTTGCTTTTTCTTTTCTTCATTAACCCTTGGTCTGTGCTGAAGTGTATCACTCCAACTGGCAATTAAATGCCAGAGGATTCCCCATTGTCAAAACTACTCATTGGAAGTAAAGGAAATCATTCCCCTCACATAGAATGTTTTTAAAAGTAGAGATATCGACTATCATGGTTTCAAGATCGATGAAATAAGAGAGACTGAGAGAAAATACTTGGGAAAAAATAATTTAATGCTCTAAACATTTGTTTTCAAAATATTCTGATCACCTCATATGTATCAATAATTTTGAGAAATTGATTTCATTGCTTCTGAACTTTCCATTGTCAGCTCCTTGATGAATAGAACATAGAGGTCTAGAAACAGATGTGGTTTTCAAGGCAATCACAATATGTAACCAACATTACTTTGTTTGCAGGTTGAATTCTCTTCCCCCTCCCCAAATAATAACATTTATAAGGGTGATAAAGTGTTGCAAGGATAATTAGGAGTTCTCTGGGTCTCAAACCATCCTGCCTATATTGGCAATTAACTCACTTTCCTTTTAGGAATCAAGTACTTTTATCTGTTTTCATGGCCTTGAGAAAATACTATCTGTATGTCAGGGTCATCGAGAAGAGCTATAAAACATGTTCTTTCCTTCACTCCTTAAAAATCTCCGTTATCTCCACAAATCAGTGTCTTTTGAGGCTTTTTACAAAAAATCAGCAATTGCTGTCCATCTTTTGGACTTGTGGTATTCATCTGGAGGGGTGGGCAATTCTAGATGTCTTAGGTGTCTTCAGATAAAGAAAAAAATTCTCCACATCTTTTAGATTACATGCATCTAAAAAACTCCTAAGGACCCAAAACCTTCCCAGCACTTCAATAATTTTAAAACTGGAGAAGCTCCTTCCTAGATCAGAAATGCTGAATACATCCCAGTGCTTGTTGCTGCACAGTTATCTTGCCCATTACCCTGGCAGCATAGCATGGCACAGAAAATGGGGTGCTGATCTTTCCTACAGGGGTAAGATTGCAACAATATAACAGAATTGGGTGAATGTTTCAGCTCTAGATCATCTTTGTTGGCCAGAACTATGTCATGTGAGCAGTATTCTGGTAGTCTGGTGCTGATTTACAATTTTGTGCCACAACCCTATGGATTAATTTACTCTAGCCCTAGCAATTTTAGTACTGAAGGAAATTCAGTCTGGTTCGGTAATGTCAGCTGCTAAAAATCACAGATACTCTGTGAACTAGTTCAGAAAACCCTGGTCTCCTTTCAGGAGGTTGTGCCACCAGTGTTTGACTTGGCACAGCAATGGGAATTCAGATCTGCTTGAGCTTGGCACCAGAACCAAGGTGGCTTTGTGTCTTGGAGCAAAAATGATGTCAAGGCAGGTGTCCTAGCTCTGCCTGTGGATGAGGTTGATCCCCCTTTTCCAGCAAGTAATTGTTAATATAATTGCAAAGGGGGATTGTAAAAATGCAATCCCCCCTTGCCCTAGCAAGGTATATATAACCATGTGCTGGTGAAGAAGGGGACATCCCAAATGACAATGTGCTGTGAGACAGATAGATTGATCTATCTATGTATCTATACATGATTGGTTTGTCCATATGTATTTTTCCCCTCTGTGACCATTGTGCTCCCGGCAGCCATGGCACCTTTCTCTTCCAGGAGTGCTAACTATCCAATTTTCTCTGCATCAGGGTCAACAGCCTGCCTGAGAGCAGTTCTTGATCTTTCACAGGTGCTAACTACCCTTTACCTCTCCAGTTGCTCGGCTGATCAGCAATTTTGTGAGATCTTCTGAAGTCACTGCATACTTGAGAGCTCCCGTATTTTCCCTAGCTGGTTTTAAATAAAATAAAATAAAAAATAAAATAAAAATGTCTTTTTCCTTTTCTTCCCCTCGACACTCAGATGGACAGGGTGTACGGATCAGAGAGGCAGCCGGGGAGCAGGTGGGGATGGAATGCACTGGGGACATGCCGGCGATGCCCCAGGGATGCTCTGGGGACGCGCTGGGGATGCGCAGGGATGCACTGGCGATGCACAGGGGATGCAGATCCGGCTGCGCAGCGCAGGGCTGGGGCTCTGCCCTGCAGCGCAGGGCTACCTGTCACTTCCAATGAGTTGCTGTGCAGCTGTTTCCGTGCCGGAGCAGCATGGCCTGCAGGTGGCCTGGTGGCTGTCTCCGAGCTGCCGCTGTGTGTGACCCGCATGGCAGCGCTGGCTGCGGGCCCTGCTTTGCATGCAGCGGGCGTGAGCAGGAGGCTCCGAGCAGCCCTGCTGATGTGGCTGCTGTACCGCAGCTATTGCTTCAACACATTTAGACACAGCACCTCTGTAATTTGTCTCGACGTGATATCATCTTTTGTCTCAGCAAACTGACCCTTTTATCTGTCTTAGTTCTGCTTTCTCCGGCTCTTGCCATTCCGTTGCCAGCAGTGACAACGGGAAACAGCAGAGGAGGGAAGAAATAGCATATTCAGGTGGTGATAGCAGATATAATAACTGAATTCAAAGTTATTCACTGTTTTGAGGCATTTGAGGATCTCTTGTGCTTTTTTTTGTTGTTGTTGTTGGTTTATCTTTTGCTTTTGGGGTTTTGGTTTTGGTTTTTTGTTTGTTCGTTTGGGGTTTTTTTGTAGTTGTTTTTGGTTTTGGTTTTGTTTAGTTGAAGCATATGTCTGTCTGTGAGGAATTCTGTCAGTATCCCCTGACTCTTCTTGTTTAAGTCAGCCATTTGAAAATAACAGTGAATCTCAGGAGATGCCATATAGGGGCTATATTATAGTTCCTTTTTAAAATTAGCACTTTGCATAATAGTTACTCTTTTAAATATCTGGGTTTAGTTCTCATAGTTGCTTTGTATTTACAGCTAAAAATGTTGGGACTGATGTGAGCGGTGTCTGTTCCTGCAGGGGATTTTCTGTCCCCTTCTGCTCATGCTCTGCTCAAGTATGTCCTACTCCTCCCCAAAACAGGAGTCACTGGAGAGCAGCAGAGACTGACTACCACACTGAGGAATTTCCTTTTTGCAGTAAGGACAATTTATTGTGTCCATGTCAATGTAAACATTGCAAAAATGCTACAACTTCAGTCATCTCTGCTTCCCTCTCCTGTTGGACCTGAGATACTATGTGGGAAGTGAGAGGAGTTCAAGAAACCAAAAGAGGCTTTCAAAATAGCAATTGAAAAGAGTTTTAGTTAGCAACTAAATCACATAGCACAGTAGATAAATGAAGAGACAGGTTTGGCATGGAAAGTTAATATGCAATATTTAAGTTCTAAAAAAATACCAATAATGATAATGCTAAAACAAAAGAGAAGAAAAAGTAAAAAACAGGGGGAGAAACTGAAGATCAAAATTAAGGTTATTTCAAAAGATCTAATAAAGGAATTGCCCATTTGAATGCTCACCTAACTTGTGTTCAGAAAGAAAATTTCACTGAAAGGTTGAACATGGAATGCTGATACCCTTTTTCGTTATCTTGGTCAGTAAACAGAAGTTTTCAATCTATACAAATCAGTTGACTATAATCAATCCATGCTATCTCAAATAAAGATGAACAAAAAAAATTCTCTTTGTTGACTACTTGACAAGCAAGCTGCTTCTTTTTACCCAAAGAAAGTCCCATTTCATCTCTGTCTTGCACCTCTGACATTTCCTCATCCTGTAACTTAGCTTAATGCTAAATTGACCTAAACTGCCTTTAATATTAGCTGACATGTGTTAAGCCATTATTCATATACTTACCCTGTTATATTTCTTGTGTTTATCATATGTGATATCCTATATAGTCAGGAATTAAGTAGTATATTGAGACCAGCTAAAAGAGTGAGGATTAAATGATAGCTCTTTGCTGTTTCACAATGGTGATTTTAGGATTTAGATTGGAAGGTTGACAATAATCAGTATCATCATCAACACAGATTTTTATCACTTTAATTTTGGGGGTTTTCCCTTCTCACTGTAAATTGGTAGTTTGCAGATATAGAATTTAAAAAGTAGTAGCACAGTTTCTTGTGGCACATTCTTCCTCCTTTTTTATGGAGAGTCTATGAGAAATGTCAAAGCAATTATCAGCAGGTTACAATAGTGTCAAGGGGGTGGTCTTGAATAGTTTATATGGACCTTTTTTCTTTCAACCGCTTTCCAATACATTATGGGCTGAAAATAATATGAAAATGACTCAAATAAACAGGATTACTGTGATAAAAAAGTTATGAGTATTATATCACATATAAAACTGTTAAGAGCTAGTATGTCCAAAAATTCATTTCCAGGTCTTGGAGGGGGAAGCCTTTTTTCCCCCACCTTTCTTCTCTCACTTCCTCCGTCTCTACCTGTTTATTTCCACTGTATCAGAGAAATTTGAATTTCCATAGTAAAGTTTAAGTAGTGTTTTTCAGCCCATTTTCTAATCAGGGGATGAAATTCTGATTGTCTCTAGGCAATGTTGTGCTTGGCTGTGTGATTGCCAGAGTCTAAAGCCAAATTGGAAATTATGGAGGAATAATATAAACTGGAAAAAAACCCACCTAATTCCCATCCCCATAAAGCTGCATAGCCATAGGAAAAAAAATATTGACATTTGCAGATCTAAATGCAACTGAATCTTATGCATTAATTTTATGTTTTAATTTTAAATATTGCATGCACTTGGAAAAAATTGAGGCTGATAGAGGAAAAATACCATGCTGGTATTTTGGGATGAGCAAGCGTGTCTGAGTGGCAGCAGCAAGTGGGTCACGGGCAGGCAGAGTTCAATAAACAAAAGCATATGTGCCCTGCAGTGCCTCTTGCCTTTCCCTGGAGCAGAGTCTGGGCAGCGAACCTTGGCGGGCCGGGAGTGAGCGCTGCTGACCTTTATCAGAGCAGAAAGCTGCTGACACCGGGCACCTCCGAGCACAAAGCTGCTGACATCGGGCACCTCCGGGGCTCGGCGATGCCCTCCTGCACCCACTCCTGGCGCTGCTGGAAGGGGGAGGCGGTGGGGAACAAGTGTGTCATCCCAGCCCCTGCTCTGCAGGATGATGGGAAGGAGCTGCAGTTTTCCCCCTCTCTTCAGCTCTCCGGTGCCTTTTGGAAGGATTTGCCTGCATTTGTTTAAACAGTGACTCTCCTCAGGGAGCTCCAGGTGGGGAGGAGCAAAGGTGCTGGCATCACCTGTCTCCAGGCTCCTGGCCTGGATGTGACAAGCATTTCTATTCCTCTCCCGTGGCTACATTGCTAAAAGATTTAAGACTGATGTATAAAACTGTGTTCTGCCACCACATATTATAGCACATATTACATATATGGATTTGTATTGTGCACAGGATCGTGGTGGAGATGATTTAATGAACAAAATATTGTGGTAAGGTACATGATGAATGCAATTTCTTCTGTATCTGCAAATTTTCACAAAAATATGTAAGCATATTACTGTATATATATTTAGTTAAACAAAAAAATATTTCTTAATAACAATATGCCTTACTGGACATATTTAAATTAATTCATGATCACTTTTCTTTCCCCTAATTCAGTTATGAACAAATATCAGTTTTTAAAGGTAGAGAAATCACTGGGTCCCCTGGTTTTCCAGATAGCGTGAGTCTAGAGGCTTGAGCCAAAAAATCCCACATCCAGGCTAAAACTGAAGCATCCTTTTGAGGAAGACAGCTTATTCAGAATTCTCAGGCAGTATTTGCTTATTTTCACTGTTACTGGAGGAGCTGCATTTCCATTCTGGCATTACCCAGTTTGCCTTCAGGCACTCTTGTTATGCCAAGCATGGTAGAAAACACTTCTCCCCGCCTCCTAAGGTTTCCACTAAATCTCTGTAAACCACGTGTAAACCAGTTTAATCTAACTGGCAGAACCATTTTAGTAGAAATTGGACTAATGGGTCTACCCAGTGAGTGTAGGTGAGTTCAAACAGTCTGGAGTACCAGGCTTGTCACTGTGTTGGTTTCTGGTGGTTCAGCAAGGGGCTGAGCAGTCAGAGCTCAGCCTCTCAGTGCCCATCTGGCAGTATCCAGTGCCCTCCTGGTCTGTCTGCCTTCCCCTAGCCCAGCTGTGCAGGGGTTTTATCAAGGGTTGAGGAGAGACACAGGGGTTGAGGAGACACATGTGTCCTTTCCTGCAGGAGAATATGCAGGGAAAGAGTTACTGGAGCTGAAGTGCTGTAACTCATTAGCTGCCATAATTCAATTTATTTTCTGAACTCTACCACAGTCTCTCCTGGGAAAAGGTGTGTTTCTAACCATGTTGCCATTCTTTTGTTGACACAAAAATTGTAATTTAATATCCATCAATTGCCTGGTGTTAGATTCTTCAGTTACAATTACTTAACTGGAAGAAATTAGTCCAAATGAAGAGTACCTCATCTCTATTGAGATGGTAATGCATTAAAAAACATCTTTTATCTTGGCAAAGCAAAGGTTAACTTTAATTTAGAAAATATTTTCCTTTAACAAAATGTGTTTATAGAAAAGACTTGTGCAGAGGAATTTCTTGCCTATATAGACAAGAATGTAAATAGTTTTTTATTACTAAAAAAACCCCAAACATCTAAAATTAAAAAACACCTACAAATGAATGAAGAAGTGCTGAGAACAAATGTCCATGAGCTGCAGAACTGGTTTTTATGGCTCAGTCCATAACTATCTTTAATTTTCTCCCTGCTGGAAATCATATCACCATAACAGAGCTGGCAGAAAAGATCACGTGTCAACGCTTCAGCTGCTGCGGGGACTGTCTGGTGTGGGAGCTGAGATTCCTGTCTCTCCCCAAGCAAGCTGGGCCGAGGTGCTCATGTCCTCCTTTTCTGCTTGTTCTGCTGCCAGAGAGGCAGCCTCTGCAAAAGGTGAAACACACAGCTGGGGGAACAACCATGGGAACCATCATATTTCTTCTGTGAAAAACTTCCTTTCCTGTAGGCTGAAAAATATTTTCTGCCTACAAAATGTTTTTTTTTTCCATGCATATTTACATTAGATATTGTCCTGGCATATAAAGCTAGGGAAACTGCTAAATTAATTAACAAAAGTTGGACTACTAACAAGCAGAACTGCTTTTAGTTCCTGAACTCAAAACACTTAAACTATAATCAATATTTATATTTCATCTAATGTTTTGGTCACAGAGATCTCTGTTAAAGATTCTCCTAAGATGTAGCTTTAAAAACATAGCTGAGAGGTAAGTCCTCCCTGCCTCTATCACAAGTCAAAGATGTTTTTTTCAAATCAGAGCTCAATTAAACGCTGCCATCTTATATATGATGATTAATGGTCAGGGATCCATCTTCTTCTTCATTCTTTGAAGAAACAGATGGGCATCATTTAATTCATGGCTTTTTCTGGCATTTTTTCTTCAAACTTTATCTAATGCTTCATTTTAATGCTGTGTAAAAAAACCTCAGTCTCCTTTTAGAGCACTATTATTCTGACCATGGTATTGGGACTATGACAAAAGCTTTTTTTATCTTCTCCTATTCCCTTTACACTCTCTTCCTCCCTCCTCCCCATTAGTCCTGAGCTGCTTCACCCCCCTCTGCCCCATTCCAAAAACCTGAGCTTTTCTAGTCATGCTGCCAGTATTTCTCTCATACTTTTGAATAATCTCAACATGTGGTCCTTAACTTGTCCCATGTTCAATGTCTCCCATCTTAGACCAAATCCTGCTGCTCTTTCTCATATAGGGTCTGTGCAGGAGACCAGCACAATCTAACACGGCAAAGTTTGCAATTCCAAAATTGTGTAATTCCAGCTGTCCTGAGCCGTGCCCTGCTGCCCGCCTCACCCAGCAGCGTTGTGCTGTGTTGGGTCACTGCTCAGTGCCCTGCAGCACCGGGATCAGGATAGGGATAGGGATTGGGATTGGGATTGGGATTGGGATTGGGATCAGGATCGCTCCCTGCCAGCCAGAGCTGCCTGTGCTGGCTCTGCCCTGGGCAGGGCCAGGGGGATGCAGGAGCAATGCCCTCCCTCATGGGCAGCATGGGCAGTGGCAGCACCAGGAAACCCAGACTTTCCCAGGCCAGGGAAAAGACAGAGGCATTAGGAAGTGCAGTGGAGACTGAGGGGGCACTTCTCTCTCCTATAGATGGAGTATGCTTTCAGAATATTTATAAGCTTTAGGGGAGGATTGTTTTGTTATTTTGAGAATAAATTAATATGTGTGTATTTTTTAATTTTCCAATTCACATGCAGATGTACATACAGTAGTGAGGTCAAATGCTGATGAAATCCCCAAAACTGGGGAACTTGTGTTTTGACTATTTTATTCACTGTAAGCTCAAGGCATTTGTTAATTTTGTCAGGCCTTTGACATTTTTCTCTTTCCAGGGTGTTGATTCACATTTTAATATACAGGTAGGGATGTAGCAGGCAATGGAGGATTGGAAGTTCCCCACCTCAGGGGATGCAGGGGTTGGAGTTTTCAAAGGTGCTGGGCACACCTCTACTAAAACTATAAGCCTCTTCAGGTGTCTCAAATCAAAGGACCATGAAAAGAACTATAGACTATTAATTTTTCTCTGTTTTTAATTAGGAGAAAATACACTTTAGCCTTTCCCAGCCTGTGAAATTTTGGCTGTTTCCCTTCCATGTCTTTCAATCTAAATGGCACAAGTCTGCAGTTGCTGCTACCAGCTGGAAGCAGAATCACTTCTGGCAGCAATTTGCTGGTCCCTGAGGACTTGGGACATTTCCATGTCATCCTCCTAATCAGAGAAATGTGGCATTAATGACATAGCTTTTCCCTCTGAGTCAGTGTAGAGGCTGACACCAGTTAATACAGGTGAAAGTATCAAAGTCACCTGATAGAATAATATATTTAGAAAGAAAATTTCTTCTTAACTCCCATCAGTAAGCCTGAAGCAGGGGCACCCATATTCCTCAGTAGCTAAGGGACACAAAGGGGTGGCCCACACACTTGCTCTGCAGCAGGGAAAGCCCTCCTTGCTCCATCCTGGCTTGAGCTCCTCGTGCCCTTCCATGGGAATCCACACACCAGAGATGGGGCAGCCTCTGGGCCCTTGCAGGACTCACAGATGAGAGCCAGGCTGTGGATGGCAGTGAGGAGCGCTGTGATTCCCCTCTTTGAGACAGCTATAAATGACATTTGATACAGTTAATCCCTTGAGATGTCATGATGGTTTTGAGATCAGATTTTATCTGCTGCTGTGCTTCCCATTTGTCCACTGGTGGGATTCTTTACAGGCACTTCCAGCCTTTATTATCCTCAGAGCTTTGTGTCAAATGCAAATATTGTTGTTAATTGCTATTTGCATTACAAGAGCAATTACGTCTTGCTGTTCTTTAATTCCTGATTTGTTGATGAATATTTCCAACACTGATTTAGCATAGAGGCTTTGCCAAGGTGAAAATTGACTATTTGTTTTGTTACTTTGCCAGTGTCTAATCCAGAGCAATTCTTTGCCTCTTGACCAACGACTACTCAATTTTCTTCTTAGTGTTTATGAGGGGTGTATCAAAGGCTTGAAATTCCCAGTACTAGGAAAGAAACTCCATTACTTCATTCAGTCCCTTGTTCATAGTTCATACATACAAAACTTGGATCTATGAGGCATTTTAGGCAGCCTAATTCATTTCATCACATTGTTCATCATGGTTTGCCCTCATTAAATTTGCTCAGTGACTCCTCCTTGGAACCACAGCTCACAACACCTTGCTGCCTTCACTGTGTATGAAAGGGTGAAGTATGTACAAGTGTCCACATATGTAAGCACTTGCATATTGAATGAAATTGCTGTTCTGGTGTGTTGGTTTTGCACTGCCTTGTTCTTGGTAGTGGGGGGTGGGGGGTGGCGGGGGGGGAAGAGGTCTGTAAGAAGCTTCCAGAAGCTTCTTCCATGTCCAGCAGAGCCAATCTCTGATGGCTCTGAGGATGGTTATGCTGCTGGCCAAGGCTGGGCCAATTAGAGATGATGGTAACACCATTACAATGCCATATTTAAGAAGAAAATCAAAACAAAGATTGTAGTGCAGTTTTCATTCCTGATAGAGGAGTAGGTGAGAACATGTGAGAGGAACAGCTCTGCAGACACCAAGGTCAAAGCAGAAGAGAGGGAGGAGGTGGCCAAAGCACCAGAGCTGAGATTCCTCTGCAGGCTGTGGTGAGGCCATGGTGAGGCAGCTGTGCCCCTGCAGCCCATGGGGATGCACAGGGAATGCAGAGATCCACCCTCAGCCCGTGGGGATCCACAGGGAATGCAGAGATCCACCCTCAGCCCGTGGGGATCCACAGGGAATGCAGAGATCCACCCTCAGCCCGTGGGGATCCACAGGGAATGCAGAGATCCACCCTCAGCCCGTGGGGGAGGTGCCCATGCCGGAGTGGGTGCAGGCCTGGAGGAGGCTGTGATCCAATGGGAGACCCATGGAAAGAGGGCCCTTGGTTCCAGGCTGGAGCAGCCTGTCCTTGGAGGACTGCACCCCGTGGAAGAGTGACCCACACTGCAGCAGTTTTGGGAGGACTGTGTGCCTGTGGGATGGAGTCACATCAGAGAGGTTCATGGAGAACTGCCTTCTGTGGGAGGGACTCCACAGTGCAGCAGGGGAACAGCTTCTCTCTCAGAGCAGTGAGAGGAACCATGAGTGATGAAATCACCTGTAAACCCCCACTCCCTGTCTGTTGGTGAGAAGGATGGAGGGGTTGGGGTGGAAGAAAGTGTTTTTAAGAGCTTATTTTACTTCTCATTATCATGCTCTGATTTTGTTACTAATAAATTCATCTAAATATCTCTAAGTTGAGCTTTTCTTTTGCCCGTGATGATAATGAATTATTTCTCTCCTAGTCCTTGATTCATGAACCCTTCATTATATTTTCTGTTCTCTGTTCAGCTGCAGAGGAGTGAGCAAGAGGGTTTTGTGGGTGCCTGGCATCTCGCCAGGGTCCGACCACAAAATCCTCATGTGGACACTCTTAGCATTGAGGAATAATTATACTGAAGTAAGTATTATGGAATAGATTTTAAAGCACTTTTGTCCCAAGGGCTTTTCTACATGAGAAAGTCATATAAATAGGACAAGGGTTTAAAATTAGTTTATTCTATGGGCACAGGCCTGCCTCCTATTCCTTCAAACTGCCACTTGGGAAGCAATTTTCAAGCTATTTGAAAAGGTTTAAAACACTCATATTCCTGGTAACTCTGCTGACATGGGAGAGTTAGTCCAAAAGAGCTAACAGTTAACTTTATCAGTGTAATTAACTACATTGGCGCTGAGAATGCTTCCTGTATGACCAAATCCTAAGTTTTCTGCTACCAAAAATAACCCCTTAAGACACCTGTGTCTGGGTTTATATTGTTAAATAGTTTTTAAGATGAAATAAAATAAACTTTTAGACTAAATTCTTCAAATATTTTAAAGGGAGCATTTTGCTAAAACAAGCTTGCCTTCATATTTGGGTGAAGGCTGATATTCACTTTTCCCTCCTACCAGTATTACTTCCTCAAGATGGTAAAGGCTACGAAAATGGGAACTTTGTGCATCCATCCTTTTCCTAGTATTAAGCAATTCTTATGACATTTATAGTTTGCTGATAGACTGCAGAGAAGCCAGATGCTTTATGGCTTTTCTACATTGCTATTGTCAGATTCTTACAATTGAGTGAATACAGCATGAGAGCATAAAAATGAAAGTCTGTGTTATGTCTTCGCCTGTGCTAAATTAAATCTAGGTCTCCAGAAAGAGACAGAAACTCTAGATGTTGCATGTCTGGGCCAAGACCATGTGTTTCATTCAAAATTCACTGATAAAAACGGTAATGACGTGCTTTGAATTTTTTAGGGGTGTTTCTGCATTTTTGATGGTATTTTCAGCCAGAGTGCCATGGCGAGGCCATTTATACCACCCTCTCCCATAAAGATGCAGTGCTGCAGCAACTGGGATCTTTCTGTACTTTCTGAGAGAGAAAGCACCAGCAGAAGATGGGGATCCACTTAGCAATGGTTTTCATGGTTGTGAAACTGAAGGAACTTAAATTCAAACCTTCTGTAAAAGACTTTCCCAGAGGTAATGCATTCCAGTAAAATCCATTGCCCTCTTTTTTCATAGAATGTATAATCAAATATAATGATTGATAATCAAATATAATGTATAATCAAATATAATGACATCTATGATAATTTAAAAGTTCTGACATGCTCACAAGTGGGGAGAAAGCATATTGGAGCTCCTCAGCATGTCAATGAGTGACCCCACCACCAAACAGCTGTTACTTGATGATGTGCTGGGGAGAAGCCAGATAATTTATGTCCTTTTTACATTGTTACACTCCTTTACACAGCTTCTGGGTCTTTCTCAAGTCTTCCAATAGTATACAGAGCCCACAGAAATTACAGTAAAATCAGCCATGCATCCATCAGATCAGGGGAATAGATTTACTTGTTTAATCTTTGTTTGCTTTTGCATTTTTTTAAAAATTAATTAAGGAACCAGTCATTGCTCTGTGGTAACTTTATCCCACTGTGGTGAAGAGCTGTGGTATCCTACCTACTTACAATCTTTTTAATCTTTATATAAAGTCTCATACACACTCTTTCATGTAATCCCAAGTGTGAGGGAGAAGATAGGCTGCACATTGCCCTCCTCCCTAAAGCTCTTCCTCACTACCAGCTTTCTCCCACTCTTACTTCTCCCTCAACAGTCTAATGATATGAGAAGTTCTTCCACTATAAGTCCTTTCCAAAGTCCAACTATTCTGTCCCAATATTTACTTCTGTCATTGCACAGGCCTTCAGGTGTCTGATATACCTGGGAATGACACCTTTTGTTGCTGAATAAAAGAAGAAAAAGGAAAGTGGTGTTCTGGTGGCTCAAATGTCATTATTACTTTGATAAAGAAAACAAGAAATGAAACAGATTTTAGTACTTGGGTTGCCTTTATTAGGGGTTAAACAGGCACTGAGACACTGTATACAGGGAGTAACTTGGACTCATCATTATTTGCTGTGAGTAGAGTGAAGGAAAAGCATGAAACTCTGATTGCCCCCTTGCTTGTCCATCTGCATGGTGTACACCTGCCAAAGCAGGGGCAATGCTGCCATTTCCCTTTCTCACCATTAAGGTGTGGGTGATATGTGAGGTACAGCTAAATAAGAAATTCTTGCTCAGAACAGATTTTCTGACTGGCAGTGCTGAGTCAACAAAGTTGAAAGGTTTCACAAGGGATATTTTTGAATGTAATCTCTAATCCAGTCTCACAGGAAGTCATGAAAATGTTTTGTTTTGAAAGATCAGTGCATTCTGTGTTTGATATAATTTATTATATGGAAATTGAAACAGTAAAGCAGAAGTAAATATTCTTATCTTTTGTGATGAAACTTCTTTGAATACTATTTTTTACAAAGCATTGTCTTTTTGTCCTTATTTTCCAATCTCAGGATATTCAGGCTTTGTCAAAATCCAGAGAGGTCAGTTTCAAGAAGGTCTTTTGGTGGCACTGTCCAACCATCCAATTTCTCTGCAAGGTTCTATTACCTTTGTAGGAGTAGAAATGGAAAGATAATACCAAGTCTGTCTGTCTGTATAGATATTACATGGACAGACAGGAGAAGTAAATGGCCGTAGAATAAAACACAAGAAGTGCCATTACCTGACATGAGGAAGAAGATTTTTACATTGAGGGTGGCAGAGCTGCCCAGGGAGGTAGGTGTGCTGCCCAGGTGGAGGGTCCCTCTCTGGAGACATTCAAACCACATCTGGATGCGTTCCTGTGTCACCTGCGCCAGGTGACCCTGCCTTGGCAGGAACCTGGACTGTGCATCTGTGATTATGTGTGCCATTAACTCTATTGTTGGAAACATTACTCCAGTTTATAAAATGTACTTTTTTACAGCTTTCTTTACTTCTATAGGTACATACCTTCCTTGCAAATTGTGTCTTTCTTGCCCATGAGTTCTTTCCATTCTTTTTTATATTGAATCTCTTCAAGATGTTAAACTAATATTTCACAGAATCACAAAATATTCTGAGTTGGAACAGACCCACAAGGATCATCAATTCCATCTCTTAAATGTATGGCCCATACAGGGATTGAACCCCCAACCTTGGTGGTTTTAGCTCCAAGCTATAACCAACAGAGCTAATCTCAGGGTATTTGTCAGAAAAAATTGTAAACCTTCCTGAAGTATTAAATACGCTAAAGCCTGACAATGCATTCATCACAACTTGCAGGACTGATTGACTATGTAGAAAATTATAAAATTACAACATTTTATTCAAACTGTATTATATTTATTATACAAAAAAGTCTCATAAACACATAGTTATCAGAAAAGCAAAATAGATTACATTAATTGCCTTTGACAAAAGCACTCATGTAAATTGAATGCATTGAAATTGTTGATACTGAAAAGAGTTTTTAAAGTGATAATTTCTTTAATGTTTTGTATGAAGCCACTTGCAGAATATAGTGACTGCATACTTGCATTTATGGCTGATTTCATCCAAGTCACTGTTATTCCTGAAGTGGAAGCTATTTTCTAAATAAAGTCTATATTTTCTGTTCATCACAGGTCCTCCCAGAGGTCTGAAGCCAGAAGGAAACAATAAGATCTGCATTGTATAAGTCCTGCAACGTCACAGATGAACTTTTGCATCTGTGTGACACAGCAGTACTGCTTGTCCACTGTCCCAAGCTGCTCCATTACTACATTTCACTAAAGGGACCTCAAGTGAAAACTGGGAATAAGGCCAAGATGCATTGCTAATTTTGTAGGCTTGTTTCCAAACAGTCTTTTCCCAGGAGCACACTGCCTGTGCTCCTGTGCCACGGGGGAAGCGAGTCAGCTGGTGGGTGCAGGCTGGCGCGTGACTGGCGTGTGCCAGGGCACTGGGGCACATGGCTGGGCTGGCATCGAGCCCACTTCTCTATAGCAGGACTGTGTTGAGAACCCGGCAGTTAAAAAACAAGTTTGTGGATCCTAGCATTGGTAAATCACACAAATTTGGCCATTCATCTTTTAACAGATACGTGTTTTATTGTTCTGTAGGAAAACTCCATCAGGCACCTGAAAGATTTTCCCCAAAGAAATGCAGCCTGCTGTATATTTTCTTTTCTTTTACCCTTGGTGGCATAAATAACAGCATATTTATATTTATCTGCTTTTATTTCTTTGTTTCTAGTTCTTGAAATCTCCTCACCTAGCAAACTGTTAGAGAAAAGGCTTCTTACAGTTCTTTGTTATATCAAAGCTGCTGCTCTATCTGTACAACTGCAGTGAGATTTGGATGCATGTGTGTTGTACAGTTAGCTAAGCCACATCCTATAAAAGAAATTAGTTATATAAATGGAAAGGATGTATGTCTATACTGGGAGTAGCTGCCAGCATAGCTGCTTCAGTCAAATACCTCAGCTGTGCCAGTACACTTTTCTCACTGCAGCACTCTTCTCACTGACCGTCGTCACTCATGGAAGGCATATGATGAAAAGCCTTCCCTCTTCTCCAGTAAAAAGGCACTTAAGAATATGTGTGGTGCTTTTCTGAATTACAGTCTCTGTTTTTAAATATATATAAATGAGCAGTTTAACAAGTAAATTTACATTCTGCAGCCCTCAGCTGCAGCCCTATCTTTAAATTCAAGGTGCTATCCCTGAAACAACAACATTTTTCTTCCTTGATTGCACCTACCTGATGTTCCTGCAGGCACATTTAGGAATACTATCATTGCAATTTGCATATCTATTTTAACTCTTTTAAACTGTGTGTTTACAACAATACGATGACAAAATTTGTCAGCCCAAATGACTTTCTGTTACTGGAGGGTCAGTGCTTTGCATTTTTTGTTTGAAATAACACAAGAGGTACAGCCAAGGGCAGGGGATGAAAAATTACTGGACTTTACAATCAGCATCAGGAGCATCCACAAAGGAACAATAGCAATAATAGCAAACATGTTCATCTGTGAACTCCATAGGATACCATTAAAAACTGCTTTCCTTTCTCTTTAAATAAATACTTAATATTCTGTTTCCAGTTTAGCAAAAACAACATTTAGGAATCGCCACATTACTCTGGATCGGTATCAATTTGCCTAATAGATTATTCTACCCCTGACAGCAGCCAATACTGGCTGTTCAGAAGAAGGTACAAGAAACACATTAATGATCAATTATGGAAGAATCTGCCTTTTGGGCAGCAATTCACAATTTTTATATGCTAGTCACCTTTTGCAAAAAGGATACTGGGTGTACCAAACCACTACATGCAGATATGAATAATGGGTTTTCTTCCTTCTCTTATAAATGTTCTTTGATCTGTCTAATAGTTTAAAAGTCCATGTTTTCCACTATTAAATAAATTATGATCCATTGTGCTTTTCTTGTACTTTTCAGGGTGTGGTAAGGTGTAGGGGGCCTCACGGCTATTACATAAATGATACGTCAGGGTTCCCTTCCTCTACCAAGAGAGAACCTGAAGCAGTCATTCTGGCATTCCAGCTTTTAGAATCCTGAAGAATAACTCAGAGATGTGTGTCTTGTTCCCATCTTTCCAGCCTCAGTTAATTTCTATGAGCTTTGCAGAAGGCTACATTCCTCAATTTCAGAAATCATGAGGAATGAGGTGGTGCTCCCAGACACAGAATTCTATGTTTTGTGGGTTTACTTCTGTGCATTGTACATGATTAAACAGAAATCTTGTAACTGAAGCAGTATGAATTAACATTCCTTGATAATTTCTATTTGAAACAATGGTCATGTGTCTGTACCTAACAAAAGTTTTTATCCTCTTGACTTTTGATCATGCTAAGTTTTGGATATTTTTTAACTCACAGAGTAAAGGCTATGTCTAATTTTTTCAGTAGAGTTTTTTAAATTCTGGTTTTTTTCAGATTTTTGAGCTGGCTCAGATTGATGCTTTTGGGCATTGGTAGAGAGACCATGTAGCACATTTTTCAGATTTAAACAGTTTTTGAGATGGAAAGAATGTAGACAAAATAATATTTTTCAGTGGTTTTCATGTGTCCCTTGTTGGAGTATCTTGCTGAGAAATAACTAGGAGATCAGTTGCTCTGAGGGGCTTCACACATTTGAAAAATCTTGAGCTCTGAAAGGGAAAATAAGGGAGAAAAGAGGAATAGAGCTAGACTTTCCACTCTCTAGGGACGGTGTCTGACATGAGTTAGACCTACTTAAGTTTTAGATCACATAGCCTTTACTCATTTGCTTCTAGTTTCAGGACATTTTTTATTGTCATACGGTCTTAGTGCTGCACTTTTGTGTTGAAAAAGCTGTTCTGAGTCATTGCACCTAGTAATGAAAGTCAAACCAAAGAAGAGTCCCATTCAAGCACTAAATTCAGCACAGTTTGCTGTGGAGGCACAGCTGGCTGGGTAGTCCTCTGCAGCTGGGGATAAGGCTGTGAGTCAGAGATCTGCAGGATTTAACCTCAGGGGCAATGGAGCAGCTCATCTGCTATTCAGCATGGCCCACTTGAGACAGGGAGAGACTGAGGAGGGAGGGATCTGATGTGCAGCTAACCCAGTAACAGTGACAGCACTGAAAAAGCAAATCTGATTATTATAATCTTGGTGTCTCTTCTGCATACTACCCAAGCTGCTAGTCTACGTATAAAAAAGCAAAACGCCATGCAAGTCCCCTGTGTATTGTTCTTCTCCCTATTGTGCTTAATGACTGATCAGTTATATAAAGCAGGTACAACTCTCTGATAATGCTTATGTAAGTACCTATTTAGTAATCCTTCTCTGAACATCAAGTTTTAACTGATGGAATTTATTAACATTTATATTGCTGTAGAGCTGAGAGACATCAGCTAGGTTACAGATACCTTGTGCTAGGTGCTGTAAAAAGAGAGACTATCAGCATGCCACATGAATCCTTGCTCCATATATTTATTTTATGAAATATATCTTCTATATTTGCATTAATGCGAGGTGACAGAACATTGTAAAATTGACCAGCAATTTATAGCCTCTTTATTTTTTAATTAAAAACATAAATATGCTCCTATGTAGCAAAAGAGAAGTTTTCTAAAATGAATTCAGAATTACTTAACCATCTTCATTCCTTACACCCACAGCTGTAGAGGATTTTCCTATAAAGATATGGAAATAATTTGACTTTTAAAAAATATCAAGGAATAAATGAAGAAATAATCATAAGCTTTTATTAATTTAGGCTAATATAGCAGTAGGTGAAAGATTAACTTGTTGCAGTGCACAAATAATGATTCAAAACTCACAAACAATACCTTTATCAGTTATTGAGGAGTAAAATGTCCCTTTAACAAACTAATGTAGATATTTGGAACTATCATCTGCTCAGGTGCATGGGAGGCTGGGAGGAGACAGAGCCAGGACAGGTGATCCAGACTCACCAGGGGGATATTGCAGATCATACAGCATCATGCTCAGTATATAAAGCAGATGAGGAAGAAGGAGAAAGTGGGGCTATTTGTGGTTGTGGTGTTTGTCTTCCCAAGTCACAATTACGTGTGATGGGGTGCTGCTCTCCTGGAGATGGCTGAACATCTGCCTGTCCTTGGGAAACAGTGAATTAATTCCTTGTTTTGCTTTGTTTGTCTGCGTGGCTTTTGCAATAGGAGACCGAGATTCAGTAGTTCTGCTGCTAGAAGTAGTTATCAATAAGGGTGAAATTGAACTTACTATACATGTAGTTGGAGGAAAACTCAAAGAGTTGAATTCGCTCAGTGTCCTGAAAGAGCCAATGCACAGTCAGATGTGGGACTGTTATTCAGCTGTAAGAGATTTTTAAGCAGGGTATGATTGTACAAGGGGTTTGAAGAGTAGAACTTACACTTAACCAAACAGGAAAAGTGAGCTAACAGACATGCACTTTTGTCTGAGTTCAAGGAAGGAAAAATTGAAGACATGGAGGTAAGTGGAAGGTAAAAGGCAAAAAGGTTTTCTGAAGAGAAATTTGGCCTCACCAGTCTGCTACCTATTCCTGGCCAAGGCACTTTCTAGACACAGAAAACACAACTGATCTATCCTACCACACATCACCTGAAGGATTCCTTGATACAGAGCATTGGTGCTTGAAGTTTACATAAATTTGTATAGCAGAAATAGAAAATATATAGAAAATATATTTTTTTTTCTATATATAGAAAAAAATCATTGAAGAAAAGTCCCTCAAAGATTTTTAGTATACATACACCTATTCTAATTAGAAAGTCTGTGAGCCATGGAGGTAAAGAGACATTTTGAGGGAAGTAAAGCTGCATACTCAGCCCATTTTTATTCTTTTATACATGTGGGCTATTGACAAATAGACCTTTAGTCTGATCAGTATGACCATCCTCATTCTTATCTGAACAGCACTGCATTATGTGACAGGAAGTTATTAATTAAGCTGGAGAAGATGTAGGAATAATTCCAGAATTTTAAAATGGATAAAGCCAGGGCTGTATTAGCTATCACAGCAGTGATTCTTCCCATCAGCTCTGATGAGGCCATTCTGGGCACCATTCTAGGCTCCTTAGAAAAAAAGAGATATGGAGTTCTTCCAGAGAGTGCAATGAAGGACAACAAAGACAATTAAGGGAGTGGAATACCTCATATTTGAAGAAAGGCTAGGAGAGCCACAACTGTTTAGTCCAGAGAAAAGAAGGCACAGGGACATCTTATTAATATATATAAACACCTAGAGAGAGGATGAAAAGAGTTCAAAGCCAGGTTCTTATCAATGGTACCCAGTGACAGAAACACAGGGACACAAACCAACAGGCACAAACTGAAACAGAGGAGGTGCTGTCTGAACATTGTGATACATTTTCTCACTGTGAGAGTGACCCAGAACTGGCACCTGTTGCCCAAATAGTCTTGACATGGTCCTGGGCAATGTGTTCTGAAATTGATAGTCCAACCAAATAATTCCTGTGGGAGGTGTGTATTAATTACCTTTTCCCAACTTGAAAATTATTAAACATGAATTTCATTTAAAATGCAAAGGTCAGAAAGAATTCAGCTATTTTGAATCATTAACTGGTCAAGACTGTTATTCGCAAATTTAACAGAAGCACTGAATATATTGTGGCTAAATCTAGTTCTTTACCAACTTAAATTAAACATCTTTTTCCATGAGTTAATTGTGTGGTTGAGTCTTCCTGGGAAAAATATATTGTGGAAACATTTATCTCAGGTGCATTTCTGAACTGATTCACAAAAGCATACACCAATATTTTCATAGGAATTAGGATCTTCTTAGCTGTATTCCACAGGGGTAGAAAATATTTGACAGGAAATATGTTTTCTAGCATGTTCAGATAAGCTGTCCTCTGGTTGTTTAAGATTTAAGTTCTTATCACCTTAATAGTCATTCTTGTCAAAGCAGATACACGAACAGCTGAGGTCTATATTTATAGAGACTTATGTTGAATCCTAGTATTTTATTTAGGGAAAGGTGATATTGGTAAGTTGTCTCAAGGGTCAAAATTTACCACTGGAGCAAATCCAAACGGATTTTAAGAGATTGTCATCACAGAGACTGATCTTGATAACTAGTGGTCTCAGTGTTGTTTCTATATGAGGCACTGCTCAACATGAGGCCTGCAGATGTCCCCAGGAGAAGAGGGAAGATATAGGAAGAAGCTGGTTGGGCTATATAGGAAGAAGCTGGTTGGGCTCAGCTTAGCAGGTAGTAAGGACCAATGTGGAGCAGTAAATGTTTTTAGGAGGAGGAAAAAAAAGGAAGCTGGAGGAAAAGATGCTGGAGATCCTGAAGATGGCCATAGGAGCAAGGAAGGAGCAACCCGATGCAGATGGAACAGAGGCAGTGGTGCCCTGCTCCCAGCTGTGGATGAGTGTTGGGGCACTGTACTCTGTTTCTGGAAGTAAGGTTTAAATGAGTTTAAAATTTGTACTGGTGGTGCAAGTGGGAAAGTCTGTGAATACTGTCTGGTGGGTTGAGGTGGGAGTTGGTGGTATGGTCCTTCACACAGTACTTAAAGCATTTATGCCCATGGCAGTTCCACTGTCTGTGTGGAAAGCTCTGTGTGTTCTTTGCCGGGTACACCTTTTTGTCTGAGCCCATGGAAGGCTCAGGCTGGGGGAGGCTGGTATTCAGCACACATTTTGGCCCTGCTCTGACTCTGTGTTTTCTCTGCATGTCTGCACATCAGTGGGGCTCATGTTCACACTGACACAGCCCAAAGAGGGATCAGCTGCATTATTATCTAAATCCCAGCAGTGTGCTTGGATCCAATGATGACATGAATATACACTATTTCTGCACAAACAGAATTGCACAGAGAAAAGCAAGGAGGATGGCAGATGGGAGCTGCCGCTCACCAGGTGTGGAGGTTTACAGGGACTCCTTCTCTGGTGTTTTGACTCATTATCTTTTCATATGGTACTTTCTCAAAAAAAGCCAATGTAGTTCTGGTCTCTCAATTATCTGTCTGTGTGATTGTACACATGTACATAACTATCTATAATCTTTCTCTGTAATATTGCCAGAGTGATTTTTTTAAAATCAGAACAGTTGCCAGTAGCTCTGTCTCTGCCTGTTTTATTCTCCAGTGAGGGTACAATTTCACAGAGCAGATCTAACCATTCTGATTTCCCAGAATGTACGAAAGTTTGATCTTTTTAAAAGGAAAGATAGGAAAGGCACCTTGAGTATTATTGCTACTGCTGCTTCTCTTTAATGGTTATATGGTGACACTGCTTTGCATAGGATTACTGTCACTGGCACAGAGGGGATGGGAGATTGGCTGCCTTGAGGGCTGAGATGAGATGATAAAGGAAAGAGGATGTTACCTCTGCAGCATCTGGCTCCATCTCTCAATTTTCATTCCACGTGTTCTGTGTGGAACCAAAGTAGGGTTTGTAGCAGTTTCTTGCCTTTGCACTACTGCCATTGTTAGGCAACTGAAAAGACAATGAGAGAATTGTGAAAAATCTATTTTACTTAGAATAGCTGTACTGTGTAATTATTCAAGAGGGCTTAGCAGGCAAATGAGATAAAGCCAAAAGTTAGGCAGATCACCAAAGGTACAGAATACAGTGACAGAGTGATGCATAAAATTCTTTGGAAAGCATTGATGTAATTATATTACTAATGTCCTCATATTGCAGTGAACATGGTTTTCAGAGTGCTGCATTTCTGCTTAACTGAAATGAAATCCCTAAATTTATTAACTAATTTTTGCTTTGTGCAGCAAAGGCTGAAGCTTTTTCTGCAAAAATCAGATTCCAGTACACTGACTCATTTGGAATACAGCAGTTAGAGCCAATCTGAGCCATTTTTACATTATGTGTACCAAAAGTGTCACAAATAAGACTGTAATTGTAGGAGAGAAAATTGTAAAAGGAGTCAGAGGCCCAACAGTGCATGGAGAAGAATAAATGTTTTAGCTGGCCTCCACGTGTCAGAGCACATTTCCCTCTGTGGGCAAGGTCATGTGTGTGTCTTGAGTTTGCACCTGATGTCAAAAACCAGCTGCTCTGCCAGCAGTTTTACCTTTTCACTCTCCAAAGTTGTGTCTATCCCACATAGTTTAATTTAAAAGGTTGTCCCATAAAAATCTCAGAAATGAGAGATTTGAGTTTTCTATTGAAACTTTCCCATAGCAGTCTATTACTAGATGCTTGTTTGTTTCAGGGAAAGGTAATTAAAGAGCCAGAAGAGAAAAGAAGGAAAAAAAAGGTATCTCACCTTTCTGGCATATTTTCAAATTATTCAATTAGAGACACACTATACAAAATTTGTTTAAAGACATGATTGATGTTGGATCTTTAACAAGGCGCTGTCATTGGATAGAGGGGCTTTTTATTAATGCATGTGGCGTGACAGAAATGTGTGGGACAGGATGCCAGGCTGTTGACAGTGTTTGTGTGTTGTATATGTTTTACATGAAGAGATGGGCTGTGTAAAGATGCATTTTGTTTCTTCTTTCACTGGTTCATTTCTTTAATCTGAACTGAAACTGAACTGAAAGATCTTACTGTGAGGCAAGCAGTTGTGAGTGAAAAGGGCTGTTAAAATCTACCTTGAAGGAGAATATTTTATATATAGACTGTTATTTTCTTTTTAAAAGCTTAGTGATTGCACTCTATGCCATGCATACTGCAGAGGGCTGCAAAAACACTCATGATCATTTCCTGAATTTCTGTGTATATATACATGCACATATATGAAGATGTATATGTACATATATTTCATACACACATATTCATCTATAAGCATATACATCTGGATGATGTGTAAATATGTATACATGATATATACATATGGGTGTATATATATGTCAGCACCATCAATAAGAGAAGAAAAATGCTGTTAGCACTGCCTATCAACAGATTTTAGAGGTAGAAGCTGTTTGGTGGGAGGGCTTTTCATCACATATAGAGAAGAAAAACAAATCCTGTGAAATCCTTATTATCTTTGAAAATGCACTTCAAAATGGAGCAGTCTTTTTTTTTCTTATGGTCATTTAATCTGTCTCTAAATAGACATATTCTCTTTTCCTCTTTCTATCTATTTATTAATTCTGTAGTGATTAGTTGCCTTGTGCACAAAGTAGCCCTGATGAAATCAAAAATTTGATTGCTTTTATTAAGAGATTATAGCTACATCTTGCATACAGATACCAGTAGCTCTGGGGAAACCTAAGGTGGTCTTGCACAGTGTTGGAAGAAGTTAAAATGTAGGTACTAGTCAACAGTTTAAAACACATTCTGGAAATACACACAATGACATTTTCCACCAGGCTTCTAAGGAAGATTCAGACAGTAGTTAGGGGTACAGAAAACAAGAAATTTTGTTCAAGAAACACTAAAGAAAATAGTTTCATAAATTGGTTAATGGTTATTTGTTTTATCCAAAAGACAATTTGTGATTTTTTTGCTTTTCTTCCTAAAGATCTCTAAGATTTTTTTATTAGGAATTAGAAATGGATAAGCATGGTAAATACTTTCACAAAGAATGGGATTTGAAACTGAAAACACTTATGTACTTGAATAACTTTACTGAGATTTGTGCTTGACCAAGTATGTATGTATGCATGATTTGCCTTTCAACATGACTTGATCTTTTGCTTGTATCCAAGTGCTAAGAGCAGGCCCTGGAAGGAACCCAGCATTACTCAAAGTGGTTTCATGCAAGTCTTAATTCAGAGGCCCCTTTTTTTTGATGTTTTTACAAACATAATTGAATGTAGTCTGAGCATCAAGTCCATTCACAAAAAAATTGCAGCCAGACAATAACTCTTTCAAAACTGCTTTTGTGATTGCTTTTGCTACAGCACCAACTACTTAAAGCATTGAAGAATTGTCCAGTAAATAAAAGGTACTGTTAGAAACTGCTAATAAAATTTAGAAAACCATGCAGTGACAAATTCCAAAAGAGCAGTCTTTTGATAGAAATGATGCTCGTGTTAAAGTAACAAGGGGTAGAAAATGAAAGGTTCAGAAAATCTGACTTTATAGAGTGACACACTCAGACTCATTTCCTATAGGTCTAAAATGAAATTTCCACTTAAGAATAAAGATTTTGAACAAATGGCAGAGTTAGCAGATAGCACTACAGGACCTTGGAATTTGGGGAAAATACGTTAACACAAACATGTTGTGTACATATTAAAAGAAATAAGGAGGAAAAGGCAATAAAACAAAACATTTTTCTGAATATATGTCTCAAGACCTGCACTCAGACAATGGAATTTTTTCATCTGTTATATCAGAGCCATTAGATGAGCTCAGTAAATTTACCATTTGAAAACAACTGGGTAAAATATAGCCATTTTTTTCAATGAAAGAGCTGTTCACACTATAGCCATTTTAGGTATGAAAAAATATTGTTTGGGACAAAATATCTGAAAAGGAAGAAACTAGGCAACACTGTTAGGAAACAATTTTTCTATTGAAGAATCTCCTAAAATTGGCCGAATGCTCTTGCAACAGATAACAAGCTATATTTCCTGACTAAAGAGTCTGAGAAATTCTTAATTGCCCATAAATCCATGTACTAGAAAGTTTGGAAAATTTAATGAGTTGGCAACAGACTTCAAAGAAAAGGATATAATGCAGACTGAGTTACTGGAAACTAAAGGACAGTGAATAAATAAGAAGGACTGCAGCTGAAGTGTTGGCGATTTAGGACAAACTAACCCATATACTTTGTAGATTTAATCTTTTTTTCATGGTCAAGGATATCAGTCTTCTACAATGACGATGACTTCTACATATAGTTTGAGGCATGAATTTAAAAAAATAATACATATCTTGCCTTATTGAAAATTATCTTGAACTGTTCATTTTCCTCACTTGTGTCTTTAGTTGCTTGAAACAGAAGAGTCACATAAAGGACAACACTGTAATCTTTTAAGAGTGATGAAAGGTGGTCAGGTCTTCGTGTGGTCTCATCCTCCCATGCACTCTCACAGCCCCACATAATCAGTGTCATGTTTCTTGCACCCAAGTGAGAAACTCTACTACTCTCACTGCTGTACTGTGATACCTCACTGCTGTAAGCTCTTTTTGTTTCTCTGTTCTTTGAGAGTTTGATGTGGCCTGACTTGTTCACTCATATATAGAAAAAACTGGTTTTTCGAGGCTTGGGCCTTGCATCTTTGAACTTCTAATTAAAATGCTGATTGGGACTCTGATTACATGTCTGATCACTTCTTTAAAATCTATGTATGCTCCATTAGAACACTGTTCAAAAGCTTCTCCTTTTTCACATCTCAGTTAGCATTTGTGAAGCTTCTGTTTCCAGCCTACCACAGAAATGAAGACATTGCAAAAAAAAGCTTACAAACATCAGTTAGTAGGAGCAGCACTAGCAGATCATAGAATCATAAAATCTAACCTAAGGGTTGGAAAAGACCTTTAAAATCATTGCGTCCAGCCATCAGCCCAGTACCCCCACCATGTTCACCATTAAAACATGTCCTCAGTCATGAGCCACATCCATTCTGCTCTTGAACACTTCCAGGAATGGTGACTACATCACCACCCTGGACAGCACATTCCAATGCTTTAAAACACTTTCAATGAAAAAAAAATTCTAATATCTAATCTAAACCTCCATTTCATCTTGTCCTGTCCATTGTTACCCAGAAGAAGAAATTGACACCCACCTCAATGCAGCTTCCTTTCAGATAACTGTAGACAATGATAAGACCATCCTCCCCTAGCCTCCTTTTTTCCAGATTCAACAATCCCAGCTCCTACAGCTGCTCCTTATAGGACTTGTGCTACAGCCCCTTCATCAGCTCCACGGCCCTTCTCTGGGCTTACCCAAGGATCTCAATATCTTTATTGTAGTAAGGGGCCCAAAACTGAACACAGCACTCAAGATGTGGCCTCACCAGTGCTGAATACAGGGGGATGACCACTACTCCAATCCTGCTGGCCACATTATTTGTTATACAGGCCAGGATACCATTGGCCTTCTTGGCCACCTGGGCAAACTCTGACTCACGTTCAGCCAGCTGTTCATGTTTATGTTCATGTTTGGCACTTCCAGGTCCTTTTCCTCTTCCCCCAGCCTGTAGCATGGCCTGGGGTGTTGTGATCCAAGCACAGGACCCAGCACTTGGCCTTGTTTTACTCATACAAATGGTCTCAGCCCATCAATCCAGTCTGTCCAGATCCTTGTGCAGAGCCCTCCTTCCCTCCAGCAACTCAACACTCTCACCCAACTTGGTGTTGTCAGCAGACTGACTGAAGGTGCACTTGATCCTCTCATCCAGATCATCAATAGATATTAAACAGGACTGGCCCCAGTGCTGAGCCTTGGGGATCCCCACTAGTGAGCAGCCCCCAGCTGCTGTGGCACCATTCAGGCACTCTCTGGGCCTGGCCAGCCAGCCAGCTTTAATCCAGCAAAGGGAGCACCTGTGCAAGCCATGGGCTGCCAGATTCTCCAGGAGAATGCTGTGGGAGGCAGTAACAAAAGCTTTACTGAAGTCCAGATAGACAACACCCACAGCCTGCTCCTTATCCACTGGCAGGTCACCGGTACTGAATGGAGATCATGCTGGTGAAGCAGCACCTGCCTTTCCTAAACCTTTCCTGGCTGGGCCTGATCCTCTGGTTGTCCTGTATATGTTGTTTCATGATGCTCAAGATGGTCTGCTCCATGACCTTTGCTGGAAATAAGATGGGATCACATTTCCATCTTCTGGTCATTTAGGACCTGCCTGGTGGACCAGGACTGCTAGTAAATTACTGAAAGCAATTTGGTGAATGATATATAAATAAAACCACATAATGTGGCATCCTATATTCACTTTGATAAAAATCTTGTAAAAAAATGTTTCTCTAAACATGTTACAGTATATGAAATAACTCTACTTAGCCATGTAAATAAAGTTGTCCAATTCAAGTTTTGCCATCTCAGAAGCTATTGGATAACATTCCTACTAAATGGCTGTGAGAAGTCCTGAATAAATCCCAGTCATTCCAAAACTCAAATAAAACCAGTCATTTATGAATGACTACATAAACACAGTAAGATGAAGTATATCTTGTGTAATTTTCATCTTCTGTAGACACTTAGGAAACAGGCATTCTGAAAAACTCAAAACTATCATAATGACTATCTTAGATTGACTATGTATTGTACACACTAAAAATGAAAGTACCAGAAAACCCATTTTTCTGAGGCTTTGAAAATAAGTGTTAATAAAGCAGTTCTATTTTGTATTTGCTACAATTGCAACAATTGTAACAATTCTGTCCCAAGGACTGGAAAGTATTTTTGAGACTGTAACAGCAGAACAGGTATCTGATTTGGGCTCATAATTTGTTTCTCATTTCTCCTTGCTTAATGACCGACCTACACCAGACCAGCTTTTAGGTGGGAGTATTCCCTTTTTGTGTAGGAACAGGTCTGCCTAAAGAGAGAAAATATTAGAACCAAAGCTTAACCATCTCTTCATGTTTGTTCTCTCCCCTCCTTCACAGAGCAACGTTCAGCCAGGTTTCTACTTGACTCATGGTGCCACAGAGCAAGAGTATAGGGTGTTTAAGGCTTTTCTCCCTGGCATAAAAGGTCTGGCTAGTTAGACAGAATCTCAGCAAAGATCTCAGCTAGTTAGACAGAATCTAAGCATAAAATCTCTTTTCAATGTGAGAACCACAACTGAAAAAGTCACAGAAAAATAAAACCTTTTCCAAACCATCTGCCCACAACTCTATTCAATGCTCTTCATCAGTCTAGGGTTTTTTTCTTCCTTCTTGGGGGGCACTGACATGATGCACTTCCAAAGTAAAAGGTGACACCTGCTGTGAAAGCAATGAAGATTATTAGTGTGTCTAACTTCAAATGGTTTCCAATCTTTCAGTGATTATGGATGCTTCCTATCAAAACTGTCCAAGATGCTGTAACTTTTATATGGGTTTCTGCAAAAAGATAAACCTTGGAAGTTGCTGGACTGTAAAATAGAGGTACACTATAACCCTGGCAAACCTTTAAAAGATAAATCTTGGCAGCCACTAGACTGTACAACATTAACACACTCTGACACCTTTGGATGTCTGAAACTCTAGAGAAGGATCCGAGAGGTTGTTTTTCTCATGTAACAGAATGAAGAAGACAGTGTTACCTCAAAAATGCACCTGGCTTAAGTGCATTCACAACTATGCTGTGTAAGTACTTATATCGTTAGTGAACTCTTTCTAGAAAGGCAACAGTTGCAATTACTTAGTTGGTTTATGTTGGCTTACACTCTGTAATGATAACTATGAAACAAAGTCTGGCAATTCCAGTTCTCAGAACAATGCTTTATCTCTAAAACATAAGCTACAGAAATAGTCAATAATTTTAATGACAATGTAACATTTTTAGTAATTTTGCAGGTTTAAAAAGTTTAGTCTTAAAAACCTTTCCAGAAATGCAAATTCTAAACTCACTTATCCGAGAGACTGTACCACCTAGGAACTTCTAAGAGCTGGGTAACTAGACTCGGATTTCTCTGTCCCAGCTGCAGTAGCAGCTACCTGAATTTTCTTTGTATGATTTCACATAGGTCTTGCTATGATGCAGCAGCACTTGCTTGACCTCCATACTTCCTTCTCACAAATTCCTACTTGGCATTTTCCTCTGTTCTGTTGCAGCACATTTGCCTGCACTCTGACTCTGTGTCCTCATCTTCACGCTTGTCTGCCACCCCTCTGCATCCCTCCTGGTCCCTACATTAGTCTCACTCAATTTGCTGTCCTGTTTCCAAATGCATTTTCCCTCCCCACTGCTCCCACTGTATCTGACATGTCCATATTCCCCTGTCCCCGGCTTGGCCCTCACAGAATAGCAAACAGACCATTAGCTTCTCTGATGGCATCCTGTCTTCTGCTCGATTGCAAATAACAAGGAGTGGCATCCATCTTCACTGGTTTACCCTCACTTTCTTCCAGAAACCTTAAATGGATCTGGCAACCAATCTTCTGAGATCGGGTTTGGCCTGGTCACGGTCTTGACAATGGGAGGTAGAAAGCATTTTACTTACAGATCAAGTTTCACCGCTTTTAAAATGAAAAATTAACAATAAGTGTGTCATATGCTAAAATTTACTAGTAATGTATTGATAAAACCCCTCTAACTAGTCTTTCCTTTGATTTGAACAGCAGGAAGGCTGGTGGTGCTGCTCATAGAGATCCTGCACAGCAGGGATGGTGGTGCTGCAGAGGTGCGAGCTCAGGGCAGATTTGAGAATAGGGCTTTTCTTTTGGTACTGGTCAGACTGTGCTCCAGTGAAAACCTTACAAAATATTAGCATCATTTACTGAGTCTCAGCCCTAAATAAGTGAACCTTGCTTGCTTCACTGGATTTCACCTCTCCATGGAAAGTTGTTCTGTGCTTTGGAACAATTCTGCCATTTCTGTGACATCTTTCTGTAAAAAACTAGAAATGATGGCAACTTCATTATGGTATCTCTAGCTGCACTCTGTAGAAAACTAATCATGATCTAAAACTAAATCCTGGACCTAATAAAATACTTTGCCTTCTATGACTTCAGAAGCTGTATTTTATTTCTAAAGCTAATCTATCCTTAATGTATGGGGAGGGAGGACAATAGACCATGTAATCTCAGTGCAGGCTGGGAATCTCAGGCTTGGCGGGTTTTGACAGTTTTGAATAGCAATCCATCACTTAACAGACAAATAGAGGCTACAGTCTCTTTGCAGCAGCTCTTTTTCAACACCAAGATGACATCCATCCCTCTGCAAGGGAATGTACAATGTCATTCTCAGAGAGGAATAGATTTCAAACACTACTGGGCTGGAGCAGGCTGTTTGCAAGGTGGTTTGAGTGTTTTTTGGTTTATTTTCAAGAAACTGGTTCTCCAATGGTGAGTTGATATTTTTGCCACCCAGATTTACCAGCAAGTGCATACCAAAGTACTATACCTAAATAGTGAATAACAGCAAACAGAGGATCACAGACATGTAGCTACATGTCACAGGGAAAACAAGAATTTATACTGGCATATGCAAAACTCCATCTGAAAGCAGAACTGATGCAATGTGTACATCAGAGCATATCCTCTATTGTTATTTTCTTTCATGAAAGTTTTGACACCAGGGGAAAATGTTTGTAAAGATTTGTCTAAGGCAAACTGCATTATATATATACATAATACAGTGACTTTCCTGGTGAGTTCTTCAGAGGGTGGGATGTAATACAAGTATAATTTCAAGTTTGACTCAGTATAGTTCATCAAAACATTTTTACTCAATATAGTTCATCAAAATAGTTTTGTTAGGACTTGATCATAAAATATATTGTACATGTAACAATCAATACTGTGTACTCATAAAGAAAGATCAAAACAAATGAAAATCTAAATGTTAGATTTTCTTAACTATTTCTTTCTTTTACTATACAGTACTTTTCTTCATCGTGGTGACCTTGTTAGAAGTCTGACAGATCATTAGGGACCATGCTTTCCCATGATATTATGTAAGATACTTTACTCTCAGAGGTCCACAGAACTTTCTTTTCACTTACATTTGCAAATAGAACTGAGGGATTATGCATCTAGGTATTTCCTTCATTATTTATTATCATGAGCATGTGTTCTTTGAATAAATTTGAGAAGTCATTTGGATTGATGGATATAAAAATTTAATCCATCAGGGACTGGATTTAGCAAAATTTCAATATTAACAATTAACCAGTAGATGTGCTTGTTAAGAACAATTTCCCTGGAAACAGTATATCATAATAAAAAAGTAGTATAACAAGCCAAGAACTCTTTCCTAGTAAATCATTTCCTGCTGTATTTTTTGATATTCGTTCTGATAAAGAGGAATATAGTAATTGTTTAATTGTTTCCTGTTGATATGTCCAATTCAGTGGCTCTCAGTCATCAGTCACCCTGTGGCCCTGCAGCAGTAATTTGGCAGTTCCATAGATTTTTAAGCCATCAGGGACCATTAGATCATCTTGTCTGATCTTTCTGCATAAAGCAGGTCAGAGAATTTTGTCTAGTTATCTCCTGGATTGAGTGGAGCACCGGCTATATAACCAAAGCTCATACTTATGTCACAAAGTTTACCTTTTTGTTGTTTTTAAATGGGAAACATTACCTTTTATTTCATACCTAAGGTGTGCAGATCCATTAATGTTTCCAAAGACCCTAAGATACTGGGATTTAATGTGCTATAAATGTGAACAGTATAAATATTTCCAGTGATGACCTAACCAGGATTTTTTAATCAATATGATGAATTGGATAGCAGGACAAATGAATCTGTAGTGTCTCCAGCAGGAAGGAGCTTTGCCAATTCAATTCAAGATTTTTTTATTATAATATTTGCTGATAATTTGGAGAAGGAAAGATATACAGTGCAAAATGACATTTTAAAAATGCAAAAATAAAAATGTCAACCAGAAAGTAAATATTCAACGTCATTAAATTAAATTTATTAAATTTTCCTTAGATTTCAGATTAAAAATTCACAGAGATTATAATTCCTTTTATCTTCATTAGCCCATATATGTGCTATTAATTATTTGTTAGGCATTTATGTGATAATTTTAGTGGTGAGAATGTAAACCTAAAATTCTTTTACTCTAAGATCACTGGGACAATATAGCGGTGCTTGCCCTGCTCACTCTGTGAGCCAGAGCCTCCCTCTGAAGTTAAGCAAGAGGTATTGCCCAACCTGCCTGAGATTGCAAAGTGCATCCCAGTTCCATGCCTGCTCCTCTGCCTTTACATCAGGCAAAAGTAATTTATACACAAAGGGATGGAGCCCTCTCTGAACAACTGCAATGACAGGAGTAGGTAGTCCACATGATTTCTGACTTCAATGAATGTGTTTTTAGTATGGCTTAGCCAGGCTTTCTATCAGAGAAATCTACCTTAAAAAAGGCAAACCTTTAGAAAAGTACTTATGTTCACTGGTTTATATTTGCCTTTTTAGCATCATTGTCCTTCAGTTTTCCACACTGAGCAGTATCGTTCTTGCTGCTGTGACTCTTCTCCGGATCTTTCTTGAAGAAGTTCCTATTCAAGCAGCTTTTGTGAACTTTCTTGATGGTCAGAATTTCAATTAACAACAAATCTCCTTTAGAAGAGGATGTAGTCAAGGCCATTTTGGTTTATTATGTATACTGTCTATTTATATTTACCTACAGTCTGTGTATATTTAGTCTCTTTAAAACACACACACAGATGTATTTGCTGAACAAACAAATAGCTTCTATTCCAAAGTTACATTTACAGTGAGCAGAGTGAAACTTTTAAGGTTGGCAGTACATACACGGAGTGAACTACTACATAAGAGACAATGAAACTGGTTCTAATGGTTTAAAACCCTGCCACATCCAAAGATTATTTTAAAAAAATTAAAGTAATAAATTAAAGATACTAAGACTTCAGGCTTGTTGTTTTACCTCGGAATAGCTAATATGGCAACGTATCATTGTTTAAGTCCAGCTGGCAACCAAGCACTATACAGACACTCAGTCCTATCCTACACCCCCACAATGAAATGGGGAAGAGAATCAAGACAAAACTACCAGGTTGAGATAAGAACAGTTTAATAATTTAAGAAAGTAAAACATAACATAATAATAATAGTAAATAACAACAACAACAACAATAATAATATAAAAGTAAAAACAGTGATGCACAATACGATTGCTCACCATCTGCTGGCTGATGCCAGACCCATGTTTCTGACACCCAATCAGCCCCCCTTCCAGGTAATTTCCCCAGTTTTTATACTAAGCATGCTGTTCTATGTTGTGGATTACCCCTTTGGGCAGCTCAGCTCACCTGTCCAAGCTAAGCTCCCTCCCAAGTTTTTTGTGCTCTTCTTCACTGTCTGAGCATGAGGCACAAAAATGTCCTTGACTTAGGATAGACACTTCTTAGGAACAACCAAAACATCAGTGTGTTATCAACATTATTCTCACACTGAATCCAAATCTCAGCACTCTACCAGAAACAGAAAAGAAATTAACTAATTAACTTTTTCTCAGGCAAAGACAGGACACGATAAAAACAAATACTCTAAAATTTTAAAAATTAAAAGGAAGTTGGTTCAATCCATTGGAAATTTACAGATTCTGTAATTTAAATTTTTGGAAAGCAGTAAAATAAGTGGCACTTTTTCATGGTCCTGTAGTAGCTGCTTATCTGAGCAATTTGACTCTGATATCCACTGCAAGCAGCAATAAGTAGATTATGGTCCTCCTGTTATTGTTCCATTTCTTCCTTGGTATTGAAAAGCTGTGTCCTTTCTTTATCATTCACCACAAAGATGTGGAAGAGGAGGAGGAGGTGACCAGTAGGGTTATGGGGGCACGGAAACACACTCCTGTGGGAGGGGAATCCCATGAAGGAGACTGTCAGAACAGGCAAGGAATCTCAACATGTGAGCCAGAGAGCATCAAGCAAATGTTGGAGATGTCCTCTTTTACACACAAAAAAATTATGAAGCGGAGGGGAAAGAGTCATTCTAGTTTACTTACAATAGAATAATAATACTTTTTTTCTTTTTTCCTTTTTTTAATTACTGCTTTGGAAAGGAATGTGGATAGCACCATCACTACCACGCCTTCAAAAATGCAACTGGATTTAGCATGTGTGACAGGTAATCTGAAAGGTGCTGTTAGTCTTGGTTGAGGATTTGTAATTGCACCCATATACATAAAAACCATTTGTGCCTTTTAAAAAAAATTACATTACAAGATTTCAATGAAAAACAGCATAGATACTGAGAAATAGCAGAATGGAAAGAAAAGAAATTATTAGTTTAGGATCCTTGCAAATCTTGAAGTTTCCTGGCATGCAAAACTCCTACATTTTTCTTGCCAAGAACAAGAAAATACATATTTCATCACAATGGCCTTAACTTTGACCGGTGCATTGTGGCTTTTATGTATTATTTGTATTATATTGATTTAGAGTAGAATTCATCTTCACTACATTTAGTCATTTAAAGTTAAGGGTTTCATCTAAGCTATTTGTCCAGGTTCCCCTTATAGTAAATGGAGAAAGATAAGTTCCTCCAAATGGCAATTCATCCCATTTTCAGATAGGTGTCTGAGATAGACTGGATGAATTGCTCTCCACTGCAGTCTCTCTCCATTGCTCTAGAGAAGTGCAAGTGACTTGCCCAGGCTAAGCACCCAACTTTCAGATGGCTAAAAATTAGTCAAAATCAATCCCTCCCACGTATCTTCATTCAAGGAATGTACTTAACTATGAAATGTCTCATAGTCAATCTGCCATGTGTTATGTTGCTAAAATCTGATAACTGATATTTCTTTGGAATCATATACTTTAATGAGCAACCATAATGTCAAATAATAGTAAAATTACATATGAGCAAGTGGTTGACCAATACATGACATTAATGTGCACATAAATCATTCTCACAGTCTCCTTCAAAGAAGGGTATTCATTCAGGTTTCTACTAGAAAACAAAGCTAGGGGTTTTTTTTGAAGCACCAGTTATGATTTCATTTTTAAATATTTCAGAGCTGCAAGAACTAAGTACTCCTGAAAAATCAGGCTGATAATTTTATTTTAGGGTCAAAGTAGGGGAGGAGTTGCAGTATTTTTTTTCTATTCAACAGGAATTGTATGTTCAGATTTTATTATGTGTAAGTATGAGATGTGTAGTACCCACAGCTATTAATTTCTTTGAGTGTCTGGGTTTGGAAATGATGCAATAGATATCAACAATATGGTCTCTTAGCAACCTCAATTAGTGTTTGGAACAAAGGAGGGTTTGCAAGCTTTGACTTTTTCCCATGTGTTCACAAAATCTTGTTTGTGTGTGAGCACATTAGTGAATGAAAGCACTACTAAGAGTTCTTAAAATGGGGGAGACAGGCCATCAGCTTCATAAATTATGAGAACAAGCATTGCAGGGCAAGCAAGAACGGCCCTCGTGGAGCCCTGCCTCTTTCCCTGCGCACCTGACAAGATATGCACATCCCCTAGGTGGCTGAGTTAGCCATGCACGCCTGCACATCACAGCATGCTTTCCTTCCAAATGCTGGTAGGAAGGGCTAAAAAGTCACTGCAAATTAAGTGTCACACCTGGCAGCAGTGTAGGCAGGAAGTTGCTACCAGACCTCCTATTTCTTTCCTGTCAACAAATTGCCCTCTGACCTGGAAGGATATGTCTAGAGTGAGAAATTATTTGCCCTAGATCCAAACTGGTTCTATGTCCTGTTCAATTAAAAGCAGGCTTGCAAGGATTTAAATGCTTTTAGCTCAGTGGATGCACCAGTTTCATTAGCCAACTGCTCCAGAAATAGCAATATTTTCAATGCCTGGTCCTATGGATGTGTCTTATGGAAGTACAAGGTTCCTACTGATAGATAGGAAGATTTCACCAATAAAAATATTATTTTGGTTTCTTATTTTCTCTCTCTAATTATAGCTATATCCTCTGACCATATTTTGTGAAATATCTCTTCCATCTCTAAAGTTTGGCACTTGCATATTCAAAAATAAATCACATTCTTGCTTCACAAGAGCTCGGTATGAATAAATTTGCATTCAGAATGAGTTGGTGGGGACAGAAGAGTGAGTCTGGCATTGTAATGACAGAGCTGTATGACTTATATTCATTTTGTGACACTTCATGTTGCTAGAATCACATCAAGCCCTGACACCACTCAGTTTGCAACAACCATGAAAGACTATGTAGACTCCCCCTAATGCCTTGCTGTGCCTTGCCATTCCTAGGCTCGCCATTTCCTTCCCATTCCTAGGCTCGCCATTTCCTTCCCATTCCTTCTGCTGTACTAACACGTTTAAAGAAAAATCTAGAGGGAACCTGTGTTCGTCTCACTGTGGGTGATCTTGGACATTCAGCACCTTTTACAAGCCTTGCATCTCTGCTGCAGCATCCCTGGCAGAGCAGAGAAGCAGAAGCTGCATCCAAGGTGCATATCCAGAAAGCTCCCTGCTTCATTTATGTTGCCTGTTGCCATTTACATCTTTTAATTCAAAAGGCAGAAACACTTTTTGTCCAATAACAACAAACTGACTTAGAATTTTTTTTCCTAGAAGCATGAGAGACAACTCCTTCAAGAGCAAAAACCTAACGCTGACCATTACTCGGTCTGAAACCACAGTAAAGACTGCAATTCTAATAAATGAGGATCCACAAATCCTTGGATTGATTGCATATTCAAATTTTGATACTGACAGTTTAATTCCTACAGGGAACTTGTAGGAAATAGGAACTTTTTAAAATCCCTAAAAATAAATTAGTCCTTCCACTAGCCTGTACTTATCATTCATGTACTGAAAAGAGCAAAATAATGATAAACTAATAGAGAAATATGTTTCTGTCTTATTTTTTAATACTTTTTTTCTTTGAATGAATACAGCAAATATACAGCTATAACACTCCAGCAGAAATACATGATGGTTGTTGGTATAGACAGAGAGGTAGATGGTCACGCACTGATTGTCAGAAAGTCCAAGCACAAGAATTTCTATGGAGAAGAGTGGAAAGATTTGCCAAGAGTGCTACAGCCATGACAAAAGGAAACTTTTAAGATCCAGCTCTTATAATATATATGTCTTAGAAATTCAGATTTTTTTAGTGAGACTCACTTGTGTTTATCTGATGTGCTGCAAACTCTTCTCCATGTTTTACCTTCCCACGGCATGACTTTAGTCATGGCTTGGTTGGCTAGAGGCGTCCACAGGGATGTGCTGCTGGTGTCACTGCAAGGCTGGGCATGACATTGGCAACGCAAGGGACACATGGGCAGTGCAATTCCCCTCAGGCTGTGCAGACCCCAGCTGTGCTGAGGATAAGGGCTCTCAAAGCCCAGCAGACAGACAGACAGACAGACAGACAGACAGACGTGGTCTCTCACTCACAGGTTCAGTCCCTACACATCAGCAGGAAACAGAGGGCCTCAGTAACCGGTCTGGTGAGGGAGAAGGAGGTGAGAAGCCTCAGGCCTTGTGTGATCCCTGCTGTCATTTGTACACTGGCTGCTGTGACACAGGCCTGGTGTAGCATCCCATGAACTCTCCCGCTGTGGTCAATCCCCAAGCCCTCAGCCCTGGAAGCATAAACTACTTACCACAGAGTCATCCCTCCCAAAGGGAAAAACAGTCTCCCCCATGGCCTTAGTGTTGCAACTTCCTCAGGTTTCTCCTTCCCCTGTCACTGGTTTGGCATCCCTGGTGGCCACCCCCCTTCCCCTGGAGGCCAGGTCCCTCTGCCCAGCCCTCAGCTCTGCCCCCCACCCCTTCCCCTTTATAAGCTGCCTGCTGCAAGTGGTTTTTCTCTCTTTCTCCGCGTTTGTCCTTTGGTGACAGAGGAATAAAACCTTGCAAAAGAGCCTTTCTTGCCTCTGTTGCTGAGCCAGTTGTGGTGAGTGTTGAGTGGAGGCTTGACTGCGTTGCCTGAATGTTAACTCAACTTGCTTTTTGACAGGAGAGGCTTGCTGGGGATAAGAGATAGCAGCACCTACCACTTTAACACCTGGAGTTTTTGACTGGGAACAGGGTGGCATCTGCCAGTGCTGGCTCTGCCCACTCCAACAGCCCCTGTCTGACACCTGTGTGTGTCCAGTCTGTGTCTCTGACAGCTCTGGCTATTTGCCAGTGTTTCCAGCAGCTTTGAGCCTGGAAATCTGGGATGGTACCCCCTGAAGCAAGAAGGTGGTAGAGCTTGCAGTTCCCATGCTGAACAAAATCGCTGGATCAAGGTTGAAGAGGACAGACCCAGAGCCTTGTGGCAGGGCAGACGTGGATATCGACCTGGAAACCTCTGCCTACAGAATATGATCTCCAGTCCTGAGGGTTGATAACAAGCAGGGAGAAGAAGGACAAGGGGGCATTGAAGGGAAGGAATTTTAACTAGTAGGCCCTCAAACAATACACACAGGCCTTTTAAGACCTTGTAACTCTCCAAAATCAGCAGCAGCTGGGTAAGAACTTTCCCACTGGAGTCCAAAGATTTAAGTGCTGTGAAATTTTAAGTAGTCTGTAGTTATTTTGGTGGTTTCCTTTATTGTTTCTTTCCTTTGGTAAATATGAATAACTTTTTAGAAAACTGAAGAAAATAATTCAGCATTTGAAGGCAGATGCCTGTGATGACCTAACAGACTTCTTTTTTTTCCTTTTTGTTTTCATCACTAAATACTTCTGTGGTCCTGTCAACGTTTCAAATAAGATTTCCAAGCGCCAGTGAAATAGTTTCATGTTAGGGGGTTATTTTTATAATTCAGTGCATCCAAACTTCATGAAAAATATGCAAATTGCCTTCATTATAACCATATCTTGTAGCAACATGCAGCATACGTAGTGCCAAAAATGAATGCATTCATGGCATCTTTTGGGTCCTAAGATCCAATTATGTCTTTTGTTGTTGCTTTTTGGCTTTCTGTGTCAGCTGCATGCTCTGTAAAGTTACTGATTACTGACCTGTTGGCAACTTTACAAATCAGCTTTGAAATGCAAGCTGTCAGTAGCTCTTGAGTACCCCAGTCCCAGGTTACCAAGGCCATGAAATGCTGCATTGAATTTTTAATCAGTTTTCCCTCTGCTTCTGCTTAGCTTTTTCCAGGTTAAGGTCAATTTTGAAACCAGCTGAATTCTTTAATAATCACTGTCTTTGCAGTCCTCACTGGGTTCAAAAGGAAGAACAATTTTTTCACTGCATTAATATTAATTTTTTTACTGTGGGGGCTTATTACAGGGGCATATTTTCTGTTTAAGTATTCATTGTTAGATCACAAAGTGCACTGCAGTCTAGCCAAAGTATTGCCTCATGAAGATAGGAGTGAACTGCCACTAACCCGAAATTTCACCGGTCCCACTTTTAAAAGGAAGCAAGGGTGCTGTTGTAACCCATTTTTTCCCTGCAGCCATGCTACTCAGAGCAGAAAGCTTGCCACCTCAGACAAATGTCCTTTGGCTCACCTTTCTAAATGTGACAACTGCAGTTTATTTAGTAGTTCTACCATCAAGCTTTGATCTCTGTTTTAAAAAGTTGCAGCTCTTTGTCCAAGTAGGCAAGACCAGAAGTCGTCTTAATTGGAGTGCTAGAAATTAGGAGTGAAACATGAAACAAAACAGTCTGTATTTTCTCTTCAGTTTATCCACAGAAGAATTTATAATTTAGGAATTTGATTTAATGAGTAGGTGTTTATTTGATTGCAGTAGTGGATAATCCATAAATACTTTATTTTCAAAGATCCTGGTGATGCTAGATTCTATGAGATTACCTTGCAGCAATGTTTATTTAAAAGCTCCTGTGCTATGATGACACACCTGATCAGACGGCTAGCACTCTTTTTTTCACCATGCAAGCTTCTTACATGCTTTACAGAATCTCATAACAATGTGATTTTTTCACCCTGGAGTGAAAAGACACTTATAGTTACCCTTTACTACAAAGGAAAGCAGGTCAATAAGAGGTACCACAAAATGTGGTAGCATTTCTGATAAATAATCAATAGCATATGCTAAAAAGATGTTGGTATTTAGTCAGTTTTTGAGCCTATCTGTTCTCTTTGAGGTTACATTTAAAATGACTGGGATTTCTGGGCAGTGATAGCAGTGCCACTCTAAGTGAATTTCTGCCGGTGTTTTAAAAGCTGTTTGCCCCCATACCTCTAGGAATCTTGACGCAGTTGTTGACAATAATTGCTATGGGGTAATCCAGGACATTTGAAGTGGGAGTCCACTGAAGTTGGTTTTACTTATGTCTGGGAGCAATGACTTATACTGAATAAGTAAAGGTGCCTTATAATAAGATTTGAGGAAGGTGGTACACTCAAAAAAAAAATAAAAGAGAAGGAAAATCACAAAAATGGAGGTAGCTGGGGAAAGAACTTACTGATTATGCACATTTCATATTGAAAAGTAGCTGATGATACATGAATAACCTTCAAATACAGCACCTGAAGAATCAACCACAAAGTTAAGCAAACAGTTCTGTTGTTTCCAGGTGGTTTTCTGTAAGTTCTGGTGTCTCTTTAAGCTGTAGTCAAAATTCTCCTGTGTCTGGGGTTTAATGAGCAGTCCTTCCCCACACTGTTTCTCATACAAGTTGACATTTGTCTGCTTCCTTTTTATGGATGATGGGCAAGAAAATAATTTGGTTGGTCTCTTCTAACTGATGGAAAATTTATTAGTCGTGAGGGAGCTTAATAATAATTGAGAACCGTCTTCTTCTGTCCTTTTCAGTGGAGATTTGTCAATAGTTAACATGTTTTGTGGTAGTAGGATGACCAGTGCATGGAAAGACACACTTGCTGTACTGTTATCAAAAGGTTATTCCCTTATGAAGGCAACAGTAAAGATACTTTCTCAGTGGCATTTACTTACATCTTGAACATCTTGAAGGAATGTTCTAATTACCTGAAAATGATGTCTTGTTAGCAATAAAAGAAAAAGGAAAAAAAAAAAAGAAGCAAATGAAATGCTTCCTTGAAAAATTTAAGAAAAATTCACATGTTCTATCAAGTTCTTGTATTGTTGTGCTGTGGGAGATCTCTTGCCTTCTGGGAAATTCTTGCTGGGCCTGGAGCTGCTCCTGTTCTAGTCTTAACACTGGATTTCAACCATTTCTGCAGAGAAGATGAAGAACCGAGCAGGTCCCACACTGTTCAGTTTTATGGATGCAGGGGTCTATGCTGTTAAACCAGTCTTAATTTGAAACATTGGAGGTGATAGAGTTTTTATAGATTTCCTATGAGCAGGTTGCTATGAATATGTAGCTACTGGTCTCACAGACAAGTTGGGATTTCACTTAACCACACAGGAGAAAAGCTTACAATGAGAGCTCAGTACTCTGGGACTATTTGTAGTTATTTTATTGAGCCTATTTTAGTAAGTACAGTCCAGCACACTTTATTGACATAGTTGAGAACAAGAATGATCTCTCTTCCCTGTGGCTTGGAAAACAGGACAGCATTGGAGAAAGCAATTATTCAAAGATCTTTGAAAGGAAAGAGGAGATAATAATGCCAAAAATAGCACTGATAAAGGACAAAGACTGGATAAACAGAAACTGAACAAGAAATGTAGTAAATAGGCAATTTGAGGCAACTTCATTTTGAGAAATAAGTCCTGAATCAATGATAGCTGCTGATGACAACAACAGTTATTTGGATAAGTAGCACTCATAATGTGATAATAGATAAGCAAGCCACTTCCTCCTTCTGTCATGCAAGATTTTTTAGATTTTAACTTTGTGGTTTTGATCATCACTTCAGGTTGATCATAGGAGAAATGATAATGGTTTTCATTGATATGTGACCTGTAAAGCTGACTGATACCCCTGGGATTTAAAGTTCAGTACAGTTCACATCATACTACTCACATGGTGCATAACTGCATAAAGAAAGTTTAAGGGAGAGTAATCATCTTTTCCAAACATGAACTCAAAATCTCTGAGTTCAGAATGCAAAAAAACCCAAAAACTGTGAAGAAGGCTTTGCTAACTGTTGCTCTGACATGCTTTACCTGGCAGCTTTCAGGGTTTTGAGAAAGTCAGAGAAGCTAAAGTGTGACATTAGTGTACTGCGAGGGCCATGAAGAGGATCACAGGGCTGTTTGCACCTTTCCTATGAAGACAGGCTGAAAGAGTTAGGGTTGTTGATCCTGGAGAAGAAAAGGCTCTGGGGAGACCTCATTGAGATCTTCCAGTACCTAAAGGGGGCTTATAAAAAAGAAGGAGGCACATTTTACCCCAGGAGATAGTGATATGATAAGGTGGGGTGGTTTTAAACTGAAAGAGGAGTTATTGAGATTAAATGTTTGGAGGAAATTCTTTACTGTGTGGTCAGGCACTGAAAAGTTTGCCCAGGGAAGTTATGGATGCCTCACCTCTAGAGGAGTTCAAGGCCAGGATGGATGGGGCTTTGAGCAACTTGGTCTAGTGGAAGGTTCCCTGACCATGACAGGAGGTAGAATAAGATTATCTGTAAGATCCCTTCCAACCCAAACCGTTATAAGATTTTATGGTTCTGTGACTAATATTTATAATGGGTAGTGAAATCCCTCATTATACCCCAACACAATGCCATGCCTCCCTACCATTTGGTATATCTTAAAAAGCAAAACAGCCAGCTTATATCCCAGTGATTTTCAGACACAACATTTCTAGTCAATGCCTCAAAGATGAACACCATAGGGAACACTAAGTCAGCTTCTCTACAGCCCAGATGGGAAAGGTAACACTGCCACATCCTCTTGCTGTCAATGCAATAGAACTCAGCAGGGGATCAGCTCTAGAGAAGCAAACATGCAGCAGGAAGTTTTAGGGGTACACTGAATTCTTATCTTTCTTCCTGTACAGCAAGACCAAATTGGGAACACTTCTCCTTAGCTTAGTAGTGACCAGGGATAAAAAGCAGAGTTTGAGGCATGCCATTGTGTATCACACCATCACACCCTGGACTCTGGAGTCTGGGTACACCAGAAAGGCTCAGACTGTTTTTTGTTTCCTGGCCTGTTTGTTTTTTTTTTTTTTTTTTTTCCCCTGTCCTGTATGAAGCAATGAAAGAGATCACAGGAAAACCCATCTCTTTGCTCATTATGCTTCCTGCTGTTTAGTGTGCAGCTACTCACACGAGGTATGTATTTGCATGCAGCTTTTCCCTTGCTTTGTCTGTGAGTAACCAGAGAGAGGAACTCCAGAGACTCGTTAAACCTATGAAAGCTGCCACAGTTTGTCACATGTGGCTTTGCACACGCAAGCAGAGCATTGCTTTATTGTAAGCTGCAATCTCTCTTTCTGCAACAATAGTATTTCATGTCATTGCTTTAGTCTCAAGAGAAGCTGCTATTAAATGGTAGATGTTAGTTTAATATTAATAATTGTCTTAACTTCATACATCTACAGGTTTTCATCTAATAAAAGGGAGCTATTCATTTTTTCTCATGAAAACAACATTCCTCTGAAGGGAATTTAACAGATGTAGGGAGGCTGATGGCAGGTGCAGCATAATGAAAGCAAGACACTTTGAACTGTCAGTGGCTCTCTAACTGCTCTTTGTATTACCCTGGCAGAGGTGTGCCTGCTCCAGTTCAAAACAGCTGCTCTCTCACAAGTGTACTCCTGGCTCCCATTCACCACCGTGCAAGGAAAAACAGGGCTGCACAAGGAGAAAAATTAGAGAAAAAAAAATATCTGGATCAGGTGAAAAACATCTGCCTGAACATCAGTATAGTTTAGAGCAGTCAAGAGAGCCTGTAATGTTTTATATAACTTGCATATTGTCATTTTTAACGGGGAAGGCTCAGAAAATGAAGATTCATTAAAGCTGTAGCACCGAGTGTCAGGCAAACCTCTTTCATCATCCAGCACACCACCGTGGGGAGTGCTGCTCTTCTGCAGAGTGTTCTCCGTTTTTCTCCAGGTACTATTAAATTGGTGCTAGGGCTTCTGCCACTTTTCTCTTGGAAAAGATATTAATAGGTCTTAGCAGTAAGGGATGTTTCTTTCTACCTAAACCACAAAAGTCTTTCTCCCATTTTATCTTATTTTAATTATGTTGCTAGTTTGTAAGGCATTAGGAGCATCTCATTGTGCCCTTTTTTTGCATTCTTCACCTTTTTGTCATTTGAATAACAAAGTTGCCTATATTGAACATTCTCCACTTATTAATCTTTTGACCATTTAATCAATTTTGTGCCTTTTTTTTTTTCTTCATAATTCCCTCGTCTCTCTCCATATCTTTCCAGATGAAACTCTCAGAACTCTCTGCAATATTAATAAAGAATGCATAAGACTGTAGTAAAAAGGTTTCTTAACATGGTTTTCGGGTGGCCTGTAAATCTCTTGTGGTAAAGTCATAGTGTAAGCTATACAGCTCACCTGAAATTATTAAGTCTTCATACTAAGGTTGCAAGATATATAATTTTGAGACTGGTGCAGAGGTATTTTCTAATACTATTGATCTTCTAAAACGATTTTTCTAATACTCTTTCTTCAAGTGTATTTTTCTTTCATTTTTGTTTGTCCTAGTCAATTAGTGGAGTTTTTTCCAAGAGGAATTTATATCCTTCTACACTGTATATAGAAGCCCTTCTGTTCTGCCATGTTCTTTTTTATCCATGTGACTACACAAGGAATGGGTCTACCTTTCCTGAGGCAGACACTGGGGCTTCTGGACTGTAGTCAGAAGGAGCAGGGATTGAAAACAAGACTATAACTACTCTATGCAATTGTGTATGCAATAGCCTACTGTTGTCTGCTTCTAGAAGGCATGGGATGATGCAATTGCTATTGCATTTTACCATCGATGAAGATTTAAAGAGAAAACAAAATATTCTCAGTGCCCACAGAAGGTTGTCTCAATTCCTGTTGTCAAATATCCTATTTAGTAGAACAGGAGAAATGTTAGGGCCATGTCATTCCATGTTACCATGGAATCTGTCATTCTCTGCAAATACCTGAAAGGAGGTTGTAAAAAGGGACAGGACAAGAGGAAATGTTCTCAAGTTGCACCAGACCAGGTTTTAATTAGATTGGGAAAAGGAAAAGGTCATCAGGCACAGGAACAAGCTGTCCAGGCAAGTGGTGGGATCGTTGTATCTGGAAGTGTTCAAAAGAGGCATGGATGTGATGCTTGGGATATGGTTTAGCAGGGAACATGGTGGTGCTGGGTTAACAGTTGGTCTCAGTGATCTTGGAGGTATTTTCCAGCCTTAGAGATTCTAAGATTCTATGAATCTTAGAGGACATACTGTATCTTTACATAATTAATTGCATAAATGCTGCCAAAACAAATTATACCTGAATTATTATTATATAATCACAGATCTGTTTCTCAACTATCTGTCTTCCCATTGTGAGTGTACTGCATTCCTGTGAGATTTTGACTGAGAAAGGGGCATCTGCCATCTAGCAAACTGTTTTTAATCAATACTGATTCTGAATATCTTGCAAAACAGTGGTTTACTCTACTGATTTAATTTTTTAATTGTATGTATTTGGAAATACATATTTTACTGCCTTTCCTATGAAGTAACAGACCATACTACATGGGCTTATTGATATGCTTCATTAAAGAAATGGTGCCCCCAGCTCAATAAAGCACTTAATCATGTGCTTAAAATTAAATGTATTCTTGAGTATATGACTGAAAATCCCCCTGCAGAAGGGTTTTGCTGAACAAAGGTGGCTTTAGGCATATGTCTGGGTACTCTGCTGAATGAGTGAGTACCTACTTGTGAGCCCTACTACTCTGTGAATTGAATGGAGTCACTCAAAATGTATAAAATTAAGCATGTTTATGACATGTTTATGATTTTGAAAGATCAATACTTTATATCTGGGAGCAGATATTCACATGAGGAGCCCTTTAATAATGAAAGGATTCAGAACAGGTCTTTTTTAAGTAGCAGTTTTTTTAAAAATCCTTAATAAAAAGCGTAAATTGCAAAGTAATGATGTTAGTTCAGTTCCCTAAGGCAAGCTTTACATCATCATGTTTGTGTACAGTAAATAAGCCTACAGAGAAAAAAAAAAAACAACCCAGACCAATAAATGGATTAGAGAAATGAGTTTGGTAATGAAACTTTACACAGCAAGATATTTGCCAGTGAAGGCAAGATGTGTGGCTGAAACACTGTTAAAAATAAAGTTTCTTTAGTCTGTCTAATATTTCATTGGCCTTTGATACATATATTTACATAAATATGTTTTCTTATGACTCCCTTGAAGAAGGGATTTAGTGTTTGGATGCTGAAGATTCATGTTGGTACTCGTCTTAAAAAATCGTTTCTGCAACATAAGGAGAAACTCAGGAAATCAAGCTACCAGCAAAACAATAAGGCAGGTTAGAGTGAGCTGAACATAGTTTGGCTTGAAGTGTGAAAAGGCAAACGGCCCTGAAGTTTTAAGCTTCTGTGTTTAAAAACTTGAGGCCCCAACCATACAATGTCTTGTAGACATGAAGCCTGAACTAATACAGTGCACCTTTAGATCAATCATCTGCTTTTATCAGCCTTCTCTACTTTGTCTACTGGCAGAGTGGATTTAAGCTATTCTTGTGTGATACAAAATTCAGAGCATCTAGCAGAGCAGAGGAAGTTTGGATAAAACTTCATTTTTACAGACCACTTACATACTGAATGAAGCTGCTCTCATCACCAGGCACATGCTTTGACTCAAATACCTGCACTGTCCTGGTTTGTTTTCTAAGCAGTCAGTGCCCTTCTGTGATGAGCACTGAGTACCACAGAGACAAAGGTGTAGCTGCAAAGAAAGCAGCTGCTGCACTGCCCAACACGCTGCTCAGCCAGGCTTTTAGGAAACATGCACAGACAAGGAAGCTATGCTGCAGACTCCTGAGGTCAAACATTTATCATTACAGGCATCATTTCCTGATATTAGAGGCTCCAAAGCATTAGTCTTTTAATACACAATATCAATAGATGTAATGAAAAATGCACAGGACGTAGAGAATCCCCTGAATCTTAATGTACTCTCTGCCATTGGAAGCATAATGCAGTGTCTGTGTCAGCTGAGCTGGAGAAAAACAATGGGTCAAATGGTGAAAATGGAGAGGAAGGCAGCAGCTAAGCCTCTGATTCTGGTGTGTGAATGCAAATTGCCTCTGTTCCCTGGGTCAGCACAAGCTGTGCCTCTGGAAATATCCCGAGATGAGTGGGATTTCTGCAGCATGCATGGCTGTTCTGGCTCCTGCACAGTGAGACGTTTCACACTGTGCACAGCAGATGGGAGCTGGGAAGTTCAGCCCAGGCACTGAAGCTTGCATACATACACACACACAAAAATAAATACATATATTGTGTGTGTCACCAGGCCCTGGCAGAGCTGCTCTGGGAGCCCCTCACTGGGCTGTATCCGGGTGCATGTGCACTTCATCCTTGCATGCCCCTGGCATATCACATGAGCAGGGTTGCTCTACCAGCACATGGATGCTCACAGATAAGTGATACTAAACTTTCAGGACCATTGCTGAGCCCTTTCTTTGCAGATTCTCCAGCAGACCAAACCCATCTTTTACCACGGTGTGGATATTGTGACTTTGCTGAGTTTAAAAGTAACTTTCTAAGGATCTACAACCATTAAAAGTAAGCAGAAAAATTATCTGATTAAAAAAAAAAGTAGTTGCCTTTTTAAATTCTAGCAGTAGATGTAACTGTGTATAATAGACTGATGAAATCCTGTACCTCTTGTTCTGCTTCAATTTTTTCTCTGCTTTGAGTTCTCACAGGATATGCAGAAGACCTTCAAGTGAGATGGGGATCCTCCTCTTGTGTCAGGTTTTCTGAATCACAAATCCATCAAACTCAAAGAGACAGCAATAACACCATATTAGTTTCTCCCTCCTGTTGAGCTTTTATATTGCCCAGTCCAGAGGCTTGGGAAAGCTGTTTTTTGCTCAGCATAAGGCAGCCTCAACTAAAGCCAGCCAACTAAAGCCTCAGCCTAAAGCCAGTCTAACCTCTCTCCATTATTCATGATTAAGAACAGTTTATCCTCAACCGGTTTTAATTGTTAGATGCATTTTGAATTTTTTAAAAAAAAATTTCTACCAATTCTGTTGTGCAGCATTGCTGCAGTGATTTCCATTTAGGATAAAATAAAACGCTGAATTAAATTTCATTTATTACCTTTATCTCCTCCACTCCTTTCTCCATTTCTGTTTGTTTGCTCAAGTGTTGAATATGTCTATGTTTTTTAATGTAAATGTACTTTTACAAGTTTTTACATGCAACGTTTAATCTGTACAGCATTGGTGTGGGAGATGAATAACGGTTTTGATTGTACATGGCTGTGTATACATGAGGACATTTCTCGATGTGGTGATTTCAGTAGTTTAGTCAAAATCTCTAAACTGTAAACCAACAGTAACCCTGATGACAAAAAAACTATGTTAAATTTCATTGAGAGGCTGGTTTCTGGAAAGATAGCCATGAAAGCACAGACAAAAAGTGCTTTTTGAACTGATCTCTTCAAAAGATTTTCTACCCAGATGCCCATGAGAATCTGAAATATACTGACACACATGGGTTTTCTTCAGCTCTTACTTCTCTACAAGGCTAGTGTGAGAAATGTAGTTCCAGGGAAAGCCTTAAATATTTCTATTTCTCACTGCAAGAAGCATTACTACCAATCCATCACATAAGCTGAGATTTCCAAACTCATTTCTAGCCCAATTTAGCAGACATACAACTTTGGATAATTAGGGCAAGTTCTTTGTTCTTTTCTGAACAAAACTGTAGCTCCCTGAGCATCTCCCTTGCCACAGAAGTTACCTCAACTTTGTTCCTAGGCAGGAAGCTGCATCCCAGCATTCAAGTGCTGCTCTCAGGTTTTTGAAGCATAATGGAGCTTTAGGCCTTTGAGGGGAGGATGAGGAGGATTTGAAGGAGAAGGTCAGGGATTGCTAAATTAAGGCTTTTCACTTTGTTCTTGAGAAATGAAGAGTGAGATGCAGCACTAGAAGCCAATTCACCGCTCAAGAGGCCAGAAGCATCCCCTGGAGATGTTTCTCCCACACTTCACTCACCACAGAAAGAGCCCAAGGTGCCAAGGCTCCTGTTTGGGTGCCTGAAATAAGCGCTTAAAATTAGGTAGACTGATCTCTCTCTCCTTTTCATTATTACAAATCCCCCTTTTTGCTCTTTGGTAGAGCTTGCACACGGCAGTTCATTAACACAATATTGATGTTCTGTGACAAGTGAAGAGGCAATAAGTGCAGTGCTTGCTGTAAATTATTTCACCCATTTGATACTTGTTTTTTCCTTAATTCTCTTAATGGTGCAGTGTGTTTTCCTATCCCAGTGACATTCAGTTGCATGTATTGTTAATTTTGGCTTTGTAGCTTGCATTTAGATTACTGCCTGTGTGTCCCCAAAGTGGTATCAGTTGCCTGAAATCTTGACTCCTCAGTGTTGTGTGGCTTGCAGAAATGTCAGCTGGTCCAAGGGAGCGGTTTTAAAAGAAGCAGAGCTGATCTGACATTCTTCAAAGGAAAGCCTGGGAGACTCATCTCTGCACCTGGGTTTGTTACATACACTGAGCAATGGGAAGAGAGCTATGAATGCTGTCACTCGAGCAGTGAAGAGGGACAGGCAGCCATGTCAAAAATGACAACGTTTCTTTTACTAGTCTTGCAAAAGATGTCTGCAGTGATGTGACTGCAGATGACATCAAACAACATAAGTGGCTGGTTTCTGCAGTAGATTGAAATTCATCCAGTTCCCTGTGTTCACTGTGATGACTTTCAATGCTAATTCTCAGTGAGTGAGGCATGAAATATATTCACAGGCTATAAACAGTTAGGGTACTTTTAAATTATTTGAGGTACCTGTGATGTAAACATCTGTGCCTCTTGCTTTTGTGCATTTTTTCCTGCATTTCAATTATGTAGTCAAAGAAACACTGGAAAAGGGGAGAACAAGTTTGCTGATCTGGTTCTTTTTCCTTTTTGAAAGGAAAGAGTGCCTCATTGTCTGAGTAGAAGAAAACATAAGATAGAAGCACACTTTCATCTTCACCAATAAGGAAGAGTTCAGCTGAATTGATGCAAATGAGGTGTTTTTGAAAGTGATCCCCAAAGCTTGCTGTGTTCACTAAGTAAAATTGTGGGTTGCTTAAACTTTCATTTGGAAATCTAAACAATGTGAGATGGTATAAAAGATCAAAAAGTTTTATCTTGAGTTTTACTGCATAAATGTAATGCTCTTCAAAAATGAAGCTAAAGCCAGCATTCAGCACTGACAGTGTCCTGCACCTCCAGCAGCCTGTGTGCTGCTTCACTGTATTTTAAGAGGATGCTTCTCAGTCCTGATTTCAGATGACACTGTGCTTTTCTTAGGGTTACCTGGAGGAGAGAAGCTGCAGGGAGAAAGGAGGGAGAAACCTCCTGTGCCAGTGCAGAAGGTCACAGGAATGTGCTGACAGAAACTGCTCCCTGGCATCTGTAGAACTGGGAGGACAGTCTGTCAGAACACCAAATCTAATCCAAGGCAGATGGGGTTACAGTTGTATAAATAAGAAAGCAATCTCTTGTCCAGTATAAACTGATACTAAACTTTTTTTTTTTAAATAGCAAAAAACTTCTTCCTTTTTTGTGCATTACAATCTGCATCTGCATTTTCTGTTAGCTCCTCTGCTATATACTCTGCTTTTACAGTCAGCTAAGAAGAAAGAGACATATTCCTGTCATGAATTTTGGATTTCAGTCTAATGGCTTTTTCACATAAAAGGCATGTGTAGCTTCAGCAGCAAGGGGCTGGCACTTCTCCCTTTTGCAGAGGGAAGACCTAGAGAGTAATGTGCAGCCTCTCTTCCTGACCGCTCACCTTGAATTCTGGGTTTTGTGCAATGGAATAGCTTTTATAGGATAGGGTGAGAGTATCTTCACCTTGAAATAGATTACCAGATGGGAAAAAAATAGTTTAAATAAAGAGAAGTAAGCCCAGGACTCTTGCAATCTGGGTGTGCATCCTCACCACTGAGCAGCCTGAGTCACGAGCAGTGGTGGAGCTCCCTGGAGCCACCCCAGAGGTTTGCACAGCCAGAGATTTGCCCTGTCCTGCCACCAGGAGCCTCTGCTGGAGTGGCATGTCAGCTCCTTGGCTTCTTCATGACCTCTTGGGCTGCTGGCATTTCACCTGGTGTGCTGGGCTGAGACCTCCAGCACCCAAGCAGCAAAGAGCCAGCTGGCTCCCTCAGGGTTTGGTTGAGGGCACCCAAAGGAGCTGCTGAGGCTGATGAATCAGAACTGGAATGCCGAACCATTTAGTGGTGTTGGGCTCCTGTTGTATTCTTGTTGTAGTCATATTTCTCAAGTCCCATACTGTACCAAGCTGTTCTTCTCTGCAGCACAACTCTTCATGTATCTTCTCAGGGGCTCCTCCTGGGCTCTCAGCCCACCCCTATTTATTCCAGTTACCTTCACAAGCTACAGCTGCTGCCCAACTAAGGCCTTCACAGCTGTAGCTCGTTCAGAGCAATTAGGACCCACACAGATCTTACAATACGTAGATCTTAACAGGGACTCTCTCCATAACAATACATTTATTCAGGCCCCCACGGGCTCCTACACTGTAACAGTCTAACGTGGGTGTGGGTTGAGAGGTTGCTGGGAAGGCTTCAACACAACCTGCTGGATGGAGCCTCTCAGGGAAGAGCCTCGAGTTGGTTGTTTCTGGATCCTGCTTGGCTGCAAGCATGTAAGAGTTGTTTTTCTCCATCAAGGCTGAGACGCTTATGGGTGTAGAAGGAAGCAGAAATACAGATACTTGAGTTGGAATTAATCTCATCTACCTTTAGGCATTTGTCCCATGAATGTTTATATACAAGCTGGTTACATCAGGATTCCATTGAGAAAAAATAGGCCTTGTTGGGATGTGATTCATCAGGCTGATGTTTTCATCATCTTAGGAGTCTCCTCTGTATTAGTATGTTTATTTGCCATACCTAATTATTGTAGTCTTCTGATAAAGGTGCAGTAAGAACACTGTCCTTCCTTTTTAAAAATTTATTTCTCCAGATATCTTATTTTATTCTCCAGATGTTTTATTTCATAAAAGAGTAATAAAGAGGAAAAAAGATTTAACGTTTCTCTCTTTTGAAATGCCAGGAAATAAAGAAGGGAAGTAGGGCTGAATTTAGATGGATCCATAGGGTCTATATATTTGTGACCTGACACAGTATCCATTTGCTCATTAATAACTCTTCAACATTCAATAAAGTAGAATAAAGACTTCTATTTTATTAAATATTAATTAAACTTTTAATATTTTTAGGGAAGGCTATAGGAGTAAAGCACTGATGGAGAGAGATATCTGAAGGGATAACAGTAAATGAGACACAATTTCCCCGATTTCTAGCAAAAGCTCTCTTGGCTTTGTGCTACCACTTTATCTAATTACATCTGATTTTTTTCAACAACAAAACATGTAGAGAAAGAAAAAAAGAAGAAAGCACAAACAGCTTGGCTCTTTGGGAAAAAAAAATTGTCACTGAAAGCAATTTTTCCCCCTCTTTGTTTACTGATGAAGGTGAAGCAGTAACTCAACATGCAGGTACAGACGTGATAATTTACTTGTCAGTTAGGTGGTGGAAAAATCATTCTTAATGATAATTGTTGTATTAAGGTTTTTTTTCTTCTTCTTCTTTTTTTTTTTTAACATGAAGGCAGCTGACTATTCTTTTTCAACAGTGCACTCTACTGTTATTTACTCCTGGCCCTTATCACCCTACAGATATTTGTTCACCCATCAGAGTCGGAAAAGGATATATTGTGTTTTATCATTTAGCACAAAGGCTATCTGTGGTCCTGAGTCTGGCAATGCTATTCACAGCTGTTAAGGATGTGCAGATAGAAAAGGTACCTATGATTTGGTTTAATTCACTTATTGACAGAATCAACCCTTACTTTCCTGTAGATGGCTATTTCTAAAATACAGTAGATCATAATCTTAATCAGTGATTTTATAGTATCTTTAGCACATCTGTTGAACTTGTATACATGATGCATTTAAGTGATTTAATAATGTATTTTAAGCATTCAGAATACAAGGTAAGGGGAGTTATTTGTTTGGAAAGATGGTGGTCATTTAGTTCAACTGGCTAGAGGTAAAATAAATTTGTTTGTTTGCAGTGATGGGGATGGTATGCAGTTGACATAAATGGCAATAATGCAAATTAATTTGTTTTGAAAACCTTCACCCTGAAAATTCAGATGATGCAGCAGCAATGGAATGAGGTATCAAGTAACCATCCCAGTTGAGAACACAGTGAAATGACAGGAGAACAGGTAAAGATTGTAGCTGTCATAAGCAGTAAAAGCTGTACTTACTGAGGAGAACATACAAGTACAACAGAGATGAGTTTTTCTTCACTTCTAATTAAGCAAACACAATAAAATAGAAAGGAACATTGTCATATATCAGTGCATGCAGGAGGCAATGTGAACAGGATCCTGGCCTCCTGGCTTGGCTTCTTTCCATGACTCTGATGAGTGAAGCCCATGCCATGAAGAATTCAAGTCCCCAAAAAGATTTCTTAGCCAAAGATCTGTGAAGGACAGGACTTGAAGTTATGTATGGGCCATTAGCAAGGGAAATGCTGTCAGCAACAACTTGTCATGAGCACATATCTCTGCCAGACCCTCTACAACCCATCATCTGAGTGCAGGTCAAGTTACAATCTACTTCCATCTACTGCAGCCCCGGTGCAGATGAATCATGCAGAACCAACAATTATAACGGGGCTACAAGTAAGATGTACACTAGGAGATAAGAGTGGAAAGAAACATTTGCTGCATGGAAGGGGAGGTGAGAGATGAAGCTGGAGGTCAGTTTCCTGCTCCTATTGTTACCAGTGGGTTGGGCAGCACAAGGGCTTAGCACACTACTCTCCCACAGCAGCAGCTGCCACCCCAGAAACAATGATACTTCCCTGAAAAACAGCAAAAAACCTGGTTCTTCAGGCCTGTAGCACAGCTCATGAGGTATGGGAGGTTCACAACAATCAGGTCATCCTCAGCAATCTGCTGCCTTATCTAACCATATCCCTTGGTCCCAGCATGGCCAGATTGAAGATCTGTCCTGCCCAAAATGAGCAGTTTGCCTGATTTTGCTTAGGCAACATCACCATCTAGTAAAATTTTGATGATGCCACTTTAATAAGGCTTTAATAAGACTTTCTCTCGTCTTCCTTGTGACACAGCAGAGCCCTTCAGAATGTATTAGCCCTCAAAGCAAGACCTTCACAGAAAGAAAGGCAAAAACTATTTCCAAATTTTGGTAGTAATGTATAATTTCTTTATTAACTATATTACAAGAATTAAATTTCCTTCTTACAGCTCCCTTTAGTCTCCCTACATCCACTTTATAAAATGTTTTGCAGCAAAAACCGTTTACAGACAAGGTAGTCTTTGTGGATTAGGGTGTTTTAAGTATCATTTTTCCTTTTCCACCAACAGAGGGAGTGCAGTTATCTTTCCCCTCCAGAGCTTTTGGTCATAAGGCTTAGTTATGTGAGACCAGCAACTTACTGTGGGTGTTACAGGTGTTAGGGCAGCAGGTCAGTCAGGTCTTGCTTTGCAATCTTTAGAAAATCATGGTGCAGTATAAACCAGATCAGACTGTGTAAGATTAAATCAGAATATCTGGTACTGTGGGCTGAATGGATGTTGCAACAATTATGAGATGCATATCAAAATTTTGCAATGTGGTGCATTCACTTAAGGACTAGTGATGAGATCTGTTAATTGAATTATATTATCTACTCATAACTGCAGCATTAATGCATGTCAGCACCACTCCTGACAGGGCTGGCTTGAGGGGTTTTTACTGCCGTAGGCTAACTGGAAAGTGTGTGCCACTCTTAGCCACATTGACTTCCAGAGTAAACAGTCAAAACATTCAGTTGTATCTAGGTTTCAATTTTAAATTATACACCGATGACTTATTTAGGTAATTAGGGCTATATTATCAACCCCAACAGCCAGAAGATGTTTTATGAAGAGGAGTCTTCATAAGAGTAATTACATTCCTTTCCTGATCCCTCCTGGACTATGAAGTACTAGTGCAATTGCACTGCCTAGTGAGAATTTGGGAAATGAAAAAAGCATGAGGCTGGGAAAAACAGATATTTATTGCCCAAGGCCATATCCTCTTTGTGGCATCAGAACCTGGCTGACCTGAAGGGAAATGCCTGAAGAAGTTACTACTGGCTATGTCAGTGCTTTCCACCCTAAATTCTTCTCCGTGTCCTTTTGTCTTGTATTGCTCCCAAATTACTATTAGACCTCCCCAAATTCCCTACTTCTAATAAAAATTGTACTTCTGTGTACTATTGCCCTTCATCATATATTTGGAAAGCCTTTTGATCTGTTTTGATTTGGAATCACAGTGTGCCCAAGAGAGCCAGCCTCCCCTGTCTTGCACAAAGCCACCTCGTGCTGCCCACTCAGCAGTGCCTGTGATGACAGGGCACTCGTGTTGGCCGGGCAGCTTCACCCTGCACTCTTGGTCCTGGTGTTAACTTCTGCTCTGCCTTTCTGGCTCTAAGGCAGATATCTCTGAATTCCAGTGAGCTGCAGCTGGCCATAAGATTCTTTTGGTTACTATGCATAAGGAAATGCAGATTTGTTGGCTCTGTGCATGTAAGCTTCATGTCCTGCCGAGTTTCCCTCTGATATCAAGCTATGTGTGTGAGAGAGGAGATTGGCATGCCCTCGTCTTCTGTCCTGCCCTCAGTTTTGTTGCTTGCTACATAGGGAGAGTGAGGGAATATGGGGGGAGGAAATGTCTGACAGTAAAAATCAGAATCCATGTATGTGGAGTGAAATTTTTTTAGTACAAGCTGAGTTCTCTCTGAGTTGGAATCAGGTTATTTGACATAGCTACAAGCTCAGGAATTTCTAACCTGTTTTTTCTCCTTTGCAGTCAAAAATATCTAAATTTATTGTGAGTCAGAAAGCTGAAACAATCAGTGTATACATAACGCAATACTTTCTGTAGTACTTTAATTGAAATTAATTATTTCTGCAATCTCAGGTTGAAATACTTCATCTCAGTGTACTGAATTAAAATTGAAATGTTTGATTCGTAGAAACTCTTCAGTTTCCAAAGGAAAGCTCTATGGACATTGTACTTTGCTTGTTGTATTTTACCCTGCCTTACAGGAAGGGCTAATTTGCTGTAGTATATTTACCATCAGCCTTGCAAACCATGAGATTAAGTTTCCTTCATGACTTGCCCACAGGGGAAGATACACAGCATCACAGCCAGACCAGGAACTCCATGAGAAATCATGGAGTTAGGTAGCATCTGCATCACAGTTCCAGTGGGACTCCCACGAGGTGGTGAGCAGATGCAACTTGACATCAGAATGATTCAAATGAAACATTTCTGCTCAATAAACCAAAGCATTTTGATTGAGTGGGACCCCCCTGGAACAAATAACTTTGTTTTCATTTTCCCAGGTTTGGTAGAATTATGTTTTCCTAAGCAGTTAGCATAAATCACTTAACAAAAATCTCCCTGAAAATGCTAATATTTCCACTGCAAGAGAGAGTGTGCAAATGTTTGTGTGCACATACAGATATGTATAAGTGTATCTGCATATGCACCTATACATTGAAGGAAAGCTTGCACGTGTTTCTCCACATTTTCATTTACCTGGCATCCTGGCATGCTTGCCTGCATTTTAGAAATTAAGGAGAGGTGTGACTCCAGAAATTAAACTTCCCATGTTAGACAAATGGGTTAATGTGCTTAAGAATATCAAATTCTTTCTATTTCCCTTATTTTCTTTTTTTTTTTTTTTATTTTGACTGTGTCACCTTGAAAAGTGAGCTGATTTTGTGGTACAAAATATGTATTAGAGAGTGCTTGGTCTGAAGGACTGGCTGGCTCAAGGGATCAGCAATCTAATGTGGAACCTTTCACCCCTTAGCCACCAGTCTGAGTCTGGCATAGGTGAGTAATAAAATCACAAATCTCTCTGCAGCTGGCAGCCATTTGGATGAATAAATAAACTGCGCTGATAATGTCAATATAATTTGGCAGAAAAAAATCCTACATCTGTGCAATAATTAGCACTTTTGGGGTATCTCAGCAAACAGAAAAACCTGAAAGGGCATGAGGATTGAAAATAGCAGTGTGTCATGTTTCTGTAGTATTTCCCATCCTGAATTATACCAAAGCATCCCAGTTTATATCTCTCTGCAAATTCAAGACACTGGGGTCTGCTTAAATCTGATCATCCACTCTACTTGATAAGGACACCACGAACACTGAATTTGTTTGTATTTAAAATTTCCTAAAGAGGGAGTTCTGGGGCTCTGCTTGAAATGCAAGAACGCAGGGGAGCAAGGCGCTGAACTGGCTCCAGGATCTCTTCCTACAGTTACTTGGCAACATGGCCCTGGCTCTCCCTCCTCGCCGCAGTCCCCAGGACCTGCTTTTGGTTGGGGTTAATTAGATGTTGCTCAGTGCATTCCCTGGCTAAGGCTAAAGTCTTCTGGGAGCTTTCTTGTGGCCTAAGGCTGAACTCACAATAACTATGCTAATGAATTAATGGGAACAAGCAGGAAAAGGGTGAGTTACACAAAGCTGTCTGTGTTTTTAACCCCTGTATGAGCTGGAGTTAATGTAGGGCTGGCAGAATCCGAAGCCTTGCTGGACCGGAGCTGGCTTCCCACGGACCCGTTTGGATGTCTGCGCTGCACTCCCCGGCACACCGCTTCCAGCAGCGCGGCGCGGAGGCACCCAGGCTGCCTCTGGAAGCTGTACAGAAGTATTTTTGCAGAGCTTAAGCTAATAAGCTCTGCCAGACCTGGGCTAGCCTGCACAGAGCCAGTATGGATGTCTGCAATTGTGGCACTGTTTATCAGCAAACTGGATAATCTGCCAGGGATAATGGAGAGCTGACTATATATTGAATGTTTGTTTGCAAGGAAAATTATTTGTTAGGGTTTTGACTCTGAAGCACCAGTGGATTAAAGTCAGACAGCTGACAAGATTTCTGCTCCTATCTGTCTGCTGGCCTCCTTCTCAGAGGTTGCTGCCCCTGTGACAGGGGTAGCTTAAAAGCTCACAAAGCAGCTTCTAAGTAGTTATAATATGTTGTGGTAGGAGTTTTTTTCTGGAATGATAGAAATGATAAACGGTATGTGTTGTAAAAGTTTCAATAATCCAGGAGACTAATTCAGACACCTTGTATCCTTCCCATTCTGTTTTCTGCTGGTATGTCTGGTTTTTCAATTGAGTTGCTGGAGAGGCAAATGTTGTCTTGCTTCTGGCTGCATTCACTCCACAAATGCTTAACTGTAGCTGCAGAGAGGATGATGAACATCCTCTTAAGCCCACCCCAAACTTTGGCTGTTTCAGAGCTGTTTGGATGAATGCATCACAGGCTTGATATTTGTGATGTCACATGAGCTCCAAGAGGAAGAACCATCAGCACACAGGCAGAGCTCTGGAGTTGTAACCCAGATACAACAAAGACATAAGAGTTGTAAGGATAAGAGAGGAAACTAGGAAGAACAGCTTCAAACAGTCAGTCTTGAACGTTGTAAAGCCATAGATGCAACTAAGAGCAAGTGCACATATTCATCTATATATGGTTGTGTAAGCATCCTAAAAGGCCCAGAAAAAGTAACATTTAAATTCAGTAAATAAAGAAACATGTAGGACTTATAATATATACTGGAGCTCCCTATTAGTATGATATGGCAGTCAGGGAAGATCAGATATTTAAATGTAGGAGAACCAATTAGCTAACAACAAGTAAAAAATTAATAAATTATAATTTTATTCTATTTAAATATATGTATGTATATGTATACATATATATGTATATATGTATATGTATATATATATATATATATGGAGTTATTTTTGCACAGCAATAACAGCAAACCCAAGCCTAAAAGTCTGTCACATCAGTTCTCAGGCCCTTTGTGCTTTTAAAAAGCAGGTGGAATAATTTTTGCATGGTCCTTTCTGGGTGAAGTCTCTTAGTCTGTGACTGCCAGTCATGGCAAAAGATTAGGTACAAATTTTTACGGCAGAGGTGTCTGTGCTACAATCCATCTCCACACCATATGAATGAATGCAAAGTTTTGCACCTATTTTTCAATGGAGATGCATTTTAAGCTGTAATGTTTTATTTGTTCTTGTACTGAAGGGAATACAGATTGCTCCCCTGTCTTTAAGGTGGTAAGTCCTGGTGCTTCCAATAGGGTCCCAGGTAATACTGCAGTCTGTTTGTCCTCTCCAGGCTTCCTGAACTGAGCAGGAATCCTGCATCCCTTTTGCATGCTGCTAAAGTCATGGTATCTTTCTACCCCTGTATGCCTTACACGACACAATTAACTTTGTATTTTCATCTAATTCTAGGTATCTATTTCCTATTTCCCTTTTTAATAATGCAACCTGGGAAAGAAGACATGAGAATGTAAATTTCCTTGGAAAATGTTCTCATACATGTGTCACGCATATCATGTGACTGAATTTTTTTGTCTCTTTGCAGCTTTCACATTGACATGAAATTTCAACATTAAGGGTCTGATTCTGGCAAATGCCAGTGCCCTTCAGGAGTACCCTGATGACCACCTGTGTTACAATCTCTTCACAATGAGAAAAGTTTAACTAGTCCTATAGTAAACAAAAATATGGCTCAAAAGTTGGCATAATTGAAGAAAAGACAGTGTTGGTTTGATAGCTACATTTTCTTCAAGGGTATGTATCCTTCAAAGGATGTACAAAACCCCACTGATAACTGAGAGGCAGCAGAGTTCGTGTTATTTGCCTTCAGCTAATGTGCCAAACCTGGCTGCTGAAGTGTGGATACTCCTGCAGTGCTGACGTGCTCAAGCCCCCACGGGGCCCTGCTGTGTACAAACCTGAAGCAGTTCCACACATTATTCCCAAAAGTACTTTGGGTTGGCCAGTGGGTAGTGTTTCCTGGAATTAATGGGCTGGGATGCTGGACCTCAATCATTTCCCTCTGGCAGATACTAGATTTCATGTTAATGAGCTTGTTAAGGCCCTTACCACCAAAACATTAAGGAAGATGATCTCCATATGACAAACTATATTAACAATTTTACTGTATGCTATGTAAACATTTTCAGGATGTAGAAGAACCATCTTTAAAAAACCCCACCTTAATTAATTAGGAATATCACATTCTCAATGAAATTACACAAAGGTGTATAAACTATTGCAATTAATAGAGCAGGATTTTATGGATTTCTCTATTATGGCAGCCACAGCAAAGTCTGTTACCTAAAACTCTTTTCTATAGCAGTCTGGGCTTATCCACACTACAGGAAGATCCTCTTAGAAGGTGCCCTAAGGGATCACCTTAAGCTTCTATATAGATATGAGCTTTGTCTTGGTCGTAGGCCAACCCCAAGGACAGTCTTGCTGGCATTTAACACAGACAGGAGCTTTTTTGGACGCCAGGACTCCCTGCTTGGTAATATAGATAAAGTCAATATGTTTTACAGGATCTGAGCATTTATTAAGTGCTGCTGTGGCCCAAATATGCTTTTAATGCAACAGTTAAACAAGACATATCAATGGAGAAAATAACCATTGGATTCAGTGAAGATTGTTTCAGTCTCCTGAGGTTTCAATATAAATATGGATATGTTCAACTCTGTTGCAGTGAAGTGAAATAGTCTGTGCACTATTTGTCTGAAGCAATCTGTGATTACTCTGATGTCATTGCTCTTCAGAACCTTGACTTCAAAGCTAAATGCAAGAACAGTTGTGCAAGTTGTGTTCAGTCTCATCACTAAATTCATCACTTAATAAGTAGAAGTTTATCATGTCTACATAGAGATTTTTCTGTTATTTTCCTGCAAAAATTCACAAATGGGGGTCATAATTTTGTTATGATATAATAAGAAACTCTGTGCAAACCCAATGCACTTTTACATTTTCAAAAGGCATGTGTTTTGATCAAAGGGAGGACTGTGAGTTCTCCAGAGAAATAGTGTATAAAATGGGGAGAGCCCATGTCAGATATGCAGCAAACAGAAAGTCTCCTGTTCCAATGTCTTAGATGCCTGAGAAACTGAGATTGAGGTACAAACACACTCATTTTTTAAAAAGTGAAATGGCTTTTAAAGACTCTTCCTAAAAAATAGTATTATGGGATAAGAAAGGTAGCAGGAATATTTGAGCCTCTCAGGTTCCTCTGCCTAGAAAGCCTCCACCAGCAAATGACTGTTTATTCTTAAACAAGAGCCTTGATTATTTTTGATCAATCCTTTAGTGATTTTTCTTAAGGTGAAAATGTTCAAAGATGCCAAATACCAAACTGCCCCCCCAAAAATGGCACTCTGGGATTCTGGGTGTACTAGGGATGAACTCAAAATCTAGAGCCATGAGGCTGAAGATGAGCAGTTTAGAACCAGTGAGAAAAATATTCCCCAGTCCTACCTGTATTTAATTTTACTGCACTATGGAACAGAAATGTGGGGAAAAATTCTGTTTCTACATTTTCCATGCCAGGTGAAAATTTTGTACTGCAGCCACAGCCACGTGGTTATTCATAAAAGCAAAATTCATACTTAGTTAGGAAAATATGAAGACCCCACTGAGATATGAATGAACAATATGGAGAAACATTGCTGCCTTTTTTCCTTTTAGAAGTTATTTCTATTACTATTATTTTAAATCTATTCTAGGCGATTAATGAAGTTAATGAAGAAAACTTGAAATAAGAAAAAATAATGATAAACTATAGTTCTGTTGCAACACAATTTAAACTAAAATCTCTGTTTGTAGTAGTTTATCCATATATTTATTCAAATATATGAAAATTTATGCAAATTTCCACCCCATTGTTTTGTGGTTAGGTATACTACAAGGGATGTTTCAGGCTATGCAGCTTCCCTGGCTAACAACTCTCACCGTCTTCTATTGTAATAAAATTCAAAAAACTGATCTTGAATTCTGAAGCTGAAGAAAGCAAGCAAAGGTGAAGTAATATTATCCAGCATCTTAAAAGAAAATGGAAGAGCTATCCATTCTTACAGGTGCTTTATATAACAAAATGCCTTTAGATCATTTTTTAGCTTCTTGTGTCCATGCAGTTAGGTATTTAATTACCTGTTTACCAGCTTACATCTTAGAAATTTAGCATTCAATAAATTGGTGATTGCATTCAGATGAAATTCAAGAGAATTATCACCACTCTAAATAATACTTACCTTTATTGCAATTCTTAAATGACCCTTTTTAAAATTGTAAGCCTCTAAAGTACATCCTTTCTCCTAAAAGACACAATAAATCACTTAAGCACCCCTCCTGTTCTACTGAAGACACATCTGATTAACAGTCTTTTTCTAATAGAGGTAAGAACCTGGGAGGGTCAGAAATGAAATCTAAATGTCTCTTTTCACAGCTATTCAGGAAAGAATCTGTGTAGTAGTTTGATCTGTATCTGCACTTGGATTGAGCAATTGTGTTCAGGCAGAGAATTGCCTGGCATTATCTTATGACTCACTTGACAGAGCTTACCCCTACTTTTCATTACCTGAGAAGAGATCATTACAAAACATACAAGTAGTATAATTTTATAGCAATCTATTTTGAACTAGCAAATTAAATGGGAAGAAGAGAGGAAATGGAATGCAGCAAGCATAATGCTTTGAATTATGTTTTAAAGAAATAGGAGTTTAGCAGAAGTATGGAAGAAAGACTGGGTTAGGGAGCAGAAGCCTCTTCACTATCCTGTGACACAGCAGAACTAACTGCACAAACCCAATCCATGGTGGAGAACCCTCTCATTGAAAAAGGGTGAATATATGTGGGTGTCACAGGTGAAAAATATCTTCAGTTGTGAAGAGTAATATGTGCCAGATAAATGGGTGTGTGTGTGTATGTTTTAGCAAAAGTCCAAAACTGTCATTTTGAGGTTTCAAGCTGAAGCCTGCTGCTTGCTAACTACAACTAATACAAGTTGGCTCTGCATGTTCCTAAAACTTGAGCTAAATAGCAGTGAAATGTCTTGAGCTCTCTGGTTACCAAAGAGACACATGTCAGGACCAACAACTAGGATAATGATCATGTTTCTGCATATAAACTAGATTAGGAGAACCTTGGGCTTGGGATGCCTGCAAAAAAGGAGGCTGAATCACTAGGGTTTCCTAAAAGAAAAAGTGGTTTTGGAGAGAAGAAAGACCAGGAAAGAAGATGGGGAGAATCCTGACTGGGGAAAGGAAGCTGGTAGTCAGAGAGATGCACAGAGATGGAAACTAGGAGATGCTCAGGGACTTTCACCAGTGATGGTCCAGAAGGGTCACTGCGAGCACATGGAACCCGCAGGACTTCCTCCCCAAGTTTTCCAGAACAGCACTGACTTCTCTACCAGGGTGGAAATCAAGGGCTAGAAAGGGTGGAGTTGGAGAGCAAGGGAGTATAAAATAAAAAAGCAGGCCAAGAGCTCAAATCTTTCAGGTTATTAAGTCCAGTATACAGGTCCACTACCAGTTATTGTTTATTCTATCTCTCCTGTGGCAGTGGGAGAAGGACAAGGTGATCAACTGAAAGCCTTGAAAGCCAGGCTTGGGTAAGGGTTAGAGCTCAAATCTTTCAGGTTTTTAAGCCCAGAATTCAAATTTTTCAGGTTATTAAGCCCAGTATGCAGGTGCACTACCAGTTACTGTTTATTCTATCTCTCCTGTGGCAGTGAGAGATGGACAAGGTGACCAACAGAAAGACTTGAAAGCCAGGCTTGGGGATTTGGAGGACTGCATTTTTATTAAAATTTGTGAGGGAGGCAAAACCAAATAGAATCACTGTCCTCTAAATTCACAACTGCAGCAAGTCCTTAGTAACATTTCTTGGGAGAGGAATTAATTAGAGGGAGAATAATTTTCCAGCCGAGGTTTTCCCATTCGTTTGGTTTGCACTTCATTAATGAAGTGTAGGGTTGTACCTAAAAGAGGGATCTCTCCCACTCTCCCAGCTTTACTGTGGGACCAGCACACCTCTTTGTCCCTTCGTTTGCTACAGATAAAGGCTGATACACCTGCAAGTCCCAAAAATGAAATACAGATGTTAAATAGTCAAGCTGGTTCAAGCATCTACAAGATATAGATAAAAACTCTAATTAATAGAGGAATAGTAACAGAAGATGCTGCAGAGACAGCCTTGATCCTAAGGTTTTATTAAGAAGACACTCAAATTTATTTACCAGCAGGACAGTCAAAGCTGCCTGGAAGCAACTTATCCACCAGGTTTCAGGCACCTTTCTAGCACATGGATACAGAAGGCACTTTTGCAGATAAGATAGTCTTTAGGCAGAAATGTAAGATGTCTTAGAATGCTTTAAAGACCACAAAGCATTTTTTGGCACTTTGGCAGCTCTTATCTCCATGCCGAATGCCTTTGAATGAAATACACTCTCTCTCCCAAGCCTCTCTGCTCCATAGAAAGCTTTTCTTCCTTGATTCCTGTGACCTGCCTGTCTGCTCCTGTTGCTGCCAGCATCCTCTCTGCTGGAGCCACAGACTGCCAGCTCCTTGCTGCAGCTGGAACAGGAGGATTGCTCCAAGGGCAGGAGACAGCTCCCAAGCTTCTCTGAAAGTCTCACCTGCCATGGTCACTTCTCACGAGGGAAGACAGCCTGCAAGGCAGGGGCACACAGTGCAGCCAGCCTGTCCTCTCTGCCATATCCACACTGAATTTGTTGCCCGATTGATAAATGACACAAAACTCAGATAAGTTTTGTGGGTGCTTTATTAAGGGCCCGGGGAACTGGGGGACTCACGTCCCAAAGTCCGAGCCCCCGAATTCGCGTATGGGTGCTTCCCTCTTATACATGCGATTCACAACAAAGTCTCTAAGGAACAGTTTCCCCGTTCCCCTTGCCTGGTCACAGACCCCTTGTGATACATTCCTTGGTTCACAAATAAGATCATTAATTCTCTGCTTATCTTATTCTAAGAGCATTGTATGCTGCCTCTAGACAGTTTAGCATTCTTACCTTCTTGCACTAGTTTAATTATTTATTAAATCTCTAAGACTACCTGCTAGGTAACACACAAAACCCAACACACTTTCAACGGCTACAAAACTACTTTTTAACAAACCAGTTCACGCACAACTCACTATAATTAAATATTTTGCTAAATTTCATTTCTTTTCCAACAAATTGAAACAGAAACAATACTACCACAGGGACCAGAATGTGGGAATTCTACATCTTTTATTGTGGAATCTTATATATGTCTGTTTTACTTCTGTGTCCTCCTTCCCTGTGCCTTCTCTTTCACAGATCCACACAGCTACAGTGGGAGGGTTTCAACCACCCCACTGCCCCCAGGCCTCATGAACAGCCTGGTGCCTTCCTCCTGCGGGTTTGGAAAGGTGAATTTAAATTAAGTGAAATGACTGGTGTGGCCAGGTGTGACCACAGCTGTCTCCTCTGTTTAAATTCATTTTGTAGTCCTCTCAGAAGCAGCTGTCACATGTTTTTTCTGGAGTTCAGGGAGGAATGGGAAGAAAATGAACCTGTTTGGAGAAGGAGGGTGCCAGAGGTGGCAGGGTGCAGAAGCAAAGAGCCGCAGCAGGGATCCAGGAACCCCAGGGAGGACTGTGCAAGGATACATGGCACACATTCAACTTTGCAGAGAGAGACAGAAGCAAGGACACTGTGGGCCAGGGGAAGGATTGTGCAGAAACCTTTCTGCTTCGTTCTGTTTACACTTTGCCAGTTGGAGAGGTTTGTCATTAAAGACAGTGATCCTACTGTTGTTTTAAGAAAAAGTTGCTTTAAAGAGGTTGCTGTAAGAAGAAGCCTAAGCAGATCTATCACAAACCTCTGGCCTGGTCAGGGTCTCAGTGCATTTAATGCCTACATGGGTGCTCCAAGCACGAGGTACTGACCACAGGATTTAAGGTGACTGCAACTGCTGCTTGTTGCCATGGCTTAAGCCCAGACAGTTACTGAGCCAGTAACACAGCTGCCTGTTCACTCACCTGCCACTTCACCCTCACCCTGTGGGATGGGGAGAAAAATAAAAACAAAAAAGGTAAAACCTGTAAGTTAAGAACTGTTTCATACAGGAAGTTAATTTAAAAAGTAACAACAACAACAACAACAACAACAACTAATAATAATAATAGGACAATAAAAGAGAGAGGGAGAGAGACAGAGAGAGGAGAAACAAGCAATGCACCATACAATTTCTCACCACACCACTAATCAATGCCCAGTCTGTCTACCAAGAGCAATTGGTGGCTCCTAGCAAGCTCTTCCCAGTGAATATACTGAGCATGACATTCTTTATGATGGAATATGCCTTCCCAGCCATGTTTCCTCCCAGTTTTTTTGTGCATCTCCTCTCTGGCAGAGCATGAGACACTGAAATGTAGTGTTAGTTGTGAGTAATAGGTACTCAAATTTGGGGCACTTTTAATTGATCCGAGTTCTTACAATTGGAGATGCTAAACATAACAGCAGATAGTTGGGAGGCTCTTGTTCATTTTAGCTAATGATACCAATAGCATCCCTTTCAGTTCTTTTCATCTGCTTTGTCTATTCTTTCTTATTAAAGCCAATTAGAAAATTTTCCAACAGAAATGTATTATCTCTGATATAATTACCAGTAAGTCATGAATACCAGTCATATGACTGCTAATGAAAAGCTGTTCTGTTTCTTAAATTAGCAATCTTAATATTTTCTGCAGTAAATTTTCTTCTTTATTTTTCTAAATCAAGTTTAGAAAAGTGCAATAGAGCAGTAATGGGACAGGGGTGCTATAAAAAATCTTAGTGAATGGAGGAATTGTAGCACTTACAACAGATGAAATGTTTGCAATTAATTTTGCAGTTACTGCTCAAGACACTATTTTGGGAAATAAAATATTTTACTAACTTAAATTAATACTATTTGTAGACATTTCATGTTGGAAAACATTGGGTAAAAATTTATTCTTCTGGTCTCCTTAGATAACTAAAAGATGCATGTTACTGCCACCTCATTAAACTAGTATCAGCTCTGTGATTTCACCTCTTATATTTTCCTAAACCCTTGTTTATATTTTTAATTAAGTTTGAGACTAAGGTAAGGGAATCAAATTATAACTAATACAAAAGTTTATCTCTAAAAATGTACCAAAATATAACAAATGGTTATGCTTTTAGATTGCCGTGTGCCTGTAGTGAACAAAAGAAAGTGTGTGATGCAGCCACTGAGAATGGAAGTTATTTCTGCTGTTAAATTTTAAATTCTGTTAAATTTTGTTACAGGCAGACAAAAAGCCACCCTGCACATGGACATGGTTATACCACAAAGGCTGCAGTGGGAAGGTTTTAATGGTGGTAACTAAAATCTAGAGACTGAATGAGATGAGGAGTCTCCTCCACATGGCGTGTCGTCCCTTGCCTGCAAACAGGGGCATTGCACAAAGCTGAATATTTCCCACAGTTTGCAGACCCAGACAGGCTCCTGCAGTTCCCAGGCTGGCTGCAGAGAAGCAGCAGCAGCTATTTATCTTATCCATATTGGAACTGAATGATGTAAGAGACTCCCAATTTTGTGGAAAAACAGTTACTGGAACAGTCCAAATAATGTTATCTGATACAATGGGCATCCAAAATGTTTTCTAGGATTTTATATTTTCCTTAAGAAGATAATTCATGAAGGAGACCCATTGTACTGTGACTTTGCCAGGTATGATTTCAAATCTTCTTCCTTTCCACCAAAATTAGCAGCACTGAAAGCCAAGGTGCACTGTTTAACATTACGAAGACTGCAGCCCCATTAAGATAAAAGTTCCAGAGAGTGAAACTAGTTGAGGCTATTGCCTAAAGCAATCCCATCAGGCCTCCTGCTGAAGGTATATATTCCACTGAAGAAAAGCCACTATATGTGCTTTCTGCTTTGTAGCAATGCTTTTCATTTTAATCTAGCTGTATTTGTTCTTGTGCTTTTATTCCAAGCAAACAAAAATGAATTCTTAGCAATCTGGGAATATATTTCCTAATGCCCTGTAGCAAATACAGTTTTTTCAGCGATACAGGCTACTGGAGAGGAAAAATGAATCCTTTATGTGGTAAGCAAAGACATCTAGAAATGGAAAAGTGCAAGGGATGTTTTCTGACCAAGAGTAATTACACTGAATAGAAGTATTCTCTATTTGCAGAGCAGGTAAGCTTAACTTCCCCCTTCTTCAGGTTTGATCCAAAGCAGGAGCTGCAGTGTGTGATCTCCATGGAACTGAAGTACAAGAAGGTCACTCATGGACCTGGCCTTAAGAAGAAAAAGCAAGCTTGTGAAACTTGTTTACTGACCCAGTCTCTATGGGGGACATATATATACACAGTTTTAATGGCTCCATGTGGAAATGTGAGATAGCAAAATATACAGTGCAGTTGTAGAAGCATCAAGTAAATCTTCATCAAAATATTGTAGGTTGTAGCACTACCATAAACCCTTCAGGCCCAATCATTAATGTGAAAGCCTGCATTAACAATAATGGAGTTTTATTGGCCTAAGAATTTGGCGTACACAACTGGCATGAGATGATTTTTGTTGTTCTACTTCATGGTCTAATGCACTGAATATGAAGCACAAACTTCAATGGGGCTGGGAGGCAGAAATGGGGAATGCACTGCCTTGATTTGTGTTACCCAAGTTAACACTCCTCTCCAGCCACATCCCTCTGACTAGCGTGTCAAATGGGACTGTAGGCTGACCCCGATGTCCAGCAAAGGATTTGCAATACTCCATGACAGGCACTTTGGCCCCTTTTCCAGGCTCAGGTTAGGCTGCCTATGGGTAGGTGCACGTCCTCGTTTTGTACACTGTGCTATTTTTGGGGGAGCTTTGCCTTTGAGGAGCAATTCAGAGTGCCCTCAGTTACCTTTATTTTTAGATAAGAGGAGAACACAATCCCTGTTTCTCATATTGCAGTTCAGTGTCTGGAACACCTGCCCAGGAGGTGGAAAACTCCTTTGGAGCCTAGTGCCGTTGAGCTGAAAGGTCTGAAACCCACTTCCCTGCCCCATCCACAGCAGCCTGCAGCACAGGCAGAGGAGTTGAGGGCTTTCCTCCATGCCTCTCTCTGGGACTGTGTCACTGCAGAAAATCAAGAGTCACAGGAACTCAGAAAACTGGAGGGAAAAAGAGAAGGGGGCTTTGAGGCTTGGCAGTAAGCCCAGTAAGAGCAGGAATGAGTAGCAATGGCTCTTCCACTCTGCCATATTCATAACCTTCAGACGAAGCACGTGAATCAGTCCCATGGACTTCAGAAAATGAAACAACCTGTTTGAAGCTTGGTCAAAATCTAGTCTACATACTAGGGGATAAGAATTGCTGACTTCACTTTCTTTAGGTGGATTTTGGACACACTGTCTTATCTGAGTGTTCTACAGTGCTGTAAGATATTGTAGACTAGATTCATTTCATGTATCATTTTTTAAGAGATGCCTTTTGCTTAAGGGTGGTTAAAGCCCTTCTACTTTATAAATACCAAAACTCTGAAAATCATCTAGACCTCTTCTGTTGTTGCTTTATTTTTGTATACTTCTTGAATGTGATGAAGTAATTGCACAGAGAGGACAATTATATTTCCTTGCTATGAAAAATTCCATAATTTCTGACAATTAAGTTATTTAACAATAGGCAACGTTGATCTGCCTGTGTGCCTGCAGTCTGGTACAATTTATAGTGTTTGACTGAAACAAACAGATCTATTTTACCCTCTAAATTTCTAGTACATGATAAATACATACCATTCTTTATTACCATAAGGCTTTTTTTCACAAAGTCTAGGCACTAAAGGGATTCATATAGAGAAAGTTCATGTTGCAATTATAAAGGCTTTCCATTCTTTGTACTGATGTTTTTCATTTTTATTTTTATGTTTATTTTTATTGAAGGTTTATACTGCTATTTTCATTTTCGTAATGACAGTACCTCTAAATAAACAGGAAATAAAATGTGATAAAACACCAGTCAGTCATTTTCTAGTAATTTCTTTGAAGACTAGAGAGCCTAACCTACATTGTTTGGTGGAAGGTAAGATGCAGTGAAATGCAACTGCTCTCCAAGATGCTGGATGGTTGTGATGCTGAGAATCTTTGTACAGTTCTGTATGTGCTCAGACATATGTTCATTACTCCATTTATCACTTGAACTGGACATAAGCACATGTGGACTACTTTTGCTCATTCATATAAATCCAGCCAAACTTCACTGGCAAGTGTTTTAAAATAATTTAGATTGAAGTTCTACTGTATGAAGACCTGTGATTTTCAGACTCCAAAAGAAGAATAGCATCGTGTCTAGCCTGTTGCATATGTCTCCACTATTCCATCATTCACATATCTTCTCTGTTGCCTTATCTCCCTGAGACAGGCTTCTAAAAGGTTTTTTACCCTATTTTTGTTTTGAGGTGAAGTTTCTGAAGCTGTATAAAGAGCATTTGAAACTGAGAAGTTTTGATTCTGGTTTGCAGATTGTTTGCTCACAATTCTGGCTGAAGCAGAACCATCTCTTCTTCTTCATGGATGGCACAAATATTAAAATATTTTTTATTTTTTATCTACTTTATTTTCACTGAAATTAACAGTTACATCTACTAGGATATATCTAGGATAAAAAGTAAAAAATATCTAGTTAAAACACTTTTCATTTTATAAATCACCTCCCTGTGTTCTTTTCTCTAACTTGATAAATGTTAAGCATTTTAACCAAAAATTTGTAATTACAATGCACTTTAAATTCACAGTTGAGTTGAATTTTTACATGAAACTTCCAATAGTGGAGTTGTCAGCATGCTCTGGTTTTCAGCTCTTGAGCATGTGATTTAGGGGTTTTGTGTTTCTGGAGCTCCTTGTGTACTACATACACTGTTATTGTGGCTGATTAATATCATGATTGTTGTTGGCCATGAACTCTGGAGATATGCTCTGACACCCTCACCATTGATTATACTAGATACATCAGGTTTTACTGTGTCAAGCAACACTTGAATCGAGTGTTCTACTCAAAAGGAGAAAAAATAATGGAAAAGTTAAAAATTAGCTATCAACCAGATGTTCTGGAAATTGATTTAAAATATCAGCTTTGAATCGTGGCTTTGTTTGGATGTAAATAAACATTTATGCAATTGTTATTACAGTCTGGAGAAAATCCAAGATTCTCTTTTGCATTATTATGTATCTATACTAGTTACTGTGGTGTTAGAACTGCGACCCATGCATTATACTTGTCTCCCTGGGAAATCACATTTTTATGAAGTAGGAATACAGGACTGCCTCTGGGTCCTAGTAGCCTCTCGATTTTCTGTAGGAACACGAGGAGCTCAGTGGGCTCAGTCTACAGAAACCACAGCTGGGCCATCTACACTATGATATTACAGTACTGTAGCATACATCAATGTGAAAGAGAAGACCAGCCAATCCCCTCTAACTTCATCACTGGTTTATTTTTTTCCATGAAAAGCATATAATAAACTCAAAATTGTATCAACTCATTTGTAGGACACATGAAGCATTTGCAAGTCCAAAATTACTCTGCAAAGCTGTAGCTGCCAATGTAAGCAGGAATAGAGTCAGATATATTAAATGTGGTAATTAATGCATGCAAAGTAGTCAGGCATTGGAAGAGGCTGCCCAGGGAATCACTGTCCCTGGAAGTGTTCAGAAAGTGTATGGATGTGGCACTTGGCAACATAGTTTTGTGGTGAATATGGTGGTGCTGAATTAATGGTTGTACTTGGTGATCTTAGCGGTCTATTCCAACCTAAATGATTCTCTGACTGTATAATTCTATGACAAATGCCTATTAGGCACCCAGGATGCATGGCATTTGTTATCTTTGGGATTGAGCTGGGAGAGCACCCAAGGGGAGATATGAGGGAGAACTCCAGGCAGGCACCAGTGTCAGCCCAGTAGAAGAACCGTGCCTGTTGGACCATCTCAGCAAAGAGAAGGTAAAGGGAATGGCTGGAGGCTGCTCTAAAAAGCCAGTTCGGGAATCCCACATGAATTTAGCAGATGGTTTTGTTGAATGCGATTGTACAGTCTTTACCATATTCCTGCCTAAAATGGATCATTTTAAAACATTTTTTTCTTAAATTATAAAAAATTCTACATATACAAGGGAATCCACGTGCCAGAGCCTTCAGCAGCTGCCATCTGAGACACTGCTCTGTTAATACAATCAGTGCAGCCTGGGATATTTCACCTCAAAGAGGAATGATTTTTTACCACTGCAAAAGAACATTGCAACACCTTGCTGTCATCACAATGGTTTTGCTGAATCCATACCTGCAGTAGAAATGAAATGCATCCCTTTTTAAAATATGCCTTCATGCTGACTACATGAACAGCAACAATGTACTTGAGACCTTCAGCAAATATATGGATTACGTAGCTGTGTGCAATTGGCACAGTTTCCAAGATCTTCCACACACAATCAATGGCCAGTGACATCCCCCAGACTCCAAAGGGTCTCTGGCACTTCTTGGGGCCAGTCGTGATGTTACAGCTCTGGAACTGAACAGCAATATCTAGTGTGTGCTGTCCTTGTAACACCCAAAGAAAGAAATTAAACTGCTGGCTGTTTACAATAATTTCCAATTTTAAATGATTGTTCCCTGCCAAATATCAGCTGGGTTTTTACACCAGTGGTGTGTTGGAGGTGGCTTCCTGAAAGTAAAATATGATGTAGGCACTGCACTATCAACTACATACCTTTTCTCAAGTAGTACAGCTTTTTGCTAGGCAACCATGAAAGTGTTCTCAAATGGTCTGCTGCTGGGGTTAACTCTGTATTTTCTTTAAAGCAATCATTTAGGCCATTTCTGTTTTGATTGAGTCAGCCCCCTCCAGAGTTACTTATCCCTGCCAAGGGGGATGCACAACATGTAAAGTTCACTGATACAGATCTCTTGAGGCCTCTGGTTTGGCTTTAGGGTCGAGAAAGAAAGTTCAGAAGGCACAATGTTTGAAACAAAGTTAGCTTTGCTTTTGCCTCTAGAGAATAAGATCACGGCAGATACAAACACAACTGAATGTGCACTAAACCGACTGAAACCTGCTCCATGCCTATTCCTTTTAAACTGAAAAGTGAGTGCTGAAGAAGTCCCACAGGACACTCTTCCCTGTAGCAAGCAGAATCTTCAACTTCCTATTGATTCCTTACCAAGGGATCTGCATACATGCACAGACCCCAGCAAAAAAGGAAAGGATAGATGCAGGAACCATCCTAAAGATACAGAATGGTTCCAGATTACTACAATGATTTCAACAAATATGAGTCTTTTATTTCTGTGAGATGTCCTTGATACTGTGTCAAGGCTAATTGTTGGTTTTAACAAGAGAAGCAGGTTAGAAACTTTGTGCATGTAGTCCTGTGTTAGTAGCAATATTTGTTCCTGTCCATTATTAAACTTCTTTAAAAAGTCAGAGAATCTTGGATAATGTTACGTGTCTTCAGGAAGAGCCTCAAATGTGCAAAAGATATCTGATAAAATGTAAAATAATTTGTTGTGTATTTCATCTGAAAAGGAGTTTTTTTGAGACACTGGTACTATATGTGCACACACACATATATGTATATCCAGACCTCTATGTGTAGTATGTATTTATGGAAAGTGTTCCATGCTAGTTTACTAAAAGCCAGACAATGTAATTACTTTAGTGGACTCAAACAGCCTCCCTGAGAACACAAAAATCTTCCAGAGGCAAGGCAGAGTCTTGGTGTGATGTACAGAATGTTCTGAGTTCTGCTGATATGTCAAGTGCTGTTTCCCATTATCCTCATGCTCCTTGAGTTGTGCTGCACACAGTATGGAATATCCACACAACAAAACCTTAGGTGCCTTGATGCCCTCTATTTCCTGAAGACTGAGCCAGTGTTTTTCTGGATTCCAAGACACAGCACTGCAGTGCACATTACAGAGCTGATCTTAGGCCCTTCTGGAGGCAAGGAGTCCTGATACAGGCACAGGGCTCCTGCCTTTGTGGTTCCTCACACACCCCAAGGAAACACAGGTGTACAGGCAGAGTCAGCATGCAAGTCTATGTCCCACTTTGGATGCAAACAGGGCATATGTGGGGACCAGGACTACACAATGTACTGTACTGTAGACTGCAACTCCAGTGCACTCTGCAATACCTGCCAACACAGATACTGTAGGTATCTCTAGAGGTACCTCTGGGGACACTTGCGATTCAGGACATCACAATGGGAGTTGATTCCTAGCTTTTGCACACTTAGTAATCACCATTATAAAAGAACCTACATTCCTAACTTAGGCATATTCATTTAGATAACCAACCTTTCCCTCTGCACCCAGGGAGCAAGGAAAGCAGAATCTGGTTAAAAATCACAGTGATGTAGGATGAGGTCAGCGTTAGCAGCATTAGAACTGAAAAATTTCAAGCATTTGTCTTGTTGGCATTTATATCGAAGTTTGTTTGCCATTTGCATTTCTTTGTATTTCACTGTGAGTCTAGGATTAAAATGCACACTGAAACTCAGCTGAATCCATAAAGCATCCACTATAAAAATTCATGCTCAGTCAGAAACTTTGCAAAATTTTAATGAAGCCATAACTAAATTCAAAGTTGAGTTAGCTGTGCTTTGTTATTTTGTAATGAAAGTTCTGCGCAGCCCTGCTCAAATGGAGAGGACTGCTGCTGCTCCTGTGATTAGTAAACACGGGAGACACGCTGAGCCAATGTCTCCCTGAGGCATTCTCACTGAAGTCAAAGTCACCCTCGAGATGAATTTGACCTGTTGAACTCAGTGTTTTTAGAACTAATAGCATAATTTCTTCAACATACAGCTACAAGGGAGAAGACTCGCAACTTGAAGGCCGAGTTGTATGAATTCAGTTTAACGGTGTAGAGAAAAGGTATGGAAGACAAATCTGCCACAAACCAGATTAAATTCTGATTTTCTGAAACATTAGCTGAACCCTGTCCCACATGGTACCTGCTTAATCTGAGGCAGAATCAGAAGACAGGACAAGGACAAGTGTTTATACAGGTTGCCCATGAAAATTTCCATTAATAACATCTTGATTTTTCACTAATTTTTTTGTTGTTACTGCAAGGTCATCAAATCAAATGTTTTTGAGGCTGTGGAACATTTTTTATGGGAAATAATTTATTCTCTGTTTTGATAACAAAAACAATGGTTCTGTGTTTTTAAATTGGTTTTAGTTGAGCAACTTACTCTTCTCTCAACCTTAATTTTTCAGCTAAAGAGCTAAACCAACATAATTAGTAAATTAAATAAGAGCTAGGTTATGTACCATTGTTGGGTTTTTTAATGCAAATGATCATATTTTGAACATTCCAGTTTGAACTATTATCATTAGGATTTTTTAGTCGATATATCATCAGTAATTTTCCTGTGGGATTTCTCTGGCAGCAGAACCACAGCATTTTTAGTCTTAATACCTGTAGATCTTTAAATATACGTATGGCAAAAGAACATGGAGGCTGTCTTTTCTTAGTAAAGCTTCACGAAATCCACAATCCAAATGGAATGTGCGTTTGGAACATCTGGCAGCAAAGAAAGTGAGTTTTTTGTAAATGCTTTCCCTGTAATACAACTATTGCCTTGAAAAAAAAAGATTATTTCTTAAAAAAAAAATTCATTAAAGAAACCACCAAATAAACAAAAAATGCGGTAAAGTCTCAAAGAAGACCCAGAAAGATGACATTTCCATATTTTTTAGATATTCATCTCTCATATCAAGGTCACATAAAAGTCATGCACTAACACTTTCTCATTTTCATCCTTTGAGTACAATTAGCCTGTTTTTTCAGTGGTGTTAACACCATAAGTAGTCACAGAAAGTAGGTGTGTTTTCTTGAAGTGCCAGTCATGAGACAGTAAAGCCTGTAAAGACTGGAAATAGTACACAAAGGTGTTTTGTTTTCAGCTCATGCTATGTTTTATGGTTTCATCAAAATTACTTCTGTACAACCTTCCAGGAATACAGGAATGGCAGAACTTAAAAACATTAGTGCTGAGTAAGAAAACTTGGCCAGCCTAAGGGAAACCTTCAGGACAAAGTAGATAAAGCTGCTCAGTAAATACTTGTATCTAGAGACAAAGAGAATCAACAGCAATTAAAACAGGCGTGACTGAACAAGAATGCTTGAAAGCATGACCTTGAATTTCCTTTATGTTTCCTGGAATTTTTTGGCCAGGATGAAAGAGTGTGTGTTATTTTGCTGGATTCCATGGTATCCTGGAGAAAAAGCAGATGTGATACACCATAAACATCTGGCAAGGATAGAGCAACCAGCCTTTTTTAGCATGTAGGATGGACAAATGGAATAAAGAGGCCCTGCCAATTTACAGAAGTTACCCTTTTACTGTATATGGGATAATCATATCAATATCTTGCTCCTTACTTTCATTAATTGTTTCTACTGCACGTGTTCTGGAGATAAACTCCATTGATCTGCATATATCCATCGGACCTGGAGTGCTATTTTCTACTTCTTGTACTGGATGGACCACTGTGCCTTGATATTGAAGAGGAAATCAAATGCAGCCCAGCTCTCAACATTGGTTCAGGCAATTCAAATGTGTCCCTTTTATAAAGTATAGTCCACGACTAAGTGTGAGACTTACTAATGACTGTGTATAATAAAATAAAAATAAATATAACACGTATGTTGTTTCTGTGTACATAGAAAAGACAGTTTAGTATTGAAATATGAATCCAACACACCGCAACAGTTTAGAAAATATTATAATTCATTTTCAGAAGCAGGTTAATGAGGGTAACAAACTGGTTGGTTTTTAAGGCCTTTCTAGCACATTTGCATTGTTTTTAAGCCACAAAAATGGTAATCTTCTGCAGAGGAGAAAAAAAAAAGTGATTTTACAAAGGGACACATAATCATAGTGTTATTTTATGAAACTATATTACATTGTAATCAACTGGAAGAGCTAGCAGGTTTTAATGCCAAGTGTGTTTTCTTATGATAAACACTTGTCAATATAACACTATCTTGTGCCTGCTATATCTTGTTTCCACCATGACCTTTCAAACAACATGCATGTTCTTTTCTCTCCCTCTGAGAAAACCTTAACAACATTCTAATCATCATGAAGAGCAATTAACTGTCTTCAACCAGCTGTGCTACTCAGCTCATCTGGGAATGGGGAAAAACCTGCTCCTTAGTGCAGATCCGCTTACCCAGGCATGGCAAACAAGGCTAGAGCAGAGCAGCTCTAAATATGAAATACTGGCACTTGTCACAAAGTTTGGAAGCTTTGGTGAAGAGCAATGGTGCCTCTCCTAGTAAAGAGAAGTCTCTTTCCTGCTCACTCTACAGTCCCTGTAAGATAATGTATGAGTTTTAATAATGTGCTTTTTAAAGGTCAGCATTTGAAGAACAGCACTTATTTGTTGACATCACTGCAGCAAGCAGCCTTTCCCTCACTGAGCAAAACTTTGTGGCAGAGGTATTTTCTGATCACTGAAGAAAGAGCAATAGCTTCTTGAATGTGCAGTTGCTGAAAGGGCACTGCAGAGACTTTCAGAAACAATAGCTGGAATTTAATTCTATAGAGATGTATTTGGCTTCTTTCTTTCTACAAATCTGGGACTAAACTGTGTTATGTATCAGTGCTAAAGCTTTTGCAATTTTTTGTCTATTAGCAAATGAAACAATAGTAAACGTAGAGCAAGTAAAATTAATCTGTATACAGAATGCTTTCATAAATAAAAAGATGGAGGCAAAATTAGTGGCTAACATATGATAGCTGGTTTTTTGAGCTGTGAAATAAGATAAAAAACTCAGGCAGACCATATGCTCTTTCCTGAAATCATCAGGGATTTTGCTCTGTATCACAGGAAGTACGCATAAAAGAGGTGTACCTTCAATTTTAACGTATGTGTACTTCAAACAACAGAAGTAATTTTTGTTTGTTTTATGTAGTCTTTTTAATGGCTGCTCCTAACTGTCTTGCAGATTTCTCAGAAATTAATCTAGCTAAACAAAATGTCTATGGTATGCCTAATGAAAATTCAAATATAATCAATTTATAATGGGGCAGATCCTACAGAAACATTTTGGAGTTCCTTGAAAAATACAATCATATTTTGTTTTGGGTTTTTATTCTCATTATTTTTATGTATATAGTACTAGGAAAAAATTGTGATTAACTCAATTTTCAAAAATATCTGAATTATGATTTTGTGAACCAGAATTAAACACCTGATGGAACTGCTGACTGCCTTCCTTCAAGTCTGAACCTTTGAGAAATTGCTGATTTTTTAAAACACAGATCTTTGCTTATTCTCATGCTATATATTTTCTAAACATTACTCTTTTTCCTGACATGTTCTCAGAAGTAAACCACACATTATAAGCCATTCTAATGTGGAAATCGAGGTGCCTGCCATTTAGTTCTTGGAAAGCTCAGGTCACTTTTCTTTAGCAGCCTAACCATGAGTTTAAACACAGACATATCCAGTGTTTTTTAGTTCAATCCAACCCTTTGTGTGCAGGCATTGGAGCAGGAGGCCAGATGCGGAGTACTCACCGCGTGTCAGAATCCACCTTCCATTAACCACTAAAGAACAAACTGCTTGTGAACTAATGAGATTCCAATGAGATCTCAATTTATGGGATCTCCAAATAAACAATTTTTAAAAACTGGGAAATAAAGCAAATTAAAAAAAAAAAAAAAAAAGAAAGAAAAATGAGGCATGGTTTAATGCCTCATAGTTTAATGCCTCAAGGAAGCAGTAAGACCCACAGCATATAATATGTGGTACACTGAGAAAATCTATTTTTATTACATGGGGAACTAAGAGTAATGGTTACTATAGAAATTATTCAATTGTTTAAGGGGAGGGTGGTAGGTCAGTTTCTTATAATTTTGCTATATTGACAAAGTTGAAGAATTTTTTAAAAGAGAATTTTTTTAAAAATACTTGACTGGATTTTATTGGGAATATTTTTAGTGAAAATAGCAGAGCTGCTTCTGAGACAAATGGACCTTCAGCAGTATCTACTAGGACAGAGCCAACAACATGAAAGAACCACTGATAGCCAGAGGACAAACTCTGTCTCCTTGAACAAATAGAACATATTCCACTAAGCAAAGTTTAGGAGGCTTGAGGAGAAAGCACCATATCCCTGCATGCTGTGGGGAACAGCTCTCCCTCTCAGTGGATGAAGTGTGAGAGCCATCTGCTTGGCCAAGCCAGCTGAGGGCCTTAGAGGAAACAGGTTAGAGAGCCATGGGTACGTGACTGTGAGCTGGAACAATCCATATCCTGTGTGGGACAGAGACAGGCTCACTGAGGAGACATGAGCACAGCTGAGGATGAGATGAAGCCTATGGACAGTCAGCTGCACAAAATCCACAGGCTGGTGTGGTAGAAATGAAAGGTTTCTTGATTGTATGTACCTGACATCCCTACTCCAAGGCAGCGCTCCGATAAAAATCCAAGAATCTTTTGGATTTGAGACCCTTGTGTGCCAGAGCCTATATGTTTATTTCCTTCATGGACAGACAAATCTCAGTCTGCCTTTTAGGCAGGTGAGGAAATGGGACTTGACTGTGTGAAGGAGGCTATGCTAGATCACCTTGGTGTGAGCAGAAACAAGTCTTGTTGATGCTTTTCCTCTGAATCCTTTTCACATTGAGTAAGTCATTCTAAATATCAGCCCATCACATTAACACAAAGAAAAACAGTGGTTGGTTCTCAGAAGCCTGGTACAGAGAAAGATTCTGCTTTCACAGTAGAAGTGCCCTGTGTGGCCTGAAACAGAAATAGGTCTGTAAAATCCCAAACTGAGACAGGCAATACATTTGCCAGGGCTTGGCAGATGGCAGTGTGCTTCTGCCCTTATGGAGCCTGGGTAATTACAGACTTTGCATATAGCTCATGGTTTGGGATAATGCAGATATCTGTAAAATAAAGGTGGAATAAATTGTTTTGCTGTTGATTTAGAAAAGTGAATGTGAAATCTTCAGAAAAAAATGCAGAAGATCCAGTTCCTTGGTTACAAAACAAAGTCCCTGGATGAAAACCTGTTCTACTTTTCTGGGGGGCCTGGATGATCCTCTTTCAAAAGTTTATGGATTTCTTTCTGGCTCAGGATGAAATGTCCATGAACAGCTGCCCCCTTAGACAAGGATGCAGATTGTACCTAAAATGATGAGTATCCATTGTAATGGCAGTAAGCATAGAGCTGCTATCTGTGAAGCACAGCTCTCACTGTCAACATGATTAATGTGCTGCTCTTCTTTGTGAGATAGCTCTTTTCTGACTCAGTTGCTGACTTATATCATTGTGCAATCTTGAAAACAAAAAAAAAGGTGGGCAGTTTTATTTCTGGGTGTTGTGAGACTAATTTAGACAGATTATTAGGAACCCTATTTCCACCCTAGCTCCTCTGACATTAAATTCATTAGGATCCTGAAAACAATAGTTTAGAAAGTGTCCTGAGGAAAAAATCTTTTTGATGCTCAAAGAGAAATTATGTACACTCTACACAATGAATTGTTCAAATGGACATACACAGAAGAGAAGTATCAGAAATACCAACAAGCTGTTTTCATGCTGCTGGGAGGAGTACTGAACGCATGCTTGTTAGAGCATGAGGAGGAAATACTCAGCAATTGAGAAAGCCTAGTAGGAAATGGCCTATTTAGTTACTGAAATTCAAGCAGCATCTTCTGATCAATTATATTGTTCATTGATCATGGATTATCCACTGCTTTCAGGAATTTCTTCAGCAAAGAGAACAAATGGTAGATTTCTAAAATTCAATCCATTGTTTCAGATATGTCAGCATGATCTGCAAAGGGAATTTTGAGGCAGGCTGAAACAACCTATCATAGAATCATAGAATGGCCTGGGCTGGAAGGGACCTTAAAGGTCATCTAGCTCCTTCCCCCCTGCCATGGGCAAGGACACTTTCCACTAGACCAGGTTGCTCAGGGCCCAATAAAATCTGGCCTTAAGCACTTCCAGGACTGGGGCACCCACAGCTTCTCTGGAAAACCTATTCCAGTGCCTCACCACTTTCACAGTAAAGAATTTCTTCCTAATATCTTATCTAAACCCACCCTCTTTCAGTTTGAAGCCGTTCCCCCTTGCCCAGTCACTCTGTGCCCTTGTAAATATTATCTCTTCATCTTTCTTGGACGCTCTCTTCAGGTACTGGACGGGTGCAATTATGTCACCCCAAAGCCTTCTCCTCTCCTCAGCCTGGAGAGGAGAAGGCTTTGGGATGACATAATTGCACCCTTTCTCAGCCTTTTTCCACAGGAGAAGTGCTCCTTCTCTCTGAACAACTTGGTGACCTCCTCCAGACTCACTCCCACAGCTCCATGTCCTTCCTGTGCTGGGACCCCAGAGCTGCTGCAGCCCTGCAGGTGGGGTCTCACCAAAGAGAAGCAGAGGGGCACAATCCCCTCCCTCACCTGCTGGCCAGACTATGTCGAGATACAAGGCACCATGCTGATGGGATCTAAAGCCTGAATCTCCCAGGCAGATTCAGATATAAAGTGCAGTGCACATAACTGGAAAGATACAACCAAAAGGAAGTTGTGGCTTCATGTGAGAAGTCTCATTGAAGGCAGAACAGGCACTTGGCCTGGATAAAATCTTAGCCTGTGGCTCCCTAAGACAGAGTTTAATCCTTGGTCCAACTGAAGACAGAATGACAAAACTCTCCGTTCTGCACTGGGTCATTTCATGGTTTTTGGCTCACCTAGGGTGGACCAATATCTGTAAGGAAGAAAGAGAAGAAACATATGCTTAAGGCAAGGCTGAACACGTATCAGACCTAATCCTTTACAGCATGCAAACAGATTGGCTTTTCACGTTGAAAGCAGTCACCTCTATTGGGTACTTTGTATGGATTAGTGTTTGAGAAACTAAGGATGCTGATGATCTGGATTTATTTTTTTATTTTCCGAATGTATCTGGTTTGTATCACCTTGGGGTTTTGCTCATTGATTGATGAGATTTGCTCAGGGGGAATGAAAAACTGGAATAAGATTGCAAGCACAGAAGAACTGACTGTTCACACTGTGCACAGTCACAGAACACTGACTGTTCGCAGTGTGCAAAAAAGTGCTAAAGCAGAAGAACAATATTGCCAAGGGAGGACAACAGAAAAAGGATAGAAAAATAAAGAAATTCACTGAGGATAGTGTTAGTTGGTAGGACATGAGAGAGTAAAGGTCTTTTTAACTTAGCAGTTGAGGTAGGACCATGTATATGACCCATGAGATAGGTCCAGTTTGTGCACAAATAAGTGTACAGAGATGATTTGCAATAGAATCTGTGTATGCAAAAGCATGTCAGGGCTTCTTTGCTGTTGCAGTCTCACAAAAGCTTTATAGGAGATAATTTAACCAATGTTTCCTTCACGCTGACAGCTGGTTTGCTTTCCCTTGAGGCTATGATACATTACTTTTTTTCTCCTCTTGAGTCCTGTCAAAAAAAAAGCCAAAACACGTAAAACCTAAGTTGCTTGTATTGTTACTGGAAGTCCTTTCCTTTTCATTCTTTTCTTGTCTCCAATGGGAAATTACAAGTACCAATACCCTTTTACAGGATTAAAAACAAGATTATGAATTAATAAAATCTTTAAAGGAAGCTAATTTCGTACTTCGACAGTGACTTACCTTTATCATCTCTGCTGATGTCATATTTAAAGTCTCTGAGAAAGATACAGCTAGCTTTTTTCTGAAGAAGTACAAGTCCACGGACATATATGCAATGTTAACTTTATCAACAGTTGTCACAATTGGTGGATTCCTCAAAATAAACACAATAAATGACATATAAATGCAGCTTATTTCACAGTGCTTTTATGCAGCACCTATTCTTGGGACTTAACCATCCTCAAAAATACCAAATGAATGAATTCTGCTTGTAAGACAGAAATACTCCTATTGCTTTTCCACGATTTTAAAGAACCTTAAAGTGTGGTCTAAGCACCTAGAAAGAAGAAGAAACATCAATTGAATAAAAAAAGAAAAGAAAATGTTTTTTAATATGTAAAAATAGAAAATCATAATCTCTATTGAGATCTTTGACATTTACCTTTTTTTTTCTTTACACAATTTAAAACATTTTATTTGGACTCTGTAAGGACTTTAGCAGGGTACACCACAATATCCCTTTCTCTAAATTGGAGAGAGAGATGGATGGGCTGTCCAGTGGATAAGAAATTGGTTGTATGGTCACATGCAGAGGGCAGTGGTCAACAGCTCCAATCCTAAATGGGACATCAGTGACAAGAGGTGTCCCTGCATTGAGAACAAAACTGTTTCATAAGTGGCACAGATGAAGGGATCAAGTGCACCCTCAGCATGCTTGAAGGTGACACCAAGCTGAGTGATGGGCTGGACCACCTGAAGAATGGGATGCCATCATCCAGAGGGTCCTGGACAAGCTTGAGAAGTGGCCCATGGGAATCTCATAATGTTCAGTAAGGTCAAGTGCAAGGTGCTGCACCTGGGTCAGGGCAATCCTGGTTATCAGTCCAGGCTGGGGGATGAACAGATCCACAGCACCTCTGCCAAGAAGGACTTGGGAGTGCTCATGGATGCAGCGCCGGAGGTGAGCTGGCAATGTGCAGACCCATATCCCGGGCTGCTTAGAAAGCAGCATGGCTGGCAGGTTCAGGGAGGTGACCCATCTCCTCTACTTCACTGTGGTGCGACCCCAGTTGGAGTTCTGCTTTCAGTTCTGGGGTCCTCAGCCCAGAACTGAGATATGGGAGATGCCTCTATTGTTGAGTGCTTAATAACCTATTTCTGCTCAAAATAGTGGCACAGGTTAATTAATCCATGGTTAAAATGCTTGATCTAAGTTTTCTGACTTTGCTCTGTGAAAGTATAAGATTACTTAAGGACTCAAATACATCTGAAAAATGCTTTTAAAAATTGTGCACTTCTCTCCACAGCTAATTTTTTTGTTCTCAGTGCTTAAATTCTTGTCCTGGTAATGTCCTTCCAAGAGGCATCATACCAAAAGGTACTATTTGCATATCCAGATTATTTGGCTGTGAAAGTCACAAACAAAAGCTACAATTGTAAGGATACAGAAGCTTGACAGTGTGAACTGCAAGCAAAGTAAGGCTCAAACCCAAGCAACCACTTTGGCATATGCAGAGCAGCATGCCCTCATTTAGCTTTGAGTACCAAGCATCACTTTGGGTGCTGCATCCTGGGTCAGGTAGAGTCTTGAGAATCTTGCATGAGAGCACATGAGAACTGGAAGGACAGAAACATCCCATGTGGGGAAGGAGAATTTCTTCAGAGATGTTCACAAAGTGGGATCCTGACGGAAAACTTTAGCTTTCCAGCAGTTAAAATAACCTATCAATAATAGAAATTAACCTTCTCTTTCTACTGCCGTCTGAATATACTAACATCTCTTAAGCCACTGCTTTTTTCCACAGAAATTCTACTCTCTTGTTTCACCATCAAATTTAATTTTTTTAAAAAGGCTAAATTTCTCTGGCAAACTTCTTTAAACATAAATTCAATTTCCGTTCTAATTCTTTAAGACTCCTTAAGACCCATTCTTTAATGAGCACACAGACCTTTTCAGGGTATATGACTTGGGAATTCTTAAAACATCATCATAACATTGAGTTACATAGCCAATAAGGTTTCTGTAAAAACAAAACACATTATACTCCTGGTCTGGATTGAATGTGACACTAATTGCAGACACTATTGCTTCTGGCCCATTGCCTCAGGGTGCTGTTGTTTTAAAAAGTGATCTCAAAAGACAGTAGTGTCTTCAGATTGGGGAAACTGGGATTTGAATTCCTGGTAGAAGACTGACTATCCTTTGGAATTCTTATTCTAGAGAGGAATAGAAGATGTCTCGAAGTAATCCTAAAAGGAGACTAAAATTAATAGTGGCTCAACAACCTCAAAAGAAGTTTAAAAAAATAGTTCCAAAAATGTCAGAAATTCTCAGAGTTATCACAAAAAAAGTAAAACTGTCAATGATAGATTTGTTGTAGAAACTTGAAATGAGACTTTAGCAAACTAACAATTTTATATTAAAATTTTATATTTATATTAAAAGTAACCCTCTATCATATTTTCTAACTTTTTAATAATCCTTTTGACTTATACTGAGATTTCCAGCCAAGGCTTGCCAATTTTACAGATATCACTCATTATTTGTATTACTGTTATATGACTGTGTACATCCATATATTTATGTACATGAACATATATAAACATTTATATAGATATATGTATAGTCATATGCATTTGTGTAAAAACTCACACACAAAGGGTATCCAAACACTCTGGGCCTATAGGCCACAGTTAATCCTTAGAGTTATCAGCCACCTGTATTTTATATTTTTAACAAAAACAATAATGAATATTATTGCTTAATATTAATATAAAGAATCATGGACACATTGCAGCCTGCTAACCCTCACAAAACAAGTACTACAGTCTGGGTTTAAAAGCATTGCAATACGATTGAGTGGGAATTAGGAATTGATTTATAATTACGAGGTAATTCAGAAAGTTGGTGCCATTTAGCGACTTGACTGAATTTAGGACATATGTATTGTTTTCTGTGCAAAATTATGGACAAATCACTTCCTTGTCTTTCATCTGATAATGATTTTGATCCCTTTCACTAAGTGGTTTGAAATCTACTAAACACTGAATAAGCATTATTTAGAGACAAATTGGGACCCAGATGTTTTGGAAGATAGAGAGACTGTATTGCATAACAGACACAATGACCATGCCTCCTTTTTCCTCCTCCACGTGTCTGTGGTTTCCCCTCAAAAGCTCAGAAAAAAAAGAGGTTCTAAATTCTCCAGATCAAGTTTCATGAGCTGCACACATTTAAAATGAAACAAATTAAGTATGTTCTAAAAAGGGTTTTTAGCACCAGCATTCAAGATGAATTGCTAAACTTCCCTCTGTAATGTTGACTGTAGATCAATGAGGGTTCTTGAGAACTAGAAATGCATAAATAACTTGGCAGAATAAGCCTCATGTAATTATGAAAAAAATTCCCATATTTTTCATCAAAATTTGGTGTCATAAAATATTTTGAATTAGAGATATTTTTAAAAATTCATTGAAAAACAGTTGTAAAATTGTGACATTTGTCAATAGCATGTCTTCCTCCTTCTCCCAGGCCAGAAGTAGTCTAAAGATTATGATATTTAGTTCTTAAAAGTTTATCCAAGCACATTTCCACAACAATTTATTGCAGTACCTTTCAACTAAACACAATGGACAGAAATATTTCAAGCACCTTAGTATAAATATGTGGGGTTTGGACAGTAATTGTCTGTTGTGGACGTTGTTATTTTCACTCTTCCAGGAAATTACAGATACTCACCTTCAAAAAATTAAAAGTTCCATAAAATGACAGTAATTCTACTGTCAAACCGAATAGCCATATTATTACTAGAAAAAAAAAAAAAGTAGTTCTAATTTTGCTATCTGTGACATAATATTTCTTCTCAATATATCCAGAAATAAATCTAAAATTTCAAACAATAAATGGTAAATTGGATTTTATAAGCAGGAACCATAACAAATCCATCTAATAACAATTGTTCAGCAATAAAAACTAATGGAAAAAAATTTAAAAATGCAAAAGGCAATATGACTGGCAGTCACTGAGATCTGAGATCCACATTTTCATGCTCCTCTTGACAAATTCTGCCCTACACAAAAGTATACAAAAATCAGGACAAAAGCACAAAGAGAAAGGATAGCTAATATAAAATAGCTGTACTGACTGAGAGCAAAGGTCCACCTGACCAGTTTTTCCCTAAAGGAAGCTTAGGGATCCACCGTAAGAGAGCAAATATAATTCTACTAGCATTTCCCCGCTTTCTGAGAATAGCTCACTTAGGGATGCTAAGACTGTATACACAGTTCTTCATTTAACAACCCTCTATGCAGCCTTCATCCAAATGGGTCTGATTTCCCTTTGGTATTTTTGGCATGCAACAGACAATAAGCCATAAAAATAAGTTCCACAGCATAGATGTGCTTTCAGTGAAAAGGTATTATATTCTGTTTACTCTACAGGCTTTGGCTGGTGTTTTTATTGTCTACTCCTAGTCCTTGTTATGAGAACTAGACAATAATTATTTCATGAGCTGTATGGAGCAGGTGAACAAGAACTTAAAGACCTTCACTGTGTCTCTCCTTAGGAATCTCTATTTAAAGACATGGAGTCCAAGGCTGTTTAGCTGAGCTTAGACTGCATTCCTGAAGAGTTGAAATGCATGGGATCAACACCAGCATGTTCTGGGAAATGTAACGTGGCTTCCTCAGCTATGTGCTACTTGTCTTCTCCTGCTTGGGATCCTAAAGCAAGAATGAATAAGTACCCCATATTCCACTCTTGCTTAAGAAAGCCTTTGAGAGTCACTTTGATACAAAAGAAATTTCAGGTTTGTGCCTCTTCTCTATTGTGACCTCATTTTCTCTGCACCTTTGGCAATATATGAAAGTTGCAATAATAATAAATATGCTCTCCTCAAAAGTCTTCCAAAAGCCTGCTTTTTCAGCCTGATCTCAGTATTCAACTACTTCCAGCTGACACCTAAATGGTCTTTTTTCTAAAAGATAACTTTTCAGTATTGCTTTTCCTTTCACCATGCCAAGTCTTCAATACCTGGAATGTAAAATTCCACGGACATAGTAAGATCAGTGCTTTCTGAAAACTGCTTGTGAATCGAGAAAAAACAGCATCAGTGTGCTCTTATTTTTCTTCTAAAATATCTCATTAATGCTGTAGTTCATCCACTTGAGCTTTCTAAACAATTTCATTAACTTTTACAAGCTAATTTTATTCTAAAGCCTGCAAAATCAAAGTAAAAGAAAGCATATTAATTGGAGATTGAGTGATTTTTGTTGGGAATTCTCTACTACTGGTGTTGTCCTTAGCAATCCTGCATTTTCTGCTGACAAACAAAGAGAGGATAGGAGAAAATTATTAATATTTTTCTTTATTTTCTTTTTTTATCTTTTATTTTTAAGAAATGCTGAAATAAGTCTTTTTTTCTAATATAAATTTACAGCATGTCTGCTCCTGAGCTGCATATTCCTCTATTTGTGTAGTTATATATTTTGAATCATAAATTAACCTGTTTGTGCAGAGGTTGCTGCCTGGTGCTATTTGAATTTGGCCCTCCAGAGGCACATTATTAAAAGTTTAGGTGAAGACACATTAACATTGATTTTCGTTCAATTTTGCTGAGCCATACACCAGTAATTAACATCCATTCATCAACTCTGGCACCTATCACAGTGCAATGATAGTGCAGAAGCAATATATAAAAAAAAAATAATTTTAGTATTTTAAAGTCAGCATGAAAGGTATATTCTTGGTCTCTCTTTTTACCATAAACCTATAGGATTTCTGTTTGTTTTTAACAAATTGACAAATATCTCAAAGCCAGTTAAGGTCTTAAATATATGACATATTCTCACAGATTCCATGTAATTAACATTCAGTCATGCCTGAAAGAGCTTTAAAACAGTATTAATAATATTGGAGAAATGCATGCAGATACAAATATATATATAATATGTAAGAATGGGTTCTTGCATATTTTAGCATTATGTTTGCCATGTTTAGGTACTGGCCCTGTGGCATTTCATCCTGACCTTCTTGGAACTTTCCAAGAATTTTATTCCCCCAGAGACTTCATAAGTGCATCTTCCATCTTCCCTGGAGTAGTGGAAAGAAGGTATTTGATTATTTGCTAAACTGCCCAGTGTCTGAGGGACACAGATATAAAGTGAAGAGAGAAAACACTATTTATCAGGTTTTCTTTTTCCTATGTATTTAAATACATATGTATGTATATAAATATGTATATAAATATATAATTTCCCTATGTATTCAAATACATAGGAAAAATAAAATTTGATAAATTTTCCTATTCATGTGTTAATTATTGACAAATTAAATGTAAACATAATAAATTTATGAAGTTTACTGCACTCAATGATCTTAGAGGTCTTTTCCAACCTCAAGGAGTCTAGGATTTTAGATGGCAGAGATACTTTCTGCCACCTAAACTTGTGAGTGGAAAATACTTTCTCATTCTTCCTAAAGTTTGTTCCTTAACTGAAGGGAAGAGACCAAAAAAAGTGTATCTAGTTGTCACAAATACTATATCTAAGAGCCAAATAAATAGAGAAAAAGCTCAGAGTAACTGAAGTATTTTCTATCCATTTCACTCTTCAAACTTTAGACTCTAAAATAGTGATAGATTAACTTCCAGACATGATATGTCACTTTAAAATAGAAAATGCATTTTCTAAAGCATAAGAAAATGAAATATTTAAACAAATGTTCACAAAAAGAAAAAAATCTGGCTTATCTGATATAGTAAGAAAATCTAAAAACAATGCTGCAGATAGAGTGAAACCAGAGTTTTATATTCACAGGTTTCAGGGACCCTTAACTAAGGGATCAACAAAAAAACTAGAAAAACTCTAAACAAGTTGCTCAGCTGGAGAGAGGTATCCAGGAACCAGGATCAAGAGAAAATACCCAGAATAATGTTTCATATATCTGTAATGTGCATGTGAAACATTAATGATGGCAGCTGGATGCAATCAGCATCATGCAACTTTGAACAATGGGCTCCTACGGACAGAAGTTTTAGGGAACTCACAGACCTAGGACAAAATAACTATATTTTGATTTGAAAGTAACTACCTAAAATATTAGGAATCATGAGAATGAGTGTATGCATTTTGACTGCCTGTAAAATTAGACTTGCTGCCCACAGGTTTGGTGTAGGCCCTTGGTCAGATTTATCAAGTGAGCTTTTCATCCATCTGCCTTTATAAATAAACAAACAAACAAATAAATAAATAAATATACACATATATGTATGTTAATCCACTATTACTTTATTAAGCATTCCCTGAGAACACAAACCAACCAAAAACTGGCAGCACAAAACCAGTGCAATGCAAACAGCAACATAATAACACGTGAAACCATTGATTTTTAATGATTGTCACATTGATGCTAGCTAACCTGGAGAGCATACAAGAAATTGCAATCAAGGATAGACATGAGAGAGAAGCATTACTCACTTAGAGGAAAAATGGAAGGCCAAACCCCAGCTGAAGTTGAAATTGCCTAGTGACACAGGGAGTAACAAGAAGAAATTCTGTCAGTTTGCTCACAGAAAAAGGTTCAGAGCAAAAAGTTCAGAGGAGATGTGGCACTGTTGACAAAAGGGAGGAGACAGGCCAGTGATGGATGACACAGATAACACTGAAGTACTTGATGTTTTCCCCACCTCCCTACTTCAGTCCCTATAGGAAAAGCCTGAAATCAGATCACTGCATCAAGCCAGTCAAGCTTGGGAAGGAGCAGAGCAGTCAAGAGTGGAATCGTTTCAGGCTAGGGGCTACTTGAAGGATCCTGATGTACTAAAACCCCTGGACCTGGACGAGATTCATCTGAAACTGCTGAAGCACACAGCTGAGGTGACTGTAAAGCTGCTACTTACCTGTGGCCAAAACATTTGAGGCAATCTGGAAAAGTCCCTTACAAATTAAAAAAAAAAAAAAAAAGAAAATACTATGCCAAACATTATAAATGGTAGGAGGGACCATCTGGGAGTTATAGACTATTCAGATTCATCTCAGTCCCTAAAAACAGATTTTTAGAGGTTTTTTCTAAATAGTTGTGCTGGCTGTATGTAGCATGGATAGAGGTGTTTTGTTTTTTTTCAGAAGACCTGGTTTGGGGCTGTATTTTGGATTTGTGACCAAAATAGTGTTGATAATACAGGGATGTTTTTGTTAGGACTTGAGCAGTGCTTACACAACATCAAGGTATTTTCGGTGACTCTCCCCACCCCACCAGTGAGGAGGCTGGGGGTAGACAAGAAGTTAAGAGGAGACACGGCCAGGACATCTGATCCCAAATGACCAAATGGATATCCCACACCCTATGGGGGATATAGAGATTGGGAAGCATATAAAGATGAGGGGCCCCCAGCTCAGGGACTGACTAGACATTGGTCAGTTGGTGGTGAGGAACTGTTTTCACTTGCATGACTTGTCTTTCTTGGGTTCTATTTTCTCTCTTTGTTATTTTTTTTTATTTTCCTTATATTGTTGTTGTTGGTTTATTGTTAAACTTTCTTCATCGCAACCCATAAATTTTCGAATTTTTTTTACTCTTCTTATTCTCTTCCCCATCCTGCACTGGGCAGAGTGAGTGAAGACTGCTTCGTTGCTGTCTTGGGTTAAACATTAAAGGACAAGTAAGTAACAAAGATTTACTAAGAACAGATCATGCTTATTATCTCAATTATCTTCAGTGATAAAGTGATTAGCAATACGAATGAAGGGGTAATAGTGGATGTAACACACCTTAACTTTGCTGAGGCAAAGTTTGGAAATCTCTCAGAGCACTCTAACCCTGTAAGCTACAGGTTGTATGAATGCACTTTTAGGTAGGCTTAATATTGGTTGGACTTCGGTGCTCAGAGGGTAGGAATCAGGCATGTGATGTCCAGTGAATCTGGTAATGAGCACAAGACCTAGGTGGGGTGACAATGGCTCCACAACTGTTTGGTGTCTTTGTCAGCAACCTCAGCAATGAGAAAATAATTCTCAGTAAACCTATAGAAGACGTTAAATTTGGTTCACACAATAAGTATTAAAGCTTCAATTGATCTTAAGATGCTGGAGAACTAAAGGATGTCCATGCAGCTCACACATGAGTAGTTCAAAGTCGTTTCCAGAGCAGAATAATTCAGTACAGCTATGAGATGACCAAGTGACCATGCAGGTGTAGTAAATCCCAGGCTGGAATCCCTGGAATCTAAGGCCCCCATGTGTTCTCAGCACATAGGAGGCAAACTACATACTGGGTTAAGTAAGGAGAATTTTCTCTACTAGAAAGGATCAAAGGAACTTATTATTCCCTTCTACTGCATGCTGCCACGTCTCAGCTATTGCATCCAGCTTTTGGTCCCCCTATTCAGGGCTGATGTGGAGGAACTGGAAAGGGTCTGTCAAGTGGACATCTCCTATGAAGACAGGCTGAAAGAGCTGGGCGTGTTCTTAAACGTGGAGAAGTGGACACCTTTGGGGAGATCTCATTGGGCCTCCCAGTACCTTAAGAGGCCTTATAAGAAAGCAGGGAGAGGGGGGACTTTTCATATGGGCAGATAGCGACAGGACAAGGGGAAATGGCTTTAGAATGAAAGAGACCAGGTATAAATTAGATGTTACAAGAAATTCTTTACCCAGAGGGTGATGAGGCACTGGAACAGGTTGCCCAGAGAACTTGCAGATGCCCAATTCCTAGCAGGGCTTGAGGCCAGGTCAGATGGGGACCCAAGCAACCTGGTCTAGAGGATGGCATCCCTGCCTACTGCAGGGGGTTGGAACTAGATGATCTTTAAGGTCCTTTGCAACCCAAACCATTCTGTGATTTAGTCTATACCTTGACTTGCTGACACACAACAATCACAAACTACAGGTTGGAAAGCTCAAGCAGGGCATTATGAATACATCTTTCAGCACTGGAATGCTGGAAAATGGTGGTGTATCATAGCACTAAGATTACACAGAGGCGTTATGGATTCTCTTCTCATGAAGGTTTTTAGGTTATGATACTCCTGCTTTTCGTAGGAGGTTGGATGAAATAATTTAAAGATCCTTCCAATGATTCCCTAGTTCTAAATCTAATTTCCTGCTTCCTAATGCACTGGAGTTTTATACATGGTGTTTTCATGTTCTTAAGCATAAAGAGAATGTACTTTGATTTATATCTATGCAAGCAGTGTTGTAGTCTGAGATGTTGGAGGTCTACATTTATTTTGAAGAAACAAGAAAAAGTGATGAAGAAGTTAGAGTTGATTTGCTATTTATCTCAGTAAGGTGGTGTGTATTGCTGCTAAAAAGACTCTGACATGAATTTGGGTAAGAAAATAGGTTTTTGTGTCTTTACTTCCTCCAGTTCAGGGATCAGGATCACCTTGGCACAACTATGTAGTAACCAAAAGAGCTATGGATGTTCTTATCAGTTAGATCTCAGTAAGTAGAAACTGTCAAATAGTGGACTGCAGAGAAGTGTTCTATATTACCAGCCACTACAAGAACACTTTGAGTTATAAATATCCATAAGCTTTAATGGAGGAGAGAACCGTGCCTGTCAGCAGAAAAAAAATACTATCAACCTGCGATGCCCTACACAAATAATGTCAAACTTGGGGCACGATGCAGATTAAGGTGCACTTTAAGCCATCTGCTAAATGGAGTATTAGCTGGAAACTGGATTTCACCATCAATGAGACATAATTTAATATATCTGAAGGCCAGTATTGGTTCACCTATCTCAGCTGCAATTGCAGCGAAGAAGAAAAGTCCTTCTGACTGTAAGAAAGCATTCTCTTTCCTATTACTGATCTCAACAGTGAGTTTTGATCCTGATTGTGTTCCACGGCAGCATCTTGAAAGAAAAATATTTTTAGCCTTGAGCACAAGCACACTCCCTGCTTCTCTGGGTATAATACCACTGTATCTCAGTGGAGGGTGAGCAATGATTTCCTAACTTGCTGCCTTAGAGTAGAAAAGGTTGTATTTAATTTGACCTGAACATCTGATAAAAAATGTTAATCTGGGATTATCTACCCAGGTAGATAATCCAGGTTTATGATATTACAATCTAATCTAATCTAATCTAATCTAATTCCTGATTATATTTTGTAATTTGGCCTTTAGCAAGATATTTGCCTTGCTCACATATGTTAGGTTTAACCTACCTTAGTACTGTAAATAGGTTTACAAGGCCTATGCACTTTTTTATAACATCTTGAGAACTTAGAAACCAAAAATGCAAAGTATTTTAACAGGGCAGAAAAGATAAAAGGGAGAGTGAAGACAATCTTTGAAAATTCACTCTATAGATCTTTTATGATTTCCATGACTGTTCATGACAGAGAGTTTCTTTGATTGCAGGCACTTTGACTTTTGGTTTATATGTTCACCTTTGACTCAAAGACTCCCCAAAATTTGAGGCCTAAAGACAGAAATGAAAGAATAAAATGAAGGGCACATGACTTAGAGGATACAAGGACAAAGTTAAGAAATTGCAGAGAAAATTGCCAATAATGAGAGTAGAGTTATGCAGAGTTTGGAAGTCAGGAATAGGGATAATGAGAGGTTAATGAATAGATCATAATAGAGGTTGTCCATAATGTAGATGATTACTAGACCAGCATTTTGGATGAAGCTGATAAAGGAAAAAGCAAAGGAAGGCCAGTGATGAAGCATGCAAATGAAGCAATTGAATATCAAGTTTAGACCATATTTTGCATTAATACCAAAGAAAATAAACTAATTTTAAAATAAAGGAATGAAGGAAATAAAAGGAACTAGAGAATTTTAAAAAGAAAAATATGTGAGGAGAGAAAGGGAGAATATCTGTTGTATAAACTTACAAAACATCAAAGAAGAAAAATGAATAGGGAGCTTGGAAGAATGCTCAAGTCAAGAGTACAGCTCAAGACAGACAGTTTGTCCTATTGCCACTAGGCTCTTATTTTCTAGCCCACTATGTACTGCCTCTTGATTTCATCCTGAAGAAATTCTACACTTACACAACTAAAACTGGTTCAATATTTGGAGAATACTTACAGAAATGCTTCAGATGGCATTCCAGATCTATGCCTACAGATTAGTTTCCCAGTTGTCTCACCAAACTCTTATTATACTTCATATAACATATTGAACAGTACAAAAATACATGAGTATTCTATATTTAATGCATATATTATACAAGTTAATAATAGATGATATATGAAATCATATAAAAACAAATATATATCTACAGATAACATGCATGGAGTATGTAGTTCTTGCTCATGGAGTATGTCCATGGAATTAAACTAAATACATGGAGTAATATTGGTCCTAAATTAATACCACAGACATGAAGAAAAAGTATGTTGGAAAGTTGTTTACAGCATATCAGGATGAAAAAGTACAAAATGCACCCTTTGAGATCTTTGTGCAACAGGCGAGGTGTGGCAGTGGAGTTGGTGTCAGTTATGCAGGATGTATGATAACATGGATTTAACCAAAAAAGGTTGTGGACTTGAAAAGATCCTGGAGTATCTGACTTTATGTGGCAAGGTTTTGGTAGCAGGGTAGCCACAAGGGTGACTTCTGGGAGAATCTGCCAGAAACTTCTCCCATGTACAAGAAGCCACCACCAGCTGTCTCCAAGAAGGACCCACCACACTGGCCAAGGCTGAGCCCACCAGCAGCAGTGGCAGCACCTTTGGGACAACATCGATAAGAAGTGGGGAAAAACTTCTTCACAACAGCAGCCACAGAGAGAACTGAGAACATGTAAGAGAAATAATCCTGCAGACACCAAGGTCAGTGTAGACATTCCCCTGCAGCCCATGGTGCAGCCCATGGTGAGGCAGCTATGCCCCTGCAGAAGGTGGAGCAGAGATCCACCTGCAGTCTGTGGAGGACCCCATGGGAAATGCACACTGGAGCAGGCTTCTGACAGGACCTGTGGTCCATAGAGAGAGGAAGGCCCTCTGGAGCAGGCTTGCCATCAGGATTTGTGACTCTGTGGGGCACCTATGCTGATGCAGTTTGTTCCTGAATTACTGCACCCTGTGGAAGGGACATGCACTGGAACAGTTTGTGAAGAACTACAATCCACAGGAAGGACTTACCCTGGAGGATTTTCCTGTAGCAGGGACCTCACACTGCAGCAAGGGGAGTGTGCAAGGAGGAATGAGCAGCACAACCTGTAATGAACTGACCACAACCCCCATTCCCAATTCCCCTGCACCTCTTGTGGGAAGTAGAGAAATCTGAGTGAAGCTGAGCCCAGAAAGAGGGATGAGAAGGGAAGGTGCTTTTAGATTTGGTCTTACTCCTTCTTATCCTACCTCATTATTAATTGTTGATAAACTAAATTCATTTTTCCAAGCCTGTTTTGCCCATTACGGTGACCTCCCTATCCTTATTTCACCCCACAAGTCTTTTATTTTATTTTCTTCCCCCCAGTCCACAGTCCAGCTGAGAAGCTTGGTGGGACTGTGGTAGTTAGACGTGGTCAACCCACCAGAGATACCAAGGATTTTTTTTTATCTATTGTGAGTGAAAATAAGATGTGACTTTTGGGTTTGTTGTAAGTTATCCCTTGAACTGTTTTTCTTCTTTGCATTCTGTTGGTTATAAAAGAAGACCAATTCAGCTCCAGGCTTCCAATGCTCTTTCCTTACTCCAACACATCTATCATCTTCCTAGGGATAAACGTGGTGTGCACAAGGGTAGATAACAGCAGAGACCATTATTGGCATTTTCTCAGGGTTTTACATAAGAACATGAGAATCCTCTTGCTAAAACAGGTTGTCTAGGTCCATCATTCAGACTCTGAGGGCTAGCAACAACTTTCCCACAGGAAGATGTGTGATTCAAACCATGAGAAAAATGCTTCATTAAATGGCTCATGCCTATTCCCTGAGCCTGATTTCCTTAAGGCCTGAAATGTGAATTTTGATCTCCCTTTCAAAAATTCTATTGTTGTTAGTAAATATTCTGAGACTAGATTTTTCTTTTCCTGCTAGGCATATAAATATCTAAACACCATCTAAAACTTGCTCAACTATAACCTTCAACAACATTCTGTGGCATTGATGAAAAATAAAGTCTTGTTACAGAGTGAATGTTTTGTTTTAGCAGTATGAAATTTGCCCCCTCCTGAATTCATTGAATATCTCTTTTCTTGTGCTAGAGAACAAAAATACAGTCACAAAGGGCTTAATGGATATTGGGAGGTATTCCTGGATTTTGAAATGACTTAGAGATGAATGGTAGTTAAAAATAAAAAGACTTACAGGCTTTTCTACAGTTATCTATTTTTCCATTTAACTTCCAGTAACAAAGAGAAAAGGAGTACAAATTATACTGTACCACAACAGAATGATCAGTGACAAATGTCTGTCAGTAAGATTACCATTGCAGATAGAATATGTAAACATACGTTTCGAAACCAATTTTTCCTTATGCATTCTGTCTCATCACAAAGATGCCAACTGGATAGGCTCACTTTGCACATAAGATGAGCATATTTAATAAAATGAGAGAGGAGAAATGATAACATTTTATTATCTTGTTTTACAACACTTTCTTTGGTCCATTTTTCTGTGGGAATAGATTAAGCACAGTTAATCAAGGTCTGTCGCTGGGTTCCAGTGGTGACTTTATACACTGCAAAATAAAAAGGACAAATGTAGCACAAAAGGAAGGCACATATGGAGTTGCTTGTGGTTTCTTACAGACTTCAAATAAAGAACAGATTTTTACAGACTTTTAATACAGAGAAACACAAAATCGCACTATTCTGTCTCTTCAGCTGTTTCTGAAAGCAAATAAAAATATTACAGTGCACATGGTGTTGCAAGTCCTTCAGCAAGGAAGGGCTCCCTACCACAAGAATCAGTACCATGGTATCACCCAGAGGAGATGATATTCTCCTGTTTTCTAATATCTCTAATTCTTCATAGTACTCTAGAACTAACTTAGGTTCATAACTTCTTTCATGTTTAGTTATTATAGCACACCTATTAGTTTGCACATTGCCCTAGCAAAGCTGTACCAGCACAATGAATAAACCCAACTGCAATAAGATAGTCATAAACTTGAGTCTAGAAGACTGCTACAGATGGAAATCCAATTTTTGTTTTACTTTAGAGGTTTAGCTTATGTACAATTTATTAATTACCTGGAAAAAAATATACAATGTTGTAGATGTGGAACCTCACAGTATCTACAGAAAGACTTTTAGAAAAAGCTGTCCTTTAGCAGTATATAGGTAAGTTGGTTAAAGTAATTTTCTAGATTTCCTCAGTGGACCATGGAAAGAACTAAGAAGGGACAGATCATTCTTTAGAAGTGCCTGAGAAAGGAGTTTAAGAAGAGGGATGCATTTCCCTCTGGAAGCATTACATTGTGTCTACTCAGGCAGAATCTACTCTAGACTAGAGAAGTAGCCAAACTTGTTTAAAAGTTAAAAAAAAAAAAAAAAGTAAGGTTTCATTTTTTTTTAATCTGAGTCAAACTCTAGGTGAGTAACTGTAGGGAGATACAGTGTGGGTAAATGAAGGTGGTATAGAATGTAATCTTATCCCCTAAAGAGTTGCAGCTGAACCGATTACTAAGGATTAGGAGCAGGCCTGATGTTAACAGGCCACAGCTGTAGCCAATAAGAAGAGTGTTATAAAAGAGTGAATTGGTTGGTTGAGGGGAGTTGGAGTCAGTTGGCTGCTGTGAGGATAAGGAAGAGTCAGTGCCTAGAGGAACTGCTGCAAGAAACATCAAGGAGGTATGGAACTCTAGTAACATGGGACCCTTGCTATGTATATGACAACAACTAACAGTACAGAATTTTCTGATGAATGTTAAGCATAATCCAGAAGTTCTTATGCACTGAATTCTTCTCTAAATCCCTCTTTTCTCCACAGTATTTTGGTATTGTGTTCTTCCTATGACATATAGTACAGCTGAAAAATATGGGATTTTCTGGTTTGTCTCATCTAATCAGTCTGTTTCTTTCAAATTTTTTTTTTCAATCTGGTATTTCTACTTTTCTTTTCTGAGTTAATACAATGCTCTGAATCCTGATGTCTCCGAATAGTTTAACTGGAGTTGGGATGCTCCCATTTCTTCTGCAAAGTTCATACTTAGACATGTATCCCCTGTGCTTAGCTGAGAGAGGGCTTATGCCCCAATTTTCTATGGACAGTTAAATTTTTTTCCCCCTTAGAAAATACTCCCTATTTTCAAGAGGGTAAATGATTCCTATTGATTACAGTATTATCTAATGGGAGGAAGAAGCTTGCCCCCTTGCTACTGACTTCACCGGAGAAGTCAATCATGACTGCTACAGCTGAATCTGGAGGAAAACTACAAAGCATTTTACTGACTGAAAAATAGAAAAAAATTGTCTTACTTGGGACCAGTAAGCAAGTAGTAGTGAATCTTTATTTAGGAATTGTCCTGTTTCCTAATATTTCGGTACTTGGCACAATCTATTCAAACTCCAGCTTTCAGATGCAATATGCTGGGTGTCAACACATCCACTGTTCAGAGATGGGGCCAGGCGTTGCAGAAAAAGGGCTACCATAAACAAGCAACACATCTCAGTTGTACACAGACCTTCTGTGTACTTTCTTTAAGCTTGTCACTTACTGGTCTCTAAACACTGGTCAATAAGTTTAATGACTGGTAAAAAAATGAGATGAAACAGCTTAAGAAAAGGCAGGTCAAGCATGAGCACAGCTGGATGAATTTGAGTCATTGTCATCTATGCAGGTATTTTTCATCATGTTGCAGCTTTCTTGTGCACTATGGCAGGAATAAGCAAAAAGGAAAAACGTAAGAGGTCAAAGAGCTACTTGAGAGATTAATTTAGCATGCTTATTTCTCTTTCTAGATTTTAATGAAACTTATGTTTAATTTGAATATTTCATAACTATCTGAACAAGATGTAATTTATTTGAAACACATTAAAGTCTGATAGCTTTGAAGCTTTAAATAATAGAACCACAGACCTGAAAAGGACCTCAAGAGGACATCTCTTCCATATCGCTGCCCTAAAGCAAACTGAACTATGCTTATATCCAGCTGACTGATGTTTGTTCTAAAAATCTCCAGAGACTGAGTATTTACCATCTCCCATGCCATTAGCTTCCTGGTTGTCTCAATCCTTAGCACTGGAATTTGCTTCCTAACACTTAACTTTGTTGTAACTTAAGCCCATTATTTTTCAGTCTCATCTACCGGTGATGCAGACAACAAATTGCTCCTTTCCTTTCTGCATGAACTTTTCATGTATTTGGAGTCTATAGTCATACCTTGCCTTTAATTATGCACTGACAACCTTTAGGCTTCAAGAGAAACATAACTGACCAGCTTGAAATGCAGTGAGTTTATTTAACAGAAAGAAATGTGTGATCAAGAAAACAAGAGTCTTAGTTAAGTGGTTACCCCAACTGATTAGCTGTTTCGCAGGTTAGCCTGACAGTCTGTCCTTAGAAGGTCCAAAATAATGAGTGCTTTGTAATTCTCTTCTTCCTCCAATATTAATGAATCTGAGTTCTTTTGCCAGTTTTTCGTTATTTATAAGGCCTACTGTTAGGGAAAGAGGCTGTGTTAATTGTGAAATATTCCTCTGTTAGGCAATATTTGTCACCATAGCTAAATATACAGCTATGTGTAAGCCAGACTAATCTACTCTGAGAATCTAAATGAAAAAAAAGAGTACATATTCATTTTCCCCTTTTCATACTACCTTACACTGACAGCCTCTACATTGCTTTCTCAATTAATTTTATTGCAAATCTGTTAAATATCTGAGTCTCTTCTGCCTAAGTCAGGAGCTTATGTTAGTTAGTCTAAGGTTTTGGCCTGTAATCCTCCTTCTTACTGACTGTATGACCTTCTGGCAAGCTGTTACACTAAGCTGGTACATTTCAGTATCTCGTGTATTCATTTTCATAATAAAGTGGAGTGAGTTTCTCCCTGCCCTTTTCAAAAGTGGTTTGAAGTCACTACAGCACCTGCTTGCTGTATTTGAGAATCTTTTGTGGTTTTGTCCCTGTTTATCACTGCTTCACAAAAATGCTGTGGGCAAAATATTTAGGACACTATTTTTACCTTGGATATCAAGTTTCCTACCAACACTGTCCCATTCACAACCCTCCCCCAAGGTAACAGTAATGACTTACTGCATTTGAACAGTCTTGAAAGGATCTTGTTGCTTGGACTTGCAAGACGGAGTGGACTTGGTGGTCTACGCACCTTGTGTACTGTTCTTCAACCTCCAATAATTTCTTACAAGATATTTAAATAGCATGCCAGGTGTCATATAAATACTTCAAATAAACTGATGATAGTGCTATATTATCATAAGTTTAATAGTTTCGTGACTATGGATATAATTCCAACAGAGTTTTACTAGTAATGTACGTGCAAAAATTGTTTTGAGTTTTAAAAAACATTTTATTTTTAATGAAACATTCAGAGGAAATGTTTCAGCCCATCAAGCTAAACTATCAAGACTGGAAACCCAATGAGAATTTAGCTGATTCCATTCAGCAAACAAACTATTAGCAATGACTGACTTAGACATGGTATTAAAAAATGTATTAAAGCTGTGTGACAGACTGGGTTTCAGAGTGGCCAGTGAGGGTGACATTGAGGAGAAAGTGTGTTACTGATCACCTAATCAATGTGTTGAAGTGGATAAAGTCTACTTAAAATGTTCAAGGAAGTCTTTGGATCCTATGATACTGGTTCTTACAGGAACTTTAACATCTATTGGGAGGACACTATGGTGAGAAGCAAGCTATCCAGGAGGTTTCTGGGCTGTATTTGAGGTAAACTCATGATACAGACAGTGGAAGTGACTCTGGCATTCACTAGCAACAGCTCTTTGGGGCTACAATAACCAGTAGAAACCATGGCTGTAATGATGCCAAAATAGTGAAGTTCAAAATCCTGAGGAGGCAGAGGAAGGCAAGCCATGCAGTACAGAGGCTGCACTTTAGGAGGGCAGACTTCAGCTTATCTGGGGAGTTGAAAGGTAGCATTCCATGGGAGGCAGCTCTGGCAGGTAAATGAGTTCAGGGAATCCAGCAAGTCTGTAACGACATCACCTTTTGAGCCTATGACTCTTCATGCTGATAGTCAGGAAACCAAGTTCATTTATCAATAGCTCAAGACAGAGATCCACCAGAAAAGGCAGCATAAAGGAGATGGAAGCAAGGATAGGCTTCAAAGGAGGAATTCCTGAAACATTGCATTAGTATGCAGTGATGGCGTCAGGGAAACCAAAGCTCAATTAGAATCAAGGCTTGCCAGGGACATCAAGGCAACAAGAAGAGCTTGTACATTACTAATAAAAGCTTGACAAAGGCAAGTTTATGTTCTGATTGCTGAAGGAAAAGGGTGATTCAGCAACAGTGGCCACTGGTAAGGCTGAAATGCTCAGGGCCTAGTTTTTTTAGGCCTGTGTGCTTAATGACAGTGAAGAGAAGGAAAGAAGGAATAACAGCAGTGGATAAGGATCAAGTCAGAGACTACTTCTGAGAACTCAACTCATACAGCTTGTCAGATCCATGAGCATTGCATGTATCAAAACTAAAGGTTTCAAAAGGACAACCCAGAGAACTAAAGGCAGCTCAGTCTTACTTCAATCCCTACCAAATACCCAGAGTAAATACTCTAGGAACATATTTCTGGGAATCTGAAACAGAGGAAAATGTGATGGACAATATTTTCATCAAGTTTTCAGATTAAATGCATGTGGAGGCTACAGTTGAAGGACTTGAGGGGCAGTCTGCCATTTGGAAGAACCTATGAGATGAATGGACAACAGGTTCAGGGAAAAAAAGCCCTTCAAGGAAAGATAGGAGGAAATGGAATTTTCCAGTCTAAAGAAGAGACAGTTTTGAGGGGACCAGCAGCCAATACCTAGGAGGAGGTTATAAAAATAATGTCATGAGTTTTCCAGTGATGCATGTCAGGAGAACAAGAAATAATAAACATGACTGAGAAAAAGAATGTTTCCAGCTGAGTATAACTCATGAGGACATCCAGTAAGTGAAGTATGTTGCTTAGGGAGGGTACACAAACTCTACTTTGATGTTTTCAATACCAGGTTGTGTAAATCTGTATGCAGCACTGGTTAGAACAAGACTTTACACATAATCTTTCCTGAGGTTCCTTCTAACCTGAAGTATCTTATATCTCTATTAAAGGAAAAAACTTCTATTTCTGAAACTTGTGGAAGCTTGTTTTACATACTCTTTTTCTTTCTATGTGAAAAAGCTCTTCATTGGTGCTGTTTTCCAAAAGTGCATAATGTCCTGATGTTGCTGACCATTTTAACACATTGGCACCATCTAGATTGTAATAATGGAAGTTTAAACTTCTCAGACTTGATGGAGTATTTGACTATTATCTGTGGCTGTTTCTAAAAGAAGCAGTTTTTAACTTGTGCAAATGTGAGTTATTTCATGGAACTTTCATGAGATTTCATGGAACTACAATACAAATGTTGTACATGTCTTAACTACATGAAGAACATGATGCTACTTTTAGCAGTTTTATGAACACTGGTTGAAGCTTTATTTATGAGCATTCTGGATTGTATTCTGAATTGATATGTTACTATTGTGTTTTCTATAGTGCTGTTTGATACCATTTGTTCTCAAGAATGTGTTAGTACATAGGACATATTTTGTCTTTTGGCCATTACCTAACACAATTTTTAATACTGTGTCTACATCAGTCATTACCAACTGTATATTTGATGAATGGAATCAGCTAAGTCCTTGCTGGGGTTACAGTCTCAATAGTTGAGTTTGATGGGCCAATAGCTTTCTATTTCACAGCTTCATTTCTTTTACAAGGCCTATTTGCAAACGCTATAGCATTGCTAGCATTTCCTGTTATGTGTTGTGAGTCAGAAGAGATTTTATTCTTATGTAGAATTTTTAGAATTATATGCATTCTCAATGTTTCTGTTGTTTCCTCAAAATTCAGTTCACATCCTCTAGCTGGGACTAAGACTGGCTAAATATTTCCATATCTCATATAAAGCACATTGTTGGCATCACTGATGGTCTTACAGTTGTATATATTTAATCAGTATACTTTAATCCCAACTTCCCGTAGGATGAGGTATAAGGTTGTGAGGTGGTTGTTAGTTTTCTTTCCCCTTTCTGAACACCATATTTACCTCTGATGTGGAAAGAGGGAACTTGTATCGTCTCATTCAACACCATAAACTGCATGGGCAGGTCTTTGTTCTGGCTCTGTGACTGTACTCCTGTACATGAACATGAATATTCTCCTAGACAACTGAGCATTAGCTGCCTGACTGTGATTTCTCTGGAGATTAAGCATTTTGTTGTAGTGTGACAAGTCTGTAGAAAAACTCAGTTTATTCCACTGAGATATTTTGGTGCTTTGAGGCACAGAGGGAAGCAAACATTTGTCTCTCATACGGTCTGTATGTTTTTTAACCTTGCTGACAAATATGTGAGACATAGGCCATTTGTTTTAGTTTTCCTTTTTTCTCCTGGCTCAACACTGATCTCATTCAGTGTTCCCTAACTTTTAAATCAGAAGGTCTTGCTGGCTATATACATCAATAAATAAAATAGGGCTAAGGGCTGTTTTCTGGCTGTGAGGCTAAATGGCACACAATGGCTGCAGGCATACTACATAACACTTGGCCTTGAGTGTCACCTCAAGGGGACAAAGTATCTAAAATAATGTGAGGGTCAGATTGCAGCTTTTAACACAGGTGTTTTTCTACTATGAAACAGAACTTGCTGCATGTTGTGTGTGTGGCAGGAGGTGTGTGTCAAGGTCCCAAACCTTCAGAGACAGTTTCAGAGAAACCATCAAGGGTGATGTTGGGTATTGGGAGAGATTCCTGGCAAATGCTATTCCCATGTCTGGGCATTGTCTGGCAGGGTGCTAGTTAGCACCAGGCAAACCAAAGAGAATGAAGTCTGTTAGCAGTCAAGCAGTGTGATAACCAGGGGTCCAGTGCTGGAAGTCAAGCTCTGTTTACACAGCCTTATGGCTATATAGGCTTAATGCAAATGCATGCTCAGACTTTGTGTCTCTGTATTTGTACAGGTACATGCACAGTGAAGCTCTTTGTATAGCCCCCCTGCCCCTCCTTGTTGCTTGCTGTGTTTGGTACTTCTCAAGGAAGGACTGTCACCTTTTCTGTACAGATTTGAATGACATGCTGTCCAAATCTTGTCCCAAGAAATTCTCAAAAGTTGTGACATATTTAGGCAGTGTAGACCTCAGTGGACCAGAGGTGGAAAGAGAAAATGACTGTATGGATACTGTTTCCTAGATCAAAAATGACATCTAACCACCATGATGTACATGTAAACTTAAAAAATGTTGCGGTTTCATTTCATATGTAAAAATGTGCATAGATTTATCTGTTGGATTAGAGTACATTGCAGAAAGAACTTAATGTGAATAGTTCAGATACTACAGATTTAATTAGCAGTGGAGAAAATTGTCCTACACTAAAAGCAGATCACACAGCTATGAACAGTTTCTGGAGGCTGTTAGGTTTTAAGCTCATTCTGTGGAAGCCTGTCTGTTATCAGCTCTAAGCTTCTTTAAACAAACAACAACCAATTGTATAGCAGTGAGGGAGCAGACAACTCCCTGATGCCATAGCACTTTCGCTAATGTTACTCCAAGATGAGTAAATATAGTATTCCTGGCACACTAGAATGGATATAGTTAGTGTTACAGATTAAACAGCTGTAAGCATATGAACTTAACAAGCCACTGGGACAGGAATCTGTTCTGTCAGCCCATTTGCAGGCTCCATCAACCAAAACTACCAGTGGATTTGCTGTAGAAGTTGAAGGGCAAAGGCTCTGGTTATGAGGAGGAACAAAAGTAAGCATTGTACTGATAATACTGGGTAATAGTAGATCTCAAAAGCAATGAAACAAAAGTGGTTCTGGGTGGACATATTAACATTTGAGAAAAACCAGAGGAAGTATTTCAGGCATGAGTGAATAGTGGAATTAAATCTTGGTTATGTTTCTCCAAACAGAAGAGTAAGAACATCCTGGACCTCCTGCCACTGAAAATCAACAGTGAGTGAATTTAGTGAACACACTTCTGGAGCTCATTGATCCTGGGAAGTGAAGTCCTAAGGCAAATCCCAAGTAACATTAGTAGATTTGCTGTTTATGGGATGAGGTAAAACAGGGTAGAAGGAAACTTCTGTGCATATATTTGAGTTAGAAGAGCTAGACACAAACTCTTCCCTGCCAAGGCCTGCTGTGCAGTTTTTTTCTTATAGTGCAACTGCCTCTATTCCTGATTTTTTTAATCCAGGGCTTATATTTCCAGATTGTATGATCCTGTGAAGAAGGAATCTGTTATTAATACTGAACCTACACATTAACAAGGGCTAGATCTTTTAGGGATTTCTTGAAATCAAATAATTCAACTTTGTCTGTTCATTTCTGAGAAACAGGGAGGCTAAGAGGTGAAATGCTAAAAAGAAATCTATTTTAATTTTGTATTCCTGCAATACCTGGGAAGAGAGATACCCCAAGAAACTAACCCTTGTCAAATTTTATAGAATTTTTTTCCAAGCCTAGGGAACATGTCTAAGCTTTTGGGCGTCTCTGATTCTGATGCTTCACTCACCATTAATTTAATACATGCCACTAGTCAGGGAGGTAAGAAGCAGGCCACCAAGAGCTTAAAACAAAGAAGTAGTGCTTTTACATTCATTTTTTCCCACCTATAAATTTTCCTTTGATTTCATTTAATTTGGTAAACCTGGCAAGTTGCTGCCAGGTGGATCTCCTACACAAGTCTGTCTCAAGATTTCATTATCCTTTTTATTTCTAGCATCATTATTCAGACATCTCTGTTTTCTCTAGCTAATTAGCCCGCTGTTTAAGAGGTGCACATTTCTTAACATATGGTACACAGTTGCACTGCATGTGTGCTGTATTTTCATTTTCTAGTTTGAATCTTATATTTCTGATACAGTATGTCAGAAATATCAGATGCCCATCTTACAGAACAGCACTTACAGCTTCACATTGAAATGTACCCTAATTATACTTTCGAAATCCTTACATCCCCATGTTTTCAATTAAGACATCACAGCCATTACAGTACTGTGACAACAGATTGTGATTTAAAGATTATAGTATTTGGAGGTCAGAATTTAGCAGGAAATAAAAGCCACAGGAATTAAGTGTTTAAAATAATTAAGATTTTAAAAATGTACCTTTCCAATTCAGTGGAGAAAACAAACCCCAAACAAAAATCCTCCACATGGCGTGGTACTGTCTCTTTGAGACACTGGCATTGCATGCAGCTGTTATAAATCTTCTTCCTGTGTAAGACTGCAGAGGGAGGACCTGACTGGCAACACAAAGGAAGGAGCAGGTCTGTTTGCGTGTCTGGGAGAGACAGAGGGAGAGGAGCGGGTGGAGGGGGAGCGAGGCGTGCGCACACACACGAGCAGCTGAATACAGAAAGATTCACTCCTTCTGTACAGCCCACAGACCAGCTATGCCTAAGTGATTCTGGTCCACCATTTGCATGATATATTAGCCTTTCAAGCTGTCTTGTGGTATTATGTGAGAGACCGTAGCTTTTGCTTTTAGCTAAGCTCCTCTGCAATTGGTGTTATCTCCAGCAGGTCTCCATTTCTAACTAATATTAACCTTATGGCAAGGAAAACAGTATACTTAGAGCTGTGCACATGCTGAAAATACAACAGGACACTGTAAGGGCTGAATTAAATGGCTACAGTCACACAAAATTAAATTTCTGTGTCATTTACTGTGCTGGAAAAAAAAGGGGCTTTTCTTTAAAAACCCAACAAAACAAGCAAACCCAACATTTCACCTATACACAACATATCTGTGAAATTATTTAAAAAAAATAAAAAAAAGGAAGCAGCATTAATTCTGGAGTAAGTGTGTTCATATGGTTTGTTACACTCATATAACCATATAAGCTTCACTGTGCTGGTGTAACTGATAATATGTGCTGTACTTACTAGCTCCCAGCTCCCTTGAGCTGCAGAGATGCAGATGTAACCTTAAATTCTTTCTAAAGCAAATCCTGCAGATGCTTTCTACCTCCCTCATCCTCCCTCAAAAAAACCCGTTCAACTCCCTCTATAGGATTAGCTTTCTTCTGTACCTACTCCCTCCATAAGGCATCGAGCCTGAATCACTGTCAGTCATCTGGTTACTTCCCAGCTCCTCCAGACATCCCCTCCAGCCAACGCACACATCCCTGCAAGCTCCTGCCTGAGTCAGGGACTGACAGCTGCGAGACAGGTAGTATGAGGATCATATCCAAGAGATGAACGAATATTTTCAGCAGAAGCAAGCACCTATCCACTAATACACCATTTCCCTAACAAAAAGGAAAATAATGTATTTTTTTTCTTTTTGTATAGCTAGCTCTTTTATCATGCACTGAATACAACAGAATTATAAGATTTTGAGTAGTTTTGTGACAGCAAGTGTAATCACAAAATATATAAATATCTGTGAGATGTACAGTTATTTCTAACATCTGTGTCAGACATGAATGCTTCTGTGTTCTTATATCAAAGATGCAGTATGCTAGCAGAATTTTATTTAACATAAGGACTGCAGAGCACAGTGAGGGTAAGAATTATACCAAAATGGCTGCAAACATTTTCCAGCCTGTGGGTAGAGAACGGGGCACCTACAGAGCTGGACTGCTTTTCAGTAGTAGTCAGAGGCTGCAACTGCTATTGACTTAGTGCTCAGCTCATTTAAAATGCAAGCCTTATTTAGATGCTTAATATAGATTTAGGTGTCTGACTGTAAACACTTGATTAAAAATATTGGCCTAGCTTTACAAATAAAGGTCAAAGGAAACACATTACTGAGCGCTGGAAAGCAAGAATAAGACAAGGAATAAAGACAATAGTAGTTCCAAGGATTTGCGGAGGACAAAAAAAGGAAGGCACTTTGATGCTATTTTTTATTTTTATTATTAGTTAATTTCATTTACTGAAATTATATTACTCTTATACAGCCATTGCTACTCTCCCTCTTGTTTTTTATTATCCCTTACTGTTCTTTGCACCTATTCAGTCTGAATGAGAGGAGAAAATTCTGTGTAGAAATCCTGAGAAACAGCCTGTTCACATGAAACTTTCATCCAAATTTTAGTAGATACCAAAGGGTGAACCTTTAATTGGGCAGGGAAGAAACTTATGGATACCTAGCTAAAGCTGTACATTTTCAGATGTTCTCCTATCATAATGATGTCCTGCTGCCACACTTTCTACTTTTTAGCTGTCCAGCATGAAAATAATAAAACAGAGCCACTAGCAACCACCAAAAGAACAAATGCTTTTATTTATCATTCACCTGGATGTAGGATTTCAGTCAGACTTCTAAAGCATGTATGTGTAAATGCTGTCTGTGTGGCAGTTATTCAAGCTCCCTTTGAATTCTGTCCACCCATTTAGTAATCCCTGCCAAGTCAGTCTCTATTACCTGTACCTACTAAGAGGTGTTTTAATGGTGAAAGTAACAGGTTGACTTAATAAAAATGCTGGCAGTGACACCAAGGAATGCTGGGACTTCACTAATCTGAAAAATAATGACCTAATGCGAGCTTTGTTCCTCTTTCTCATGGGTCCCTGCTAGAAACAGCCAAATAATTATAAAAAGGAGCCAACTCAATAAACACAGTGGGAAGTACTGTGGATGTTATTATATAAATGCATTATAGATATTTTTCAGCTTTGATTTTTTGGATATGAATTTACTAAAACTTTTCATGCTGTTTGAATTTTTTATTATTTTTAATTTTTTATCATGACTTCAATTTGTATTACCAAAGATTTTAAAAAAACTCAGGCAAACGCTAAAGCACCCGCCCTCCTGAATCAAACAGGCCAAATACTGTAGGAGTCATATTTATGAAGCACTTTTAGTTGCACCAAAAAAAAATGCTCAGATACACTTTTGTATTTGATTCCATACATATGGACATCTTCAGAGTAGATTTATTTCCCTTACACTAGGGACAATCTTTTTTAAGTGAAGGCCAGATTCAGATTTATGTGGTTTCTAGGGACAGTGGAGGCCACAGTTCCTATGGTGTGTCTATGGCTGTGCTTATGGGGATTAGGGAAAACACGGATGCCAGACTGAAAGAGCAGTTAGGCCAGGTGTAATACTGTGTAAACACATGGCATTTTTATAATATTCCAGTAGTATTTGTTCACAATCCTGATTTCAAATAAAAGTGATTCATTAAGTGTTCCCCAAACAGATACATCTTCTTGACTTTGACTGAAATCTGTTTTCCTAACAGAACATGTCCACAGCGCCATTTGTCTTGCTCTCAAAAGAGTACTGTGCCTATGGTGCAAAAAATGTTGCCATAAAAAAGCACGTTCTCTGTTATCTGTTCAGTGAAATGGGGTATGGGCCAGATATACAGAGGAGAGAGAGATGGACATGAAGGATTTTGCCCCCTTAAGCCCATCATAGTGAAGGAAAAAGAATAGAGGGGCTCTTCCATCCTGACTATACATTTGGTTGACAGTTTCTCTTCTGTCTCATGGCAGCATATCTGTCATAGATATAAGTAGCCTCAGCTAAGTCAGTCAAAACAGAAAGCTTCTTGTCATTTAAGTAAAGTAGACCCTCAATAAAGTACTGAAAAAAAAGAGAAAGTAATACACGTACATAAGAAATGTAGTTCTCTCAGGATCTGGCTTTTTTACATAAAGGTGAATTTTAATCCAGTGGCCAATTCCCTTAGAACTCTTTGTCACAGCCTCTAGCCTCTCTTTGGAAAACTTTTCACTAGAAAAGTAGGTTAAAGGAAAAAAACAGAGCCATGTTAATTATCAGACTGAAAATTAGTGTCAACAGGAACAATTTGAGTTTACTACCAAGATGAGAGCTGGTTGTGATTAACCCCATAGTTTCTGTAGTGATTAATACCAACTGTTTCATGCTATGTATATATTCTTGCCATTACACTGATTACACAATTATGATAATACTGTGTTAGCTGAAAGAAGAACTCACAATTCTATTCTAACAAATATTTTAGCAAATTGAGGCACTGGAAATTGAGGCTGGCCCGCCACATGTTCAGAGGGAAATCTGTGCGCTCAAACAGTAGCTGAAACTCTATTTATTGGGTTGGCTCCTTTTAATAATTGTGTCTCGTCCTAGCAGGGACCTGTGAAAAGGACAAAGCTCTCCTAAGGTAACTATTTTTCTATTTTAGTAAAGCCATGGAATCATGGAATCAAAGAATGGTTTGGGTTGAAAGGGACCCTAAAAATCACCTAGTTCCTACTCCCTGACATGGGCAGGAACACCTCCCAGTAGACAAAGTTGCTCTGAGTGCTATCCAATCTGTCCAACCTGGCCTTCAACACCTCCAGGAATGGGGCATCCACAACCTCCCTGGGCAACCTGTTCTAGCACTTTACTACCCAAGTGTTTCCTGGTGCCACTGGCAGCTTTTCTTTTTAAGTCAGCCTGTTACTGTCGCCATTAAAACACATCTTAGTAGGTATGGGCACCAGAGACTGACTTGGCAGGGATGACTGAATGGATGGAATTCAAAGGGAGCTTGAATAACTGCCACACAGACAGCATTCACACTTACATGCTTTAGAATCTGGCTGAAATCCTATTTAGGGTGGTCAGAAGAAACCCTGATTCAAAGTTCAAGGTTGACTATGGTATCTGGTCATGGTATGTCACTAAGGATGTGACTCCTAAGTACATGTAACGCTTTAGGAGCCAAGATCCTCAGTGAATCAGAAACAAAAGTAATTTAGATTGAGATTAATCATTCCTTTTTCTTCTGCATGAAGATATCAAAAAAAACCTATGCATGCTCCATGGTATACCAACGACTTTGATGATGGTAGCTCAGAACAAATACCAGGGAAGTTTCTTATTTCATGGAATTGTTTTTGTAATGGGCATGATCCCTTTTACTGATTATGTTGGTGAAACACTGATGGGGGCAAGCCAGAGTGACTCTGAGAGGCTCCTGAGAGACCTAAAATGATGAAATATTTTCATGGTATGCTTTGCTTGATGTACAAAATCTCTTAAAACTTTCATAGAACACATTCCTTACCATGGCAACATGATGCAAAAAAGGGTATGGAAGAAGAAAAGCCCCAAAATATTAATAATATTGATAAATATAATACAAATGAAAGATACTTTTGATCTCTAACTTCTAATAGCATAGAGAAAAATCTTCGTGTGCCATGCAGGGGAGGGATTGGGTTGGGGTGAGGTAGAGGAATTGGCAATGACGGTGTGAAACTGAGCATTGGAAAAGAAAGAATGTGGGGTGGAAAAAGGTGGTGTTTTAGTTTGTTGGTGTTTATCACTGTCCACATCTACTTTAATTGGCAATAAATTAAGATAATTTTCCTTTAGTTAAATCTGCTTTGCCCACACTAATAACTGCTAAGTGATGTCTCTGTCTTTATCTCAACTCGTGAGCTTTTCCATCGTATTTTCTCCCCCTGTCCTGCTGGGGAGGGGAGTGAAAGAGCAGCTGGGTGGGTGTCTGGCAGCCAGCTGCTCAAGCCACCACAAGTACACTAATAGGTTAAGTGGAACATTCAACTATATTGATATATAATAGTGAATTGCCTGCCTATTGTGAGCAACACAGAGCTGAGAAGTATTGTGTGTAGATGCTTAGCAGGATTCAGATAAGATTCCATTTTAATTCCATAAAATCTTTTCTGATTTAAGCTTTTGCAGTAAAATAATGTTACTCTTTCTTGATCCTCTCCTACTCAGCATTCTTGAGCACTCATTTTTGTAATGCACTGTCCAACTCACATGTTAAAGCTTCTGTGAAACACTACCTGTGGGAAGCTCTTGTAAAGAACAGTAATAGAGGAAAGTGCAATCAAAATCAAGGAAGATTTTTGGAATTACAGATGTTGATAAAAATATAAAAAAGAATATTTGGGTTAATCAATAGCAAAACATGAAGAATCTTAGCCTTCTTTATTGTAAAAAGGCACCTGAATAAATAGTTCATTAATTCCTAGAAAAGAGTGGAATATTGGAGGAATCAGAGAAGCAAACATGGTATTCCTCTTCAGTAAAATAAAAAGTGACATCCTGCCATATTGCAAGAGTAGTTTCCCAGTGTAATAGGTAACTATATGTTTCAAAAAAAAACCAAAACTAAAAGCTCCATAAATTACAGGATAAAAAATTAAAAACTATCCATCCCATAAAATCTTTGACCCTGAAACTCTAAATGAAGTAAATACATCAAGAACCTACTCTTGCTGATTTGCAGGAAATAGCTGTCATTTATTTCTAGCCCAGTCTTGTTCCTAAGGTCTTTTGTCCAGGACCTTAATTTCAAGGAGGCTGTAACACATCTCCCAGCCTGATTGGAGCAAATTGAATCCACCTGACACTATCATCCAGGAATAATAATATTGCCCTTTCACAGAGATGTGAAGCTCCTGAGATCAAAATAATTCAGGGATTCAAGTTCTTACAGTCAGTTTCTCCACTGGAATAAACTGTCATGGCTCTATAATGGGCAATGAAGTTGTCACTATTTACACAATCTGAAATTTTTTTCCTTTATATCTGCCATATCTGGCCTCTGGCTAAAGCTTTCAACAGAATTGCCAAATGGGTAACAGCTGATGTACACATATACACCCTGCATGCTTAACAAGTTCTATTACACACACTCCATGTATTGCTGTATTAGAGGGGAATACTCATCAGAATTCAAGAACTTATGTTGTAATGCAAGAGACAATGGCTGGGTAGCAGAAAACACAAATGCAGTGAGACCATGTTAGTGAGATTTTCTTATTAATTCTTGTATTCTGAACTCAAATCGTCTTGGATAGGAACAACATCACATGAATGAAAACCGTCCCAAAGATCTTCTGTGTGTAAGAAATAACAATATATAGGAGCATGTGACACCTTTTGCACAAAGTTGCATTGATTTAGTGTAGCTAATGGCAATTTAGAAGTGAACATATATTTATTCAGAATCAAATTGAGAATTGCTCACTTTTTGCTTAAAACAAAAGAAGGTGTTCAAAACTGTGGGAAAGGCAAAACAGAACCAAAAAGTGATGAGAAATTTGAGAATGGTCCTTTACATTGTCCTAATGAGCTCCACAGATTTTGCCTACCAATAAATATTTTTCTCTGTGCTTAGCTACCTCCCATCTATAAAAACACCACATACAGATGGTGTTTTTAACAAGCAAAAGAAATCAGGACAGGAAACAATGGCTGAAATTTGGGCAAGGGAAATCCAAATAAATTTCAAAAGGAATGTGATTAACTTTTACAAAGATACTAAGGCAGATTTTGAATTCCCCATCTCTTCATGTCCCAGATCAACGGAGTCTTTAGAAGAAACACAACCAAACTTAGGAGCAAGCTACTGGACTTCAGGTAGAGTAGCTGAGTGTAAGGTGTGCCACAGCCCCTCCTGTGTGTACAGAAGGTCTGACCCTTTGGCCTTTGTAGCTGATATTCAGATCTACAAAAACTTGTCAGCAGATTTAATTCCTGAGAGTAGTCCAATTATAACCAGAAGGTTATTTAATGAAAGTGCTATTCATAATACCAGAACTTAAATTTGCAGATACTGTTAAAAGGAGCAAGATACAAGATCAAGGGAAGGAAACTAGATAAAATAGAGACCCCAGCTGCAAATCAAATTCAAGTAGATATGAAGAGTCCAGTGTCATCCTCATGGAAATGGTATCAAAAACCAAAATGAAATTTCAATTTGAAAATGAAAGAGCTATATTTACTGAGCTTTTCCTAAGTCAATACTTGTCATTTCCCACAGTAAACTGTACTACTATATGTCACAAATGAAAACTTTTGAAAACAGGAAAGTATATACGAAAATGAAAATATTGCTTTCCAAATGGATTTCTATATCAAATTGAGCAACTCTAGTTAGAAAATATTAATATCAAATGAAATATAAGGACAGTCACAGATGTTAAACTTGACACAATGATAGAAGAGGTTTCAGCCTACATATGTAGTGCCACATCCAGAAGCTGATTCTCTTTTTTTAAGTGGGATCACTGAGGTGAGTTCTGAGGCAATGAGGATAAAGAAATGTCAGAAATCTATGAAGTGTTTATAGAACACTAGTCAAGGTAGTGGGGAAACTAAAGTGCAAGACAATAAATATAAGAAGAATTAGACTGCTGTGTCCTAAAAATGCAGTGACCTAGAAAAAAATGTTCCTAATCCTAACCTGGACAATTAGTCAGTATTGTAATTTTGCTATCAGTTTTATAAGTTGAAACTGTGTAGTTAGTCATATTAGATGACATACAGTCACATTACTTCTCTCATGACACCAAAGGCAATGGGAATGAAACTGGAAGAAATTTCTTTTTCAAGAATTCTCAGTATTTTTTCTTTTGGCATATTCTATGAAAATGGTCCTTCTGTGTTTTCTGTGTCCCACTCTCATGTTGCTCAGGCTCTCTGTATACATTTGGGAAGCCAAGCCAAATAGGATAACTCCCTGCCTTTGCAATGAATGTCAATACAACATGACACAGAGATGCTTCTGATCAAACCTCTGTTTGGGCAATGGTTTATTTTGCTCCAATATCTTACTATAAGATCCACCATGACTATTTCTCACATTTGTCCTTGGGAAAAGCTTTTGCCAGCTTTCTTCAACAGCTTCAATCAATCACTGACAGAGGGGTATAAGCTAAAAATCCCAAGATTTTGAAGAGAAGACAGGAAATAGGAAGGAGGAATTTTTAATACAATCTACAAATACACAATGAAAAGTGGAGTCTAAATGAAGTGTTAAAAGGAGAGAAAATATCAGAAAATATTTTTCTTTTACATCCTAAAATATTAACTTTTTAAGGAGGTTGTAAAAGCTGTTAAAATACGGATGAGAAAAATTAATAGAAATTATAGTGCATCAATTAACAGATGGTGTCAATTATTTCAAATTATTTATTGCTATGATCTCTTTGTTTCCTGTCCTTTACATTTTATGACATTATAAGGCCACAGTCCTATATCTCAGCTTGAGCACTAGTTTTGAACTACTGAACAGTGGCTATGCTTATCTGAGTTGAAAAAAGAAAAGTTTTCTACCTCTCTTTACTTCACAGAGTTTTTTATTTATTCATGTTCTTAGAAATTTGTACTTTATTGAACCTTCCCAACATTTCTGAATGCCTCAAGGTATTTTTTCTATCTGAGATTTACCAAAACTGTACCATGATTTCATAAAATGTTACCCCTTTTTATTATTGTTGCTCATTCTGGAGGGTGAATTCATTCTGGAATAATTTTTTCCTACTCTGATTTTCTTTATTATATTTTAACAACTCTACAATTTCTCTGCTGTGTTTCTAACACATCCTATGCAACTTTTCCTGAAATTTACAAACACTTTTTAAAAAAATGAAAATATGAAGATTAATTGTTCATTTCATCTTCTAAAAATAATCACAAGGCCATATCCTTCAACTGTTCTCACATTCTGGCTTCATGGTCATCTTGGACTTGGAAAATGATTATTTACTTTTCTAGTACATAGTTTCCTTTTTCCATTTTATCTTCTCCAATACTTATATTCTATGCTTAGTTTCTTGTCCTAATACCATTTTAAATGTTCCACATCTAATAGGACAGTTAGGACAAGAGGCAGCAGACAGAAACTGAAGCACAGGAAGTTCTACCTGAACATGAGGAAGAAGAACGTCTTTTCTGTGCAGGTGACTGAGCACTGGAACAGATTGTCCAGAGAGGCTGTGGAGTCTCCCTCCCTGGAGATGATTTCAAGAACCATCTGGATGCAATCCTGTGCAGTGTGCTCTGGGATGACCCTGCTTGAGAAGGGAGGTTGGACCAGATGACCCACTGTGGTCTTTTCCAACTTTACCCATTCTTTGATTCTTTGACAGGACACTCAGCATACTGAAGAGAACAGAAAATTGCTATGCTCACCTTCTCCCAGATACAGTTCACTCCATAATATACTTAAAAGACATTGTAATATTTCAGAACTTCCATTCAGCCATAGAAAGAATAAAAAAAAAAGTATGATTTGAAGTCATCCTTAAGGGAAAATAAGTGTTCCAGACGTATGACCTAAAGAAGCTACAACCCATACAGAGCCACATAAACTAATGTGGTTGGAAGAAGGGAACAGAAATAACAATTTAATTGTGCTAAACTCCTAAATATTTGCAATTGAATGATTCAAGTTCCTTGTTCAGTCTTTATGCTCTCATGCTATTAATTCTAGTCTCTCCTCTCCTCTGATTTGCCATAGTCTCGTGTCTTCCTTGGTACATTTCTGAGGATGTATTCTGGCCTGAGGATGTAGTTCATAAAGGACTACACATTCCCCATTAGATATGCATTATTTTCTTCACCCTCTTCTCATAAATAGCTAAATAGTTAAGTTATAATTTTTGAAAAATATTTGTTTCAGTGAAAACAAACTTTTAGCTTGTTTGAAAAATCAAATTCTCCATAAAGCCATACAATTTAATATAATGTTGATGATAGTAAAGACAATGAACATGAAAATAACAATATTTTGTTGCTGCTGTTTCTGTTATTATTATGAACACTCAGTAAAAAATATTCAACTACTCCAAAAAGGAATGAGTAGCTAACTTTAGTTAGTCCCTGAAATTATGCTGATTCAGACTTCATTAAAGTAATAATTTTTTTTTCAGGAAGTATATGCAAAATGTATTATGAAAGTTATTAAATCATCTGACTACACTATACTTAGTTTATCAGTAGGGATTAACTACTGAAAGAACGTATGACCAGAGGTTGAGATGGAAAGGTTAATTTTGTTTAGGTAATTCTCATGAAAAAAATCCTTTTTTTTAGATTTTTTAGAATTTTTTTTTTATTTTAGGATTTGTGCTTTGGCAAAAAAAAAAAAAAGTTAATTAACAAAAGTCATTAATTTCTGTGAAGGGAAACTATTCACACTTCAACTTCCAATACTCTTGTGAAGGAGGCAGAGACCTGTTATATCCATGTCCTCATTGTACAGCTTCAGAATATTAGATGTGGGATGAAGTCCTGACCCTGCTGAAGACCAAGACTCCCACTCTCAGTAGCAGGAGAAGGATTTCACTCCCTTCTGAGGTATGGGATCTACTCCAAGTCACACACTATAATATTGACAGAAGGAAGATTTTTGCACACACACAGATGTACATCAGGAGAGATCATGTTGAAAACACAGAAAGATACAGGAGGTAGAATCTTTTTCTCTCCAAAGTGCAATATTCAAATTGAGTGTTTTGATGATAGCATTATGGTTCCTTCATCCAGGAGTCAAATAAATCTGGTTACATAGAGGTTAGATCAGCAGCCAAAACTTCATGTTAGCAACAGAAGATAACAACACTCAGAGTAGAGTTTCCATCTCAGTGTCACATCTGTAAAAACATGTCAAGAAGATTGCTTTTGGCTATGTACAGTGTTCTCTACAGCTGTAGGAACCACATCCTCTCTTTCTTCATTTGTCTATTACTGATTATGTAGCTGTATCACCTTTAAAAGTGGAAATGTTTTTTATGACTGGAAAAGTCAATCTCAGCATGAGAGAAACACTGTTTACAACACTGAGGGCTTTCTTGTTTGCAATACTGCAGCAGGGCTGAAGCTCTTTTATATCTACTTTTGCATTGTGTAGTATGGAGCTGCAAGCTTCCTTTGGCTCTTACAGTGATTCAAGTTTCTTATTTTAGCTTCCATATTTCTTATCTTGACTGGGTGGTTACATCAACTACTGCCGTTAATGGACTGCTGGACACATTTCTGTTCATGGTGTACTGTAAGGAGAATGTGTCTACCAGAATCAGCAGCAGTCAGCTGCATGTGAGCAACTTCCATAATTTTTGATTTATTCATTGATTATAACTGAACCACACACAAAAAAAAAAATGCTATCTTGTGCCTTTACACAGGACTTTATATCTAGTGGTCAACTAGTTAATATAGTGAGGCTGGTGATAAAATTATGGACAGAATAATTTAGAAACTAATATCCTATACAAATATTTTTTAATGGTTGAGAATAGCCATGAGTCCTATGAACAGCATGCCTTCAGGGAAGGCTACTGCCCTAGCACAGCCTGCTATCTCAGAATGAGGATGTGAACAGGAAATAATTTTGAGGAGATCAATGTTTTCCCCACTGTGTAGACAATAAGGGCATTTGAGATTTGGAATTGCAGCTTTTTTTGAAGGTTAGAGAGTGAAAAGATGGAGTGAGTGAAGGAGAGAGAAGTGTAGTTTTTCCTCATTCAAGTAACAGTTTCATTATTCAAAACCTACATTTTCAATCTGGAATTAAAAAAAGGAAAAAAAAAAAACCACAAACCATATACATTCCTGAATATGGAATCTAAATGTAAACATTTAGATTTACAGATTTGGTCTATGCAAAATAAAGCAGACTTCAAGCCTATCCTATGCCACTCATTATTATTAGCATGGCTGGAGTTTGGAATAGTTTACTGTTCATGCAATAATATGGTAGAACTATGATTGGCCTGTTTGCTTTCTCAGACCATACTTATGCAGGGCCCCAGGAAATTCCTAGTTACAGCACCAGGAGGGATCTCCCCATGCGCATCTACTTGTGAATATAGTGAGTGGGGACACACATGCTTTCAGTTAGTGAATTTGACTCCAAACAGCTCAAGAGGAAGAAGAGGACTTGGCTGTAGTCCTGTCAATGTCACATGTGGGTGCTGCAGAAGGCTGCACCTGGTCTGTGGTGGTACCTGTAGCCAGTTCTGCCTCTTTTCTTTGTGTGACTGCACAGGTGTCCAAAACACATGCTCAGCCTGCTGGCTGAACCTGCAAATGGGAAAGAAGTAGACATGTCCGTCAGCTTAGGATGGACACCCCTGAGTCTCTAGGCTGGGATCCAGTGGCTGGGTAGAGGAACCCTTGGCCCTGTAGCTGATGGAGATGACATTTATTTATAATATTCATTAACAAGAGGTAGGTGTGAAGAAACTTATGTTTTTTTCTTTTGTGATGGTTGCTCCTCATCCAACATGCAGGACATGAATGAAAATCCAAAAGCTAAACAAGTTTTCTTGTGGCTGGAGCTTAAGACCTAATCTTCTGAGGCTCACTAAGTGCAACATGCATAGCCTCTCAGTCAGACACAGACACATGCAAAATACTGAGTCATGTTTCACATATACCTTCACTTGTCATAACTAGAACACTATTTATCCAGAACTCATGGATGCTTTCCTCCAATCATGAAGTATTTGGAATGTGTGAGCTAAAAGTCATTAAAAGACTTGGATGACATGGTCTGGCTGTCTGCAGCTACCAGAGAGCTGCAAGAGGAAATGCCAGACAAAACACCATACAGTGCAACAACACAGCCTCAAGAAGAAGCAGGTGGCAAAAAGCTGAGGAGGATGACTTAATTTATTCATTCTCTTATGTGATTTATTTTTGAGACATATCTTCATTATATAATTTGTTTAATTGTAAGCTGTAGATATAAAGTCTGATGATTCTAAATTTAAATGTCAGTGATATCTGCGGAGCAAACAAATTCTGTAGAAAATAAAAGGATATACAAGAAATTCTAGTGCACATTGCAGTTACTGGCTCATACAAATAGAAACTCTTCTTGTAGGCCAAAAGGAACCACAAAGAAAATACTGAAATGAAAATACTTGAAAATGTGCTTAACGCCATACCTATTCTAGGCTGCTTTATTAAGCAGCTTGAGTACTCTGTGAGTTCAGAATACCTTTCAATGGTTTGGTTGTATTCTAACCAATTCTTCCTCTCACAAAAATAAATATATGAGCAATTCTCAAGCTTTGCTTCCAGTGAAAGTAATGTAAAAGTAGATTTTGGCAGGTATTTTTTAACACTGCTTCCCAGTCAGTACTGTTACTACCTAAATCTGAACACAGAATTTTAAAATTTAATACAACCTAATACAAATGGAATTACTTTTACCATTTTTACTGATGAATATTACCTTTATTGAAGGAAAAAATTTAAAGAGTTGAGAAATTTGTGAGCATACACAAAGCAATATACAGCAGATTATTTTCTGTTGAACATGTGAATACAACTGGAGAAAATTAGAGCCACTCTGTCACTGGTACTAATTCACTGAATATTTAGCATTTGATTTGAATTCCACTTAGAGAGCATAAAAATAATAATTCGCCTAAAAAAACCCTGTAGATAGAGTCTTGCAAACTTTTCAAATGATACCTCTATTTTCAAATGTGTATTAGGCAAACTGGAGATTTCTACTGCTGCAACACATGTACAGTTATGGTCCAACAGCTGTGTTGTTATCCATGCAGATTACTGAAGTGCAATTCCGTTTTGGGTTAACTCTATGGATGGATATTTTGCAATGGGTTGTTGTTCCTTCCTTTATCCTGCAGTGAAACCTAGCATCTAAATTTAGCTAGTGATGAAAGGAGGAGAAATGCACATAAATGTTGAAGTTAACATCCACAGTACAAACTCAATTGACATGTCATGAGCATTGATTCAACGTATAAATGCACTTCTGCATGATTAGTGGTTGCCTAAATTAGAGGCTGCACATGATTTCAGAGTTGGAAAATCCAGCAAAAAGAAATAAGAGTGGGTTGCACCAGGAATGTTTATCTTGCAAAGCAGGCACACAAAGACTAAGTTGTTTAATCAAGGTAATAGTTACTGTATCAATTAGCCTTAATATATTAAATATTATTAATGTCCCAGTTGTAGCTAAGGACAAAGACTGGAAGCAGTCTTAGAATGGATGGAAAACTATTAAGCAAGATAACTGTAAAAATTCTGTGATTCACTTATACAGGTTTTCCCAAGATTTTGGGATCATGTGCCAAATATTATTCTGTAATTGGCCTGACTGTATCTGTCCTTTTTTTTTTTTTCATTTTGTCTTGCAGAAAGGTTACAGAAGAAAAAGAGAGCTTGTCACATGTGCTCTCTAACAGGTATCACAGCCTTTCTGACAGGATTCTAGAAGTGTGATGACATCATCTGTTGCCTGAAGATGGGAATCAATATCCCAGTTCCATGTACAGCTTGAAGCAAGTCAACTTGGTATCTTAAATCTATCTCCACAGTGAAAATATTCTTTGAGTCCCAATTTCATGTCTGAGTCACTTCATGTACATTGAATGAAAGAACTGAAAAACCCTCATATTAATAAATTACCCACTCTATATGTAAGAGATTGTGCCATTCCTGTATTCACAGGTGTCACATGTGTATTACCACAACATATATGAAGAGATTTTCCTACATGTGTCAAAGACTTCCAGTCATTTGAAGTACATGCCCAATCAAGTGTTTGAAAGTGTTCTGTGTCTCATCAGTAGATCCAGGTGCTTAAAATCAAAGTAACATAATTACATAATTGCAATGGATATTACTGCTTTATCTTGAAGACAAGGTACTCCCAGATATGAAGTATCTCTTGCCACAGGGTAGAGGTCTTGTCCAGCAGGGCACTGCTTTGTATGCCATTGTTTTATTTTGAAGATTTTCCTAGGTGAGGTAGTCATAAACAATTAGAATAACACATGACTTTCAGCATTTTTTCCCTTCCTATAAGGGGTCCCAGAGAAATCTGGTTGTGATTCCAAGAAATTCCTTCTACATAACTTTTTGTGAATGGAGTGTCAGGGAAAAGATTATGACAAGGAAGTGACATTTACTGGTTGCTATCAGGACCACTGCAACTGCACAGCAGAAAGCAATCAAATACTGTTGATGTGTTTCAGGCTCTGCTGAAAAACGGATACTAAAGCAGATGGCACAAAGATCTGAGGTCCAATATTAGTGTCTGTAAGATCTGCATAACACTTGCAGGGGGTGGGAGATGTCTGATTCCAAGAGCACATCTTACTCTGTTATCAAGCTGTGAAAACTCAATAAAAATTTTCATAAATAATGTGACCTAAAAAGAGTTATTCTGAATCACAGTCTGAATGCTAACAGGGTTTTCCATGTGTTCACTGAAGACTAAGCTTACATTGCAGAGATCTGTCTTATTTTTTCCAGAGCCGAGTCAATGGACAGAGAAAGGTTCCTTCAGTAAACTAATTCAAAGCACATGAAGTAGGCTCTGAACTGCCCTCCAGAAGAACCATTTGTCAATAGAGCCTTGGGAGGAAAGTCTGCCTTAGCTAAAATTAGCCTTTAAGGTTACACTCCTTAATGCAATAAAGAAACCCTTTACAGCAAAAGGCTAATGAAAAACAAAGTACTAAATCTATTATGGTTATCAAAAGGAAAGAACTTTTCTCACATTGGTTATGCATACTTAATACCTCTTAAAACCTCTTAAAAACTGTGGTAAGTTAATTCCAATTATTTTCAATGTCTCTCTGCTTCTCAAGATGGACACCTACAGTTTTACCATGTCCTGTGGATCCCAGTCTTTGCTCTACAGCTTCTCTGATTCTGTACTTTTCACACAAACACACAGACTTGCAAATTCCTTAGATGCGTGTTGAATCCATGGAGAAGAACTAATGGTTTTTACAATGTATTCACCTCATACCACATGAGCTTTTACACTAGGTATGCCATAATCAAGTTTAAAATTCCTAATAGCTTGCCTCAACTTGCATTTTTTAACTTTAAAATTCTCTTTACGTATATAAAATGAAATCCTAATTGTGCCAGGGATTACAGGAACATAATAGCATGCATCTGCCTTTAACTGCTTGAAATAACAGACAATTGAAAGAGGGAAAACAGCAACAAGAATATTTACTGCAGCAAGACCTTAAAAAAACCCAAGCGTAAACTTCTCACCAGCTAGTGCACCATCTCCTGGACCACACAATTCCTGAAATTTGAGACAAATAAAAAGACAAAACATCGCCAGCTCCATTATTTTTATTGGACTGATTTGAACAGAAGAAAACTTAAGTAAACATGCATAAGAAAGAGGTTTCTCGTGGGATATCTCCTCCCCGTGAAGGAGCTCCTGGGCAGGTGTGCTCACAGCACACTCCTCGAGGTTTGAGGAAGCCGCTCCCCCAGCCCACCTTGCACTCAGGCCCGGATGGATAATCTTGTGCTCGACCAGTTGAAGAAGGAGGGCTCTAGACGCTGCCGAGGGTCCAGCTGTGTTGATCATAGGAGAGTTGAAGGGTCCAGGCGAGGAGACCAGCAGGAACACATCCATGGCCGAAGGGGAGCTAGCGGCAAAGCCCACAACAATGGTGGCGCCAGGGTGTATAACAGGAAGAAGATGGGCGGGGTCAGGATACAGGCAACCAATAGGAAGAGGGATCAGAGGAGGGGTCGAGGTGGGGTGACGAGGGGTACACCAATGGGAGTGGGGGGAGAAGGCGGACTTACAACGCAATCCAAAGGGGAAATGAGGAACAGAGAGCCTTCTAGAAATGGGAGAGTGCAACACAGCTGATTGACAATTAGACTGAATGTCCTCCCAAGGCATCTCTGCCCCATTCTCCCTGTGGTCCCCTCCCACAGTTTCTTAATAATTAAATTAATTATTTCCAATACTTAATGAAGATGCAAGATATTAAAAAAAAACCATGCCCTCTCTTAACATATGATAAATATATGACCTTTGAATACTGTTATTCTGACAAATCATTAGCAGTCTTATTTCTTTCAAAAGAAATTACTGTAATCTGGTCAATGCCATTAGAATTACACTGGCAGAAAAAAAATCTTTGACTAGAAGAGAAGGACTTTACACGTTACTTGTATGTGTAATTACGTGATCTCATTCTATTCCACTGTTACCTTAGGAATATTGTCTTCTTCACAGTAAATATTATTCCTTGGGTTTTATCAATATTTAAAAGAGATGTTGTATTTGTTTTTCTGTTTCCTCTCTTGGGAAATGAAAGTGTTATATGTAGTAGGTCATTCTACATGACTAACATTTTTATGGTAGACAGAAAAATGTCACTACACATTTCTGTTCCAGAAGAGAGACATCTGAAGCCTCTCCGTGTGAAGTATTGCTTTTTTCCTCTGTAAAGGAGTGGGACAAAATGTAAATTATAAGGTGTTGTATTAAAACTATCCTCTACTTGTTCTTCTCTATAGATGGCATAATGAAAATTTTCTTCCCATTCCCACGGTACAGAAAGTCAGGAAGGAAGATTAGACATCAAGTTGGAAGTCTACACAGCTTTAACTTGAATAATTCAATAGAAAGAGTGAAGAACCATAGGACATGAAATTATTTTCCTGAGCATCTCAACTTAAAAGGTTACCTGGCCTTTGGATGTGTAGAGTTGCAACCATAGGTTCAAAAGGTTCTGTAACACTCAACAACATGAAGGCATTATCCTCTAAATTTCTCTACTTCATTACAAATTATCACAAGTACCACACACATTGCTACTAGGAAATCCATGTAATTAATGAAATCCATGTAATTAATAAATGAATATCTATAAATATATATACACAAGGTATTAAAAATACTGTCAGCAATCGATAATTGTTATCAATTAATAATATGTTATCAATCAATATTGCAGTATAACCAGTAACAGCAATAACCAAACACTGCCTCAGGTTACTACAACTTACCATTAGTGGAGAAAACATACCAGCAGTGTAACAGCAGTTACAATAGGTTACCTATAAGAATATCTATGTATGTCAGCAGGAAGTGAATTGGATGGATTTCTGAAGGGGCCACACTACCCAAAAACGGGCAGAAGGATCCCAGAAGGACCAAGCCACCTCAAAAAAGGGGAGGGCAGACTGAACCAATAAGGTAACAGTCTCCCTTCAAAACTGATCCATGTTATAGGGCCTGGAGTCGGGCAGGTGTTCTGTGAAGATCTCTGAGAACAAGAGGCTCCATTTTGAATTAAAAATAGGTCCTTTTTGTAATATTGAGATAGTGTAGAATATCCTACTTTTAGCAACCACTAATTTTGATTCCCCCCCCCCCCCCCCCCCATAACAGCCATTAGATGATAGTGGTTTTAGTTCTTTCAGAGCTAGGTGATTTTTCACCTTATCAGATTCTAAATTGCCCCTGAAGTCTCCCTTGGGTTTGTGCATATCCATGGTATCTCTGGCTTCTACATACCCTGGCTGCGCTTGAAAGTGACCAGTTTCACTTTTCAAAGGTGTCAGTATTTTTTCAGCAGATAGTTTCTTTTGTTCAGTGTTTGCCACCTTCCTACCAGGCCACTTTTATGGCTGCTCACATCACCAAAGCAATTCAAAAATGAGTGCCAGAGAGTAAAGGGAAATTCAGAAGTTGTTTTGAGTATCCAATAGTCCTTTACACAGAACATCTTGCTTCCTAATACTGGACTACTTGCTTCCCACCTTAAAAAATGAAAATACTATCTGCACCTGGCTGATATGACCGCCATCATTCTTTTGAAATAAAAAATTACACCAATGTGTGGCAGAAAGACCAGAGTAGTAAGTCAAATGTTACTGAGTGAACAAATGGTATAAGATTATACTGACTTTACTGATTTGGGCATATATAAAAACCAGCAGCACAACACGAATGGACTTCAGACACTGTGCAACTCAAATGTCACATTCCCTCCTCTTTGAATGCTTTGATCTTGTGCATCCTGTCTAGATGTAATAACTCTCAAGTTTCACTGGAAGATACAGTTAGTCCTTTGCTTCATTCCCTCCTAATATTCATTAGTACTGTTCATTTATAAGAGCTGACTATGATTCACTGAATATAAAGGCTCACCAAAGGGACTACTGTTCCTTTTTTTGATACCTGTTACTCTTTGCAGATGGAAATCAAAGATAAAACAAGAGAAAATGACAACTCATTTAACATATCAAAAGCAAGATACTAATGTTAGACATTCTCTTACTAATTTTCAAAAAGTTACTGACTTCAAGAAAAATTATTTCACTCAATGCTTCTGCAACTGGTATTTTATGGCAATGGTTTCTAGCTTTTGAGATTAAAATTTTGGTTGTTTTTCCCATACAGTGAAAAAAAAAAAAATGGACAGAGCTATGGTTGAACAATTAAACCAAAAGAGTGCTATGTGAGTCAAGCTGCATACTTAATTAATTATCACTATATGTTACCTGAATTTGGTATGTGATTTGAATTCTAAGTAAATCCTGGTAAACCTCTCATTATATGAATATTCAGAGTGGCATTGCTAAGTGAAATTTGTTCACATTGTTTACCTGCGCATCTCTTGGATGTATACAATATTCACTCTACCAATTTTTTTCCCCCCATTCCACAGATGAGGACTGAGCAAGTGACCGTGGGTCTTAGTAGCCAGCTGGGATTAAAACAGAACAATTGGTAATAAATTATATTAATGTTCCCAAGTTAAGTCTATATTTGTGTGATGGCAATTGTTGAGTGATCTTCCTGCCCTTACCTTGACCCCTGAGTCTTTTGTTGTATTTTCTCTCTCTCCTGTCCACCTGAGGAGGGGGCATGGCACAGCTGCTTGGTGGGACCCTGGCATACAGACTACATCAGCTCATCATACACAGGAATGTCTAACTCCTGGCTGCTGGAAATATTCACAAATGAGGGGATTAAGTAGGAAAAGAGGAAGTCAGATTGAATTGGATCTGTGACCTGATCAGGATGGTCAGTCACCTATATTAAGAGCTAAACTAATCCTGCGCCTGCTAGAAAGAAAGATTGTAATGAACTTAACAAAGCTTTGAATCAAGACCTTTATACTGGAAAATTAAATCTAAGGTACTCTCTATAATCCAGAGCTGCCAATGGATCCTTCTGAATATTCAATGTTCTTTACTGAATGAAGATTTTTTTACCAGGGTGTGAAAGCATCCTTCTCATGAGACTCCTTCTTGAGTGCTGCATCCAGCGCTGGAGTCCCCAGCACAGAAAAGACATGGGCCTGTTGGAGTGAGTCTAGCGGAGGCCACCAAGATGATCAGAGGAATGGAGCAGCTCTGCTATGAGGAAAAGCTGAGAGAATTGAAATTGTTCAATCTAGAAAAGAGAAGGCCTTGAGGTGACCTAACCGAAGCCTTCCAGTACCTGAAAGAATCCTACAACAAAAATGGAGAGAGACTATTTACAAGGGCACATAGTGACAGGACAAGAGAGAATGGCTCATGACTGCAAGACAGTAGGCTCAGATTAGATACCAAGGTGAAATTTCATACTGTGAGAGAGGTGAGGCACTGGAACAGGTTGTCCAGAAAAGCTGTGGATGTCCTATCTCTGGAGGTGTTCAAGGCAAGTTTGGACAGGGCTTTGAGCAACCTGGTCTAGTGAAAAGTGTCCCTGCCCATGGCAGGAGAGGTTGGAAATAGATGATCTTTAAGATCCCTTCCAACTCAGTCCATTTCATAATTCTATGATTCTAGTGATGTCCTGTGAAGTGCCTTGGATTCCCTGTGTAGGAGGCAGTAGGATACATGGTCAGATGAAAGGTATGCTCTTAACACATTAGGGTTCGTGGGCAGGGGTAGAATGTGCAGGGTTTGACTGCAACAAGAGTGCATGTGTGTTAATTAAGGCCTCCTTAAATTGTGGTCCTAGTAGGAAATGCTAACTTACTTTTGTTCCAGTGTTGTAAGGAGCTGTAACCTCTCATATAATGCATAAACCAACATGTGAGATACAGTTGCAACACACTAAAATATGGACTGAAGAGCTGCTACTGGCACATGGCATCAGAGACATGGAGAAGAATGCACCCTTTCACTGCAGATCCATGGTCTTTATTTGTAGAAGTATGAAGTATGGTCTTTATTTTGGGAAAGCATGAAGCACAAATCACCTGTGAAAGCTATGCAAGCACTATAAACTACAACCAGTCACACTGCCAACTCCATGAATTAAAAATTACCATTTGGATTTCCAAGAACTCCTTAGGAATGTCACATGGCTCTGACTTTTAAAATCTTTCTTCCAATTTCCCTCTTTTGGCTGACCAGAAGGACTGCTGAAGCTTCTTACACACAAGCAAGGGCCTGCTGGAGGTAGGAATCTTGCCCCACAGGAGGGCCTGCTGGCCATCTCCCCTGTATGTTGGCCATCTCCCCTGTTGCTGGCCAGCTCCCTTGCCTGCTGGCCATCTCCCCTCTCTGCTCCAGAGCCCTGCGGCCTCCTTCCATGCCTGTGGTCCCCGGTGGGTGCTCCTTTGCGACACAGAACCATGCCTCTGACTTCCCTCGTTGTCACCACCATGGCAGGCTCTGGGAGAAGAAGCTGGGCTGGAGCTCAGATACAAGTTAGGCAGCTGCTTCTCACAGCCCTGCTGTGCTTCCTGCTGTGCTGCTGCTCAAGGTGAAGCGGAGCAGGAGGTAAGTTTAGTGTTCAGGTGGGAAGGGCAGGGAACCTCAGGGATAGCTGCTGCCTTCCAGAATGTTTCCCTTCACCCTTAGCACAGTGGAGGAACTGAGAGATGGCCCTGTGAACAGTTTCAGAACATTTCTGTACAAACCCCAGCTACTTATTTCTCTTTCTGCTGACACTGTTGTAGCAGAGACTTGGGAAGCAGCTGCTCTGTCCCGCTGCTGTGAGCTGTTGCCTGTCGGGGCCACAGTGCCCGTCCATGCCATGGGGACAAGCCCTGCACAATATGCTGTGTGGATGGGGCTCTAAGACTGGCATCCCCGTTTTCCTGCTGCCTTGTAAAGCTGAAAAATTCCTTCCTCTGTGCAGCTGCTCCTTTGAGGGGAGGTCACGGAGCTTTGGCGCCACAGCCCACACGGGTGTGTGAGGAGAGGGAGAGACAGAATAGGAGGACAGAGCTGGAGAGCTCATTTGTGGTATTTTCAAACATTTGAAAACCCTTTGGGGACAAAGAGAAGTAAAGACGTGGGAGGATTTGTGGAGTCTTAAACAAATGAGAAACTTAAGGCAGTCTAGGAGAAGTTCAGGTGGAAGGTGAGAGACCCTTTGAGGGGCTGTGAGGGTGTTGCCTTAAACTGACAGAATTGTGATGAGGGGAAAGCACTACCTCGGACAAAACCTGCAAAGATATGGTGAAAATAGGCTCTACTTGGAAGCAGTGTGGTTAATAATTGTTTTCGTTGACTGTAGTGTCTCAAAGATGATCATTACCCATTTCTGTCAGCTGCCTTAATTTTGATCCTTTTGAATAAAAGAGGCTGCACAGGGGTGGGGGTAGGCCTAGAGATGGTCTACTCCATGGAAGCCAAAGGGCTGTGTTAAATGCAAGTGTCTGGGAGTTCATTAAGTTTCAAGTTTTGCTGGTCTGTGAAGGTGACTAAAATCACACACAAAACTTGACCTACTGATATGAGAAAGAGAGCAGCAGTGAGCTGCTACCAGTCAAATCAGTTAACTGGGCAAGTGCTCACCTGTCATTCTGGGGCATCATTTGCCTATTCCTAATGCTTTGCATCTTCACGTGAAGCACACAACCTATGAAGACATTCTGTATGGTTTTTCGAACTGATTTAGATAATTTGTTCCCTAAGTTTTCTCTTTTCACTGGGTTTGAATAGTACTTCAAAACCTCATTATCTATTTGATCTGAGTGCTTAAAGTCAGCCATCAGCAGGGTTAGCCTTTGGAAGGAATGATACCTGCGTGTTGCCCCCTTTAATTCGGTGCCAGGTGGGCTGCTCCAGATTTTTTGTTTTCCTTATCTTTTTGTCAGGACAAGAGATCTCTTGAGCTGCTGACTGACGTTCTGCAGGCTGGTTGGTAAGTATGTCTCAAGGCTCTCTGTAAATAACTGGAGGGCACTGCCCGTGCACAGGTAAATTTGAACACAGAGTTGGCTGTGTGGTAGTGTCAGCAAGGAAAACATGTTGATGGCTCCCTGGCCTGCTCCCACAGGCTGACACGTTTCTGCTGTGCAGCTAAAGCAACATATGGGTCCTTTTCTGCAGTCTTAGTAAAACATTATTTTGAAGTACGTACATGGACGTGTTCTTTATTTTGCTGGGAAGTTCCAGCAATGCTTGTATTTAGACGGGAAAAAATGCTACGTCAGTGATCCTCATTTCTCCAGAAACCCCTGAAGAAACCTGGTTACTTACATGCAGAACCTTTTTTATTCTAGCTGAAATACTAATAAGTGGGAAAAAACCCACATCCTTATTTCTTCCACACACATGTGAGTGTTCTAGAAGCAGTGATAATTACACTCACAGCTATTATTCCTTAAGTACTCAGAAACCCCGAGTTTAAAAGAAAACAAAAAAATTCCACAGTGCTTTAAGAATTTTTTACTTAACTTTCTTTTATTTTCTCTCTTCCATTCCCTAAAAACTTAATCTTTTAAGTTTTAATCTTAATCTTTAACAGCATTTCTGTTGTTTTCCTGAACAGTTATGAGTTGAAGTAAAAGGAGTAAAAAAAGGATGGAGCACATTTCATTGGGAGTTTTGGAAAGGCTTTGAAGTGCCCTTTAGGATGCAGCAAATTGCTTGTAGAACTGGTGTTAGAAATCCTGATGGTGAGCCGTTGTACAAATAAGAATTATTTTCAAAGCATTTCAAATTATTTTGTTTTCAAACACGTGAGACTTTTCATTGTCCACTGCATCTAACTTTTAAAGTAAAGTATCAGGTACTGAGAGATTTTCAATGTGATTAAAGCTGGCAAAATAATGTTCTAGTTAACATAACTGCACAGCCTATCTGTACCAGTAGAAATGGACTCTGCATTTAAAAGAAATATATCTTAGCTTTTACTACAGTGGAACTTTACATCCAGAGATGTTCCCTTCAGAAGTTAAAATAGTTTTTTCCACAGTTTCACTCCTTAATTTGGAATAATTTCTTAAAAGGCTACGGGGAAAAAAAAGGTTATATTGAGAACTAAGAGATTCCATACACAAATTAAGATACAGCTTAAACTACTTCCGTGGAAAGACATTAAAAAATGAGAATATAATAAAGAAAACACCACTGATCTTTAATATGGGCTTAGTGTGCAATTCATTTTATTTTAAAAAGTAAGTGCCTCTGATTTTAGTCCATATGAGTAAGTCTAAAGGAAGACTGCCAAATGCTGTATTTTTTACCATGGGCTCTCCCACTCAAGGATATAGCATCACATGCAGCTGAAGCTGATTTCCTGGGTGAGCCTGAAGGACACAGTTTAAAGGATGAGGAAGGCTCCACCTTAAAGGACTTGTCCTGTGGTTTCATTGATGCCCCTCTCCTGCCACCTAATCTGCTGCAGTGGCGCCTCATGTTGTTGAATGACTGCAATATGTATTTTTCATAGGAAAGAAAAAGTAGAAAATGTGTATTTTGCTTGTATTTGCAAAATGAAGTTGGAAACACGTGATACTTTTGAGTAGGCATAAATTTACTTGGGGAAAACACAGCTATGTTTGTGAGATATATAGCTGTAACAAAACATGTATTAGTTAAAACTCAACATATGTTATTTAAATGGCTTAATATATATTCTTTGCATAATCATTTTCCAAAATGACTACTCTCTCCCTTGAAAATAAGTGTTTTGATAGAGAGGTTCAGTCCAGAGCACTTGCAAATTGTTTTTGCCAAGTAAGAGAAACATTTTTGTGAGGCATCTTAGACATAGGTTTGGCACTAAGAGTCTCTTCCACAGTTATACCTGGCATTTACAAAGTCCAAAAAGTTTTAAACTATGGTATTAGATAGAGGGAAGGGGTTGCAATCTGTAAAGAATGTCTGTATCTGCTTCTTATCAAAGTGTTGCAATTATTGATAATATCTGTAGGGCTTGCAAGCTTTCATGCATGCTTTCTATTAAAGTGGCAACTACCATGTGGCTGATTTGTTCTATAGCATCTGAGCAAGTGTGTGCATGGGCAGAGTCAGAGACCAAGTGGAAGGAAAGGAGGTGCTGGGTTCTTAATCACTGTGTGGTACCAGTGAAGATTTCACTCTTCCTGCATGAGGTACACTTATTAAAGTATCTTATTAGTTTAAAAATTTGATCTTGCAATTTGACCTTTTCTGCATATTTCTCTTCCACAAATGAAGAAATAAGTTTTTCATTTGAGACTGAACCAAAACAGAAGTGCATTGCTTTTCCTTGCAGATCCATAATTAATTTCCTATATCATGTTCCCCTTCTCTGTATGTCATTTATCTTTCTTTTCTTTGCCTCTCTTTCATTGAAATAGGTTTAAAGTCCCTCACTTACTCCTCTTTTGCTCACATATATAAAATAAGGGCTGTGTATCTTTTAATTCGGGATTTGTGTACACATAGATTTCCAGTGACATTCAGCAGTCAGCAAAGGTCTCTTAATATCTGAACTCTGAAATCCTACATTTGACAACCTTCGAACAAAGCCCTACCAGGGAAAAGGAGCTCAGTAGAGACATTCAGTGAGAAAATTCTGGTGGCTAAAGAGTAAATTTCATCTGCAGAGAAGTTGCTTTCTAATAGACATGACCTAAAATGACTAACATATAGCTCATTGCTGTAGCTTTTCTTTAAAATATGGCTCTAGAAAGGGTGTTTCAAAGAAATAAGTTCCAAGCTGTAATTAGAAGTGTTAAGCACAGTCCTGCAAGTGATTAACACTATGTAGGGAAAGAATCCTCCGTGTATCACAGAATCACAGAACAGATGAGATGGAAAGGGATCCCTTGAGGTCATCTTCCCCAACCCCTTGTTCATGCAGGGACATCTAGTGCTCAGGGCCATATCCAGATGGCTTTTAAATGTCTTCCAGGGAGGGAAAGTCCACAGCCCCTCTGGGCAACCTGTGACAGTGCTAGATCCTCATAGTAACAAAGCGTTTCTTGATGTTCAGACAGAGGGTCCTGCATTTCAGTTTGTGCCCGTTGCTTCTCATCCTGGCACCACTGGAAAATGTCTGACTCTGTCTTCTTTTCATCCTCATTTCTGGTATCTGCATATACTAATGACATCCCCCTGAGCCTTTTCTTCTCAAGCCTGAACACACTCAGCTTTCTCAGCCTTTCCTCATACAAGAGACATTTCCATCCCTTTGTTGTTGTGGCCCTTTGCTGGACCCTCTCCAGTACGTCCATGTGGTCCTTGCACTGAGGAATCTGGAACAGGACCCAGCACTCCAGGGATGGCCTCACTAGAAGAGAGTGATTACAGGCTTCCACCTTCTGTCTGGGATGCCATTTGCCTTCTTCACTTCAACTGCACATTGCTCCCTCATGTTCAGCTTGCTCACCAGGACTCACCCCCTGGTCCTGTCAAAACATTTGGTGATTTGTGGGTTTGGGTATTTTTTAAGTGAGAGCTGGCTTTAAAAAATGTCAAGTTAGGACCTGAAGAGGAAGAATATTTTTATGTAAGTATACAGGCATACCAGTCAGTCTGGTTTACTGTATCTCTGTTTTGAAAGTACACATGCATTTTTCTGCCCTGCTTGGGTAGCTACAGCCATTCAAACAGTAGTGCATGCTTTTTAGTGGAACTATTTTTGGGGTTTAACTCTGAATCCTTTACCTATTCTGTAATATTATGAAGCGTGAAGAAGAATAGAAATATCAAAGCACGAAGCCTCTCTATTACTCAAGAACAACACAGACTGTATTCTAACAATGCATCTATGTAATATGCTATGTAATATGCTGACCACTAGCAATTTCTAAAAATGCATCTATGTAATATGGTTAAATCTGTATCTTAAAGTTCTAAAATACCAAGATGATTTTGTTCTTAAGCACGCTTTTACATAGTGTTTTGCATGTGGAAGCTAACATGAATGTCTGATTTCTAGCCACAAGGATAGATATCACAAGATCAAAGTTCTGTCTGGCTGTTGCTTTGGGAGTATGTTGCTAAACTGGGAAACTTGGATATGAAGGCAAAACAAACAAAAAGTATGTTTTAAGGATTTATAATAACATTATTTTTTCCACTTTGTTAAAATATGAGGTAGTAAAATAAACTGCACATTTTAATTTCATAGTGAAATATCATGCCATTTCTAATAGCTCAGGACTAATAAATTCCTGAGCAATGTAAATGCTGAACACACAACATGTTTTCTTATTCTGATAGGATTCTTATTCTGATCATTACTCTGGTATTGTTCTGCCTGTCACCATCCTTAAAGTGGGTTTTATGCCAAAAGATCATCAAAACATTTTTCTTAGTCTGATGAAAACCTATTTTTAGAACAAGATAGGTAAAGCAGAGAGAAATGCATCAGCTGGGTGAAACAGAACACAGCACATCTTCCCCTTACCAACTGTGTCTTCATGGGTTTTACTTACAGTCCTGGTCTTATCTCAGTGACTTTTGGAGGCTCCCTGGGTTGCAGCAAATTATAGATGATCCTGTCTGATCCCTGGGAAAATATATATTTTTTTCATCTTTTCTGAAGCCTGATTGCTTTTGTGCATCTTGCCACTGCACTCTCATTCCTCTCTGCTGTGGGAACACTGGTTTTGGCCCCAGCTATGTCAGAAGCTTATTTCTACATAGTCTTAGCAGGTTTTTTTGCGGGAAGGAGGAATCCCGTATTCACTCCTGATGGTTCCATCTTCCAGGTCAAAGTAAACAGTTGCTTTTTTCCCTAAACTGCCCAGTTGCTTGCTTTGAAAGGAAGACACATATTCAGGATACTGCTAGCAGCCAAATGAAAGGAAATATTTTCTTTCACAGCTCTACAGTTACTCTTTTCTCTTGTCTGAGATGTATTTAGATAAATACTATATTGCATATCCTTTTTGATAGCCCACATTAAAGTGTTTCCAAAAAACAACTTCATGTTTCTGCCACCATGTCATTACTGATTGCAGATTTGTGTGGTAGTTACAAGGTTATTTACCCATATAAATAAGTACATAAAATTAAATAAGGTTTTTTTAAAAATGCTTTCTACTCTACCGTCATTTAATTTCTGGAGCTGGATTATGTAACACCTGCCTAAATTATGCCAAAATGTAATTTTTTACTTTATTTGTGGAAGCCAGTAACTCATGTAGTATGGAAGGATGTAGGACTTAAGATGTTGTAAGTCAGAGGGAGAGGCAGCAACAGAAACAGTTAAATGTGAGAGATTCAGATGGGAAGTGAGGAGGTGTGTTTCAGTCATTGATAAAACCATAGAACAGCCTTTACTAATGTTCATGAACATCATTTGGTCTGGCCAAGTTGTAAATTGAAATGTGGTGTGATTATTTCAAGGTGGGGTATTTCAGATTTTTGTACAGTAGTAAATGGATCTGGGATGAGAATCATCTTCATGTTTTGTGCCCATATTCTCAATTCTCTAAAGATAGTGCCTCCTTTTTTCTAATATTGGGGGTTTTTGTTTGTTTTGTGGACTCATTCAGGTTGTACCCTATACTGTCTATATTTGCCTGAAAACAGATTTTTTCTCTTTGAAAGGAGACTTTCCACTTGTCCTTCACTTCCACTCTTATCTGCAAATGAACATTTAGTCATTTTAAAGAAGAAGAAATGGAATTAAGAGAAAAAGATGAGTCAAAAGTTTTCTCTCTGTGTATACTACAGTATTTCTGGACCCTGTCTGGAAAAAATAATGCAAAGAAAGAAAAAAAAAGTTCAGCAGCAAACTGCAGAAAAAAAGAACTTTTCATTTTATAGTTCATTTCCCACTCACCTTTTGCTCCTCACTCCCTGTGAAATCACCCTACTTTGTCGCCGCCATTTTTATTATGAGCAATGTAAACTATATTTATATTTGATTTCTGATTTTCCTAAAAATGGGCATTATTTAAATGTGTCAGGGGACTCTTTATATAGTCAGTTTGTCACAGGCAGCTGATTCTTGTGAATGAAATACTGATACAGCCTTCCTTCTGGGTAGGCAAGGTGTTGTTAGTTGAAGGTTTTGTGGTAGTAGAACTTGGTGAGCTTAAAGAAACACCTGGACATTAATAGGAAAGGGAAAAAGAAAACAAAAATGCCAGCAGCTAAAAAATGGAGGTGAAAAGGAGAATAGCAGTTTCTGTTGAGTAGCAAATGCTGTGTGCTCTGAAGCACTGAAGGAAAGGAGGAAGAGCCATCAGGATGTGTATAAGGATGGAACAGAAAAAGAAGGTAAGATCAGAAAGGAGTTTTAAAGGAGGGGAGTAAATGGGTAGTGTCTTTTTTCCTTATCTTCTATTGTGCCGTTTTAAAATGGTTTATTGGGCTTGTTTTGTTTGTTTTATTTTTTTTTTTAAATAGGGGGTTAGCTATCATAAGGTTTCAGAACTGACTGAAGCCATTACTTGTATAGCCAGTTAAGTTTGACTGTTTATGAATAGCTGCTTAGTAAAAATAAGGAAAATTGAACACTGATCTCAGGAGTAGCTTCTTTTAACAACAGTGCTAACAATATACATTTTCTCAGTTTGGATTCTTCCATAGAATGATAGAATCATTGAATATCCTGAGTTGGAAGGGCCCCAGAAGGATCATCAAAGTCCAGCTCCTGGCCCTGCACAGAACACCCCAAGAGTCCCACCACGTGGTTGAGGATGTGACCACTGGCCCAGGGGGCCTGTTGCATTGTCGAGCCACCCCCTGGTGAAGAATCTTTTCCTGATACCCAACCTAAACCTTCTCTGGCACAGCTCTGTACCACTGAGTCCTGTCACTGGTCAGTCATAGGTATCTCTTTTATTTTTCTATTTACTTCTTGACCAATTAATTTGAACACTTTGTTTTTAACTTCTCTTAGGAAAAGAACAGTTGTATCCCATCCTGTTTCATATCTTTTTTATCTTCCTTGTAGCTGACTTCTCCCTGATAGCACTTTGCCTTTTGTAAAAATAGAGATTAAGTCCCTATTGATAATTTTATTTTAGACTATGTCAGAGTTCAGATGCATGGAGTTACCAATAAGTTTGATATGTCAGACATACCCAAGTACCAGTTTACATTATGACTGTGTGGTTGAAGGTATAATTTACAGTAGAAACCTCTTTCTCATTTGCATTTTCTAAGCATACAGTGTGCCATGAAGACCCTGCTTTATAAAGAGCCAAAATTCCAGGATGTTTAATTCTGTTTTCCTCATGGATTTTTCTGTATTGATGAGTTGTATTTCACTTGTCTCTGAGAATTTTTTTTTAACTCAAGGGTAATAATTTACTCAGTAGGGATTGTAAAAGCTCAAACTCAATTTATACCAATTCCTCAAATATAATAACTTTTATAAATTTTCCTAATAAATGCTCCAGTCACCTTGCTGTTGTATGTGGGTTTTTTATGTACAAGGCCATTGCTTCAATGAACCACAAAACAGAATATAGGAATGTGGTAAAGTAGAATATTTTGACTCTGTACCAGAATCTGAAGTGACTTGCATACACTGAGAAGTTTTTCATTGACTTACGTGTTTTCAGTGTGCAGTGGGGTTGGCTCAGATATGGCTATGCAGAAGCTGATGGAGAATGCACATCTTTTATTCTGTAAATAGTGCACTGGTGAAACTAAGAGCTGTGTGTAACTAATATTAACAAGCTTGATTCATGTGTTCCCACCTGCTTGATCACCTACAGGCAAGATATATAACATAATCTGCAGTTAACAAGAAATACAGGCTCTGGGTTTTTTTATTTCCATGAAAAAAAAATTGAAATGTCTAAATAGAAAATTCTTGCTCTCACCCCACCCCTAGAATGACAATGTCAGCTTAATTGAAAAAGCTTTAATTTTGTTCCTGTACTGTTTTGCAAAAATTGTTTGTGTAAAAAACCACTGGAAATTATTCAAAAATTATTTCAAAAAACCAATGGAAATTATTTTAAAAGAATGCTCTTCATTCTCCAAAATTGAGAGAACTAGCAAATATTTGCTTGCATAGTTTGTACTTTTATAAGTCCAACCAGAGGTAGAATTCTGAAGTTTTATACCAAAGCAGAAAATAGCTTACAGTTGAAAAAGGTGAACAATTCATCTGCTTTCAACCTCCTTATACATTTTATAATGTTAACATTAAATGGCACTTGGAAATAACTAAAAGAGAGAATCTGGAGTCTATGCATGATACTTTCTGTTCTAGAAATATCTTTAAAATGAACACTGGTAGAGGAGTTGTTTCAGTTTATCATAGTTGGTTTTTCTTAATGTATATTGATGATTTGTTTTTGTCTTGAAACCTACGTGAAGTTGCCATTGAGTTGTGGAGAACTGCAGGTAGAGATACTTACTTCATATGAGGTTATGAAAGTCTTTATTTCCAGAATACATGCATTTTAAAAACAGTAAAGAAGCTCAATTGGATCTGTGAATTCCCTTGTACCTTTTGCAAATATTTTATTTTGTTGCTTTTTTTATTTTCGTGGGGTTTTTTGTATATTTGTGCATGATACACAGGTTTTGGACAGGACAGTAAAATGAAAAATGATTAATTTCTCTGTAGATTCGGATCAATTTATATGAAAATAGAACACAACAGGACTTAAAGGTCAATTCTTGCTTCACATTAAACCATAGGCTTTTAGTTTTCCTTCAGAGAGTCTGAGCACTGAAGTGTTCATTGTTATGTGTAAAAAAAATTAGTGTCCTGCCTGTGAACAGTGGATAAATAAAGGCAGTATATCTAGAAAACAAAAAGCAGTTGAATAAAATGTAGAGCTATGCTAATCTTTCCAGTGCTTTTGAAAATTAATTCCTACCCATTCAAGTGAGCTGAGAAAATGCTGAATCATCATCCTGATTTATTGTGGGATTTCTGCTGGTATGATTGCTTCTAATCATTGTATAATCATTGTATTTCTTTTTAACAGAGAGATGAGAGCTCTTGTACAGATGGCCTTTGCTAAAGATGAAGTGATAAAGAACATGAGAAGTTTTTTGTTTTCTAATTTGTTAGTGCACCTTCTGATTGGGTTTCCACTGAGTTCAGCTATTTTATCAGTTTTTCAGTTGCTTCACAAGAGCCCTTTTTGAATTATTCGAGTTTTGTTGAAGAAAAACAACATCCTATAACATATTCACAATAGTAATTCATTTTGACGAAAATAATCTTTCCAATACATGTGAGTAGGGAAGTGTTAATTTTACCATACTCTCCATTTTAATGCACAGAACACTTTTTTGTTTCGTATGCTCATGTATCCATCCCCTCTCCATGTACTGGACGCCCTTTCATCTCATGCTTGCCTTATATCAGATCAACTTTCATTCATTTTCCTTTCTCCACATGCTCAGCAATATACATATCCATGCTTTTCTTTTAACCCACACGCTGTGCCCGTCTTGGAGAGAGTACACCTGAGCCTGTCCCTACGGACAGGTGTGGGAATAGTAACCAGCATATTTAAGGAATAAAAAGAAGAGGGTTTAACCATAAGGACATTATACAAGATGTTCATATAATTGTGTGTTTGCTTGACCTTATTCTTGCTGAACAAACACATCTGATTTTGCTATACTTCCACAGTACACTCTAAATGGTATTTGTGGTGTTAAGCTGCTTCTGCTTTTGTTCATCTGCATCTTCAGCTTCTTAAAAACTTCTGACCTGGTGATACTCCAGGTTTTAGCAGCTTCAGAGGAAACAGGCCCTATTTTGAATTGGCAGTAACTGATTACTTTTCTCCTTAGAGATTTTTAAAAAATGGATGGAGTTCAGAAATCCAGTTTGGATGTTAATTCATTTCTGTATACTCTCAAAATTCAAGGCCAATACCATGGTTTTCCTTTTACAATGCCAATATAGCGGCAAGTTGAGAACAGCTGTCATCACAAAAAAGGTGGTGCCATTTTATTAGCACCTCTGCCACTATTAATATTTGCTAATTAATCTCTGTAAATGATACTAGTAAAGAATTTTTATATGCCATTTTTCAGATAGTAGTAAAGCAGAGCTTGAAAATAAATTCCTTATTTATAGGCATAAAAAGTTAGTTTCAGAGAGAGGATTATAACCTCATCTCTTGACTTTGAATTTATAGGTAGGTCAAACCCGGATTCTTGAAAAATTTTGGTTACCTTTCACTGGAGAATTTGCCATCTTAAAATCTTTTAGAGTTTTTTTTCCCTAGGTTTTTAACAAGTTACTGAAACTAACCATTGTGGTTCCATTGCAAAATGGTGTAAACTATTATTTATTATTTTGACCTAAATTGCTTTGAAGTGGGGAACCGTGCATTGTGAAATAAGTTTAATTGCTTCAGCTTTTCCAAAAACACTTAAATATTTTTCCGGATGAGGAAATTCATGATCAAATTAATGTGGGTTTTGTTTAATATATAATTATATAGCTGTAATGGATACTTGAGTTAATTACAGAAAATACATAAATTAAGAAATTGATGGAAATTGCAAATAGTGAAAATACTTCAGAAGCAGCGGCAGAAGAAGAAGAAGAAATGACAATTACTTGCTACAGATCACTTGCAGAGCCTTAGGGTACAAGTTAAGTAACAAATCTTTTTCCCAGAGCTGATAAACTTAGTGCTGCGCTGACAGTCCAGCCAAGAGCAGGACAGGTGCAGCTTTTACTCCTGGGCAGAAAATGAGAGACTTTCTAACGTGCAGAAAAATGAAGTTTGTTGAATGGAGGAAAGAGTACAAGGCAGAAAGTATGTGTTCTGAGCCTTTTTGTGGCACGGAATTTTTAAAATCCTTGTAGGATAAGACAATATCTTCTGTTGGTGCATATTGCCATAATCGCTGTAATTTAGAATATCTGCACTATTTTCACTTAAACTGAGGATTTAGCACATTTTGACAGTCTCAGTGAAAGAATATGTTATAGATATTTGCTTGACAGAATTTGTACGATTTAGAGTTGGCTTGCATGATAAGTTCTTTGTGCTTGTGCCTGCCCCCTCCGCCGAGCATGCTGAGGGCTCTGTTCCTTAGCTTGACTCCAGCCTGCTAAAGTGAGGTGGCTGCAGGAGGCCAGACTGCACATGTCCTAGGGCCATACAAGTGCTGTTTAGCAGGATGTACTCTGCAAAGCCAAAGGCACTCAAGGGGCTACAGAAAGAGGCACATTAGTGACATAACACTGAGAACCTGAGCCAGGTTATGTAAATGCTCACTTGTGATGAAGTGTGTTTGGTATTTGTTCTCAAGCTGTTGTATGTATATATATACACAATAGGTTGATGCTGTTTGCAATAAATAATTTGCTGCTAATGTTGTTGACAGTGCTGTTGATGAAGTTTAAAAATGTGTTTGATGGCTGCAGCTCTCTTAAAACCTTTTTTACTTTATCAGACAACTTTCCTAACTTTTTGTATGCCACTAGAAAGGAGAATGGAGTGAGTTGTTTGAGGTGTACAGAAGTAAGGGATGGGCACACATCCAGGGAATCTCAGAGGGAAATATGGGCTGTGTGCCATGCACTGAACTTGCTACATATGTGCAAATCTGATGTAGCACGCGCACACTACACAGATGGTTAGCAATTGCACAGATCAGCTCCACGAGGCATGTCCAGATCCCACTAACCAGGGTGTCTGGAAATCCTGGTCATATGGCCAGTCTGTGATTTCTCTCCTCTTTCTTCTTCCCAATCCTGAAATTCTGTCTAAGGAAGGAGGAGGAAGAAATGAAAAAAAGGACATGCTGAGGCATGTTAATGTTGGACATGCTGAAAATGGTGAGATTACCATAGAGCAACAAGCTTCAGGACCTCAGCTGAGCCATAATCTACTGTGTGTGTATTTATAGTTTGCTGTTGCGGTGTGAAAAGTATTCACTTCACTTAAGCTATGTCATAATAACTTACTGTGAATACTGAAATAAAATGCTAATTAGATACAGTTGGAAGAGAGCACATGGCAAATTACTGTAATACCACTGATGGCTGGTAACTCATATGCCTGTGGTGGCATGATCAGTTTTGATCAAGTGCTTTCCCTTTTAATCTACTTGCTCTTTAATAATGGGCCTTCTCTAAAACCTGCACCAATTTAAAGTTCAATTAATATAACTTTTATAAGTTAGAATGTTTTTCTTAACCAATTAAAACATAATTAAAAGGAAAATATTTCCTAAATCCTTAAGGCCTCTTCATTAAAATGGAGAAAATTCTTCTCACAAGACTCTGGCTCATTTTAATTTCTCTAAATAAAAATATAGTTCATGTTCCCAAATAACTTCTGCCTAAACAATCTACTTGCTACTGTTTTAAAGTATCAATCTTATTTTAGGTAGTGACTGTTCTCCCACCAGTATGTAGATGTTTATGTTAATATTTTACATTAAAAATTATGATGGATCAAATCAGGCCTTTGAGCTTTGTGAATGTAATGCCATATATGTACATTGCAAGACAACTTCAGGGGTTTTCTGTGGGTTTTGTGTTTGTTTTTTGGGGTTTTTGTGGTTTTTGGGTTTTTTTTATTTGTTTTTTGTTTGTGGCTTTTTTTTTTAATCTGTGTGGTACATTTAAAAATCCATCTTTTTCCATTTCAGAATTTCTCCAACAGGTGCAGTCTCACTGATATCCATGACAGTCTCCTCTCTTTGACAGTACAGGTTTATTAATTTTCTGAAGAGTTATACATGTGAATTATCTATGCATTTCATAATCCCAGGCTATTATGTACCCAACTCTGATTGATTACCAGGATTCTCAGGCTCTACCTGTATAAATGGCAAGCTACATGAGTAACTTAATTTCTGTGAGAAGTAAGACTTTTTTATCTGTAAAAAGTTTTGATCTGATAAATCCTGCAACACAATTAGAGCACCAATTCATGGTGCTGTCAATCTTTCTTAAATTATCATTCATACTTTTCAGAAAATATAAAGATAACATACAGTCTGATCCTTTGCAGTGCGCATTTACTGTTCATTTTGTTGGAACCATACTGCTTTTTTCAGTCTTGGTTTTTGAATGAATTACCTAATGGTCACCTATATAGGTGTCATAGTAGAATTTATTTAGTCTCTTTCTAAGGCAGTTTGGAAAATAATGGTAAATTAAGTTTAGATGAGAGAAAAGCAGCTATTCCTTCAGGAACTGGAACTTCCTGTACATAGGGGAAAATAACATCAAACTTGGCTTTTCCCTGTATTATATTGCTTATAGAAAATATTAAAATAATTCAAGAATTAGTGTATGAATATTTAGGGACTTGTATCTTTCTGCCATTACACTCTGACTCTATTTAATTTGAGGGATAAAACAGAGCTCCTTGATGCCACCATTACTAATATTTAGGCTTAAGCTGAATTTGTGTTTTGCATATATGTAGCTAAAAGATTCATTTTCAGTGTTTGGACCAAACAGCTATTTTCTTCCCTCTTGTACTTGTTTATGTAAGGTAGTCAGCAAAGAATAAATCACTCTAGCACAATGAAGAGGGAGTTCATCTGGCAGAATTAATAATGCCTTATACAAGTGTGATACCCTCTATTGTTTTCTTCTGTTTTTCACATACTGCCATTTCAACCACAGAACAAGCTTGAAAATCATTCTCCCTTTACCTAAAAGCATATACATTTGGATTGCATGTTTGTATGGGAATCTTTATCCCTGCCCCAGAGCACAATGTTCATTAGTTCTTAAAAAATATGATTAATTTGTCTTGTGTTTATTTTTTTACTTCCCTTTAAGTTTCTCTTTTACTTTAGATCCTGCAGATGTTTTTTCCTTTAAAATTCACAGATTTTGTCCCTGATTCATTTCAGAGAATATGCTTTACTTTGCAGATCTATGTTGCCCATGAATCTTGACTACAAAAATTACTTTTAAGTAATTTTAATTACTTTTAATAATGCCAATTAATAATAGCAATTAATAATGTCATGATTTATAAATTTCATAAGCAGTATGTTCTTGGGATAATTCATTTTTTTGTTAACACATTATTATTTGAAGTATTCTGAGTACAAGCATGTAAATTCATATGCTATATAGTGTGTGTATGTATATGTATAAAACCTTGGTCAGGTTACAGCAGATCCATGCTGTCTTTTTTTCTGACTATACTCAATATGCTTAGTTTGGGAATGTACAGTTAAAGCTGTCTTTTTTTCATATCATATATATTATTAGTACTGGTCTGTAATCTAGCAAGTACATTGTAGTTAAAAATGGTTGAACATCTTTCTAAAGCTTAACTTGAAGATTTTCTAGCTGGAAATTGAACTTTAACTTGGAAAAGTCCTCAAACTTTAAATATGTGATCAGAATTACCAAACAGTTTAGGTTGGAAGGGATCTTTAGAGGTTATCACCCCCAGCTCAAAGTTTTTCTAGCATCACAATTAGAACAACATGCTCAGGACTTGCATAATTAAGTTTTGAGTATCTCCAAAGATGAAAGTCCCACTGCCTATTTGTGAACCTTTTGAGGACTTGACTGATCCCAAGATGAGGAGTGTTTTCCTTAGGAACTTCCATTGTGGAAATTTGTGACCATCAGTCTAAAAATGGCATCTTTGTCAGAAAATTGCACAGGGCTGGCAGAAGTTTCCAGGAAGACCTACAGGGAAGCTGGGGTGTGTAAGCAGTACATGCTTGTTTAGAGAAGTTAATTTGCTTGAAAAAGTAATATTCATGGTGAGATTAAAACATCTACATGTAGTTCTTTGGCTCTGTAGCTGGATTTTTTTTCTAATTTAAATGTCCTTAATGGGTATTTCTCATCTTTGTTCCTCTTAAAGAAAAATGAGATTGGAGAAATACGCAATGGAGGCTGGGAGCTACTCATCTCTCTCTGAAGTAGACATATTCTATCTGACCACGGTAATATCTATCAGGCAGTGTGGACTCCTTGACTAGAGTTTCACTGACTGTAATGGGACATCACCACCTACATGTGTATGTCTTAACCTTAAAGTGAATTCTGCTTTCAACTAAAGTTTTAGAAACTATTCATTGGTATTTTCCTGCTCTCTAAGTTCCTTTGCAACCTTTTTGCTATGATGCCTCTTTTATGCCCCATCCTTTTCTAGTCAGCTGCTTCTCCCTTAATTTTTTCACGTCCCCTTAAAAGGTGCACTTACTGCAGGAGGTCTGTTCTCCTGAGTCCTGTCACAGAAAAAAACTTGTTACAACTGTGGAACATGTAATAGAAACAAGGAAATAGGTTATAATCTGAATGTTACACCTATGAATTTTGTCACAAACCCTTCTTTAGCTGTCTTTTATTTAGTTGGTCATCTTTTTTAAGGTGTTTTAGAACTGCAGATCAGAATTTTTTGCCTGTGTGTCCATCAGGTCTTTGATTAAGCTATAAACCACTGCAGTAATGCAAATAAATTAAATGTATGTGAGTAGGCAGCAGGATTTCTTAATATTATATAGTTATCCTCCACTAAAGTATTAGTAGCAATTTTATGTCGAAATTCAGCAAAGAATTTAAGCATATTTCTATGCTAAAGTCATCACTGGCAAAAGCAAAGCATGCAATCTGAAAAGATTTGTTTTTTACTTGCCTGTAAAACACTCCCCCCTGTATGTAACACATGCCTTGGATTGATGGTTGTCTTATCAAGAAGTAGATTCAAGATTGTAGTCTTTTCAAGAACCATGAAAGCCTTGAGCTTGATAATTTTGTAAAATAATAAAGAAAATTACTTTCTGCTAAGTTTATGTACTCACTTTTAAGCTGGAAAAACTCTATACTTTGTATAAGAGGTTTTCTTTATCTCACTTTTTCTCCATTTAAGATTTCTAGTACCTTTATGGATTCTGGTTTAGTCAAAAGTGTTTACATTAGCAGCTATCACTTAAATAGGGATAACAACTAATAATAGCTAGGAGTCATGAAAACTAGAAGCTGAAAATACCTATTAAATTGTTTGAATCTTTCCCCTGCCATTTTAGAGTTGTTCCTGGTAGTGTAATTTCCAGTGCTTCCTTTGGTCCAGTTCCTCTTCCTTACGCTACTCTCCTAAGAGCACTATCACAATTTTCAATGCCTTCTTGCAATTTCCCCACTTCTGAAAGTCAGCTATGACAATTTTAATTTACTCTGACTTCTCATATATGTGTGAGGTATCTCTTTTTGTTACCTTTAACTTCTCTTTTTTTGCAGTTTTGGACCTTCCACCATCCTTGAGGTTTCTGCTTTTCTTTCAGCTTGTATTTGAATTCTATGAGCTTAATTTTTAATATTTTCTCATAAGCTGTTCCTTCCATTTCCATAATTTTTATTGCCTTTTTCTAGTTCTGAGTTCTCCAGTTTGTTAATAACTCTGTGAGCTTGCTCCTCCTTCTTGCTGAAGCAAATGGGAAAAAACAAAGGCATACTACTGCTCATAGCTCTTTCCTGCAATTTTTATCCTGTATCCATAATATTTTTTTTAAGGTGACTCAAATATATGAGAATTTTTCAGTTTCCATATCCAGCAGTACTAGGATTCTTGTCTATCCTGAGTGAACATAGTCATCACCTATCTCAGATGATTCTTCTAGCTGGCAGACCTTTTATTAACTTCACCATGGCTGACTGGCTTCCAGACCAGATAGTTGCATTCTACCAGCTGGAAGTATGGGCAAAATTTGCAACTCAGTGTGTGCCTTCATGGAAATACCATAAAGACAAGATCAGTAATTTTGAGCAGCTGAGGCCAACAACACTAATGAAAATACTGCTTAGAATTCTTTGCCAAATATCCTAAGTACTGTCTAAATGAAAACTCCCGTGTGAATATTCTGAAGCTGTCCTCCTGGAGATACCTGCTACTTTAGGTGCTTTCTCTCCAAAATAATGCTACGTGTTCATATAATTCTAGACAGTAAAATGGTTTCTTCATATGTAAGGTGCCAAATGGAGAATGCTCAGGATAAGTGTTTTAATGGAACCACCAACATTTTGGCTGGAGTGGGCATTTGGTGCCAGTGCTTCTTTTACCCATTTGTAATGGCTTTGGACATTTTGGGCCATGTATTTGAGGAAAATGTTAGCTTGAGGGCTAACAGCAAGGAGTTACTCAATATTCTATGGGACTTTTGCACATACAGTTGCACTCATGTACATGTTTTAGTTTTTTCACTCAGTGGTTCACAGGGACCAGACACTAGACAGTTCAATATATATAGCTTTATAACTGCAAAAACAAAGTAGTGCACCCCACTTTAGATACTAAAGAATATTTATGTCCCACATGCCTGTAAATGACTAGTTTGGGTACCCTGTAAGATGAGTAAACTTGGGTGAGCTGTATTTTGTCTCATAAGTGAGACAAGTCTGCTTGAAATAAAATAAATTGTTTTCCTCTGAGTCTTACCTGTATTTACATTTCGTCTGGGAGAAGCCCATTGTTTTAGATGCACTTTCCACCATGTCCCTGTGTGTTACTGGAGCAGTATTTGCAAGAGTACTGCTGAACAACAAAGTGATGTTTTTTTCAGTAGCCTTTTACTGGAGGGTCATAGTGGCACAGGGTGTAGTTGGAGGCCTCACACTAGTGATGTTCAATACTGGGCCCAATATTGTGGAACGTATTTATCAATTACTTGGATGAAGGTGCAGATGCCACCTCAGCAAGTTTGCTGACATTGCAAATCTATGAGGAGTGGCTGGTACCCCAGTGGGCTGTGCAGCCCTTCAGAGGGACCATGATGGGTAGGAGAGAACTGTGAAATTCAGCAAAGGCAAGTGCACTGTCCTTTACCTGGGGAAGAACAACAACATACACCAGCACAGGCTGGGGTCTGATCTGCTGGGAAGCAGCTCCGTGGAAAGGACCTGGGGGTCCTGGTGGCCAACAAGCTGCTCAGAACCAGCAGTGTGTCCTTGTGGCCAAAGAGGCCAAAGGTATCCTGGGGTGCACTGGGAAGAGCATTGCCAGCAGGTCACAGGAGGTGATCCTGTCCTTCTGCTCAGCCCTGGTGAGGCACATCTGGAGTGCTGTGCCCAGTTCTGGGCTCCTCAGGACAAGAGAGACGTGGAGCACCTGGAGTGGGTCCCACGGAGGGCTACAAAGATGATTAAGGGACTGGAACATTATTGTAGCAGGGCATCCCCAACATGGTAATAACGAGCATTGACTCCATGATTGCAGAAGGCTGATCAATTGCTTTATTCTTACTACACTTTACTATACTACTACATTCTACTATATAAAAAGCCCATTGCCCTTGCCAATACAGCTTTAGCCTAATTGGTAATTCAATCAAAACACCATCACCAGAGTCCAATTAAGGAGTCATCCTTTGGTAAACAATCTTCATAACACATTCCAAGTGTGCACAACAACAGGTGCAGCAAGTGGAGATAAGAATGGTTTTCTCTGAACTTTCTCACAGCTTCTCTCATCTTCCCAGGAAAATCCTGGGAGAGAACTGTGTCTCTCTCTGTTCAAAGGATAGGTCATTACCACAGAGCATCTCTCTTATGCTGAGGGAGCTGGGCCTGTTCAGCCTCCAGAAGAGGTGACTGAGATGGGACCTCATCAATGTCTGTCGGTATCTGAAGGGAGGGTGTCAGAAGGATGGACCAGGCTCTTCCTGGTGGTGCCCAGCAATAGGACAAGAGGCAATGGGCAGAAGCTGATGCACAGGAAGTTTCTCTGTGAATTTTACTGTGCAGGTGACTAAGCACTGGAACAAGTTGCCTAGAGAGGCTGTGGAGTCTCCATCCCTGGGGATATTCAAGAACTGTCTGGATGCAATCCTGTGCCATGGGCTCTATGATGGCTCTGCTTGATCAGATGACCCACTGTGGTGTCTTGCAACCTTAACTATTCTATGATTCTGTTAAGACTAACCTGCTGCTTTAACAAAAATCACTAAGATGGGAAAATACCAGAAATTATAAGTATATTGGCAAGACTCTTATGGACTGGGAAGGACTATTTTCAGATACTCATGGATTTGGAGGTGGGAACTGAGCTACTGGAATGGCCAGTGTGTGCTAAACACTTTGTTAGAACCAGCTTTGCTGGTTAATCCTTGAGAAGAATTTAACCAACAAGCCTGTGGTGCCCCTTCCCATCCAGAGATTTTATAGGAGCCAGACAATGATTACCAGAGGGGTTGCTCAACTTCAGCTCAAAAAAGTAGCTGCCTGATGTGCAGATACTCAGCAACTGCTCAGGCTTAGGGGCTGTCCTAATGCCCTAGGCTGGTGTTTCTGGGAATGCTAAATGCCAGTGTTAGGAAAAGATAGGGAAGATTAAGGAATGTAAGGATTAGTGGCACTGTTAAAGGCTTTCTATCCTTGGGCAGTTGCCACTGTTCATTTTCACTGATATTAATAATTACAATGTGAGCCAATTGGTAGTACCCTAGTAGCTTCATTATGTGGAAATCTGCTTTTTTCATAAAAACAACATAAAAAAAGGAATACATTTTAGCATTTAGGTTAGCATTAGGTTCAGACTCTAATTTCATATTCCAGGACAATGTATGCTTTAACATTTGCCAATGATGCTGTGTTTATCAGTCTGGTAAACAGTCTACTGCTAGGCTGGGCAAGATAGCTTGCAGCTCTTGAAAGCATGCATGTTTTAATGGACAGCAATTACAGTACTCACACAGCCTGAGCTTTCTGTCCAGTAGAAAAGGGGTTAAAACTTAATAGGGGTTGGGCAGGAGGGAGGGAAAAAAATCCTAGGCAGAATGTCTCCACACAGAGAAAACAAGAACAATTAATATGTGCTCCAAACTGCTAAGGACAGCAGAAAAAAGCAACTAGTATAAATAATTAAAGCAGAGATTAGATAAATATTTGGGGAGGGGGTACTGTGGTGGTGTAATTGCTGATGTTAAGGCGAGGTGGACTTCTGTGCTTCCCTTTTGTTCTAAGGTTTACTACAGCCCATTACTTAGTAACCTGCCATATGCTATAATTTTTAAACCATGTTTTTTTAAAAGCTTGCATAAGAAAGAATACTTGAACATAGGCTGGGATTTGACTTTGTCATGCAATATGGCTTTATGATTCATTCCAGATTCATTTTCCAGATTTTATTTCTCCAGAGCAGGTCTTGGGTTGGCATCCTGAGCCCTGCAAAAGATCCACAGGGCTGAGTGGAAGGAATATAAATGCTTCACTGGAGCCAGACTTCAGCTGGGGCAGTGGCTTTCTATAGAATAAAGTTGAAATACACAGACAGGGAGGTGGGGGAGGTGTTTTGCAGTGTCGCAGATCCCAGGAATACCTGATTTTAGGAGCAGAGAATTAGGATTTTTTAATACGTTCACTAACAGGGATGTTTCTTCTTTCAGAGAAAAACAGCTACAAAATCAGGAAACCAAGCCCAAGGTTTATTGTTTAAAAGGGAAAAAACCCAAACAAGGGTTTTGTTTTAGTAACAAGGGGTGTCTTCACACTTAACTATCTATATAAAAATAACTTGAAGAACACAGAAAATTAAACTGGAGAATAATATTCAACAAATTAAACATTCTTCTATTGAAGAAGGGGAAAGCAAGCAATTTACATCAAAATATTAAATGTTCAGTGGATAATTTCAAAAGAAGCCCTTAAAAATAAACCTTTCATTAAAATACTCTCCAGAGCTCAGAAATACTTGCAAACACCTCAAAGGACATAAGAGCTCTGATAATCTATCACTTAAACTGCTGTGATTTTTTGTGTCTGTTTTTCTGTGTTCATATTTTTATCTGTCACAGTATGAATGGGTAACGTTATAGAAACATCCTGTATGAACTGTGGGGTTCTGTGCCCCATCAGTTTCTGAGGCAATCTGGGGGAGTCCTCCGGTACCTGCCCGCACCCCGAGCCGAGCTCTCACTCGCACACTGCAGCCAGCCCGTGCGGCGAGCCCAGCCTGGTGCTCCTGGAGACAGGGAGATGCAAGGTACCATTTTTTTTTTTCCAGACTGTAAATGATTCCTTTTCTTTGCTCCACAGAACATCCGATGTGGTGCCCAATCGGCTGAGAAAGCTCCACAGACGTCAGTGAGTGTGTGTGTGTGTGTGTGTGAGTGTGTGTGTGTGTGCGCGCCTGCACAGCCAACTGCAGCTGGAACCTCCATTAGAGCAGCCCTATTGATTTCTGGTTCACACTGCAGTAACAGGGCTAGAGTGCAGGGCAGGGGGAGAAGAAAGCAGGGAGGGGGGGAGGAAATAATCCCAGTGGTTTAAAAACAAGGCTTAACTGAAGGCACATCGGGGTGTATGTGCATATGTATAGCACATACACGCCGGTTTCCAGAGATATGCCACTGCTTGCTTAAAAAAACACCACCAAAAATCCCCAGCCAGAGCAATTCCCAAATCTCATGAAACAACAGTCTTGCCAGGTTTCAGACCCCCCACACACATGGATTGATGTTTGCTGCTTTGTCGATGCTGGATTTGCACACCGGAGCTGGCTGCAAAATATTTCTGTTTTGTTAAAGGACTACAGGAGATGCGCACTTTAAATGGCTCTTTCTCTATGCACACATTCATCTGCTTGGGGAATGTGGAGGGGGGTGGTTAGAGATCCAGCTTGAGTGTGTCAAGCACAGGGCAGAGAGAGCTCCAGGAAGCTGCTCTGCATTTACTGGCAGTCATTTTCTCGTGATGCATAATGCACAAGGTGCCAATGCAAGCTGAGGTGTAAAAAACAGGGGTGGGGGGTGGTGTGGTGTGTGTGAAAATGGTGTGTCTGGTAGTGGCTGAGCTTTCCTCTTCATCTGAGCTTTCTTTCTCAGCTAATATCTGGGCATAATTTATAGCTGCATGTTAATATGTTTTCTTGGTATTTCAGCACATCTGTGAAGAAAATCCTTGCAAAGCAAGTGTGTCTTTTCACAATCACTGCATGTCAGTCTGGCAGACTCTAGCTGTGAGCAGTATAGAGTGAAGGGGGGAAAAGCCCCCAGCACCGTTATCTGTTTAGGGGGTGGGGGAAGGGTCGACGGTAATACCTTTAAAAACCCGAAAGGCGGTAAGCCATTATTAGCAAAAGCTATATTGAGCATGCTTGCCAGACAGGCAGTGCAGCGCAGCTCAGCTCTAGTTCCGCCCAGACATGTGCCTTGCCATTTTCATTTTAATCAGTCTGCTCAGGATGGCTGCTGATTCATTTTGCAGGATGGCCCCCTGGGAGCCAAGGTGAAAGCCTGAGGTGAGCTGCTATTGCATCAATGCAGCACTCCACATCAGACACAGGGAGGGGAGGCAAGGCTTCGGCAGCAGATAGAGTTCAAAATACCAACCTCACTATTAAAAAAACATACCAGTACTCCCCTTCAAAAAAAAAAAACAAAACACAAAACAAAAAATCAAACCCCCCAAACAAACAACAAATAAACAAAAAAAAAAAAAAAACCAAAAAAGCCCCAAACAAAAACCTCTCTGTAGAAGTAATAATATTTTTTAAAAAGAAAAAAAGGAAAAAAAGGCGTATATATCCAACACCTCCCTCCCAGAATCATTAAATAAAACACAATTATTGAAGAAAAATCTCTTCTGCTCCTTCCTTCCCCTCTTACCCTGGAAGCTCTGGAGCTACAATTTCTTCCCAGTGTCTTGTTTAAAAAGAAAAAGGATGCTCTCTATTTCTCTATTTACCTGATAACTAGCGGGGGGTGGGATACCTGATTTAGCTGGAGACTTTGATTTGTGGGATTGACAACCTTATTATGCAGTGAGCTTATTATTGATATTATTCTGCTCTCGGTTGCCATGACCACCTTGTGAGAGACATTCAATTTTCTCTCTTCCATCATCATTATCTATGAGGCCATCTGTTGTGGAAAATGAATTCAGCCTCATTTGCATGACTGATAAGCAAATTTTTTTTTATCTATTTAACAGAAGGTCATATGCCGGGGATTTGGAGCTGGTGAAAAAAAAAAAAAAAAAAGTGGAGGAAAAAAAAAAAGGCATCTCGAGAGGATGAGTGGGAGTGCGTGCATTAGAGGATGTATGTGGAAGTAAAACAGATCCCTCAGGCCTGCTAGCCTATCCTACTGCATTTGTCATTCCTGCCAGGGCGACATTTTTTCCCCCTAAGCTTCTGCACACTAAAGAGGAGAGTGAGAGCTTTTTCCCTGCAGTCTTCTTGAAGCCCCCCTGTTTTTTTTTTTTTACTCAGTGTTGGTGGGTGTATTTTAATATATATACATATATATTTTTTTTTTAATTCCATGGAACATGGGGTATCTTTTCAGTGTTCAATGAAGAAAAAAGCAGCCTTTTCTGGGTCTCTGTGGTATGCTTCTTACTCCTCATCCTTTCAAAGTTGTAGTAAGCCAGGGCGTTTCTTAACCATGCTGAAATGTCTTGCTTATGTTTAACTTGCAAATAGTTAACAGTGCAGGTGTGGGCTGTGTTTTGTGCAGGGTGGGGGTTGATTCTTGCAGCTAACTGGGAAGATTATTGTGATTTTTGTAGTTATTCTGTAGCTTGTACTTAAATGTCCATTGTTTGCTCTTTTCAAGTTCTCCTAGCATTACTGCTGTGCAGCTGAAATTGTATCGGGCTGTAGAATAGCTGATAAAAAAATCCTAAAGAATGTGTTTAGTATATGACTGCATAATGTTGCATGCATTAAGCATGTTGTTGTTTATATAAACTTGCTGCATGTGGACAGTACTTGTTTGATATGGAGAGCCTGAGACAGAAGCTTCACAGATTGGAATGCTCAATGACAGCCAAATGCAATTAAATAAAAGAAAGTAAGATACTGTATTTTGCACTAAAATGACTTTTGAAAACAATGGATTTGTACTTTTAAGGGGAACACTTGTATAAGAGTGGCATTTTTGAAACAACACTATCTTAAATGTTTCATAGCTGTAATACATTTTTTTAAATAGAAGAAGCTTTGTAAATAAGGAGTGGTTAATTCAGTTAACTCTTTGAAAACATCACAGTATATATTTCAATTTTAAAATAGTTGTGATAAGTAGTCAATGTACGTTTAGTGAAGATCTGTTAATCCTATTAATTTAGTGCTAAAATGTAGACAAACAGTATAAAGGAAAACAACTTATGTCAGTAAAAAAGAAACTACCTACTGTTTTATGGAAGAGGTGTTACACGGGTTTGTTTCTTTTAATTGTCACTAACAAAGATTAAACTCAATTGAACAGAAGCATGGCATTTTCTTCTGAGTTCTGACCAATGTGCACAGCCTCATCTAGGCAGAGGAGGTTTTTTTAAACCTTTACTTTTTTTCTGAAGAAGTAATGTGAGGATAAAAGTAGACTTTTTATATGATAAATGCTTTGCCTGGTTGATGATACTCCTTTAAAGGTAGAAAAGGAGAAATGCAGTACTTCCTTTCTTGCAAATAAATACTTATGGATTTTATTTGTAATCTATGGGGAATATTTTTTGTATTTCCCATTTGCCATGGAGAAATGGTCACGGGTGCTGGATTTCAGGTGGTGAGAAGTTTCACTTCTCTTGAGGGCAGCTAGAGACTAGAAATCTGACTCATCTACATTAAGTGACTTACCTTAAATTACTTTATTAAATTTCCTATTTTTTATGGGTTTACTTTTGTTTGTTTTAGAAGACACTCTGCAACAGACCTAGCATTAATTTGTTATGATAATCTATCGCTGATAGTTGTTTAAATGGAAATCTTTTTTCCTATCACTCTGATTTCAGAAAGAGTATCTTCCTTGTACATTTTAAAAGAGGAGTAAGATTTAATGCTTTTTTTGCATCCGCCATATTTATCATGCCTGTTGGGATCTGTGGTGGAAGTTAGCTCACAGAACTAGTTTCACACTCTGAGCTCAGCCCAGTGCAGCTCTGGCAGCTGCAGGGAGTGGAGGGTGTCTGAAACGGTGCTGGTTTCCTCAGTGGACTTCAGTTGGAAGTAATGGGATACTGTGCATTAGTAGACTGTCTTATAGCACACAAAGGTTGAGGTCTCCATCTTATCCCCACCTCCCCCCTCCACTTGAATTGTCAGCATCTTCCCAAGGCTGGTGAATAAAACCTGCTAAACTTCGGGAAAAGCCTAACAGATAATGCAGTCAATTCCCTTTCCCTGCCCCCCAAAAGTTAATTACCGAGCTTGGTTGGATTCCTCCCCACCACCCTGACATTTGACTGCTGCTAATTCACTGATTAATCTCATTAATGTGATTATAGCAGGATTTGGAGTTGGCTGCCATTGTTCTGCAGACAGCGCCATTCAGCCCCAGCATTCGCTGCCCCCCTCGGCGAGTCGGTGTGGTTCCTTCAGCACCGGGAGCTGTCCGGCTCACCGGGAGCTGTCTGCTCCAGGAGCTGTCCGGCTCACCGGGAGCTGTCCGCTCCGGGAGCTGTCCGGCTCACTGGGAGCTGTCCGGCTCACTGGGAGCTGTCCGCTCCGGGAGCTGTCCGGCTCACCGGGAGCTGTCTGCTCCAGGAGCTGTCCGGCTCACTGGGAGCTGTCCGCTCCGGGAGCTGTCCGTCTCTCCGGGCGCTCTCCGGCTCTCCGGGCGCTGTCCCTCTCTCCGGGTGCTCTCCGGCTCTCCGGGCGCTGTCCCTCTCTCCGGGTGCTCTCCGGCTCTCCGGGCGCTGTCCAGCTCACCAGGAGCTGTCCGTCTCTCTGGGCGCTGTCTGGCTCACCGAGAGCTGTCCGGCTCTCCGGGAGCTGTCCGGCTCACCGGGAGCTGTCCGGCTCACCGGGAGCTGTCCACGCTCACCGGCCCCGTGCCCTGCGACTACTCCCGGAGGTAAAGGCAGGAGAGGCTTCATGCTTTCTAATTAGGTGGCGGGAAGATGGCTGTGGTAAAGCACCAGTCTCTTAATTTAAATTAATTTAAATTCTTCCTCTCTTCCAAGAGCTGTCTTCGTCTGCATTCTGTTTTCTGGGATCGATCCATGGGGCAGTGGAGTTTAAACAGCACTTATTTGCAGCAGTGCAATTTAACTCACAGAAGGTGAGGGACATTACAGGTGTTGTCGTACTTAGCCAGACTTTTTCATCCTAGTAAAAAGTGCTTTTTTGGGCGAAATGCTTTAATTTATCTGTTTAGGTTTTGTTGGGTTTTTTGTTTGGTTTTTTTTTTTTTTTTTTTTTTTTTGTGCAAAACTCCCTAGCACACTCCAGCTCGTCACCTCAAAAATTATGTTTGCTCTCACCAACACTATTGTGCCCAGGGTCTTTCCTGCAACTGCTCTGCAAATGCCCATTTTCCAGAGTTTGACAATAGGAAGCATTTTATTGATTTAAAATTGATCTGGAAGAGCTTTCTAAGGTCTCCTTATACATATAAATGACTTTTGCAGTCTTCAGTTGCAACACTATTTTATATTCAAGTTATCAGGTTAGGCAGTTTTAAATCAGACTAGGAAAAACTTCCTTAAAGTCAGTCACTTTATGTAGCACTGGGGCTCTGCCCTATTTGGTATTTTTACTTTTATTATCTAGAAGATACATTGTTATCATTTAATAACAGCGAATTGCACATGCGCAGTAACTTTTTTTTTTTTAACCGTCTTCTCTTTCATTTGTATTCTTTATGAGCATGACCCTGTGCTGGAAAAACTGAAGCCACACATTAAACTCTAGTGTGTGAAGGATTTGCCAGGACAAGCAGTGAACTCCTGCAAACCACTAAATTCAAAATACTTTTAAGAGGAAGTGTCCTGCTGAAATAAAGGGTAATCTGTTAAAGAACACACTACATTTTAAAGGATTTAAGTGTAGTAAATGTCAGTGAAACATCTGCAGCCACTGCAACCTATGGATAAACAACAATTTATGTTCAAAACTGAGAAAGTGCACTAAACCCAAAAAATTCAGTTGCTATTTTCTACTATGACTTTCACATAGGTTCTCAGTCACTGATACTATATTCTTAGTAGGGTTTCCTATTTTTTTTGTTTCCTTTTCTTTTCATTTCTTTTTCACTCAAAATCAAAAGCCCAGTGAGTAAAGTATTGTCTCCTTAACTGCTTTAGAAAACTATATGTTTAAAGGATGCATAAAATAGGACTGCATAGGAACAGGTTTTAACAGTGACAGCCACAATATGCAAGCCAATTAAGGCTGCTCGTTAGCGGGTATATTCTTGTAATACTCCTGTCAAGCTGAAATTGTACTCCCTTATTGACAGTAGTGGGTCTGATGCTTGAATTCTGTTTTCTGTGTTTGTCTAATGTTTCAAGACTCACTAGAAACGCAACTAGCAAAAAAGTAAAAGAAACTGAAGGTTTTCAAGCATATTTTACCTGAAGTTTGCTAACCTGGCCAACTTAACCTGCAGGAAAAATACTGTGCTCTCATTAATGCTGCTTAAACATGACCTGCATCTCCTTTTCCCCATGGATAATGCACACTGACGAGACACAGGCTGGGGGAGGGAGAATCCAACCCACACCATTAAACCCATTCCCTAGTATCTTATGGAGGATAATTAGGCCAATGAATAACGAGTCTCCCAAATTTCTTTCCAGACTGTTTTTCTTTTTTTTTGGAAATGCTTCTAATTTATGCAGTGGCCTCCCCCACCCCCCTTAACACTCACCAGTACAAGATTTATGTACATTTTGTCCTGATTAGAGAAAATACTCTTTTTGCCTTCAGTGGGAGAAGCAGTGGCTCTTTTCTTTGTCCCACTACAAAGGCTGGACAAGATGATGAGGGTTTTTTTCCATAGAAATCACCTTCCAAAAGTTTGACCACACCTGCCGTGATACATGTACCACATAGTTGCCTTCACTATCCTTTTAGATGCTAGCTAGGATCTAACATACGGAAGCTAGCTCTAACAGAGGGAGACAACTTGATTTTTCAAATGCAAATACCATTATCCAAAGGTTCTGCATGTAAAACTGACGTTAGAAAATGCTGAGATTCATCTGTAGGGGTGTAGATACCCTATACACTTATAGGGGGGCCCTTTAATCACCACGTGTGCATGTGTGCTTCTCGGGCTACGTTGATTTGTGTGGAAAAAACCCAAACTGACATGCCCTTGCTACGACACAAACATGGTAGATCTCCCTCCCCGCACCGAGGAGGCTTTTCTCCCGGCAGAGCGGCTCCCCCCTCCCGCCCCCGCCCTGCGCGGTGCCCTCCGCGCTCCGCGGCCGCACCTGCGGCCCGGCCGCTCCCGAGGGCTCCGCGCCTCGGTCTCGGGGGAGCCCTGCGAGTGCAGGGAGATGTAATCAGAGATGACAGAGGAAAAATAAGGAAAAGAAACCCAAACAAAAACCCCAAACCACGAGCGAGGTGGAGATGGCGTGGAGGGGGGGGGGGGGGGGCGGGGGAAGAGACACGTAAGTCCCTTTTTTTTCCTTTGCCTTCTCAGGGAAACACTGCGTTTTCCACCAAAAGCGTGGATGTCGTGAGGATTCTGCTATTGTTAGTCCCTGCCCCAGCAGGCTGGCTTTCCCCCTGAATCCCTGTGAAAAACTTTCCCCCACTCCCCATAGCCTCTCTCCTGCCATCGGAGTGCGGCCGTGGAGCTGCTCTGGCGGCTCGGGGCGCCAAGGGCTGGTACGCGGAGCCTCGCCTTCCCTTCCGAGCGCAGAGTGCTGCCCGGCAAGGCTGGGTGGGGAGGGAATGGCAGCCTCTACAGCAACCGACATGTCTGCTGCTCACACGTCAGGCAGAGCGGGCTCGGGAGGGATTACCTCCCAGGGCAAGCTTGAGGAGGGTGTTCCTCCAGACTTTTGGGTCAGACCCCCCCGCTTCTGTCGCGGCCAGCAGGGGCTGCCCGCGGTGCCCTGCCAGCCGCGGGGCTGCCCGCACCGAGCACCGCGGAGCAGGGCGAGCCGCGGCAGGGAGGGAGGGGGGAGGGAGGGAAGAAGGGAGGGAGGGGTGCGGGGAGGAGGGGGCTGCAGCAGCACAATGGCAACGAGGAGGGCAACGACGCCGGCAGGCGCGCGTGTGTGTAGGGAGGGCGTGTGGGCTGTATGCGTGCGCTAGCCAGGGTCCTTCCCGTGCGGAACAGCCTGCCTGCGGGCATGGACGCGCGGGGCGGGCGGGACCCGGCAGGAGGCGCGGCGGTGCCCGGGGCAGGGGCCGGGACACGGCAGGGCTGAGCCCGCGGGGGCGTGCGGAGTCGTGCCAAGGCAGGGGGGAGCCGCCGCCTCCGCGTAAAGATCACAGCCTGTCACGCTGCTACCGAAATGACATTTCGGGGACGGGTTTAAACGAAGCGACTCCCCGCTGTCAAGCCGCTCCCGTCGCAGGGACATCCGGCAGTCTGGGGGCGAGCCCTTTAGGGACGCTGCCCGCGGGCGGGTGACCGCCAGAGAAAAGCCTCTGCACCGCCGTGGAAGGCGGCGAGGTGCCTCTTCGCAGTCATTGTCTTTGTGACACGTTCAGTAAAGCGGTCCCTGGCTAAGCGCAGGCAGCGAGAGCCACAGAAGCCACGTCAAATGGCTGGGGAAACGCTGCTAAGGGTTTGTACATGCAAAGCTGGCCCTTTGTGCGTATGAGCCCTGGTTTCTGTTTGGGCTCTTGATCACATAAAGTTGAGCTGCGCAAGTAGCTAATGGTGTAAGGTTGCTAATCTTTTCTTCTGTAAATAGTTAATTTATTTTGTTTCAAAGGGGAGAAAATGGTGTGAACAGGTAATATAAGCAAAGCTTCAGCAGAATTAACCTGGTGAGGTACTCCAGCAGAAAAAACCGATGGTTTCGATCATTATTTTCTTTACAATATACATTTATTGTTGGGACTATTTGTTGGGACTTCTTTTTCTTTTTTTTTGGGGGGGAAGGTGGGGGGGGAGTTCTCTATCGGAGACACCATTATACGCCAGCACAGCGGCAGGGGAGTATTTTTAGCGGTCTCCCCTCCCGGGCGGCTGCGGCGTTTCGGCGTTCCCCTCCATTGGGTGGAACACAGCGCCGGCGCGGCGCCCCCCGCCGCCGGGGAGCCCGGCCGGGGTGCGCGGCCCCAGCCCTGCCCGCCTCCCGCCGCGCCGCGGGGGCCGGGCCTGCGCGGCCGCGCCGGGCACTGCACCGCGCCGCGGGGCCGGCGGGATGGATGCGCGCCGCGCTGCTTAAAGGATGCGGGCTCAGGCGGGGTAAGTCAGCAATCTGCTACGGATGCTGTTCTGCTGCAGTAATGTGGTCTCTAGGGGAACTAGGGCTTGATGCATGCTACGCTGCCTAGGCTTCCTCCAGCCCGTCGCCTCTCTGCTGCTCTTAAATGGAGGTTACAGCTGATCCATCAGCCACAGAGCTGCACGCATGCCCACCTTCTCAGCCTTCAGTGGTGGAAACTTATTAATTTCTGCCTTCGACTTCAGGCCCGTTGGTTTCCTGTCTGAAAGCATTATTACTTTTGTCCATGTGGCAAAATAATTAGCATACAGATGAGAAGGGATCCTGCCTCTGAGCCTCAGTCGCAGGAGAAGATGTGCAGTGGAAAGTTGATTGGATGAATGGAGAACAAATGGTGGGCGTTCAAAAGCATTAGGAGAGTTTTGTTGTCGTGGAGCAGGTTTGTCAGTTTTCTGGGTGAATCTCGTAAGATGGAAGGCAGGGTGGCTGGTGCTGAGACGACTGCTTGACAGACTGTGGCCTACTTGAAGGTGCACATTTGGACTGCATGCATAGATAATTCCTTTGGACTACTTTGTTTTGCAATTCTGCGGCTTTCCCTTTCCTGTTCTTTCAAGGTAAATATGTTCTTTTATCACCGTTGTTGCTTGCAGGGCACTTCGCTGTTGTTGACAAAGTGATGGAAAGTTCAACTCTTTGGGCAGTTAACAAAGGAATAGCTTGTACTTCTTCCCCCCCAGCTCCTCAACACATACTCCTGTGCATAGAGCTGGAGGAGGCTGAGCAGCTCGGGCCCGATCCTGCTCTCCCTGAAGTCAACGGGGAGTTTGACATTGCTTCCAGTGAGAACAGGATCGAGCTCTCAGCGATTGTTGTTTTAATAATGACTGTTGGAAATGTCAGATTTCTGCTTCCTATTTTCTAGAACAATGTGGGCAGACCTGTAAAATTAGCAACTACTGTTTCAATGAAAGCCCTGCTGTGATTAGTTTTGATTGGTGTGGTATGCATTTTCTTGGTTGAAAGGGGAAAAAATGCTTATTTAACACAAACTCGACAGTAACGCTAAAGCCCAAGTTGCAGATTGACAAATTGCTAGTGATTCTCTCAGCTCTATGTATCTGTGCTACATATGTGTCCTTATAAAGGCTTCTTTTTTGAGAGAAGAAAAAAGAAAAAAAACAAGCTATCTGTGAATTAGATATTTTTTTGTCACATAATAATACTGAGTCAGACTGGAATTCCACTTCTTGAACAGAGCATCCATTGATAAGCATTTCTTATATAATTCTGATGCTGTGTATAAAATATGGAGTACTTGAACATTTAGTTATGTTTGCTTTTTTTTGTGTAGTCATTTAGGAATATTTTTATTCAATTCTAATGATTCCTAACCTCCTTAAAAATGGTGATTTTCATTTTAACTGACCTAATTTTGAAACTGCATTTAAGGTTGTGGTTAAGTAGAAATTATTATCTGGTAATTGTCTTTACATAGTTCTTGTGACTATTGTAGAACAGTTTAATAGATTATTTGCTGTAATTTGAGTGGTGTGGGGGTTTTGTTACCTTTAAGTATATTGCTGGGGAGAACAACAGCTACAGTTCCAAATGATGTTTAGTTTTTACCTTTCTTTCCCTTTCTTTTTTGTTTTTTTAATTGCCATTTCAGTTCAGGGTGATAGTTTATTTTGAAAAATTTCCAAACAAATAGAAGTCTTTGTCATGTCACTCTCCTAACAAAAAAGCCCCCCAAATATTGGAACAAACAGTTAACCCTTGCTGGGCAATTTGCAGGTACCCCATATGATTTATTAAGGTTGATTTAGTTTGGAATGATAAGGTTAAACTTGGTTGCTGTAGTGTCACCTGATAACTATATATTTATACTTGTTTGCAATATGACACATTTAAAAACAATTAAGATGGCAACACAACACTTTGAACATTAGAAATACAGAGTGATGCAAGACTATGTAAAAACCAGGATCTTTCTAAGTAACTATATTTTTCTAAAAACTACATTGATTTATCAAGTGAAACAAAGAGAAGAGTAAATTATTACAATGCGTAAATGTAGAATTAGGTATATTTTAATCTGATCTGAATAGTAGATTCAATTTTGTATGTATTTTACAGCTTGAACTTTCTGGAGAGTGAATATTCTTCCTCCCCCTTCCCCCCCCCCCTTTTCCCCCCCATTTTCACCAACAAGGGCAATAGTTAAATGCCAAATATTTGCAGCGGTTTCTTTGTTTTAGATTCAAATACCCAGTTATATGCCCACATTTTCAAAAAGGGCATCCGTTTTATTGTAGTAGTTCTTGGTTCATAGTATGACTTTGTTGTTTTACTCTACAGTCTTGGATGTTACATATTATAAAATTGAGCAACTGTGTGTTTGGAGACAAAGACAATTAAGAAAGAAGAGGAGCTACTTCAGTATAATCAGAGATATATGATTTCTCCAGATTTGTTAAGGACTATTTTTGAGGGTTTCTGTTTTTCTTGTTCTCTTCTATTTTGTTTAATTTTTGTGTTGAGGAGATGAGTAAGATATGCAAAGGAATATTTTGATTATATACACATACATGCTACACATATGCGGCAGACTATTAGCAAGGCATAGAAACTTTGCTATATGAATGGCAGAAAAGAAACTGTTTTGAAAACTGGTCTGTGCTGGTCAGGCTTTAATATGGACCCTAAAAAAATGAAAATATAATTCCCATACATTAGCATTTCCATGGGAAATGAGCATGGGTATTTCTAAGTGCATTGCCAAGCACATTTATAAAACAAAGTTGTTTGTGTTAGAATCATTTCTTGATCAACTTTGAGAACAGTAATTGTTTTTTTGAGAGAGTCAGGGGTGGAAAAGTACTTTGATATTAAATAGGTATGCAGCACTGAATATCCTCACGGAAATACTGAGTTTAATATCACTTTGTCTGAGCTTGATAAATGTTTGCATCATGATGATCAACTTTCAGTAAAGATGTGAAGTTCCTGATAGTATAGTACCAGAAAACTTTATGGCTGTGGATTACTTACTGACCTTTTCTTTCTCGTAATAAGAATAATGAGAAATGCTAATAAGATTATCAGTGGTGTTTTAAACAGAAGTGCAGCCAGATTTCTATGGAGTAAAAATGGGTGCAGACCAAATAGCATTGTCTTCTCCACATATCCTAGATTAAAAAGTCACAAGGAGAAAAAAAATCAAAGCTTTTGTAGCTTGTTGACAAAGATTATCTCTTTAGAATCCTTCACAGTATTTTGCATTGATTAGAATCACTCTGTCTATTTCAGCCATAGAAGAAAAAGCAGCAAAATGTTGTGAAACTGAAATGAAGGGGAAACATCTTGTGTGGGGAGAGGGAGTTGAATGTGGAGACAGACAAAAATCACAATAGAATTTTTGATCCCTTAAAGGGATCATACTTCTAGTCATGAAAACAGTAAACATTATTATTAGATCGGATTTAAAATCCGATCTCGGATCAGATTTTCAGTGTGTATATACTGGTTCAGCATGTTTGCACTGAAGCTGCAGATGTGGAACACAGTCGCCAAGTAAGGAAGCTGGCCAGCTTGGTGGTGGAAATAGCCAGGGCTGCAGGGTGCCCCAGAGAGAACCATCAAATCAGGTCAGTATAGAACTGTCTGGTAGGTTGTAAACAATAGGAAATCAATGTTGTGTCTGCCAGTAGACCCTTTGGTTTGCTGAAACTCCCACCTGCCTAATGCATCTGGGCAGTTGGTTTGAGAAAACAGTTTTCTTCAGGATAAATTTTATGTTTCTTGAAGGTCTGTCATAGCCAAGTTGATCATAGTTTTGCACCAAGCAAACACATAAACATCTGTAAGGTCACAGATTTCCAACCAAACCAGTACTGGGGTCTGTTATTTTGTGAAGTATTTAAGGTCTGCATTTCTCATACCTCATGTCTTCTTGGCATTTTTTATCAGGAAGTTGGTTACAAAGGGCATAGTATACAACAAATACATGTTCACTTGGTATGGCTTAAGCTGGTTTAGTCTGAATCTGGCAAGTCCTGTGCCTTGCTTGGTGCAGTAATAAAGTGAATTAGGGCAAAGCAGCAATTTAAGAAAAAATATTTTTATGAGGGGTTTTAAAAAGGCTGCTGTTTTGTTCCTACTTTGCATGATCCTGCTTCTGACCCCAAAGAAAAGAGAGCAGTGAGGAGCTTTGGAACAGGCTTGTAATAGTATTTTATAGGATGGCAGGCCAAACATATTTCTCATGTGGCTCCAGTAAAATCAAAAGGGGACATCTCCTCACTCTCTCAAGATTTTTTATTAATAATATTGTTTATTGGCAGAACATAATGGAGAGTACAGTTACCATTCCAAAAAGACTTTAGACTGCTCACTGAATGGCTCCTTTTTTCCAGGCTTTCTGGTGATGTTGTCTCCTTCATGTCCCGTCCCCTCAAATAGAAATAGTGATACTATTGCAGATGTAATACTGCAATGTTTATATTTCATATCAACAGCTTGCTTTATTTTTCCAAGGGAAATCCCCGTTTTTCCTTCTGTCTCTAGCCAATACTGCAGGATATTACCAAGGGAATAAAATTTTTATGCCTAATTTTAGTGTTCCTCTGCCTAATGTAGTGTGAATAAGTACCATGTTACAGCATTTAACCTAGTCCATCTTTGTCACTTTTTGAACAGTTCCTCAGTTCAAATAAAATAGTCAAAATGCAGAAAGAGAAGATCTCTAAAGATCTCCAAGGTTTGTTTTGAGGATAAACTGTAGGGAGTAGATGTTCTGGCATTTCTTCAGTGCTGCAGCAGGGCATTCTCTCACATAAGGAATACTACTGAAAGGGGTTTCCCAGGCCTCTTGTGATACTGTAAATCAGTGGCTCATCCTTTTATTTCACATCTCCTACCTCAGTACTGTTGAATTCTGTGTATTAGTTTTCAGCACTAGTGATTTGTTTTGGTAATATTTTCAGAGATACTAGCAATTCCTCTGTCATTCGAAGAGGAAAAGGCCATGTTTGAATATGAAACTATCTTTATAACATAGTTAAAACATATATTAGTTGTTTGCATACATTGTGGCTGTCATATCCTATGAACAAATACTCAAGATTTTTTAGGGGCTGTCCTGGGGTGACTTTATGATGCTTGTATCCCAAATCATCTGTTCTGTTTTTGCTGGATATTAAGTTCTGCACTTTTGAGACTAAATCAGAGAGTGAAGGGGGGGAGAGAAGAATGTGCATATTTAGGAAGAACTCATGTCATAGAAAGAACTTACGTCATAGAAGAACTTATGTCATAGAAAATGATGAGGTGTACTACAGATACTTTCTTTGTATCTTTATAATACTCTTGGTATGTCTAGCACAAATTATTATGAATTCAGAATTATGTTTCAGCAGTGTCTTGGTTAAGCTGCATGGTTTGAATTAAAAATCCAGAAAAACAGATTCCTTGGGCTGGGAGTTGACACTAAAAAGTAATGCTTGTGTTTTTTCAGCATGTACAAGCACAAAGTCCATTCCGGATCTTGCTAGGAAACACCCAGAGTTTACTCAGGTCAAGTTAAAATACCCTCACACATAGAAAAAGATGTCTGTTCCAGCAGTGGTAAGATGCCTGTACAGTTGATATGTTATGTATTTACTAAGAGAAACAGATTTACTGCTCTTCAAGAATTTCACAATCCACTGTTCCTTTGGCTGTGATCAACCTGCACCCAGTCTCAAACTCCAGTTTTCATCAAACTCCAGATCTTATCACTTCCAGTGATGAATAAATGTTTTTCTCAACCTTTTAAAATACTCTGCATGTTTGGATCTACTTGAGCTAAGGTCTTTACTGTGTGTGGAGTTACTGGACCTCCATATTCCAGGAAAATAGCATACTTCAGTCCTCAGGGTTAGTGTGCCCAGGCCAGGCTGCAGCATTCTCACAAGAACCAAGGTGGTTTTTGGACATTGCATGTGTAAGATGGAAGGGTTGTGATGAGAGGAATGAGTAACAATGTCACATCAGGGAAAAAGAATCAAACATTCAATTAAAAGGAAACTGCTGGTGGAAAAACTGAGGTTCTGTTAGCCAACATACAGAGTTTGGACACTAAGAAAAATCAGAATTCTGTGACCCTTGGACATATGATCTTGAAAAAGAGAAGGAAAAGAACCTGAGAAGTGGATATGGACAAACAAACTTGTTAAGAAGGATTACACAGAGGAGTCAAGAGATGTACATGGAGGGAAGTCATGAATCCAAGGACCAGCTGGAAAGACAAAAAAGCTCAGGTAAGTTTATTTTTATATGCTACTTCTGCTAGTTTGTTCTGTTTTTTTCCCAGCTCTAGGAACTTATTCTTTCCCTTCAGCTCTTTCATCGCTCTCTTAGCGTAGTGTCTGATTACAAAGGGACAGGAAACAAAGAAAATGCCTTTCAAATAGCCAGTTTATTTTAACACTCCTATATGCACTGTCAATTTTAAGTAAAAACAAAACCAAAAGATAAAATACACCACACCCAGTATTCATAAATGTGTGCTAAATATAGATAAATATATGTGGGCATGTGGAATTTCTGTGACTGAATATCAGTTCTTTGCGTGCAGGGGCAAAAACAATGGCAATGAAACTGACACCTTAGTATGCCATTAGAACAGATGGGAAACAAGATTCTTAAAAGTAGACTTGTAATTGTTTGCTAAAACTGTGTTTTCTGTGAATAAAATGTGTACATGTAGTGGAACCTTCATACATGCAGCCCCTTGCTTTCTGAGAGTAAGCCCAGTGCAACATTTTTTAAAATTTTTATTTCAGGGAACAGAGCCATTTTGATGTTGGCTCAGAGAAGCTGCTCACTGAATTAAACAATAGCAGCTATCTATTTCCATTCATGGATTTTTAGGTTGATCTTTGCATGAACATCCCCTTTTATCTTCAGGACACTGTCAGCATTTTTCAGCAAGTATTCTTTAAATGCTGAGAATGAGGAAGGCCTCTTTTACATCTGCTTTTACAGTATGCTAGTGCCTCACTTTTATCAGCTCTGGAGAAGTGCTTATAGCAGAAAGGCTGGTAAGGTGTCTGGGTGAACTCCAGCTGCTCTGAAGAACTTTCTCAGGGGTCTCTGCCCTTTCTGAGCAGATTGCTGTCTGTTCAGTCACTTACTGCCATGTTTCTGCAACTGGTACCTGTGGTAGTCCACCCTCTGTATCCAAGGTCTTGAAAAGGTGCTAAATTTAAAGTAGCCATCAATGACAGACTTTCTGAACTGCCCACAGTGAGGCTGATCCATTTCATATCTTATGAGGAAAAAAAAAAAGTGGGAAAAGGATGGAGATTTTTATCTATGATCTGTCCAATCTAACTATGCCTTTTTTGTTTTGTTGTTGCTTATCAGTGACCTTGCCTGAGAAGAAGCAGATGATGTTTAGAAGGAAGAAAAGAAAGAGAAGGTAGATATTTTCCATAGGTCTGTTTGGCCTTTGCGACACAACATGCTGGAGAAAAGGCACACTTGAATAGTTTACCTTGAAGGCTGAGCATCCTGATTTAGCAAATGCAGGCCCTGCAAAGCAGCATGGGATAAAACACCCAGTCATTTCACTGCAGCAGTCACTGTGTTTCACAGACTGCCCTGCAAAGCAGGTCTCATCCCATATACCTTCTTCCTTTACCTCCTACCTGCCCAAGAGCCAGCACAGATTGCCAGTGTTAATTCCAGCCAACTCCAGTGGAAAATATGAGCATATGACAAGATTGCACATGTGTTAATGACTCATGCACTCTGCACTTTTTATTTGTTGTTTTATATGTTATTTGATATAGTTAATAAATTTTTATATTGCAAAAACTGTGATGGATGTGTTCTGTTTGAAAAACTGACATGGAACATCCTTTTCCTATGCCCATGCTTCTTGCCAAATTCAGTAAAATGTGGTTAACTTGAAATTAATTTTTTTTTAGCAGTCATAAGTGCAGCTTACTCAAAGAGCAGAACAATCAGATTCAAAGCAGTACTGCCAATAACACATATCAGAGTATGCTTCTGATGCTTCCAGGAATTATATTCAGATTGACTCCTATAATTGGTCTTCTGTATTCAGAATCATAAGTATTTCTACTCTTAGTGAAAGCATCTTCCTTTTTGGTTTTAAAGGTGTTTTTAATTTTGCAAATATACATCAGAAGCCACTGAGCAATACGTGTGTCTTTGTTTCCAGATGCTGGGTGAATCACTTCAGGAACTAGGGAAGAAAAGATAGAGCAGCTTTTTGAGAATTACAGTTTATGAAGTAGCTATCTTTATAAATATTTTGGTCTAGAAAACTGTCCTTGCATTGCAATATTGCAAGAGGATTCCTAAAAATGTGAGCTCTACACAGATTTCATAATTTAATAGAGGTTAGTGAGCCACATCTTGTGACCACTCAAAAGTCTCACTTGTGTTTATGTACTCAGAAGTTAAGAGAAGTGTGAATGGGATATCTCACTACCTAATTTGCTTGCTTTTTGTGTACTTTGTAAGAGTCACAGTTGCACCTTTATGGTAATATATATACAAATTGACACCTTTTTTTCAATACATAAGATTTGTCAGCACCAAGTTGCTAACCACAACTAAACAGTCAGGGTTTGCAGATTCCCAGAGCCACCACGCCACTAATTTCTTAGTGTATAAATGCTTCTGATTTTGAGGCATTTCCATTGATAGGTTGATATAAACTTGGTGCAAAATTAGAAGTGAAATTACAGTGTCATGTATCTAAAAGCTTTGCGTCTGCTATTGATGATGCGAGATTTGCATCATGAGTCTTGGTGTGTTTAAATCAGTTGTGGAGTGCTCCTACTTCATAGCAAATTTTATTTTCTGCCTCCATCTTCTACTTTTCCTCAATTTTGTATATATTTTTAAAAATCTGATAAAAGTGAAACGCTGAACATGCAGGGAAAACAGGTACTAAAATATGAAAAGACATGAGAACTCCACTGATTTGTTCCATATGTTTGTAATGGTACTATAGATTTGAGTATTTGAACCATTAATATGGGAAATTAAGAAAGAACCAGGGCTCTCAAAAAAAACCCACAAAAAAGCCAGGAATTGGGGGAAGCTGAGTTTCAACTTCTTGAAATTCCTTAAGCAGAGTTCTGTGGTCTCACCATGTTAAGCATTTCCTTCCAGATTGTCTGAAAATTGCATAAACTATCCTGAATTCCAAAATTCTCCTGTCTAATGGTGTCTTATTTCTGTGGAGCTTCTGACTCCCTGTATGGAGTTCAAGGAACATATGGATGACACTCTTAGGCTTATGATTTACTCTTGCGTAGTCCTGCAAGGAGTAGGGGTTTGGACTCCATCCTTAAGAGTTCCTTCCAACTTGAGGTAATCTGTGGTCCTTATGATTCTTGAGTTCTACAGAACCTGTATTCCCAAGAGCTGCTCAGTGGCCCAGCTGCTTACTGGAAAATATTTCTATTATGAAATGGAGCTTAAAAGTATTTGCTGTGGGAGAAATGGGGCTTTTTCTTACTCATCTGTAGTATTTTGACATAAGGATGCAAGTAAGTTGGGAGATTCCACCTGTTGCTCATTTTTACTAGCCAATGGATGAATAGGAACCAAAAATTTCGGGCTAGAAACTTAGAAAGCAAAATCAGTAGCTTTCTTGATATTTTTTTATTAATACACATTCTGAATTTTCTTATATGAGAATTACAGATTTCAGATCATAGTTTAATGTTTTTAAAGTAGAAATTTTGACCTCATTGTTAATTGTAACCCTTAAATGTCCAAAAAATGTCCCAGTGTTCAGTCATACACTTAAATGTTATTTTTCTGCTGAAACGTCAGAATATTTAGAACCATGGTAACAGCAAAAAGAAATTGCCAGACATCTATATTAGTACAAGAAGACAATACATTTGCATGGCTACATTTACAGAGCCAATGGCCTAATCCTGTTCCACTGAAGTAATTGAGAATTTCTTGAAGGGAGGAAAGCATTCTGTGTTAATTTCTAGGTTTTTCAGCTGTTAACTTACTTTTCCAGTATGGCTTTCAAAGCAATTCCATTTAAGATAGAATTATTAACCCATGCTTCATAAATTGAATTCTTGATTTCTTTATTGTTTTGCCAAAACTTCTGAATACTAAATTTGATCTTGGCATTTATTGCTCTAAATTGTCCCTTCATCAGCCAGTACCTTGGTTATGGTAAGCTTGAAAACAACATTCCCCAAGAGGTATCACACCCGTGACATAAGCCAAGAAGTATTTTTCAGTCCTCTCTGGAGGCATGTTGCTGCCCCTGTTTACAGGTAGCCTGTAACACTAATGATCAAAACAGTATCAAATTGAAAGGCATAGGATATCAGCATTAATCAACCTTTCTCTTTACTAAGAAATGTGTAATTGATACATTCATAATCATTTGTGATAAGTTCCTGACTATAAAATAGTCTTTTAAATACAACCAGCCTCTTTTTCTTCATTTTCCTTGAAATTGCTTTGTTTGCCTTAAAGTATGCACAGGGATTTTACTCACAGAATTAAAAAAAAAAAAAACAAACCTGAATGCAAATGATAAATATACAATTTGCTGTAAGTACATAAACTTTTGTATTCATCATACAAGACACTAGATAAGTTTGAATGCATTGTTGCAAATCTTGAGAACCAGCTATGTTATATATTAATCATGCTGGAAACGTTGGGAGGAATCACATGCTTTAGAAAAGAAGATGTCTGTTTTCTGAATTAGGGCAGGAATGGAAAAACATGACAATATTTCTCCTTTCAAATGAGATAGTTTGATTTTCTATTAGAAATTAGTTTTTTAATACTTTCTTCTTTTATGTTATGAAATAAACTACAATTAAGTTCAAAATTCTTTTCTTTAAATCTGAGGATCTGGTTTGACTCACATGACTTTACTATTTGCTTTGCCAAAGATCCTGTTTTAAATTAGTGAGAATTAATCCATTAGCCTTGTATGACAAAAAATTTCTGGAGCTGAAATTTCAAGGATTTATGTGGTAGTGTCTTATACAAGTTTGTTTAGTCCAGTGGTACTGAGATCTGTGCATTCCTCAATTTTGTGTAAGGGGCTTGTTTTTCCAAGCACTCAGCAGGTACTGCCTGAAAATCTCATGTCTCTGGTTAGAAGACACAAGAAGAAGGGGATTCTTTGAACATTAGACATGTACATTTTGGTCTATGTGGTTAAAAAATTGTTTTCAACAAAAGAGCTGTAGTCACTTGAAGATCATTTACGGTTGTAGAGATTCCTACTTTGTCACTGTATGGCAGAGATACAAAAAATAGATTTGGATACACCTCATTGCTTGTGTAACATTGTGCAACTTCTTCTATCTTGTGATATGCTTATCTGAATTACAATTAGCTTTGCATATAAATTAGCTATAAACTGCTTTGCAGTACGCCATTATCCTGATCCTTTTTTCTTTTTGTGCTTTTTTAGATCTTAAGAGAATTGTGTAGTGGCTTGGGTTGGAAGGGACCTTAAAGACCATCTAGCTCCAACCCCTCTGCCATCGGCAGGGACACTTTCCACTAGACCAGGTTGCTCAAAACCCCAACCAGCCTGGTCTTGAATGCTTCCAGGGATTTGGAATCTACAGCTTCTCTGCACAACCTGTTCTGGTGCCTCACCACCCTCACAGTGAAGAATTTCTTCATCATATCTAATCTAAACCTACTCTTTTTCAGTTTGAAGCCATTCCCCCTTTTCCTGTCCCTTGTAAAAACTCCCTGTCCAGCTCTCTCATAGGCGCTCTTCAGGTACTAGAAGGGGCTTTAAGGCAGAGCAACCCCAACTCTCTCAGCCTGTCTTCATAGGAGAAGTTCTCCAGCCCTCCAGTTGTCTTCATGGCCCTCATCTGGACTCGTGCCTGTCACTCTATGTCCTTCTTATGCTGGGGACCCCAGAGCTGAATGCCGTGCTCCAGGTGGGGGTCTCCTGAGACTGATGTGGAGGGGCAGAATCATCTCCCTTGATCTGCTGGTCATGCTGCTTTTGATGCAGCCCAGGAGGTGGTTGGCTTTTAGGCTCATGTCCAGCTTTCCATCCACCAGCAACCCCAAATTTTTCACCTCAGAGCTGCTCTCAATTCTTTCTCTTCCCAGTCTGTATTTGTGCTTGGGATTGCCACAGCCCAGGTGCAGGATGTTTTACTTGGTCTTGTTGAACTTCACAGGCCCACCTCAAGTCTGACCAGGTCCTTCTGGGTGGCATTCCTTCCCTCCAGCGTGTTGACTGTGCCACACAGCTTGGTGGTGTTGGCAAATTTGCTGAGGGTGCGCTCAATCCTACAATCTGTGTCACCAACGAAGATGTTTGTTGATGCCAGTACCAGATCCTGAGGAACATTACTTGTCACTGGTTTCCATTTGGATATTGAGCTGTTGACTGCAACTTTTTAAGTGTGACCATTCAGTTAGTTTCTTTCCACTGAGTGGTCCATCCATCAAGTCCATGTCTTTCCAGTTCAGAGATGTGGATGTTGTGCAGGATGCTGTCACAGGCTTTGCACAAGTCAGGTAGATGACATCAGTCATTCTTCCTTCAGCCACCTGCACTGTCACCCCATCACAGAAGGCCACCAATTTTGTCAGGCGTGATTTGCCTTCAATTACGCGGCGTTGGCTATCTCCAGTCACCTCATTTTCCATGTGCCTTGGCATAGTTTCCAGGAGGGTGTTAGTTTAACCATTGCATCTCTTTTAATACAAAAGACACTTAGCAAATTGACAGTGTGGCTTGAGAGCGGATCTGCAAATGTTAACACTAGCATTTCTAAGCCAGGCTACTCACTAATTTTAGTGACTTTTTATAAAAACACATTTCTCTGGGCCAACGTGGAAAAGAAGGTGAGGAGGTAAAATAAGAACAGCATCTCCTTAATGGTGGCAAAGAGCATGGTGTTCTTTTTCAAGTCTATGACAGGCACTACTGCTTGAAAGGATTTCAGTTTGATTGTACCACCTGAGAAGTAATTTGAAAAAGAGCAAACAGGAGTAAAGATGTTAGATGAGTCTTGACTCGCCTTTTCCTGCTGAGCTGGGTGAAGGGATGTGGTTCCTTTCTCATTCCATTTGGTGAGTTTCTTTCTGTCATCTCCTTGTTTGCCAAAAAGCCACTAAAAGTATGTCTCCATAAAAATGGTCAGTATGGGTGCATGGTGTGCAAATATACCTGAGCTGGTATTAATCCCTGACTTTGGGCTGGGATAGCTGTGGAAAGGGCAAAGTGGTTGAGATGATCCTCAGTTATTTTGTTTTTTGTTTTTTGTTTTTTTTTTTTTTTTAAACTGAATTAAAAAAAAAAAAACCTGAAATTTTATGAGGCTGATAGCAATCCAGTTGGTTAAATAAGCATAATTCATGTTTCCCTCCTGTTGTGTGTTTTGCAAATAGGCTTTTTTTGAGAGCAGATTGATTATTAAGTGCTTGAGATAGCATGTTATGATCAAGTGACATGAAACATTTGTACCTGACATGCCTTAATGAAATGTTAAAGCAGTGTATGCTGATCTAAGAATTAAAGAAGTGTAGAGGTAACAGTGCTTTATTTGATGACAAAAAGAAAATTATATTTGTGCTAGTCCTTGCAAGTAATGCTCATCCAAGAGCTCATTTTGCCCTAGAGACCATATTGTGTATTATTTACAGGTTTGTAGAAAAATCATGTTGAAAAGGATATCTGAAAGTCCAGTACAGACTTCTTCTCAAGGGCATTGAAATCAGGATATAGCCATAATAATGTCCAAAGTTCAGTCTACAGAATGGCACACAAATATTGTGGAGGGACATGAGAGATGTGAGAAAAAGGTGTATTTAAAGTCAGGTTGTCTAACTCTGTTTAAATGTGATGATAGAGTGTGCTGCTGTATACATATATAGATTTTTAATTTTTTTTTAATGAGTTCATCTGATATTGCCATGTACAGGTAATTTTATCTCTGGTAACTCCACATGTCGGTGGGAATAGAAACATCCCTAGAGCCAAGAGCTGACTCTTCTGCTGGATCAGGTGGTGAAAGGGAATCCACAACATCTGTGCAGGTCAGAAGGGTGGGAGGAATATGCAAGCTGAAGGCCATTGTATCTGGAAAATGTCTTTAAAAATTCCTCTACCTACTTCCTCTGTTCTGAAAAACCATTTGGGAGAGGAAATTCTGTTTTTAATCATAGATACACATTTCTGTTGCAAGTTTGAAAAGATGCAGTAGGAACCAGTTCAACACCAATGGGGAGATACCATGGTTGGCCAAATAGCTCCTCCCATTTTAAGTTCACATAAATTAAAGTCAGAAGTTAGAAAAAAATAATGTCAAGAGAAGCTGGACAAAACAGATAGTCATGCACTTCATTAACATAGCTTAGAAACACGATGGAAGTGGGTCCTTTCATATTTTTTGGTTGCTTAATAAATCTCTATTTTGTATTAAGGAATACATTTGCTTTGACATGAATATTGACACTGTGGAATAATGAAAGCTAGTAATTTTTGGGTTTCCACAACTTGGCATTATGCTTCTATGTTTCCTGCTTGTTTTTATGCTAGCCAGTGTTGACCCTAAGCATTCTTGGATTTGTGAGTCAGAGATGATACTGAGATGCCTTGATACAAAAATAAAATGGAGAAAACCAAGAATCCATGTCTTTTTCTGTGCATAGGGCACAGGTGGGTTCATTTTGTTTTGGAAAGGCAGCCTTGGCCCATCTTGGACACCGTTAGGATGCTAAGGATCAAACTTCTCTCTTTGCAGTACTAATGTAAATACAGTCTGTCCAGTGATTTTACTGGCTGTTTTGAAAGTATTCAACTGCTGGATTCTATTATCTTTTATTCTATTATCAAGAATAACTTGAATAACCTGGAAAGGACTGCAAGCCTAGCAGAATGTCAGGTGTGGACACAGACTAGAGCTACAAATTTTAATTAAATACAACCCCCCTGTAATTTACAGTTCAAATTAAAAGTCAGAATTTGGGAGGTCCTTTTAAAGAGAGAGCTTCTGTCACTAAAAGCTCTACTTTCTAAGCAGGCTTTCATTCTAACCTTAAAATACTCTGAGGTTTGACATGATTTAGCAGTTTATGGAATCATCACTCACCTTTAAGGTTTAGATATTTTTTCACGTCGCACATGCCATGACATCTGTTTTGCAGAAAATAAGATTGTTCTCAACAATGTCAAGTGGAGAGAAAGATGGAGTCATAGGGGATAGTGAAATGTGGAATTGCTTGAAGCTGTATTTTAAGGCTTTATGACTGACAAAGCAGATGTGCTTTTTCTGCAGGGACCATCTTTTTCTTCTGTGTCTTTACAGCACTTAGCACAAGGTGTTCAGTTGCACAATTTGGACTGATAGCAAGAATAACATGCATGTTAGAAATCCTGTAGAGACAAGACTGCTGTTTCACTGTGAGTCAAGGTCAGCTGTGGGTGAAGAACATGGTGTTAACTTACTTGGCTAACTTGTGGGAAATGCAATTTTTACTGTGTCTCTCACCATGGATTATGTTTTAAAGGAAACAACTTATTCTTTGTGTTGTGTGTATCAGTAATGACATAGCCAAAACCTCTGGAGATTGGTGTGTATATGGTTATAGATATGTATAGTTGTCTTGTATACTGATGCCATCCAGCTGAACTTGGCATCATCATCAGTTGTGCTTTACAACAGTGTGTTCAAGAGGAAGTCCAGCCCCTTACCAGCTGTTGGTAAGGTAAAAAAACCTCTTATAATTGTAGGTGAGGCACAATTCCCATTTGCCTCAAATGCAAGTATGTGAGTGATCCTGTGCTGGGGGTTGCTGAAGATAAGCTATTCCAGGACATCTTTTTCATGTACAGCGTTCCATGTACTGAAGACTCGGTGTGCTTTCATCATTCCAGACAATTTCAGCCATAATCATCTCTGATTTATGTAATGTATGGGTGTGGATCTCTGTGGCAAGCTGAAAATTCAACAGAAGTGTTAGTTAATTATAAAATTAATGAATATATGATTTTTCTAAAAATATTTTTGAAATTAAAGTATACCAATATGTCGGTCTCTGTAGTTGCAAGCTACAACTTGTTGCAGATTGTTATTCATTCTTGGAATGAGTGACACTGTTTTTTTCTTATACCCTAGGAAAGACTATGTAGTTACTCAGTTTTGTAGATAAGTGGCAGGATAAAAAAGGTTTTATTTATAAAGCAGAAAAAAGCCTTCTAGTAATGACGTAGTACAATCTCATATATTTGATTTTTTTGGGGACAGAGAAGTGAGCTAGGTGACCTTTTTCTGGTGGCCCTGTTTCCTGTGACTGCAGAACTGCAAAAGAAAATGTGAGAAATTAAAAAAAAAAAAAAAAAGCAATGCAAAAAAGTGAAAATAAAGGATTTGTTGAATGAGGCTCTTGAATGAGGCTGATCCTCTCTTTCTGTGAACATGGAGCAGGTGGAGACTAGCTAGCTACTGCAGATACTAGTAATGATCTAGTCACAGCCCTGTGGAACTTTGTGGCAAGGAATTTATCAAGGTGCAAAGTGAAAACAGTCTTATCTCTGATTAACTTAAGCTTTGACTTGAGTCAGTCTCTTAGGAAAGCAAAGTTGCAGTTTGCTTTGTGGGAAGTTTTGTGGGAGAAAACTGCAAGTCACATTCTAATAAAAATATAAGCAAGTTTTTACACAACTGGCAGAATTAGGTGCATCACAGTAGCTGTGATAATCTAGGACTATCATAATAGAAATTTTAGAGAGAAGGATAACTGTCTTCGATTACTTGATTACTCTAGCTAGTATATTTAGTAAATAGACAAATCCTTAAAAACCAAAGCTCTTCTTTGATTCAGAAATGAAACAGTCTCTTTGACAAGGAAGCAGCTGTGGTCTGAAAGCCTGAGAATTGCAAGCGTGGTGCAGTGGTTCCCCTGAGTCAATTGCCATGTGATGTTAGAGTTACTTACAGTCATTGCGATCTATTGGTAGTATAATATTTGTATTTTGGTAGTGCTTAGGGCATCAGCCAACTTAAGACTTAGGAGGAGGTTCCTCAAATATGGTAAGTAAAGTCCTCTTTCCTAGTTTGCACTCAAGGGATGTAGGCTGAAACTGAGAGTCTTTGGGGATTCATCTTTAGGCAGGCTGGTTCTTTTAATTGCCGCAACAGATGACAACTTTTTTTTATATCCAGTATTTGCAATGGGTATTTAAGTATTCAAAAGGGAAAGGTTTCTCAGGACCTGTATGTGCTTGCATGAGTGGCAAAGCTTGTTCCCTGCTGGCCTGGTTTGATTATTAGTTGGGCCTCCGCTGTACGTGTCCAAAGAGACTGGCAAACTGTTAAAGACTGACCCTTTATACCAGTAGGGAAGTTGTTGGAAGTGATGAGGAGAAACAGAAGATAGGATGGTAATTGACCCTTTTGAATATGTGAAAGAAAGAGGGATTTCTGCAACAGGCAGACAGAGCTCAGACCAAGTGAAGCAATTGTTACCTGAGGTAATGGATTCTGTGTCCAAACTCTGATAGCAGATCAGTGTGCCTGTTTACATTGGGGGTTTAGCATAGCAGCCTATTGGTGACTAGAACTTTCCTGCACAGTGTTGTTAAGCTCACTGTAAGCAATTCTGTGTAAAAATTGGGCCAAAACATTTGCCTCAGACAATCAAACTGCTGTCATCTGCATAGGTAAATGCTGCATAAGTTTTTGCCCCAGTTATGCAATTTTTTTTTTTGCATTTTGAGGGTTTCAGGAGGCTGATTGTGATTTTAAGACTGCAGCTGTTGATGGGTAGCAGTGCAGGAAAAGGAAATCCATGCATTTTTGTTCCAGAGTAACAGGTATTTGCGTCTTCCTGTATAAATATTTTAATTTCATTAAAGAAGAGAAGTGTATGCATGTTACTGGTTGGTACAAATGCTCTCCAGTGACTGGTTCCCTCACTCAGACGTGCAGACTGTGCCTCCCAGAACACTCACCTCTGCTTCTGGTGTTCTTCAACTGCTTCTGGCTTCAGAAATGTGGCAGGTATGACCTGGACAGATACTCTAGGTAAAACTCTGAAAGTCACAGGCACTTTTGCTATTGACTTTAATTCTACCAGGATTTCATCACCCGAGTCCAGCATCTTTTGAACATTTTACTGATCCATTGATGATGATTACTTTGAAAAGAACATGCTCACCAGTTCACATTAGGAGCACGGGGGAAGTTCAGCTTCTGCAGCATTGGTATAAGATCCAAAGAGTGTTGAACACAGTGGGAGGACTCCCATTGTCATCTATAAATTTTGGTAAGTAAAATAAAGAGGGCTTCCAAAATTTGTAGGAATTAGAATGATGTTTATTTAATGGATCTAGAATGATTACATAAATAAATTCATTTTTCAATGCTTTAATAATGCTCTGAGATACAGAAGAAAATATTTAATACACAAGACAAATGTACAGACCGTGTTAGACATTTTTCCTTGCATATGCCATATTTCTTCCACATTCTTTCTTCCATATCCTCCCTTGCCAATATTCTCCTCTTCCTTTCTTTTTCTGATGGTATTTAAATTTTTCCATTTTACAGGGTGGCCTAAAGATGCCTGTAATTCCATTTTTGGTTCTTTGTGTCTCAGTCTGTGGCCACTGGTTATTGGGAAGACTTCTGAGACCTATAGATCTTTCTCAGAGATCTGATGGAAATACATTATTATTTTCCATGTATCTGTTTTTTTTTTTTCTCAGAACTACCATTTGCAAAAAACAGTTGTGTTTCCGTTATGCAATGATGCCTGTTGAAAAACGGAGAAGATCTGAAGATGATGTGAAGCTATTAAAAAATAGGTCGTCTTTTTGCCCTATAGAATGCAATAGCTGTTACTGGATAAAGATTGCAGGGCAAAATGTGGCCCTTCAGACTGGTGTGATTGACTTCTCATCAGCACCTTCTGCAGTGTGGGAGACAAACCAATCATCAGAATCAGCAGTGCACTGTCCTGGGACCTCTTGGGTTTGGAGAATATTCCAGAGCAGCAGTCAGGTTGTACTGCAGCTGAGAGTGATGATCACTCTGTCCCAGCCCACGCAAGGAGCATTTTGGCATCTGCTTCTGATGAAACCATTCACCTTCTCCCCTGCTTTGAGCAGAAGTGTTGCTGTGACAGATGTCTGAGGTCAAGGGGCATAGAAAATGTGAGAGAAAGGGCTCCAGAAGAGAAACTGGCTTTAAGCAGTGAATTACTTCTTTGGCTACCATTAAAAAAAAAAAAGGGGGAAAAAAAAGGAAGCCCATACCAGCAAGCCCAATGTTTTAATACAACAGTAAGGATAACTGTAATTGGAACAAATGTCTTCACTTTTGTAATTAATTAATCATTAATTGCAGTGAACATTTTATAGGTCACAAATTGTTTAAAGGTAAATGCTCCCATTATGTGAAACAGGTATATCCAAGTCATATATCCTATCAGTTTGCTGTATTGATTTTCACCATTAGTCAGTATTGTGAGAGGAAATGCACGTTAGTAGATGTGTCTTGGAAATGATTAGTGTTGGCTAGAACTAAGTATAGTGCAGGTGGGAGTGTGCAATCTCTCAACCATTACTGCTCATGCACTGTAGTGCTGGCAAGGCAGTTCCCCTAATATGCCACTGTTGAATAGCAGCTATAATTTTGCTGCAAGCTGAGTAGGGCTTCTGTGACAGAGATAAAGCCAAGGACTATAAGTAATCTCTTTACATTTAGTTATGCCTTTTATCCTAAATGGGGCAGGGACCAAATGCTTAGAGGTGAAGTACCAATCCATTAAAACGCTGCACCACATAGATTTCAGAGCCTGTAAGAACATGTTCTTGCACCTCAGTATAAAGTCTGCTGTCCTCAGACATGCTGAACTAAAGCTTGTTTAAAAAAAGTTCCAAGAGGGAGGTAACAGTGAGCTCTGGTAGCAAAGGGCAGCTCTGAATGCAAAGCAGTTTTGTATCTGAAAGCAGTGCTAGTGATAGGACTACTTTGGGAAGTCCATAGTCCAAAACTTTGCACAGACCTTTATTCTCAGAGAAATCTTCCCTTGAGTCTCAGGTAGAGCGGCAAGAACATCGTCCACAACAGCCTTCTTTGAATCAAGCTTTCTAGTATGTATCTGGGGATTCCTGTTCTTGTGTGTTTTGCACCAACGGCCCAGTAAAGGCTATTAGACTTGGAAGGAGGCCACAATAGGCACAATTAATATTTTATTCAGTATCATCCTGCATTGGGTGGAATTTGGCAGTCCTGTAGTGAGAGGCTGCTGGCCTCAGTTGTCTTACAAAGTCTCTTCCTGTGTCATTGGTTCCCTTCTTTCATTGTATATAAAAGCTGTGTTTTTGTACTGTCTGATGGTGATAGAATCCCTTTAATTATCTCCAAGACTGTCACTCAGCCAAAAAGATTAATTCTTCATTCTTGTGGGATAGTAAAATCTATGCTTTGTTCATTGTTATCCCCTAGCAATACCCATCTGATAACAGTAACTTGGAAAACAAGTTTCCCCATTTTCAAGGGGAGGAGGAAAGGTTATGGCTGATTGACCAAAGAATATTCCATCTCTGAGCTTTGTTTCTGGGAGGGCTCAATTCAAAGTGTGGATCTTCACCTGCATTCTTTACGCATGAAGTAGAAATTACCCACAAGTCTCCAACCATTTCCTCTAGTTTAGAGATCTTAAATCAAGAAGAGTATTGTGATGTCCTAAGTCTCGTCTCCTCTGTAGTACACAACATAGATCCTCCATATTTTATGCTTTGAGCCTAACAAGTTCCAGCTGAGTATTTTCACCTGGTTCTTCTGAGTTATCATGTTCTACGAAAGGTGCAAATACTATGAAGTGGATGTTTTATGGGTATCTAATGGCTGTCCACTGGATAAATGGTTGCATTGAATTTAATAACTCAGAATTCACAGAATCAGAGAATCAGTTAGTTTGGAAAAGACCTTTGAGATCATTGAGTCCAGCATGTGACTTAGCACTACCAAGTCAACTAGACCCTGGCACAAAGTGCTCTGTCAAGGCTGTCCTTAAACACGTCCAGGTGCAGTGACTCCACCACCTCCCTGCTCAGCCCATTCCAATGTCTAATCACCCTTTCTGGGAAGAATTTATCCCTATTGTCCAACCTAAATGTGCCCTGTTATAGCTTGAGGCCATTTCCTCTTGTCCTGCTACATGTTGCTGGCTTACAATCTCCTTTTAGGCAGTTTCAAAGAGCCGTACGGTCACCCCTGAGCCTCCTCCAGGCTATGTAATCCCAGCTCCCTCAGCCACTCATAGGACTTGTGCTCTAGACCCTCCACCAGCTCCATTTCCATTTTCCGGCCTTGCTCCAGCACCTCTGTATTCTACCTGAGTTGTGAGGCCCAGAACTCGACACAGAACTTGAGCAGCAGCCTCAGCAGTGCCGAGTACAGGGGGACAATCCCTGCCCTGATCAGCTGGCCACACTGTTGCTGATTTGGGCCAAGATGCCATTGGCCTTCCTGGCCACCTGGGCACTTGCTGGCTCATGTTCAGCTGTGGTCAACGAGCAACCCAGGTCCTTTTTTGCTGGGTCACCTTCAGTTCATGTTGTGCTTATTTTTTCACATGGCCTGTTCATACTTGGATTAATATAAATACACAAGTCTAGATTTGTGGTGCATTTTTGTTTTGAGTGCTGTAGTGAGTTTTGCTAGTTTCTGTAGCCTCTTGTCAGCTATGTGGTGATGTTCTGCAGACTGATTTGGGGCTGTTTACTCTTCTCAGGTATCCATCTGAAGGCATCAAACTTTGTCTTCCTTGGAAGAACTGAAGATTTGTTCGTAGTAGGAGATGCCAACTAGTGTACTACTCAAATATTGAGGTCTTTCAAGATCTTGGTTTTTTTTTTCCTATTCTTTTTAAGTGATAAACATGAGTATGAATGCAGATGTGTGTGAGCAGGTGGGTGATGTAACTATTTAGCTTGCAATGCAGTTCATGGGCAGGGGCACATGCAGAACTCCAGGAAGCTGTGATTGGGAAACTACAGGCCACTTATTTTTCCAGTTCCTTTCTTCTCCATTGGGTAAATCTGAACCTGGTTCTCATAATTCTACATCAAAATAACTTTGCATTGGAGAAAAAAGGCTCTTTCTTTTCCATATTACTCGGTGTTTTCAGAGAAGTATCCCAACAGGTCAACTGCCAATGAAGGATGGTTTCTGTAAGAAGCACACATCATTCATAAATGTTTTCTTAATTTCTTGGACAACTATGAGGTTAATCTGGGTACCTAAGCTACTTCACTGAGGACATCCTTTTCAATAGGGAAAGAATTGTCTTAATTTTTAATTGTCACAAAATAAAATGTTACTTTTGTGCAATTAAAGTGGGTAGAGTTAACTTCTTATTCCAAAGCAACTTTTTCATTCATATGACTATGTAGATTTTAAACCTGTAATTTGTCAAGATGTTGTAATAGTTAATAATCAAAGACTTTTTCAAGCATCTTCTGTCATCTTTGATATCTACATTGAAGTTGGAGGATTTTAGATATAGTAGTAATAAAATTATCAATTGATAATTATCTATAGACTAAAGAAAAAAACATTATGTTTTCATGGTGATTTAATTTGGATGACAATTTCTTGACATGACAAAATTCACAAGAGAACTTTTAACATATTAACAGATACTTTATATTAGATATCCTGTAGCCAAAATGGTGTACCTCGCTCTTGGATTGCTTTTAAGATACACTGATATGAAATTAGTATGTTTCTAAGTATTTCTGGTCAGGACCTGGTTACCCTTCTTTGTAGTGTGTATATATATATATATACTAAATGCAACACCAATACTTAAACTATTGAAAGGAAGAGGAGACAAGGAATACATGCTTAATCTGGTGTAATTTAGTGTTCCAGTTTTTTACATGGCTGTAAAGAAAGCCATAGTTATAGGTAGCCCGTTTTTTAGATAAAATATTCAAAGCAGTTTAGTAATTAATACAGAGGATATTTTACCACTGAGGAAAAAATATAATCACTTGGTCATATAATGACCATAGAGCAAAATGCACTTGAAATTAGTCAAATGCATTTATGTGAACAGCTGAAGGAAGTCTTTAGGTAATCATTCCAGAATGTCTTCTCTGGCTTGTGTATATACACACATATACTGTGATTTATGTGAAAGAGAACAATGGAATAGTGTGTAGAATGGGGAGCCTGAATGGTTTTGTTCATGTTCTTGCATCAGACCTGGATATCAGCATTATCTCTGACATACTCAGTTACTGGAGTAACTGTGATGTCATGCCTCAGGACTTGGGACAATTAGCCAGCCCTTTGTATGGACAGCTCTCACAGGCACATGGAGTGATTCCTGGGGTTCTCCAGTACAGGGCCAGAACCTGGACTTCAGTAATCCTTGTTGGCCACCCTTCCAACTCGGGATATTCTATGATTTTGAGCTTTGTTTTTTTTTGTAATTCATTAACACAAATGTTTTCTGAAAACCTCAGATATCCATGGTTGGGCACAGTTAAACACAAGATGCTGAACAGGACAGAGCATTGTTTTATAGCAAAACACAACTTTTTCTTTCTGAGAGGCCAGGCCATTGTGTCGCAATCTCAAGATCAAACTCACTGCCAAGTAAGTGATCAGTGAGGAATTTTCCCAGTGTCATTAAGATAGAGTCTCCTGTGGCACAGACTTGGAGGTCTCTGGAGTGTGAGGATTGTTGCACTTGCTGAATTGTCTTGGTGTGTTCTAGCTGATAATTTTCTTGCCATTTCTGAAGGCATTTCTTATTTCTGGCAAAACGATAACCCTTGTGTTTTCCTTTGACACAAAGCAGATCAAAAGATGATTATGCCATTTCTATCTGATGCCACTGAGGCAACAGTGATAAGCTTGAGCTTAGACTACATGATACAGTACTTGTTTAGGGTTATAATGTTATTGAAACCTTTTGGCAGTTTGGCTGCTAAAACTGAAAATTCTTTTGCTTGACCCAATATTTTTGTTTTGGTTCATCGGAGTACTGGAAATAGCAATAATTGGCATTATTTTACAAAAACGTTGAACTTCACATTCATGCATACACATATAATCAATGAAGGCAGAAATACCCCTGTAAATAGTGAAGAAGTTGCTTCTGATGAACAGAAAATGTGTTACTTATATTTCACTGTATTGTTATAAACAAGATGGTCATAAAAAGAAGAATTAATATTGAACTTACCAAAGATTATCAGTATTGATAGAGAACAAGAATTGGCCGAGTGTAAGCATTTACATTAATTTTGGACTCTGACAGCAGGCCACTGGGGCCATCGCTAGGAGTCCACAGTGATGAGCCAAGTTCCAAGGGAACTGGGAGGAAGGAATATTCCTGGTGTGTTTGTTGAGTGCACCGAGGGAAAGTATTTGACCTTTTGGTATGGATGATAGGGCAGACAGTGGCCTCTAGAGGAAGTTTTTGGGTACAGACTCACTGGTCCTGAGAGGCCAGAGACTCCTGTGCTATTTCATACTTTCTTACAAGTAATCTGGTTGGATTTGTCAGAGCAGCTGAGGGTGATGAGAATGTTTAGAGACTGGCAGACAGACAGGAGGGGCATGACTGCACGGGAGCAGTGGTTGTTTGGGAAGAGCAGGGATCCTGCACTACTTGGTAGCCTGCGAAGAGAACAGTAACTAATCATGACTTAGCACTTGGGGTGGTCCAAAGCAGCAATGAACTAAAACCCACACTATGTCAAATAACAAATATGCCACTAAATTAAAAGGATTTTCAAGACATACACTCAAAGTTTAACCTGATAGTTGATGTGTTCACAAGTATCCACATGTGTAGCATATCTGCTGTGTATGGAAATTTGATTTGTCAAGTAACTAAAAGAAGAAGAAAGTCTTTACATATTGTTTAAAAGATAAATTCACTTGTTTTTGACGTGGCTTTCTTTGTTAATTGGGGATTCAGTCTTTAAAATGTGTTTATTACTGCTTTTATGTTTACCTTCATTTGACATTTGAAGCATTTAAAGATGTAGGTACCAAAGAAAAAAATCTAATGTCATGGCATAGCATTTTAGCATGTCCTTAATCTGAAAAATAGTCCCATTGAACAGAGAGAGGATGTTAATGATCTTCAAGCTGAGTATTTTGGTCGTTGAAAGATTTAAGACTCACTGTCCTTACCTTAATAGTTTTAGACTGGCTGTCCAATAAATTCCATCATGTGCTTCAAGTAAGAAATCTGAAAAAAAGTGCAAGAAATGTTTTGTTAAGTTTTTTTTTTTTTTTTTTGGTAGTCACAGTAATTTTATGGGATACTTTTAATATAGTGATTATGAAATTTTCAAGCAGAAGTTAAATTTTCAAGCAGTTGGTATCCATTTAATGCAAAAAAGTTTCTCTCTCTTTAAAACTGAGTACCTAAGATTTAGTATGTGATTTCTTTTCTCCTGCATCTCTGTTCTGTTAATCCAGGACAATGCTATTTGCTTCTATTTCTCCAATGCATTTGATGCATTCTGAGGGGATAGAGAGGGCTTGTTTATGAGTTACACATGCACTTTGCTCTACATGCTTGTGCCCCAACATTAACAATAAAGCTGGCTGGCTACGAAAAAGATAGAGCAAGATTGGAACTGATGCAGCTAAATTGCATGCAAATATTGCTTCAAATTGAAAACATTTACTATTTGTATGCTGAGAATTAGTGAAGCCCTGTATTCTGGCTCTGGTGTTTGCAGCAATTCCAGTCCCAGCGGGGTGAACAGTCTGCATGATCCGTCTTTGCTGAATTCTGTTCCCTGCTGCTTTCCTTGTTTTAACAATGTCTGACCTTCCTGCACTATTTTCATTTCCCCCTTTTCAAAATGTACGTGTACCAGAACCTTATCAATAGTAGGAAGAATTAGAGAGGAGGCTGTGTGGTTATATCTAACATGGATGCTGCAGTGAATCCTTATGAAGTTTAAACAGTACAGTATTGCTTACTCAATGGGATAGATGTCTCCAACTGGGATTAATGTCCTAATTTTGCAACATAACTAGACTTCTCATACCAAAATCTAAAGAGTGCCAGAGTGTCAATTTCCTACGTGTTTCCCCTCTCACCTCTAATTTACCCTGTAAGCACGCACATCCCGACACATATGCCTTCTCACATGTGATCTATTTGTATTCAGTGTAATCCCATTACTATGGTTCCCATGCATCTGGCAGTCTTTAATGTATTTATGTTCATGACACTCTTTCCAGACAGACATGTATTTTTATCCTATATTGCAGAGAGGAACCTATGTGCCTTTTTTCAAAGTTGTATAGGAAGATTGTGACAGACTTGGCATAAGTATTGGACATGGCGCTTGCTTATCCCTCTTCCTTTTAGCAGCAATGTTGTAATCTGGCAGAAGGTTTGAGTACCTTTAGTTGCTCTGTTAGGAATTCTGAATCCCTGTATCCGTTTGCAGCAGCCATTTTACTGGCACTTGTGACAATGTCACACACTCAATAGGAAAATTTCTGTGAGCTTTTGTGAAATGTTAAACAGTTTTGTGATTTCATTCCAAGTGATCTGAAAGAAAAGAAGTAAAACTAAAATAAGTGTCAGTGAAAGAATGAGTTTTTCAGGTGGAGATATGACTGTGCCTTTGAGAAAACATGTCATGATAAAGGATTCGATGACATTGGGTAAACCAGGCAAGAGGGTAGGAGTGCAAGGGAGATTTAAACAAGATAAGTGAGATAATGAGGACAGCTGGGATATCTATGCATAGCAAACAATTTGCTTGGCAAATTTGTTCTTATTCCTTCTTCGTAAGTTGTGTATGAACAGATTTTTCTCGATTTTTTAGTTACTCAAAACTGTTTGACAAATGTATCTTTTGAACAGATTTAACATACGCATTGCTGGTGGACTTTCTTTGTAGCATGTTCTCATTACTGTTGTCAGATGGCTGGTGGCCATAGCCACATAGTGTTGGTTCTGTTCCTTCACTAGTCAGGGTACTGAGCTGCTGCTGTGTGACCTGGGTGACCACTCTCAGCTGCTTATTCCTTGCAGTGTACATTTCAAGAACAATCCATGGATAAAATTATTTTTAAGAATCTCTGTGATAAGATTTAGGAATACTGAACACTGTCAGTAAGGTCAAGGTCAGTTTACATGGCAGAAAAAAAAGGGCTATTTTTCCACACAGAGTATATTTGCAGTGAATAACTTAGCTAACTGTAGACACTGTAAATCCACTTTGGCAGATGGTTAAGTCTGTGTTGTGACCCTCTTTTCTGCCCCAGGGATTGTTTCCTGAGTGTGTCCTCATCTGGGTTGGCATTTTAATCGGAAAATATTTGTTAGGATGTTACAAAGCTGTCTAGATGAAGTTAAAAAATTTCAGTGAATAAGAAATCAAATAATTACTGGAAAATTAAATACACCTCACTTGTTTTAATTTTTCATATGTCTCCCAACCTGTTTAGCAATGAGTACCACAGTAGTAAGGACTATTTATGTAGAGAACCTTACAGGTGTTATGGAGAACCTGTTAATTTTATGTGATTATCTGTGTGTCAAAGCAAACATTTTTTCTGTTATTTAAGAAATACAGATAATGTGGTAGAAGCTCTACTGAAGTACTGCAAGCTCTGGCGATTCTAGCTTGTCTTTTTTTTTTTGCTAACAGAATGTATTTTGCAAAGAAGGCCAGCATACAGTGTTTAATCTTTTTTGCCCTTAGCTCACAGATGCTACTGTAGGAGTATTGCAGAGGCTGACGTAGTTTTTAGCAGTTATGTTGGTGTAACTTTGTCTCTGTATAAAAGACACAGTGAGGAAGATCTGTTAGGCAACAAATAAGGAGAAAAATCAAATACTGTGTAGACTTCAACAGCTTTCATGTTACTGAGGTCTTTGGTTGCAGAAAGGAACAATTCTTTTAAGACAATAATGTTACTCAGCTGGCTTTTGTTGTGATGGAGGCAGAGATACTGCGAAGTCTCAGCAGCTGTGTCTAGTGGTGCAGTCTCTACTGGGAGACACGTCTTTCTTTCCAAAGTGAGGGCAGGGCTGCGTAATGCAGTCAGTATCGAGTATCTCCCTTTGGCCTGTAAAGGACAATCAACACCTTCAGCAATGTTTGTTGTGTGTAGGTGGCAAGGTATTGGTGGGAGGCTGCAGGGGTGGCCTCTGTGGGAGGTGTTCAGGGCCTGCTGTGCCAGTTTCAGGTGGCTCAGTGATGGACCCACTGCAGGACACAGCTGAGCCCATCAGCCAAGACAGTGCATCTCTGTGGTAACATAAGGAAGGGCAAAAACACTGCATAGGCACAGAGGAGTGAGGGGGGAAAAGTGTGAGAAACCTTGCAAACACCACGGGCAGAGAAAGGGGAGGAGGGAGAGGAAGCACTTATAAACACCAAGGTTTAAGATACTCCTCGGCAGCGCGTGGAGGAGATGATGGTGGAGCAGGTAGTCTCCTGCAGCCAATGGAGAGGACTGTGGTGCAGCAGATATCCATACTGCAGCCTGTGGAGGATCCTGTGCCAGAGCTGGTGGATACTTCCAGAAAGATGTGTGGTCTGTGGAGAGCACATGGAGGAGAAGGTTTGTCATGAAGGCCTGCAGTCTATGGAAGGACCCACACTAGAAGAGGGGAGAGGTGGGAGGAAGAGTGGCAGAGAGGAGCTGTTATGGACGGATCCCACCCCTGCTTCCTGATTCCCTTGGGGCAGGGAAGACAGGAGGTAGAGTAGGAAACGAATAAGTGAAGTTGAGCCTGGAAAGAATGTGCAGGTGAAGGGAAGGTATTTTAGTTTTTGTCTTTGTTTCTCACCATTCAACTTTATCTTTAATTTGCAATGAATGAAATTAATATTCCCCATATTAAGACTGTTTTGCCCTTAATGGCAATTGTTAAGTGATCTCAGTGTTCTTGTCTCAACCCATGAGCCTTTTCATCTTTGTTTCTCCATTGTTTTGAGGAGGGGGAGTGCAAGAGCCATTGGGTAGTTGTCATCAACCTACAGTCATATTATGAAAGGTTGCAATTTTGCATTTCTGAAAGTAATGTATCAGAAAGAGCAGATCAGTTATTTGTGCTGAAAAGCAATGTTAAAAGTACATAAACATTAACAAACTAAAAGAATTGGCATTATGGGATGATTATAATGTTGCTGCAGGCATTTGGAAATACAGGTTGAGTTTTCAGAGTTTGCATTCTGAAATGTCCGGGGATAAGTTCTGTGCTTTAACTTACATGATAATGTTGCCCTTTGGTTTGAGAGAATGAGAGGAAGAAACAGGCTGTACTAGAGAAACTTTGTAACAGCAAAAGAAAAGTAAATATAGCCCATAAAAACATGATTAAACTTGCAAATTAGTTGTGTTTGTGGGTTAGTTTGTCCATGTTCAATTTGTCATTATTAAAGTCTAGTTCTTAGAGGTTCAGTTAGGTTAAGAACTAACAAACTTGGATAACTGAAGTTAATTAGAGATGCAACCTGTTTTATTGTGTGAATCTGTTTACAGATCAGCTGTTGAAATAAGCATTCACAAACATCTTAGACTTTTCTGAGGCTGGTTTGATAGACAGAAAGACAGATAGGCATTTCCTGGAGAGGTGGTGGAGCTTGTTGATGCCCCATTCCTGGAAGTGTTCAAGGCCAGGTGGGATGGAGCCCTAAGCAACCTGATCTAGTGAGGGGCATCCTTGCCCCTGGTAGGGGGGTTGGAGCTAGATGATCTTTAAGGTCCCTCCCAATCATTCTGGGGCAGTCACACAGACCCATATGTATATAAAAATACTTTGAAAAGTTTTATTTCTCTGTATTTGTTTCTTGAAAAAGAAGCATGAAATCTGAGCACATGCACACACACACAGAGACTGCTTCTCTTTGGTTAATCTTTTCCAGCTACCTGAGAAGAAATTTTGCGTTGTGCAGTTTCTTGCATAATTTTGCTGACCAAGAGGCTGAACTGTTTTATTCACATGGAAAACTTCTACTTGATTCCATGATAATAACAGTAATATAATATGCTACAGGTACTGCTTGAAGAATATATGTGATTGGCACAGGTTTATATGTTTTCTTTAGTTTTTTATGAACACATGAAACATATGGTTTTTACGTGCATTTTATAAAGCTATGCATTTCATAGACAACTCTTAAATCTTATATTTTTTTAAATAAAGGGAGATATCTTGGTTAAAAAAAAAAAAATATCACATTTCATAAGCTGAAGCCAAACTTTTTTCTGTATGAGGATAACACTAGAGTTATCATTTGACAGTTATTTCATGTATTCTGTGAAAAGCGTGGATGATGTTAGTGCAGTGTCTAGTGAAGGTTCCAAATCACAAATCCACTACCTTGATTGGTGCTAATTGACATCCTTGTTGGAGGTATCAGTAGAAAGGCCAAGGACTGAATAAGCATGAAGAACGAATTAGCCTCTTGCTCCTGGGGCAGAATCCTCCAGAACACACATGAGGCACCCATGCTCAATAGAACATGGACCAATGGTTGAGTTCAAAGTACTGCCAATCTTTTACTTTTTGGGGGAAGTACAGTTATATATGAAAAAAAAATAGGTTATAAAAGATAACTGAAAACCTACTGTGATTATTAGATTAACAGAATAATATTTAAATCTATAAAATATATTAGAAAATAGCCTGAGGATCTAGTACCCAAGAAAGAACAGGAGAATGGAATAAAACTGTAGGATTAATCTGAGGGAGTAAAACATGTAACATAAATAGCCACATGGATGAAGGACTTGTTTTTTAAAAGAGGAGGACTTATGTACATGATGACTGCCTATGCAGTTATACACACATACCAAAAAAAAGTGTGAAAACATGTCAAAGTGTATTTTCTACATCTAAACTTTCTTCCCAATTAGTTTTGCCTTTCTTTCTGTAAAAGGAATATATGTATTTATATATATCAGGTTGTGTTGTGGCACCAGTGTATGATAAAATACAGCAGTGGATACACCCAATATGATAAATACTGAGAGGATGACATAAATCAACCAGCAAAATATATGGGAATGTCATTGCTGTGATTCCTCATACTGAACTTATCCTCTAAGATGTCTGTGAGATCTTCCTGTGTTTATTCTGTTTCTGTGTTTTTGAGCTCTGAAATGTCAACAATTTGAATTTAGTCTTTCAGTGATGTTCTGTTCAATGACCATACTTCCTGGCTTTGAGTGGTCTTCACTGCTGTTTTAGAAGATCCTTGTAAAATCAGCTAACTGCATATATTGCAAAGTGGGAGAAAATACATTTGTTCTAACAACAGCTGCCTTTAAAGAGTGTCCAGCTGAATATTTGAGGGGTGCAACTTTGTAGGCACCTTTCCTGTGCATTTGATGGACTGCATAACAACACCCCTCATAAGCTCTGTGCTGGCTTCCATTCCTGTAGTTGACATAGTCTCATTAGAAATGTCTATTTCTTGTGTTTGATTAATAAATCTCCTTCCAGAGCACTGACTGTGTGAGTGGCAGCAGTAAAACGCTCTTACAAATCAGAGGGAAAGTCTGCCTAGATCCTTGAAAACTTAGATCTCTCTCTCAGTTTCCCATTCACTCTTCTTCACCCAAGAGAAAGGCAGGAAGGATAAAAGGGTTTTGTGGTGTTACTCAGAAGTTAATGAACTAAACTAGCAAAGCCATTCTAAATTTACAGCCCTGTCTCACTCAAAGCGCCCTGCCTTTTGGTGTCTCACATTGTGTATCAGAGAAGCTGCTAACTTGAGTGCATCAGTTCTCAGGGAACAGATCAGCTGTCAGACACTGTCTCAGAGCACTTGGTTTCTCACAGGTTTGAAACTTTGTACCATAGGCCCCCTTACTGACATGCTGAACTGGAGGAAGAAGAAATGGTTGTTCTGGTTCTGGCATCCCTTGCTGGAACCTGCAAAGACCCGTGCCTGCACAGCAGCTGGTACTTGTCAGTGCATTTGCTGTGCTGAATGCACTGCCATATAGACAGACACATGCAGCACGGGGAAGAGCTGTTTCAGCTAGAGGCTAGTGCTAGCACAAGAGTTAACTGGGAGTGGTAAGAGGGTTTCAGACTAGGAGATCTGTAGGTCTCTGGACCAGCTTCCCATAGGAGTTTTAAGGGATACTTGTGGGTTAATTTGTATCTATAACCTGTCTTCACAATAGGAAAGGCCTCTGATCCATATCTATCTTTAAAAGCAGCCAAATAATAGGAATGCTGTCTCCCTTGGCCAGGTTTCTGCATTGAGCTATAAGACAGTATATATCTTCTGGTTACTTCTGTCTGATTAAAAGCTTCATTATTAATTCAGCTGCCTACCTGAGCACTTGTCTAGGTTTTCAGACTGCTGTGGCAAGACTGCTGTCTTGTTCCAGGAGACAAGGCTGTATCACCGCATCCTGTGTCACCTTCACTGGCTAATTCACCTGATCTCTCCCAAATCCAGCTCTGCCTCTGTTCCTTCCCAGACTGCCTCTGATTGTGTTTTCTGTTCTCTGACCTGCTCCCCCATTTTTTTTCCTGACAAGTTACTTGAGTTGTTTTTACTCTGGGAATTTGTCCCTCTCTTTTTCTAATGGCAAATAGGGACAGGTCACAGGTGCTGTCTTTTTTGCACCTAAATATTTCCTCTGCTTCTGTCGCACATCTAATCTCTATGCTAAACCTTCCCGTTTATCACTTCACCATATGATGAACTTTAAAAGTTGTTTATTTAACTTTATCACTGGAGCCATCTGATCTCTCAAGTGAGTGCTGTATTTCTTTTCAGCTTTTTTTTCCTTCATTCTTGCTACTATATTTTAAAAATCTCTTATCTTTTTTTACCCTTATACCATTATTAAATATGTTTGTCACTAAAGGATTTTCCTTCTTTTACCTTATTGGAAGGAGCCTGCATAAGGTGCATATGCACAAGAATTATATACTGTAAGAATTATGTTAGAGAGCTATTATGTCTTATACTTTATCATTCTTCTGTGTGGAGATGAGAGAAACAGAAGTTGGTACATACAGACATATATCTACACTTGATTAAATGAATTTTGAGGAAAACTAATAATCTCATTTGTATTTGGACCCACATAAATACTGATCACAGTTAAAGAAAAAAGTCTAAAAATGGGAATTGCATAAGCAGCCTAATTTTCATTCTTCAAATGAGGAGGTAGTCTGATTAGGGACTTGGTTACAGGAAGAAATAAAAGCTGTTTCTTGTCTATATCAGGGGATTTGCAAACAGTGCAAAGATTATGTAGTAGTTAAGCAGTAAGGAAGATTTAGTTTGGAGGTTTGAAGAAGTGCACAAATGCAGTTGCTGTCAGCATCTCTTCATAAGTCCTGATGGAGTGCTTTACTTGACACTTACATTGAGTCAGTTCCTGAGTGAGCAGCCTTAGGCCCATTACAGAGCTGTGCCCTGTGTAACCACACTGGTGTCACTTCAGTTGTTCTTGATTTCTGCTGTTGCTTAGAACAAACAGAAAACCTCTTTTCATGCAGATGTACACAAAGAAATGGCAAGGAATATATTTGAAATGTGTACATAAAAATATTTTTCACCTGTCTACTTAAATATGTGTTCGGTATCTGAGTGATAACACTGTGAGTTGTCTCCTCACTCGGTGTCCTTACAAACTGCAGTTCTAGCAGGTGCTGTCCTGAAAGGCAAACCCAAAAGTCTGCACACTCTCAGGCCTGTATGCAGAGATTTCTGTTAGCCATTTCTTATTTGCCCTACCAGAAGACAATTGCTCCCTGAAGGACACTGGAGCAACATCTGGTTGATTTAGTTTAATGGGTTTTGTTCACATCTGCAATGGTCTGTTCTGAAGTGACCATAAATGTAGTAATGAGGAAGAAAAGCCTGTGGCATAGACAGCACTCATGTGTTATGTTATCCCAATGCCTACATTTAGATCACATAACATTGTTTTGAAAACAATACTGGAGTTCTTAATATACTGTGCACAAATATTTTTGTGGGCTATTTATTTTGCAGTGTATATATATCTCCTCATAAAAGCCAAATGTCATTCATGTTAAATGGTCATCAGTCACCTTTCAATGTTGCTTGGATCAGCAATCCTGCTGACTTCTGAACTGAAACAGAAATGTGATAAGGACAGAATGGTAGAGTGCTGGTCCTCAGACAAAAACAGAGTAATCGATTAATGCCTAAATGAGAAATAGAGATAGGATGATAAAAAACAAGTTTAGGAAAGGAATTATTTACCAGAGAGTAATTAAAACAGGCAAAAAAAAGAGCTGGTGTGTTGCACTAATTAACACCTTTTACTACCCATTGTTTCATCTAACGAATTCCTTCTGTCTCTCCTATTAGACCTTTATTTTCTATAACACCTGCATTGGAAAGAAAACAAGTAATAGTTTTTCATTCAATGCAATATAGAAAAAAAGACTTTCTGGATTTACAAGCTCATAGATTTGCTTGGGGACTGTTAAGTCTGCTGGCACATATCACTGAAGTCAACATGGAGAACAAGAAATTTTGTTACATTCCTCACTTCTTTCATTCAAATGAAAGGGAAGTTAACTTGGCTAGAACTGGTATAAGATGCATTACAGTTATGGTATTGAAAGCAATAACAGTTTTTTTTTCTTGGAAATTAATTTCCTAAACAGACCTGCAAACAAGTCTTTACTGAAATACATTTAGAAAGATTCCTTTTTCACACTGCAATATATTTAACCCACCTAATGTACAGGAAAAGTACTGTGTGTGCTAAACAAAAATAAAATACACAAAAGAAATGCAAAATGTTGGTTTGAAAGATTTGTTATGGTATTTAAAGGTCTGAGATTAATTAGAATCAGAATGTTACTTATATGTAGAAAAGCATTTGATAACTGAGTGCGACTCAGTCTTTGTCTTTAATCTTCCAGGATTTAGGTTCATCACTCCTTTGTATAGCTTTAAAAAGATGCCCTGTGTGCCATTCTGCAATTTTAGTTTGGAGAGCTGCTCCCTTTGCTTCAGTGTAATCTCTCTGAAGAGCAGCACCTTTTATCTGGAGCAACAGAGCCTGCAAAGTGGCTGTGAGACAGAGGCTGGAAATCACACCATCGTGTGAGCAGGGTTCATGTGTTAATATGCTGATCCACTGTGTCAGACACCAGCTTAGAACTGAATCTTGCCAAAAAGCACAGGTGAAATATGCTTGGTGAGCTGAGTGCTGCCCTGGGTGAATAGAAATTCAAGCTCAAAACCAGTTAATGCCAGCTGGGAGGAATAAGCAGGAGCAAATTTAGGTTGTAGGAAGGAAACACAGGAGCAAAAAATCATTACTTTTGCTTTTAAAGAGTGCTGTGAGAACGTCACGTAGGCAAGGAATTACGTAAGAGAGTTTGCTTTCATCTACCCACACAAAATTTTGCCTGTGGGTGCACATGAGGATTTAAATCTCTGTGCAGTGCTCAGAACTCTTTACCTCTGCAAATTAAATGCAATGAAAGTTTTGAGCCGGGTCTTTGTACTGCCGTAATTCCCTGATCTGAGAAACAGGGCACAGTCTTAAGTCAGAAACTTGTCTTTTTACTCTTTAGTCCCTAGTTTCATTTAAAACCAATATTTAAATGTGCTTGTGAAAGATGTAGTAGAGGGACAAAGAGCTTGGAGTGCCTAGCTGGATCCTTTGAAATTTCAGATAATTCAGACACATAATGAGTAATTTGTTAGTTGCTAACTAGATTTCATCTGTATTTTGATTGTGTTGAGGCTACTTTACAGATTCATTTACACACAGCTTACATCAGCAGGAGGCTGATCTCTGTAAGGTCCAGCTAGCTTTATAAATACATTTATACTACCATTTCCTTGTGCAACCTGTTCCAGTGCTTGATAGTCCTTTCAAGGGAATAAAATTTTCCTGATATCCAGTCAAAACCCCCTCTGGCACAACCTGAGGCCATTTCCTCTTGTCCAGTTGCATGTTACCTGGGAGAAGAGGCTGCCCCCAAATGACTAAATTACAAGTAATTATAGGGAGCAATAAAGTCCCCTTTAGGCCTCCTTTTCTCCACACTAAAGAGCCCCAGCTCCCTCAGCCACTGCTCACAGAACTTGTGTTCCAGATGCTTCACCAGCACCTTTGCCCTTGTCTGGACTTGCTCCTCAGTGACTTTGTTGTAGTGAGGGGCCCAAGCTAGGTGTACCTTATGGTATCCCTCTAAGAAAAGCCAGGCATATGTGTTAAAACATCTTAGCAATGATAAGAGTAAGACTTAGATTTTCACCTTCTCCCCCAGCTGCCCAAACTTGCTCTTTAAGCCTTCATCCTTGGCCATATAATCTCCTGTGAGCCCAGGAAGCTAAAGGAATAAAAATACATGACCAGCTTGATCCTGAAAAAGAGACACTTGCTTGGACTTCTGCATGTTGCCCTGACAGGTGCAAAGGCACACCAAAAACCTCTGCATATTCTAGGGTCAGACAGTGCCTGAGAAGAGTGCAGAGAACAACCTTACACTGCAGTGCCTCCATCTCTACCATTTCCTGCCACTGCCATCCAGATTGCCAGGCCTGTCTCCAGGATCTTTATTCTGGACTAAGGATCTGCTCCAAATCACAACACCAACCCGTGCAATTTGGTACTAAACACCTGTGGTGTTATCTCAGCACGGCTGTGGGGAGACTGGGTGGAGAGAGCTGCCTTGCTATCTCATTCCTCTCTTTGGAAGCCAGGCCTTCCAAAGGGCTCCCATGTGGAATAGCACTGAGCCTGGGTGCTTTTGTTCGGTTTTTGATTATACACTGTCAGAAAACTATGTGTTTGTATAAATGTGTATGTAAATATATTTTCTTCAGAATACTGAAGAAAATATACTACTATACTACAGAAAGAAAATATACTTAGATCTGAGAAACCCAGACAAATAGGAGATTTTAAAGGTAACTTTACCACTTTTTTTCTTTTCCATTAAAGGCACTCCAGCCCTGGTTTTGAAAGTTGATGCATGCTGGGAGACAAAAACTGTGACTAGATTAGGAATCCCTGAGGGTCACGTAACTGGAGAGATACTTCCCAAGGTTTAGATCCCATACTAGAATGAGTTCAGTATATAGATATTGAATATTCAGGCTGATAAATGAATTAAAGCTTTTTTTTTTACTGCCTATAACATGTCACTTTTTTCTATGGTAATTTTTCAGTTGTTAACTATATTGCATGTACCTTGATTGAATTATAAAATGGTAGTATGAGTTTTGCAGTTCAATGCCATAAATTTATATTTTTGAATATTCATTTATGGAAAAATTGCTACTTTTCTTGCAGTAGGATTGTTTAACTTTAAACAATTCTGAAACCTCAAATGATGTTAAATATAAAGAACTTAGAATTTGGTAAGGGTAACCTTTCAGGAAGTTTCACAGTGAGGCGAAACTGCAGGGATGGAGTATAAACCTGGTGAAGTCGTTTAAAGGGACGTGCTGGAATAATAATATTCCTGATGAGTTTTTGATGGTGTTCTGGTGATAGCTTTACAGTAGATATTTTAAAGTAATATGCAATTTTGTTTTAATAGAGTATTTTTATGTCTATAGCTATTGGTATATTTTAACTACTTATCACAGCCACAATGTACATGCCAGGAACAATTCCATTTTTTTTTAAAGTACTGTGAAGTATTGCAGAACCAAACAACAAGGTCATGTAACTCTGACCTGTGTTTGCTATTTAGAAGGATGCAATGATGTATGGAATGCCTGTCATAGAGAAGCTTATTTGAGTGTGTGCACACAGTGTATGCATCTCTCAACTTGGATGAAATAAGCCCTGCATGTTAGTAATCCAAACACTTTTTTCAAACCCCTGGACCATAATTCACAGATTGCAACTGTTTCATGCACTTGTGGAATAAACAACTCTGAGGGGCACCTACAATAGAGAGTTCTGCCAACTCACGATTTTACATAGGTATAAGCTAACTCAAAGAACTGAATATAAGATGTTGTATTTGGGGATTCTGTGTTTGTGACAATGGAGAAATTGTTAAAAGTGGATAGATTATAGACTCTTTTGTCTGCTTGGGTTTTTTTTCAAATTGCTGTGCAGTATTGGAATAAGCTGAATTGGGGTGATTCAGAGTGGGTTGTCTGTCAGAACCCAGGATGTCCCTTTGGCTGTCCTGGATTGCCAGGATCCCTGCCAGGGGGCTCAGAGACCCTGGCACAGAGCCCAAGATGCCTGTGGTTTTGATTATGACCTATGGAGCAAGTTACCGACCTTAGATGAAGATCTGCAAGCCACAACAAGTTAAATAGAACAATAGGGAATTTATCACAAGGTGAAAAAATAGATTTTGGGGTTTTTAGAATGGGGGTTCAGGGGGCAAGATGGAGGAATCTGGTCGTGTCCAGCCTTTCTCCTTCTTCTTGGCCTCCATCTTCTGCTGTGATGTTGGCACTTTTAGATTGGTTTAGAGAAGAAGCTCACTGTCTAACATAGGTAATAGGTATTGGAAAGTAATTGTAAACATTGTATACTTAGTTTTTAGTATAAAGACATAACACTGCCCCGGGGGCAGGCAGAGTGCCTTTGACTGTCTTGCTGAATGGACCTCAGCTGGACAGGAGAAAGAATTTTATAGATAAGATCCAATGAACAACCTTGAGACTGAGAACTGAAGAGCTCTGACTCCTTCTTCAAGCACGGGGCTGGGAAAAGAGACTTTCCAACTTTTCTCGGGGTCACTCTGACCAGTGAGAGATCCTGAGAGTTATCCATATATAAGTTGCAATTATTATTACCTTCATATAGCTGTGGAATATAAAATTCAACAGCTTTTAGAGATCAAGATTGAACAATTTATTTGTGCTAAATAATAATTTATAGTAAGTACTTTATTCAGTGAATTATTTCTTACTACATTGGCCAGCTGATTGTTTGCCTTCAAAAATTTTGTTGTTTGATGTTAGCAAACATTTCTTGGCCAGTAGCACTTATTCAAGTAAGATATACCATTTATTCATTGGAATATCTGACTGCCTGCTGGCATTTTTTTTTCTGTGTTATGTGCTCTGAGCTGTTTATAGAATCAGGCAAAGAAAGATGAAATACATCCTGTATTAGGGGAATCCCTTGTACATGCATAATTTGCATGGCATATATCTCTTAACAGATGCAGCACAGTATAGGTGTCCTAATTACAATCACTCAAGTTTATTAATTCAAAATATGTTTTGCAGGTTGACTTGTATTCATGGTAAGAAATGTGTACTTGTACGCTTCATTACAAGTTGTGTTAGACATGCCTGAAAGAAGAATAAACACATAGGTGAAAATCAGGTTTTGAAATAGCAATGAAAAAGAATATTCTTTTACTATTTGATCAGCATTATTGCTGAATAAAATGTGTGATGTTACAGTCTTGAAAAAGTCCTTGTAAAGTGAATGGTCACATCAGCTTCTGAATTGTCTGCTGAAGCACAGTGCTGCCAAAATAATCCATTTTCCCAGACTCAAGTATTTAAGTTCAGTTTCACTCAGAACCAAGACACACCATACAAAATGTGCTAAACCAGGATGCAAAGTTAAAAGAACATTGTGTTGCTCAGCTATGAGTTGAGTTCGAAAATGCTCGACAAGAAATTATTTCAGTTTGAAGACACTTCTGTCAAAGAATGCGGAACCTGCAGTGTCAGTCACTGGTTTCTTTGTCAAGCAACAGTAATCCTAGTGTGTCATGCCAGGGGAAGAGAAAAGGATGTGTATCATATCCAGGCAAAATGTGGAGCACAGGTTGTTGAGTTTTTCAGTGCTTTTGTAAGACTCATGAAATGCCTGAGTTCACAAGAAAACACTATGGCAGTCATATATTGTGTCTGTATGGGATACCACAGTGATCTTGTGTGATTCAGGCTGAGGAAAGATGTTCCTGCATATAATTCCATGGACTGCAGGCAGAGGAAGCCAAATGAAATCAGTACCATGACCCAGAATTGTGCAAACTGCCAGGTACTACTGCTCTTATCTTCTGTGCATAAGAATCCAGCTGCCATTTTCAGTGCTCCATTTTGATGAATTGCTAGAAGTGCTTCTAAAGGCCTATTTTCCCTGTATTGAGGCAAATATGTAATTTTCTGAGAACACAAGGTGAACAATATCCTCTCACTCCCAGAAAATTCAAAAGATTTCATGGGCTGTACCTGCTAGAATGTGTACTTGCTTTTTCATTATACCCAGTCATGACTGATAATGAACTGAAGTGCTTCGTAGATTGTATCAGGAAGGATTTGATCACAAGAACATAAACTGAGATTATGTGCCCCAGGAGTGGGTTAAGTATTACATTATGTAGAGTTAGTGATGCCAAAATGTGCAGCTGTTTGTGAAGAGTGGTATATAATCAGAAAAGCAAATCTGTTCCATCAGCTAAGTTTTCACATTAAGATATTTAGTAGAAGCTTTAGAACTGGGATTAGCTGTTCACCTCAATTAATAGACTGTTAACCTATTAAACATATGTATGTGTGTGTATTTGTGTGTGTAAACAGCATGTGGGCATTTTTTCTTTCTCCCCTGCCCTCTGATTTTCTGTCTTCCCACCATTTTCCTATCTGGCTTACTTTTGCATTGGAAGCCTTTTACTCCTGTCTTCTTAATGACTCCCTCCTCTCTCCCAAGAAGATGTATAATTTAGAAGTTGCTCCTTTTCTGCACCTGATCTCATAGGACCCACAGTAACACCAGAAAAAGGGAATGATGGAAACAGTTTTGGCATTGTATTTTAGTAAATGTATCATGCCAGAGAGGGAGGAGAAAATCCATTCCAGCATGCCTGTTTGGAGGTGAGAAGTGGGAGGAGGATGGAGAAGAGGGAGTTTTTTGTGCTCTGGTTTGAAAAGATTGTTGTGAGCACACTACAGGGACAGAAAAAAAAGGGGAAGGAAAAACATCTGTAATTCTAGCTTTTTCTCTTTTAAGCCTTATGAAATTGCAGATGAAGTGTGGATCCTTTTCTAAATTCCAGGAGGAGCTCTGATACTATGATCCTTTTCCTTAACTCATCTTATTTGGAGCGGGGGTGTCAAACTTCTAGAAGAGCTGGGGGCTCCACCCATGCACCTTCACTACTTGCCTTATGAGTCTTTAGGTATTATGCAGTACAAAAATTAGAAGAAAAGGTTGAGTCTGGGAAAAAATATTGCATGTTCTAGCTGCACCACAGTGCTGTTGCAATGTTGCATTTAAATTTGAAGTGAAGATACAGGTAATTGACTTTGTGGATTGACACTGTGGTGTTGTATAAGGACTGTGTTTAAAGCTGTAGGTAACAAAATGTTGATTACAGTTTCAGCTTTCTAACATCCTTGGGTCAAATTCTGCCCTAATTCAACCATCTCTTAACCCTTCTAATTCTCCTGGTATTGCCCAGGAGAAAATGAGAGCAGAGTGTCTGTTCCAGTTTCACTACCTGCCCTACTTACCAAATATCCACCATGTATTTAGTGATACTGTGTGTCTTACATGCATACACATATCAACAGTTTCAGTAAATGCTGACATTCTAACAAGAATGTCATGAACCTTTTGGTTAACTCGTGCATGAACACATCTGCCTTGTTTATTTTTTTTTTCTGCATTGACTGTATGAGTAAGGAAATTGTTAAGGGAAAGTCAGACAGGGAGACCCAAGCTGAACCTAAAAGAATCCAGTTGGATAGATTGAGCTTTTGTTGGCTATTCATTTTTTAAATTATTTTATTATTTATTGTGAAAGAAAGTTCAGTTTGTCTATACTTCTTATATAGACTTACATATGACTTGTGGGCAACTGAATTAAATTCTAACTATGGACTTTTCAGGAACATTGATGATCCAGTTATAAAGACTGAATTGCCTAAATCCCCTATGCCTGCCACTCAGGCTGATTCTCTGTTGCACAAAATTAATTCTAAAGATCAAGTGTGATATCTGCATGGAATAAAAAAAAAATTTCAATTTTTTTTTCCTTTTTTTTTTTAACATATTTTCAGTTTTTCCAGTTTTGTTTGTAAATGTCTTGCAGTTTTGGAAATTTAAAACTTCAGGGATGAAAGGAAGTCTTGGGTCTAAAAATCGCTAATTATTTGTTAGAAAACATGCATCATGCAATATGCACTAGAATTAACAAGGGTATAGGGATCTGTATCTGCCAGGTGCTGAAACCAAGCATTTGCCTCCTTGCCTGTTCTGGAGAATTGTTTCACCTTGTTTATAAATATAGCTTCAACATTTAGGAACTATGATCTCTTGAAGCATGATATTTCAATGAGAATGCAGCTCCTTCATCTACTTGAAAGGCATCACTTTAGCAACAAAATGTAAAATCATACAGGTTATTAGACTTACATTGTTTACTTACGTAAGTCTTACCAATATTTTCAGCACTTGAGAAGTAATAGGTATCATAGAAGCATTATGTATATCCTTTTGTTGCTGAAAAAGCTTGTTGCTTTGCAATCCTTATGGGAATTTCATTGCAGCATTACAGTGTCACAGAATCAATTAGGCTGGAAAAGACTTTTGAGATCATTGAGTCCAACCTATGACCTAACACTACCTTGTCAATTCGGCGCTGAATGCCTCATCCAGTCTTAAACACCTCCAGGGATTGTGACTCCACCACCTCCCTGGGCAGCCCATTCGAATGCCCAGTCACCCCTTCTGTGAAGAAATTCCTGACCTAAACCTAACATTCCTAACCTAAACCTCCCCTGGTGCAGCTTAAGACTGTGTCCTCTTGTTGTGTCACTTGTTTGCTGGCAGAGGACACTGACCCCTGCCTGGCTACAAGCTCCTTTCAGGCAGTTGTAGAAAGTGATAAGGTCTCCCCCAAGCTTCTTCTTCTCCAGGCTGAATAACACCATCTCCTTCAACCACTCCTCTTAAATCTTGTGCTCCAGACCCTTCACCAGCCTTGTTGCCCTTCTCTGGACACACTCCAGCATCTCAACATCCTTAATAGATTCGGAGGCCCAGAACTGGACACAGAACTCAAGGTGCAGCTTCACCAGTGCCAAGTACAGGGAAAGAATGACTTCCCTGGTCCTGCTGGACGCACTATTCCTGATAGAGGCCAAGATTCCTTTGGCCTTTTTGGCCATCTGGGCGCAATGCTCATTCAGGTTCAGCTGCTGTCGGTCAGTATCCTCAGGTTCCTTTCTGCCTGGCCACTGTCCAGACATTTAATCCCCAGCCTGTAATGCTGCAGAGGGTTGTTGTGACCAAAGTGCAGGACCTGGCACATGGATTTGTTAAACCTCATGTTTTTGAATTCAGCCCTTTGATCCAGCCTGTCCAGCTCCCTCCTACCCTTCAGCAGATTGACACTTGCACCCAACTTGGTGTCATCTGCAAATTTACTAATTAAAGACTTGATCCCCTCATCCAGATCAACAGTAAAGATATTAAACAGGACTGGGCCCAGCACTGGTCCCTGGAGGACATCACCAGTGACTGGCTACTACCTGAATGTGGCACCATTCACTACCACTCTCTGGGCCTTTCTCTCCAGCCGGTTCCTCATCCAGCAAAGAGTGCCTTGTCCAAGCAATGGGCTGCCAGCTTCTCCAGAAGTGTGCTGTGGGACCCAGTGTCAAAGGCTTTGCTGAAGTCCAGGTAGACACAGCCTTTCTCACATCCACCAGATGGGTCACCTGGTCATAAAAGGAGATCAGGTTTGTCAGAGAGGACCTGCCCCTCCTAAATCCAGGCTGGCTGGGTCTGATACCCTGGCCATCCTGTAGGTGCCATGTGATGGCACTCAAGATGGTCTATTTCATAACCTTGTTAGGATCCAACTTTCCTGAATCCTCCTTCCAGCTCTTCTTGTGAATGAGTATCACATTGTCTAGGTTCCAGTCATCTGGGACTTTCCTGGTTCGCCAGGACTGCTGATAAATGATGGGGAGTGGCTTAGTGAGGTCTTCCACCAGCTACCTCATCACTCTGGCATGTATCCTGTACTTAGGGTGCTGTATTTCCATAGACTCGTGAGCATCTAAGTGTCTCAGCAGTTCACTACCTGCTTCATTGTGTATTCAAGGGGTCTGTTCTGCTCCCCATCCCTGTCTGCCAGCTCAGGAAGCCAGTTGTTCTGAGGACCACCTGTCTTATTGAAAACTGAGGTAAAGAAGGTGTTAAGTACCTCAGCCTTTTCCTCATCTTTGGTGACTGTATTCCCTCCTGTGTCCAATAAAGAGTGGAGATTTCCCTTGCCTCTTGTTTTGCTGTTAATGTATTTATAAAAACATTTTTTATTATCCTTTACAGAAGTGGCCAGATTAAGTGTTAATTGACCTTTTGGCTCTTTAAATTTCTTTCTTCGCGACCCAACAACATCCTTAAACACTTCCTGAGTTACCTGCCCCTTTTTCAAAGGGTGATATACCCTCCTTTTTTGCCTGCAGAAGGCAGTTCTTGCTCTGCACTTGGCTTGTATGGATTACTTCTGAACTGAGTTTCTCCAATAATTTTTTGGTACTAACCTGGCATGGCATGTATTGCTGGCTGCAGAATGAAACAGTATTCTATGGGAGTTAACCTAACAGTTAATTGTGTTTAAGTCCTTTAAATAGAACCTTGGGTAAAAAGTGTGAAATAAGGTAAATTCTGTTTGTGCATTTATTTCCTCGCTTTAAATATTGTCCAAACAATATTTATTGTGTTTGGACCAGCATTTTCTCCTCAGTTCTGCAACATACTGAAAGTGATACTTATTCAAGTTGCCTAATTATAATACCATACCAAACATCATTACTTTTTATAATCATAACAGTGTTAAGTAATGAACTAAGGCCATAGTTCAGGAATAAAATCTGTAGCTGAGTAGTTCTCTGAAGTGCTTAGCAGGAGAAAGCATGTCCAAATGGGTAGAAAAAAATGCAATTCAATGCAGATGAGCATTGAAACACCAATGCTCATTCGTATAGAATGATAAATTAGCCTTTTAGTATGTAAGTTGCTAAAAAAATAATGGAACAATAGGAATAGTAACTGCTTAAAAAACAACAAAAACACCTCAACCTCTTTCCAGATTCAAGTGTCAAAGGCAAGAAAATGCTGGAGAAGAGGAAAGGTGTGAGGACACATACACACATACACACACACTTGGACTCTATAGAGAGAAAAGGAATTTTGTCTTTTTTACAAGAGAGAGGCTGTTCCAGTGCTCTGTTCTAAACTCAAGCAATCTTTTATTAGTTCAGTCCATATCACACTTTCCAATCTGTGTAAAATAAATCTTCAATACACAAATGCCAGAGTGCACGATTTATCTTTCATCTCACCTGTGAAATGCTGGCCACCATATACTGATTGAATTAAATGTCCTCAGAGGAGATCAGCCAAAATGTTGGCAAGCTATAGCTAGACTGGGAGCTCCAGACAGAGGCACAACTAGGGTAGATCTGTATTGCAATCGCAGTACAAATTGTGATGAGATACTGTAGTGAAATGTAAAGATGCTTTATCTTTAAACTACAGCTAGGCTAGTTCAGATACTGAAAGAAAGGAGCGGGGTGTGGGCTGCATGCCATGTTCTTCTTCAGCGTTGTGAACATACTTTGGATGACAGGCAAGATCACAGCCTCAAAATTTAGTTTTATTTATTTATTACTGCTTCCTTAGGAAAAAAACCTTGTGCAAGAAATCATAAGAAATGGTCAGTACAATAAAGTAAATTAGAAAGGACGCAGGTCCTGAGAATCACATGGCAATCACCAACAGATATTAATAAAGGGGAGGGGGTTGTGGTGCATACAAATTCATCACACTTTGCCTTTTTAGCTAAGCTGCATTGTCATTATGTAAGGAAATACAGAGGATATAATTAAATTTTTATAATTAGATATATATTAAATATCTTAGATAAATTATGCAATTAAAGGCAAAAAGTGAAGCATTCAGTGATGGTCATCCTTTTGCATGTGCACATATGCATCCCACAGCTGTTTAGAGAAGAGCTTGGCTTTTGTTTCCCCAGCAGCATTAGCTCAAATGTCTCAGTATCAGTTAAAAGGAATCTGTTATGTTAAAGCTTAGAGTCTCTAAGGAAACTGAACCCTTGGGTTATGCTAGTTCTTCCCCAAGCAGGATCCCTATGTCCTTAGAGTTATCTGTGCTGCAGATGTCTCTTCTCTTTGGTACTTGTGTTAACGAGCCTCTCTGGACTTCATTTCCCCATTATTCAGTCTCTGTTTTGAAGTGGGGTTCTGCCAGAATGGCATCTTATCCAGACTATTTGCTAAGTCTTCCTTCGACTTCTGCTTCTTTCACCTCTATCAGAATGGAGGCACCCTGTGGAATCCTCTTTCATGGTTTTTCTTTCTCAGATTTGAATTTTAAAGTGTCTCTTTTTAACTGTGTTATACTGCTTCTTCCTTTTACTTAATGCAATATTTTCCTCTAAGAAATAGGAATAAGAGGTTTCAGTTGAACATCAAAACTTTCTATGACCACTGCAGCTTCAGTTAATAGTAACCTGCCTCTTTGCTTTTGTCCCCTAGCCTTTTCTGCATCACATTAACATGCATCACTGTACTTTGAAAGTCTTTCATAGAATACACTCTTCTTCTCTGTCATCTCGGGTTTATTAGTGAGCTGATTCTTTCCTCCAAACTCACTGTAAGTCTTGCCTATATGGAAGCATATAGGAAGCATACAGGCATTTTCTTCTGTGCTTCTTCATTTTGAAAGCACTATCCTAATATTATCTCAGTTTTCTCTATTATTCCCCTTCAAATCCCTGTTTAAACATCTCTTTTGTTGTGGTGCCTGCAGAATCTTCTTCCTTTTTATCCTTCTGAACTAGACAGATGCTGTTCACTTTTTGTTTTCTCTGCTAGAGTGCTTCAAAATCATTCCTAAGGTGTTTCTGGAGAGCTTCTGATTCTTGTTTGGAAACTTGACATGTTTTATAATTAAGTGTTTTATGCACTGAGGTGAAAATCAGCCCCACACAGAGAGCAGGCTAAATGTGCATCATTTAGATGCCAGAAATGCATTGAAGTAGACTGAATGACCAATACTACAACAAATGTGAAATTCTCACATTTTAAATGCATGTAGGTCTAACAGGCTGCTTTGGCTACTGACCCAAGAGATTTTGACTCTGGACAGCTCATTTCAATGCTGTAGATGGGTTTTAGGAAATTCTCAGGTTTAGTTACTTTAAAATTATCAGCTGCTTTGAATACAGAGGTAGTGATATTTAGAAGATACGCATTTTTTTAAAGAATCTCCCCATATAATGGATTTGCATCTGATTAATGTGCAGAGACCAATGTTTCATTCCACACTGAAGCAGTAGAAACCTTGCTGGATGCAGTGAACAATACCCGGACCTCATTCCTGGAGTTTTCATACACCACTGCTGTTGTAAGTCATAGAAGCATACAGGATTAGGGTTGAAAGGGGCCTTAAAGATCATTTAGTTCCACCCCCTCTTTCATGAGCAGACACCTTCCACTAGACCAGGTTCCTCAGCACCCCATCCAACCCAGCCTTTAACACTTCCAGAGATGGGGCATCCACACCTTCTCTGGGCAACCTTTTCCAGTGCCTCAGCACCCTCTAAGCAGATAATTTCTTCATATATATCTATCATAAATTTCCCCCTGTGGAGGGATAGAATTTAAAAAAATAAAGATAGTGCAGAAGGTAGTCTCACACCTGAGGAGTTGCAGCTGTACAAATCACCAAAGATTAGGAACAAGCCTGCCCTTTATAGGCCATTGCTGTGTCCAGTAAGAAGATGAGTGTTACAAAAGAGTGGGTCAGCTGGGTGAGGGGAGAGAGATGGATTTTGTTGGTTGTACTGTGTAGAAGAAGGAGTCAGTGTTTCAAGGAGATGCCCATGAGAAATCACAGAGAAGGTATGGAGCTTTACAATAAGAAGGCAACATCCCCCCTTTTGGTTTGTACCTGGTACTCCTTGTCCTGTCACTACAGTTCCTGATGAAGAGTGCCTCTCTGGTTTCCCTGTAGGCCCCTTCAGATACTGGAAGGTTCCTGTGGGGTGTCCACTCAACCTTCTCTTTTCCAGGCTGAACAGCCCCAACTTTCTCAAACTGCCTTCAGTTCTCTTACCAACTTTGTGCACCTGCTCTGAACTGTCTCCAACAGTTTCCTGTCTTTATTATTTTGGGAGCAACAGAACTGCATGCAGCACTCAAGATGGGTTCTCACAAGAACAGAGTAGAGCAAGAGAATCACCTCCCTTTACCTGCTGATAATGCTGCATTTGATGTGGCTCAACATATGAAGACAGACTAATGCAATTTTCTATTTCACACCAAACTTCTACTTTTTTGTTTATTTCTTTGTTTTTGAATCTCTTAAAAAATTCTGCAAGCTGGGATAATAACTTGAATTAGAGCATGTCACAGGAGGCCTGCTTGGATGTGTTTTGCTGCTTTCTGCTGTGTGAATATGCATGTCACTGCAGGGCAGTCTGCTTCACCATTCACCACTGCATCCCACCAGGCCACCAGTAATGCTGTGCTGCTTGCCTGCTACCTCCAAATCATGATTTACAGTAGAAAGGTGAGACTGGTACAAATTATTCTCTGCCTGTATATCCAAAGGGCTCTGTTAAATGAAGCTCCAACAAGGTGTAGAATCTTCCCACTTATTTTTCAGAAATTACACTGTGGATCTTTTTTCTGACTAATGCTAAAAATTAGCAGAGTTAGTAATGATAGATGCAGGCTACCTTAATGACAAATTTTCATGCTTGCAGAATTTGATTTTTAAAATAACACAGTAACTTTGTGTCATTTTGCTGTAGATTTTGAAAGCTACCATAGTTCATTGGAGTGTTAGCTTTGTGGTCTTAAACCTGGGAAATTTGGGGTTGATTTGAATACTGGGCATTTTATGCTATCTTGCAACTTACAATTTCTGTTTTGTTATTTGTTTCTGTGTTTTGAAGCTGTGTTTATTTAGTTGATAACTAAAAGTAGCAATTAAATGTGAAAAAGCTGATATGTACAGTAAAATAGATGGACTCTGCTGGTCACAAACCATGCAGAAGGCAGTAAAGGAGAAGCACGTTGCCACTGAGATGAGCTCAGCCGGTGAGAGTGTGGTGCTGATAAGCCCAAGGTTGTGGGTTTCATCCCCTTATGGCCATTCCCTTAAGAGTTGGACTCGATGATCCTTGTGGGTCCCTTCCAACTCAGAATATTCCGTGATTCTGATTCTAAGGGAAAAGCAGTGCATGTGATATTTCATGTTCCCAAAGAAGTGGCAAGGGCAGCTTCCTGTTGCCTTGCAGAGGGAATTGGAAAATCAATTATTATTCTTATGTGGTAACAAATGTATAAGCCCATGCAAAGATTACACCAATTGCACTATAAGTTGAGTTTTAAAAAAGCATTTCCATACTCTAATGAAGTAGGAGAATAGTCTTTAACTCCAAAACTCAGGCATACAGAAGCCTGGTAGTTTGTTTTGAGCCCCCTCTAGAAAAGAATGATTTTGAATGTGAAAAGAGATAAAACTTCACTGGTACATTAGCATACCAAGGGTGCATCTGTGAGCAAGATATTGTATTCTATTTACCTGTTACTTTCTTTCTTTGAGGATTTGATGTAGCTTTTCTGGATATAAGCAGGCACAGTTTTATGTATGTCTCATTTATTCAGTAACTGTGCAGACTCTAAAATGGATCCTAGCCAAGCTGGCAAGGTACAAAGCAGTGAGTGCCTGTATTTTCAAAACTGGAACTGAGACCCAAGGTTGTAAAGAAACCACAAACATACACCCAAATAGAAACAGAAAAGAGACATTTTGTGTACACTTGGCACAATTCAGATTTGTGGCAGTTTGAAGGTGATGTTGAAAGCAGATACCAAGAAATATTAATGCTTTTAATTGGCCATTTAGGTTTTCAATGAATCATCAAAAGTTGTAAGAGACCATCAAGATCAGCCAGCTAAACTGTCAGCCCAGCACCACCATAATCGTTCATCTACCATTTCCCCGGGTTCCAGATCCAGACACCTCTTGAACACTTCCAGAGATGGTGACTCCACTGCTTCCTTGGGCAACTTACTCCAATCCCTAACCCCACTGGCACTGAAATTTTTTTTTTCTAATGTCTAATCTCAACCTCTCCTGGCTCAGCTTAAGGTAGTTTTCTCTCATCCTGTCACTTGAGCCATGAGAGACCAACTCACACCTCAATACAACCTCCTTTCAGGCGGTTGTAGAGACCAATGAGGTCTCCCTTGAGCCTCCTTTTCTCCAAGGTAAACAATCCCCCCTCCCTCAGACTCTTCTCATAAGATTTTGCTCCAGATGCTTCACTGTCTTCATTCTCTGCAGATTTGTAAGCCAAGACAAAGCACTTTACTGTTTTCTTCAAATTGCTCTGAAGAGAGAGGGACAAAAAAAGTACAATGTGTTGTTCACAGACCAGTTATGAGAATTATTAAAGAAGTATTTTTAGAGAACAGTTCTAAATATTTACACTGGTGAAAATGTTCTGCCACTGGCTTTGATTTAAAACTGAATGTTGGCATGTTTGATGTGACTTGATTTCTGTACTGAGCTAACCATAACTTGAGTTTTTTGTGCAATGTACTGTTACACCTTTACCTTTATTATGTGAATTGTCTCAAAGTGACTTTTTTAGAAAGAACTATATTTTCCAACTCTTACTCAAGCTTTCATTTAATGCTAATTGTCTAAAGTCTTAGACCTCTGTTGTAATATAGCCTCATAATGGTGAGTATCTCTCTCCAGTCTCTGTAAAGAAAACTTTTAGATTACTCTTCCTGTGGAGTTCACCAGAGACCCAGCTTTGTGACATTCATGGTCTGAGGACATAAACGAGCCAAGCTTAGTGTGAAGAGCTGTCTTGTTTTAGGTCTGATCAGTAGAGAAATACTGAAGACCTTCCTTGCTTCTGAAGTGTAGATAACAGTCTATGTTATCCTTAAACTACTTTGGCCTGAATATCTGCCTTTTAGAGATCCATTGCTTTATTAGGGGACATGAATAAAGGTTGCAAAGTCTACATGGAAAATGGCAGAGAAAGAAAATATGTCCTGGGAATTAATTTGTGTTAAGTGTCTCTGAAAATAGGAGAAGTCTAGATCAGATTTAATCCAAATGAATATTAGATCAGTTTGGGATGGGGTGTAATCTCTTGTTGGAGTTTTACTCAGTAGGAAATTAAACAGCTGCTGGATGCTGCAGACAGGTGTTTGCAGAAGGTCTGCTTTTGAATACTTATCACATACCAATTAACACTCAGATGTGGTAGCACTCTCCATCCTCTCTATGCTTCCTGGTTTTTAAGTGATCCCCATGTAATTCAGTTATGCAAGGAACATGTGCTCTGCTCTGCCTTTTTAGAGGCATAGGATTGAAAGAAGCTGAAGAAGGTGACTGTGTATCAGAAGACATGCCACAAGCTAATTAAAATGCAAGCAGAGTGGCCCTAGATAAAGAAAAATGTTTATTTGTAGAGTAGGGATTCTACTGCAATTTGAATGACTTCTGTTACTATTTCTTTATGATAGAGTCTCACCTAGTAAAGAAAATAGGTAGGAAAACTTGAGAAGGGGTTTATCTTTGGCCAAAGGCAGAGGTAGTCTTTGTGGAAGAACAAAACAGCCATTTATGCACAGAGATATTTTCTGATGTAAGCCGAAACAGACTGGCTGCTCTTTTTAATTTCAGTCAACTAAAGTGAAATTAGGCTTCCTGTTGCTTTTGTTTGTCTTCTTTGAGCAGAGTCCAAGATTGGGGATTAAATCCCTGCCACAAATACTGGCAAACTCCAGGGTCAAGATCCTTTTTCATTTATTAAAAATGAGTGTTTGTAAGATCTTGCAATCATATTGTTTAAGGATTAGATTTAATCTTTAATTTATTTTTAATTAATTGATCTTAAATATATTTACTTGCAACCAGGTTAATTAGTAAATATAGAAGAACTCTACCAAAGCTCAGTATTGGTATGTCCTGAATTTCTGTGGAATTCACATTTAATGCTTCTCTTTTTTTGCCATTTCCTGTGCCCTATTATCTAATTGTGTGTGCAGTGTGTTTCAAAGTCTGTGTTCTTTGGATTTCTGGCAGGTAGGTGTTTGTAGGTGTGCTTGTACTCGTGGTGCTTCTGTTCCAGTTGCAGTCCTGTTCCCCTGCAGCGCTCCCCGGCCGGCAGCAGGATCCGCTGGTGCTGCTGGGCACTGCTGTCACGGCACATCCTCACTGTGTAACTCCTGCACTGAGCCTCCTGTGCTCGCTGCCAAACAAACAGAATTTTTAGAGCTATGTTAATTCCTTCCCAAGCTCTACAAAGACATTTGTAGATGACGTGTGGGGTTGTATCTCTGGCAAAGCTCACTAGTGAAGGAGGGAACCCAGCATACAGATATTTTGGTGGTGTGCTACCAGACAGTGCTGTGAGCACCTACCCTGTTTCCTCCATGCAGAGCAGCTCATACTGTTTACAATGAGCATCAATTAAAACTGAAGATAAAAAGTTATTTTAAAGAATCATTTGCGGGAGTTGACTTGGAGAGAGAAACAGGGGAAGAAATTACAGTTGCAAAGAGCAGCAGAAATAAAAGTGTGACTTCTAACTGCAAGGGAAGTTTTCATCCTTAGAGGGCTGGAGGACATCCCTACTCAAGAATATTACATGAATTGCTTTTAGAAAAAGTAGTTTACAGATGTCAGGGGCTCTTATACCCTGCTGCTGATGTAGCATCACATTTTCTATGAAGTATAGATACAAACAAAGGTTTCTGTTTGTGAATATAATATAGGCTCTTGCATACAGAAAGAATGAGGTTAAAATAATTAGGCATGAAAACATCAGAAACACCAATTTGTGAACTAACTTACTTAGAAAATAAGTCAGTTTCCCCTATATACATCACCAGTACATAAATCCATATGTTCCTTTTCTTGAGCTTCTTGGCTGTTACTGTCTACAATAAAAAAAATTCTAAGTTCAGGGGCATTCCAGATAGGCTTTTCCTAGCATGCTTATAGCATTACTTAAGGATGTAAAATGTATCTTCTTCTTTTGCCTTCTGCCTTACCTATATGCATGGAAAACATTTCTTGTGCATGAGGACAGAAAGGCATTGAAAAATGAGTGTGCACACACATGCATGTGGTTTCATAAAGATTCTAATCAATCATTGCTGCTGCTTTTCCTGTGCTCCTCCGTGGTAATAAGAGCCACCACATAGCTTTTGTCATGCTGCTCAGTGCATTTAGACATTCAAATGCATCATTCTTTTGTAAAGTATGGGTAAGAAAAAGGGCATCTCAGGTAATAGCACTGGAAGTGCAGATAGGAATTCTTCACCTCCAGTGTAGATTTGTTACTGGATGCCAAACTATTGCTTTGGTGACAGGGAAAATTTTTTCCACTAGTTGAAATTTGTTTCATCATTCAGGTTCAGAGCCTGCTTTTTAGCTTGCTTCTCTATGCAAGTTGGTCTCCTAATCATAAAGACCACAGAAAATTGTTCCCCTACCACCTCTCCCTGCAGCATCTTTGAGATGGTTTCCTTCTCTCTTTTGAATATGGATTTTTTTAAGTTAGAGACCACATGTGAAAAAAGGGATACAGAAAAATAAAAATACTTAAGTAAATTGTTGATGTTTTATATAGTGTAAAAGCATAAAGGAAAGATAGTATATTTTTTAAAATTTATGTTAAAATCCATAAGCAACTCATCAGTTTCAGAAGAGGTGTTCAGAGCCTCCAACAAGCGGAAAAGAATAGAAATTCTATGAGAGTAAATAAATTTGCTAACTTTCTTGAAAAGGTTGTTTCCAAGTGTCATCACTTCTATGAAAGTTCCTGTGTTCGCAGCACCATAAAAGAACATTATTTTTGTTGTTAGTTGGACAAGTGCAACAAAACAAATTGTGATGTGAGAGGGTGGAAGGGAAAGGTGGTGAGTTTTTCTTTTCTGTGTCCAATACCGCCTGAGCCTACAGAGACTTCTGCTTCCCCAATTTCCTTAATACCAATGTGTGTGTCAATGTAAATAAAAATGAAAGATGGAGTAACAAAAATTTTCCTCTTGCAATGGTTAATGTGGAAAAGAAAAAAACCCAGAGAGAAGTGGTCAATCTAGAAGAGAAATGCTTCAGCTCATTCACCATCATTCTGAAATGGATGGATATTTAAAGAATGTTAAACAGTCTGTAGCACAGTCTGTCTACACAGTCTGTAGCACTGTGTAATTTTGCAGAGATTATTCTGACTTCTGCAAAATTTTCCTATGGTTCCCTTTTTGAACTACAACATCTTTGTATGCATTTGGGGTTCCCTTTATGAACTACAAGATCTTTGTATGCAATTGGCAATGTAGAGCTACGTATAAAATATCAGTTAATATGTACAAGTTTCTAGACTTTATAAAGGAAATGGTAAGTTCTTTAGGTACCACCATAGCTGGGAGTGGTGCAGTGTGGTTTCATGCTGAATACTAGGGGCTGTATCAAGTATTTCTGTCACAGATTTTGAATGTGCGGGACCTAGTTCAACTCTGATATCAGTTTTGACTTCAGTGAAATGGTGCCCACTTCTGCCAGGCCAGAATTTGATTTTACAGAGATTGAAAAAGCAGGAATTTTCTTAAGAAATTAGGCTACTGTAATAGTGTATGGTGAATTTAGAGCTAGCAGAAATGTTGCTGAGGCTTCCTTATGATGTAGGTTTTTAGCAGCATTGGCAGAGACAGCATCAAATTGTTTGCTTTGTAGTAAGCCCTTGAGTATGCTGTTAGCATCAAATGCAAACAACTTCTAGTCATTAGTGACCTGCTCAGCTGCCTGGTGACTTGAAGGAGATCTATACCAATACACTGAGATAATGTCTTCACTTAGAGTGAATCTTCAACTCTGATGCATTAAAAAAAATCACTGCTGTGTGACTGTCAAGCTCGTATTCCTCCTGCTTATGTGGTGGTCTGTGATGTCTGTGTCTCAGCTTGGAGAATGAGGCACGGGTAAGCTGCCACCAGCTATTGGGAGCTCATTTCCTCAGGCTGCCCTGCCTACTCACACATCAATGCCTGCCGTGGGACAGACCTGTTCAAATCTTACCAATTTTGCTATTGTCTCACCCTCTAGTGGCTTGTCTGGGAAACAGGATGCAAATCATGGTTAAATTTGAGCACTGGTACTTACATTCTAGGATGTTGTTCCCTGTATTTTCAGCTGACAACTATGTGTGGATGTACTTGCAAACTTCACTGTAGTGACTAATTTCAATCTGCCTAAAATTAAGATGCTGCCCACTGTGCTAAAAATCTTGATTACAGCGAATGTCAGGTAGAATAGGGTTTTCCACTGTTTTCACTGTTTATGTAAGCTGGCCAGAAGTGTGTCTGTGGCAGTTTGAAAGGGTGATGTTTTGATATTATTCGTATCTAACATAAAACCTCTTTTAGTGTGTGTCTGAGACCAGTGTTCTTGAAATGAGGCCATGGATTTCATTCTCAGAGAAGCATACACACTATGAGGTTAAATGGCACAGAATCAGTGTGAAGCAGTGCAGTTTGTTACTCGCATAGCTTCTTTATTTTCTTTGAGCTCTGTCACTTCATGTTGACAGAAGGACATTCTTCTTTAAATCTTTTGAGGTCCTATTTATTTATTCGTAAGATCTGTATGGAAATCTGAACAGCGATACCTGAACAAAAGAATTAATGAAAGCATGCATGTGGACAGGGTGTTGACTCCTCACTGCTGCAGACTCTCTTGGCATTCAAAATTACATGACAGAGGATTTTTTTTAACTAAAATGTGTGGAGATAAAACATTTAATACCTGATGGCAGGTGAAAATCAAGGTGTAAATAGTGTTACAGAGATTGGAAGTATGGATCTGGTTTATGCTGATGTGGGTTTTTTTTTGCCAGAAACATAGATTTTGTGGCAACTTTGCTGAAAATGTGTTGACCATGGAACAAGCAAAATTTTTGGTAGTACAGTATAGTAATTAGTTAATGATATATTACTTGTTTTAGCTTTGTTCCACTACTGCTCTTCCATTATCTCTTGAGTTAGTGTGTTTTCAGGGTATGAGGAGTTGGTGAACTGAAAAACTTTCATGAGTTGAATCTCATTGTTCTGCACACAAGGAAAATTTCAAATTGTTTAGATTCATAAGGTAAATCCTTCACTATAACCAGAGTGCTTTCAGATTTCAGACTGTTAAAATTATTGCAGTACTGGTTCTCTCAAACTATTGTAACTGATATTCTTTATGTTTCCATTGCTACTTGTGGTCACTCTAGGATATATTTATTATTCATTGCTCCTTACCTTCAGCAGTACCAGCATTTAGGAGAGTACACACATAGATCTCAAAGTCCAGAGACAAAATATGACAAGATAATAAAGCTGGCAACTCTTGCCAGAGAAAAAATTTCATCATTAGTATTTCTAGATTCTATAATCTTTCTTAAACTCTCCATCTCCTTGCAGATAATGCTGAGATAGTTTTTGCTTTAATCAGAATATGGAAACAGGTGTTTCAACTTTTTGCAGGAACTGTTTGTGCGGGTCAGGGGTTTGTTCTACATATGCTGAGAATCACTCCAAGGAAGCAAAGAAGAAACACTCACTAAAATGAGTAACTACCTTTAGCAATGTAACACACAGGCAAGAGCTGCTGTGTGAAGGAAGGGTGTTTGCATTTGGCATTCAGCATTTCCGTATCTTGCCGTGTCAAAGGTCTGAGCCCAAGGAAGTCTAAGGTGTATGAATTGGCCAGTATGGAGTTATTTGTTATTTTTGTTCATTTTACGTAGAGATCTCTCTTCTGAAAGGATTTGAGTAGAGCTAGCACAAATTAGGATAGGGTAGCTGCTGCTGTCCTGAGCTTAAGGCTGTAAGTGCCTTTAAAGTGAGTTATGTATCTTGAGATATGTATCTGTGGAGTTTTGTTTATTTCCTAATAATAAGTGTGTGGTAACCAGAGCTTCCCTGAGTGATTCAGGTGCTTTGCCAGACTCTGATGATATAAAGTATCTATTTGCATCACAAATTCAAATGCAGTACAAATCGAGTAATTATTCTGTCTCTAAAGAACTTGATTAATCTTCCTGTCTGCACACAGCAGAACTGTTCCAGCTCAGCTTTACACCAGCAGGATTTATTTATTTATTTATTTGTTTTTAAGTTAGGCATAGGAGAGCCCCTGTCATAGAGAATGTACAAGTCACTGGAAGCGATGGGCCATGAATTTTGGGTGGAAGCTCTGTTATTCACAGGTAGAATTCCTTGGAAATGATGTCTTGTTAAGGCTTTTGGATAAGGATGTGTGAAAGGATGTTGACTGTCAGATCTCATTTCCTCCAACCAGTATGACTAGATAAACAGGTAAGAGGAAATGGGGGGAAAAAAAATCCCCAAAACAAAGGAGCAAGTGCTGGTAAGGGGAACTTGCTCTGGGAAGCAAAACTGCAATGACAAGAGCTGATCAAGATGTGACAGATGAATTTTCTGAGAGGGAGGAGCAAGAGAGCTTGGGAGGAAGAGAAAAGTAGCTACAGAAAAGAAGTAATAAAACATTTTGTAGCTCCCTTTGGAAAAAGGTAGAGTGAAGAGAGACGTCAAAAGGATTTCCTTTGATGACGTAGTAAATTTGATAGATTTATTTGAGATTTTTTTCAGTGTTTTTTGATACTGCTGAAAAAGTCACATACATGTAGAACTTCTCAGTTATTTTCTGATTGGCTTTTTAGCAGTGATTTCAATACTGTAATTTCAAACCCTGACACTTTGTGTTCTATTACATGATACAGCTATGGAATCTTTTGCATTTTTAATTTTTTTTCAATTATGTAAAATTTTATAGCTGTAACTTGCTGCTCACTAACCTTGAAGTGTAGTAGTCTCATCACTGAGGTGATGCCATGTTTTCTTTATGACAGAAAAGAAATAATAACACAAGGTTAAGAACAGATTTTCAGACTTCATGAATGTGAGCTTCACATGTTTATTGATCTGCTCTTCTGAAAATTCAGCAATGTATGCCAAATCAAACCTTAAGGCATTCTAATTTGGAATCTTGCTCACCTTGATTTTCCAAGAAGAGAAAAGAAAATTTGAGGATTGCTTGAAAGTGATTATAACCATCTCTTTACACTTTGTTCTGATTTGGAAAATGGGAAATGCCACATCTTTGGTTGACATCATTGTTTTAGATTTTATTACTGTTAATCTCGAGATTTTTTAAAATAACTGTTACATTAATGAGACTGATTCAGCATCCAGGGAAATGAATGGTTAGTGAAAATGCTGATATATGATGACAAAAGTTCTTTACAGATTCTGCTTAGATTTTCAAGGGAAGGTGTAGCTCAGAGTTTGTGTATTTGTTTTGGAGGGTTTTTTTGTTCAGTTTTTTTTTTTTTAACAATATAACTTGGACTTTTGAAAGAAGCTCAACAGTTTCATAGTTCAGCATTTAATCTGTATTTACTTGCTTGCAAAACTGGACTGGGATACTACCAATGGAGTAGACCCAATGATGAGACCTTAATTCAACCACCTAAAGTCTTTGAGTACTTAATACCAAAAAATGAAGCAAACACATACATGACATGAAATCATGGATTGGTATCACTTATTCTACTGTCCCAAGTTTGATTACAATAATTTGAATAGCAAGCTACCTTTATCCAGAATAGACTTTATGCTGAATCAAATTATAATCACCTAAATTTGATCAGATTGCATGCGATTCTTTGCAACTGTCTGAAAGTCAGAAAAACAAAAAGGTCCATGAAGCCAAGACAAGGTACTACATAAGTTAACTAAACAGAAATGCAATTGCAAGTTTGTATCTTATTTGAAATCTTTTTATTGCCAAGAGATCCAGTATTAAGGCATAAAATTCCATTTTCTGGGCTAAACAGAGGTGGATTATAAAATCCACCTGAAAATTGCTCTTGATATTTAGCGTGTATTAAGAGTTGTAAAGTTTCAGCTATTGTATAAAAGATGCAAGAAGAGATTTTTACTCTCTTCTAAGGGCACATATTTTGCAGCTAAATCTTCTATAATAAACTGTGTAAAATATTAATACTGTGAATAGTTGATTTTGTTTGGGTTTTTTTAAGCTATTTTTTCTAGCTTCAATAGCATGTAGGGGTAGCAGTCCTTTTGGGTGTGGGACAGCTGAGAAAAAACCAGTAGGTTTACTGATTGCTGAACTTCATGTATTTTTGAAAATCCCCAGCACTTTAAACTATGCATAAAATTTTCAGTCCCACAAATGTGGGACTTAGGCTTTGGCACATGAAAATTTTCAGTTGTACCTTATAACATACAGTTAGTGCAATCCTGATTTGATTTTGGCAGGCACTAAGGGATTGTTGACATAAGTGTATTGGAGAAATCTAAGCAGGTGGGTCATTTCATAAAATGACTCCCAAATCTTACTAAAATAAACAGTCTCTGGGAAGATCTGGCCCACATTTTTCTGAACAATTACTACTTAATCCAAATAAGGAAGCAGGTCAGTCACTGTTATTCCATGTCCCACACCATATGTACAAGCATTTTTACTTTTCCTTTCAGTATCCCCATCAGGCTGTGAGAAAAGGCAGAGCCCGTGAGGGCCCCAGGAACAGCAGGCTCCTGCCTTCCTTTGGCTCAGACTCATGGCAGAGGAGCTACAGCAGTGTCTGAAAATGCTGCAGGAGGTGTTGAATCAAGGTTTTGGCAGCTCGTACAAGGTGAAACCTGCAATAACCAGTTTGTATTCTGTCTTGCAATGGTAGTTTGTGTATTTACATACACAACAGGATTTATTCTGATGCAGGTGTAGTTTATCATTATCTCCATGTGACCAAAGTTCAGTAAGTCCAACATTTGCTGTAGAGTTATTAGAAGGGAGGCACTTTGTGATTTCTGAATAGCCATCAGATTTAGTTAAACTGATTACAGTTTTGTTGGGTCTGTCCTGGGGCCATCTTCAATGCTGCTGAGTAGGAGAATCTGGTAAAGATCTCATTTTGAATATGTTCTAGAATTACTAATGTAATTAGTAATTCTAGAACATATTCAAATTTTCAATTTTTTTTTTTATTTTTAAACTGTTTAGGCAAATAAAATATTATTTTTATTTGTCTAAACAGTTTAAAAATAAAAAAAAAACCTTGGTTTTTTAGGGGTAATTAATTCCCTATTAAAGAAGAATTGGATTTGATTTTCTAAGTTATGTTACATCTTTTGACATTAAAAAAAAAAAAAGAAAACTTCACAGTAAAAAATACTGTAGAGCTGCTAACATCTGAAACTTAGGAGCAGACATATTTAAGGAAGAGACTCCTTGCTTCATTTTGATGAAATGCATTATAGTAGAAGATCCTTAGGGACAAGTAACTTTCAGGAAAGAAGGAGAGAACCTTGAAACAACAATGCCCATTTTTCTTTAAAATTAAATTAAAGGTAAGAGATGCTGCCTCCTACATAGGGATGCATGGTTTTTGGAGGCTAGATGAATTCCTAAGAGCTGGGCTTGTCAATAATGCCCCTTGAATTTATTTCACCAGCATTTGTTCTCTTCTAGTTTTGCCCCAGTCCCTTTTCCTACTGTGCTGGCTAGCTTGCAGCCTTTCTCTTCCTTGCTCCCATCCCCTCCTTCCAAGCTCCTGGAATGCCAGCTCTCTGTCCCTGGGATTTGGCTGTGCTGTAGACCTCTGCTAGTGACTATGGTAGTCAGGACGGAAAGGAATAGTAAAGTCAGCCTTTTTGGGAGTCTGACACATTAACATGCAGATTGAAAGGTACCTGCAGTTCTGCCTTGTGTCATTTATAGGGCTGCTTTCAGATCTTGCATGATTTCCCAGAGTGTCACGGATCAGTTGGTACCAACGCTGGGTGTTGCGTTATCAAGTGCTGGGAGAGGTTACCTCGTGCCAGCATCCCAGGTTATGCACATCATAGCTCTCTCTTCATGCAGCATCACTTCGTGCTTTAAGAGAGCACAAACACCCAGGGCTCATGAGAGATTTGCAGAGGAACATTTTCTCAGGCACATAATGATATGCAAATATCTCAGGATCAAAGGTAAGTCAAAGAAAAATGGCACTGAGTAGAATAAGTCAACTCAGCTAGCAGCCTAACTACAGGATAGCCCACGGGCAGCTCCAGAGTTGTCAGCTCCTCTGCCTGTGGAGCCCACTGAGGGGCCAGATGCTGCTGTTGGATGAGTTTGCAGCAGCTTGGCATCTGGGCTCTGTGGTGGCCTGTCCGTCAGGGTGGAGTGGGAACTTTCGCTGTGCTGCTGGGGTTGGACACAAAGGAAAATAGATTTTCTGAGGTTATGGTAATCAAAAATAAGTTGTTGTGTCTGGTTTTAAGTCAGATTCTATCTGCCAGTTATTAAAGAGCAAATCCACCTAAAAAACAAACCCTGCAGTTTTGCGTTATTTAAAGGCACGCATGTAAATTGCACGGACTTGCTGTTTGTTTCTAGATTTTTGAGCAAAAGTAGGAAGCATGTCCATATAACTGTATTCCCATATTGAAACTGGCTGGCTTGAAACTGAATACATACTTTAAAAAGAAAACAAAAAGTATTTGATTTTATTTTGTTGGGCTTGGAGGTAAAAAACAAAGGGTAGATTTTTTTTAAACATAATTTTTTCACTTTTATTAACACAATACCTCATCGGTTGAAATAAGTTAAAACCAAACCAAGCCAGTGTCTCATCTTAGGAGAGCTCTTGCCATCCATGTTCGGGTATAGCTTCCACATAAGTTGCTGTAGTCCGCAGCCCAGGTAGAGATTGGTGGGGTTTTACCTTTGTGGGTATGGCCAGCTGCTGGTGCAGGTAAATTCTGCATGGGGTGGGCTTTGCTTAGGGCTGAGCAATTCCCTCCGTAGCAGTCAGTGGCACTGCTTTGACTGAAGGCATGTTCCACAGCTGACTAAGTTCAGCCCTGAGTAGGGGGCTACCATACAGCCAGCAGAACGCTTACTGTTTAACTATGAAATTTGCACATGAACATGCCATTTGGATGAGAAAATGTGTAATTTGGGTAGGAGAATTTGCTACCTGCAATTGCAAATTACTATATTGAGTTGTTTCCGCAAACATAAGGGTCCTAATTTTCAATTTGATCATCTAATTTATTTTTCCTTTTACCAAGGCTGCCTTCATAATTTTTTTTCCTATGAAAATGAGCAAGGATTATTTTGCTTGACTTGTGAGTGGTCAGAGAAGCACTTAACATTTCAAAATGCATTCAGAAGGTACCTGAGGTGAAGAAAATCGGATGCTTATAAAAGCCTTGAAAGTGGGATGGCTGTTTGCTGTAATCCTCCTAACACAATAGCCCTATGCCCCAGTGAGTTATTCTAAAACCCATTCTAAAAAGGAGATGTAATGGCCAAAAGAGGAGTATAACAGGCTTTCTAGAATGTTTGTGACTACTCCACAAAAGACATTTTATATTTTCAAACATGTTAGTTTTCATGTATTTACTAGTAACAATGTATTTACTAGGTAAACACAGGTTTAAAAACAAAGCTAGTTTGGAAAACATTTTTTAGGGGAAATTCCAACTCTACTTTGATGGTTTCCATCCAGTTTGCAGTCTGGGGTAAGATTTTTCTCTTATATTAGTATCTCCTGTAGTTTCTGAGTCATCTTTCATGATCCCTTTTCATTGACTGTAAAAGAAGCTGAATCACATGAATGAGTTGGCCCTTTTATAATTTCTACCATTATATATACTTACTATTCTAATGGAATATTTTTTTTTTCTGAAAAAACTATTCCATTGATAAGTATATATTATGGTAGATTTAATCAGTTTTCATAGTGCAAGTAGTAAAGTAACATTGCACCCAGACAGGAGACCTTTTGAAATTCTAATAGTAATAATAATCATCAGGTAATTGGAGTCCAGTATTTTTCAGTACTACTGTAAGTTTTCTTTCTGTTAAGTCAGAAGTAAAAACAAAGTTTAATAAGAATACTATAGATTAAGTTACTTCATTCCCTTACTCTTGATTTTGTTGTTTAGCTGGTTCAAGAAGTTCCAGTTACTTGTATTCCTCAAAATATCATAGAACCATATAAACATTTGAGTTGGAAAAGACCTCTCCCAACAAATGAAGTTGATATATTGTGGCAGTTTTGTATCACAACTATGTTGTCTCTGTATTACTATGAAGTCCTGATTTAATGGAAAATTAATTGTTTGAATGTAGATATTAAAAAAACCCAAACATTAAGTCTTCATTGAAGTGGGCAGACAGAGTCTTGATTGCAGGCTGATCAAGCATGTCTCAGCTTTGTGCATACAAAACGTTAGAAGAATGAATGGGGAAAAGCAGCACTGGTACAGCTGTTAGAAGCTGTAGGTGTTTGTCCTTGAAAGTTGTCAAGACTCAGCTGACAGAAGTCCCTGAGATTCAGTATTGACCCTGAATGGAGAAGGGAGGTCTCTTCAAGCCTGAATAACTGTGATTTTCTGATCCTGTAAAAAGTGAGCTTGTGAGAAGAGGGAAATATTAAAGGAAATGTTGGTATCAGAGAATTTCATAAAGATATACCTCTTAATGAAATTGCCTCTCTCTGCTTAAAAAAAAAAAGGAAAGGAAGAGGTTCTCTGTACCCTGCAGGGAGTCACAGTGGTCTTGAGATTGTTCTCAGAGGTATCACATCTGAGAAAAAGTTCCTGCTATAGGGTGTGGTATTAGAACATTGGAGATTACTGACACATCGTTCCCAGCAGGTAATCCCATCCTAGGCTGGTAGTGTGATGAATGATGTTGTATCACAGTAGGCAAAGAAGTACTAAGTTATTACCTCTGATTTAGCCAGAGGAACTGAATTGATGAAATTTCTAAATTGGGACTTTGGAAGGATGACCAAACACACATTTTTTAATACGGTTTGATCTGTGACTGTGTAAACTCTTGACATAAGCCAGGAATGTTTGTTGCATCCATAGTGTTCCTGACTTATACAGCCACAGCTGTTCCAGAAGATTGTCAACTGGTTCTGCTTTTCTTGTTTTGTGTTTCTTCTCTACTGGTATCTTCAGAAGACTTCTTGGACTGATATCCACTGTCCATAAGGAGGTATATATCTCATTTTTGCATAGATGCCACTTTATACCACTGAAACAACTTAAAAGTAGAACTGCTCTTACAACTTCTAAGTTTTATGATAGAAATTACTGTTTATGTTGAACAAGACAAAGAGAAAAGTATTTCTCAAATCAGAATACCTTTGAATTGGTCAGAGGCTAATCTGCCTCATCTATCAAGCTATTCCATAGACATTCATAGTTCAGTAGTTTATGTCTTTGCTTTTCATGGTGTATTAGAGTCCTCTACCAGTGTTCTTAGCAAGAACACATATTGTGGTGTATAGTGGCATCACATGTAACAAGATGTGTCAAAGTGCCTCCATGAAACATACTGGTCAGTATATCTCATAAGAGACTTTCTCATTCATTTGTAAATTCTGCTAGCAAGTGGAATTCACAATTGGATGAAGAACAACAAAGTTAAATTTGCCATGGTAAAGGCAGAGAAAGAATTTCACTGTGCAGACAGAGGTTCTCATAATTACTATGTACTGAAGATACCTGACTCCTATCCCTAAAAACAATCTAGCTGTATTCAATTTTCACAAAATTTTGTTCTTTAAGTAATAGAAGTGTGTTTCTCTGCTGATTGGAAAATGTTCATCCTTCTGACTCTTCTTTTTGGATAGAGATTAGACCAGTTATGTCTGTGATCCTCATAATGGATTACTGAAATTTACTTCTTTGGGGATTATGCTATGTGTAATTGAAAGTCTACACTGTACACAGGGAGTAGCACCCTTCTGGTGAGGCCAGCTGTGAGGACCCTTCCTGTCCCATTGCCTTCTCCTCTGTGAAAGTCCACTTGTGGTGCCAGTTCCTGACTTCACTGCTGTGCAATTTGAGCTGTATGTCATCCCTCTATCAGTCACTTTCTGTCAAAACTGCCATAGTTTTGGAACAGTGCAACTTGACAAAGCCAGGGATCAAACAGGAAAGATCAAGGAAAAAGAAGCTTTCAGAGACAAGTGCAGAAATTCCTAAATCCATTGGATTTATCCCAAGTTTGACTTTTCTAAATATAGAATGTAGGTTTTTCTATTCAAGAAATAATGCTGTAATCATAATAGTGTCAAAACCAATTATCTTTTTATTAATTTTTCCATCCAGATCTTTTTGTACCTTGTAGAGAATGAAGAATAAAAGGTTGAACAATGGATGGACACTGTTGTAAGAGATAGCTTTACAATGAAAGTTTTTTAAAACTAGCAGCATGTCACTTTCTGTATAAACAGAAAAGTTGCAAATATGGGTATTCCTGGAATAAATCAATGGCAGAAGAATTTATTTTTCCAGAAGTACAAAGGGGAAAATGCATGAGTATAGCTGGAATTAATATGAAATTATATGCCTTAGATTAGCATAACAGTGTTTCTACCTCCAGTAATGTAAATTGGAAGTCTCAGAAAGACATTTTCATCAGAAGCAAAGCCTCAAACTTAGCCATGTTTTTTACTTGATAGTGTAGGGAAACCTGAACCTCTGTGTTGCACTTTGCATGAACTTACACGCTTTTTTTTTTTGTGCAGCTCTATTTATTCACATCTCTGAGTCAAGAGAATGAATTAACAAAGAAAAAAGATATATGCTATGTCAGTAAATCATGGTAAGGTATGAAGTAACAAATTTGGAAAGCTGGGAAATTGGCCAATACAAATTTCAGACAACATGAGGGAAAATGGTTACTTTAAATCCCTTTATAGCTATGGATAAGTATTCAGTTTGCATTGTTTTCTACTATTAAAGGTCAAAAATAATGATCATTGAGAGTTTCTCAGCCTTTGCAGATTTTCAAATTCTTGTTGTCTAGCTATAAAAGTATTAAATCAAAGGTATCATGAGGTGAGAGAAAATACTGCAAGAAAAAGAGCTTGTGTAGTTACAATCACATCTGCTACCTTCTCTGGGACATTTCTTAGTCCCATTGAACCTGTCAAAGTTTTTCTGGTAGCAACTGCTCATAAGGGATATCAGCATTGCTTATCTTGCTCTGGAGTTAGTGTTTACTATTATCAGTTTTGAAATTAGCGCATATATTAAATTACCATGCTCTGATACTCAAATCAGACATCTAGACCCAACATGCTCTCTTATTTTAAGGTGTGCTGGGTTCTCCTGGATTTGTACCATTTAAGAGTGAGAGTAGAGGAAAAGGTGTGGATATGTTTTGCTATGCTATCAGGCTTTTTTTAACGAGAAATCCAAGTCTTTCATGTACTGGGGTAAATGGTTAAGCTTTTATCAGCTACTGCACATTAAGAAATAAGAAAGGTTAAGAAAAGAATGGGAAAAAATAACCTTGGCCAATCCAAAACTTACAGGCAAACCTCTATATGATAGGCACCTTTCTGGTCCATGCAGTAATTCCATACAGAAATTGTGACCTTTAGAATTAGAACTACTTCTGAGCTCTGTCATGTAACGATCCAACTTGACCATAAAATACTTACAAAAATTTATGAAAGAAATATGACTGAATGAGTCTGGTGAATAATTTAGAAACTTCAGTATCTCAGACACCTTGCTGAATTTATACCTCAGCATTTCTCTGAAGTGGTAGCATTACTCATCTTTGGGATGCCATTCACTGAGTGCTGGCATCAGGATCTTCTCCAGAGGATGCAATTTTGTTGTCCCTTTGTCTAACAACTAGAGAATATGGAATAACCGAGGCTGTCCAAAGTGTTGAGTAGCCTTTGTTGTCCACCATAAGAAATCGTAAGAGGATCTTGTCTTTTAAATGGTAAGCCATCTCAGGAATTCAGTATCATCTGTGTGTGAATACACACGACTGAGGCACTCGGTCACAGGCTGTGTGTAATCACCACAAGCTTTTAGAATTAAATCTGCGTTAAGCCCTCCAAACAATTGAAAGTAAAAAAATATGGATTTGTTAATTTTCTCCTTTCTTCATAAACTTGAGATATCTTATGGATTTTTGAAAACTTTGAGAAACAATTAAGAGTGTTAATCTTTTATTTCTTGTTTTTATTTTTCTTGTGACTTTCTGTATAAATTTAACAACTACGTTTTTCTTTATTCAGGTACGTTAGATGATAAAACTCAAGTTTAGAAATGTCAGTAGCTCTCACAAGTTTATGCCAACATTTGCTCATGAGAGGTGTTGGCTTGCAGTTCCTCAGTATTCAGTGATTTCCTGCCTGCCAAGTGTATATTTGAGCAGTCCTAATGGTAGGAATACACTGTTGCAATAAATGTAAACAACACATACATGAAAATTATTTTTAGAACAGCAACTGTCCTTTTCAATGTAAATTTTTTTCCTGCTATACTGATAATTTTAATGTGGGCAAGCAGTATTCCATTGGATTTTTTTGTAGGTGGTATCCTAAAATTACATAGAGAAGGTTTCCCTTTCCCTTCCTACTCCAAGTATGCCTGTTTACTTCTAAGTTTAAAAAAAAATTGATTCATATGAAAGGTACTAAACTTTTGTTAAAAGAAGATTGGGTTTGTTTGTTTTGTTTGTTTTTGTTCACTATACTGTTTATCTGGAAAGCTACTTCTGCTTACGTACCTTCAGAAGCATTTAATTAATTATTTTGCCAGGTAGTAGTTAGGTAATTCTATTTCAAAGAATACCTTTCAAATATTTTTGTGTGTTCATGTCAGAAATAACCAGTTTCAAATAGTTTTGTGTGTTCATGTCAGAAATAACCAATATTGTACTGGCAGAGTAACAGAAGGCAGTGGTTTGGGTCTTGCAGTAGTTCTGTCACTCCAGCAAGGTTCTTAGGCAGTTGCTTAACTGAAAACATGTGAAGAACCTTCTAAGTTTCATGGACTACAAATACATTTATAAATGATCTTTAAGGAAGCAGTTGTCTTATGTAATTCTTTCAACATATGTACAGAGTAGAAGTCTGTTGCTTCTGAAGAAAATGCTGTTCTTGTGTGCTGAGGATAAAGAGGGGAAAAAATAGGAGCTCTGAAATGAGGAGGTATACCTGGACAGAAAAGCAAGGCATGTGATAGTAAACATGCAAAATGTCAGTTATCCCATTATATTATTATTTTACATTGCTCCTTTATTTTCTTACTGTACTCTCCTTTTAGTCTCTAAAAACAAGCCTATTTCTAAAATCACTACAGTTGAATATATGGATATATTTTGTTGAGATCTTTGTAAGACCTTAGGTTAATTTGTAGTAAACAAAGTATGTTTCTAAATCATTTGGCTACATCTGAAAATTTTAGTTCACTTTCTTAAAGGGTAACTTCAGAAAAATACTAACTTATTCCTGTAAATAATTTATATTATTAAGAGAATTGTTTGCTTTGAAAGAATGTTCAGACATGGGTTCCACAGAGTGGTCTGTCACCAGTACTTTTCGCTTTATTCTTAGAACATTTTCAGTTATGTGGTAAGATATCTGGGTGCCTGAGTATAATGAGCATATGACACATGGAAGTACCTTTTCCCTGCCCTTAAGAAACCAAGGATTTGAGATACTGTAATCTAATCACATCAAGAACATCGAACTATGCCAGTAAAGTTCTGATAAGCCATTGGTACCAGTTCCATTTTTGTTAATCTTTAGAAACCTTGGTGTTTTCCACATGCTTACCAATGCTTCCTCTAACAATTGCCTAAATATTTTCCACTTTTATATTTCAAATATAGTTCATCAACCTTCTTATCTGGATAAACAGCATGGGGTTCTTTAAAAATATGTGTGGATGACATTTTTCAGTAATCTTTCTACTTAGGTACATTTCATTGTCTTTCAGCCCCTTGTCTGATATATTCAGTTCTTGATACTTGGCTGTTCTCTGTGTTCAGGTTAACTCAACAACATGCAGGCCTAAAATTTTCCTTCTTTTACTTTTTTTTTGACACTGAAGTATAACATTGTTCTGCAAATTATTTCTAAGTAAGACAAGACTTGTATGCATATTTGTGGTACAATAATATATATTATGATTTAGAAACTGAAATTGATCTGCAGAGGCAAAGACATCTTTCTAAGTGAAATGGATGGTGTTTGATAGAAATTAACCAGGTGGACTTTTAAGATTCCTTGGAAGGAAGAAATTATATAACTACAAATAAAACTAATGCTGAAGAAAATTGAAACTAATAAAGCTTTTATAAATTTTCTTCGCTATTCCTGTATCTAGAGTGTTTTAATGGCAGAATGGGAGTTACCTATTTAGTACTATGTCTTTTAATGGAGATGGAAAAAAGTGTTAAAAAATACTTACCTCTCAAAATGTGCAGATAGGTACAGATGCCATAAAATTACCTAAACTCTATTGAAACTACCTGAATATGTTTTAAATACAAGGCATAAAACCCTGACTACTTTTTTCCTTCTTAAAACCAAAAATCATCATCCATTTTTAATCTGGTGAGGGGTTTTTTTTGTTGTTGTTTTTGGTTTTTTGTTTTGTTATTGTTTTTTGTTGTTTTGTTTTTTAATATTTCCAAATATATCAAAAGTTTTTCATCAGGCAAATTGTTCTGTTATTTCCTAACTTTTGAGTATTTAATTTTGTATGTATTGTATATAATATCTATATATCTAATGGAAGCAAATCCAGCTTATAACCAGTGAAAGTGAATGACAAAAGAAATGTGTCTGCTGCTGTCATTTCCCTTCATCTTCTTTTATGTTAATATTTATTTTCTCATTCATTTCAAATTCTTTAGTATCTTTCTGAAGCATGAGCCATTGAAATTTTCAGGATATGGTGTGTTGCAAGAGGAAAAATGTATGCTGTATATCTACTAGATTGGGCAATGAGTAAAGAAAGAGCAATGGAGGGCCACTGTTTCAGGTAAAATGCTTAAAATGGATAGTAAAATATTTACTGACCTAAGTGGTTTTCTATCTGTTATACATGTGCATATTCATTTTAGATACCAGAAAGGCAGACATAGTTACATAAGACATGCAGAAGCTAAGTCAAAATATGGGTTTAAAAAACTGAAAGGCAAAACAAGGTTTAACACTTATGATAACAGTCAAATTGTATCAACAGCCAGTTCCAAATCCAGGCCTCCTCCTAACAGTTAGGTCAGTATTTGTTGTGCTTAAAAGTCTTATATAGGGAATGGTAAAAGATGGGACATTTGGCTTATAGTTACAATGTGTTACTGATAATTCAATTGAATCAACATAAATAAATCCTGTTGCTAAGTAAATGATGATTTCTCATCTGCTGTTCAATATGGAGACAACTAATCTAATGTGAATAGAAAATTGTTGGGCAAGGGCTTGTGAATATATGTACAGTTCTCTTAATATCTCTATGTTCAAGGTAAAGGCAAGCAATTAGATATAAGGGGACAATGAGAACACTCACAGAAGAAGTAGAAATACAAATGTTTGGAAAAAAAGAAAGCATGACCTACAGAGTGACTTTTTGCAGTGTCTTTTGGTAATTATACAATGCTCTCAACTAAAGAGGGTGAATTTTGAATTATCAAACCACCCAGATATGCAATTGAGTTAGAAAATATGTTTATAGAAAGGACTTTAGGTGTACTGTTCACTAATTCTTATACTGTCTAAAGATGTATTTTTATATGTCCTTGTTTTTCACTGCCAACCACATAACCAGTTAGTCCATCTTTCTTTTCTTGTGGGGCTAAGCTGGCTTCCTCATTTCTGCAGTTCATCAATACAAAACTGATTTGAAGCTGAGCTGTATAATAATAAGCCTTTCAGCAGCCAGGCTTGACACTTGCCTTGTAATTAAGGCCTTGATGGTTGTGTTGATGGCAAATGAAAGAAAATGGCTTTGTTCTCAATTCCAGAGCCTTGATTGCTGGTTCTCGTTCTCACCTGAATTCGACCCATTCTGCATTGTGCACATGATTGCTGGAGTGTGAGTAATTGCAGTGCTGGCAGATGACATTTTCATGAAGCACACTCTGCACTGCTCCAGAGGGAATTTACAGAATTTATAGCTGGAGAAGCTCATCAAACATGGATTTAGGAAATGCCTATGTGAAAAGTGGGAGCCCACAACTAAATATCAGAGCTTTTCTTTTGACATTTGCTTTTACATAAAGGACTGTCTGCAACCTGTCTTACCTTATGGTAGCAGCCTATTCATGACTAGATTTTGTGATTAAGTGAAATTACTGAAGTTTGTTAATGCAATTTTTTGCATACTTTCTTGTAATTTTTTGTGTGCTTGGAAAAGTAGATGGAAAATGGTTTCCTCATTTCCATTCATATTTTTAAATTTCCTTAACCTTTCAACTATTTAAAAATTTTCAGATGTCTCCTGATATTTATTGACAGCAATGTGTTTGGTTTTTATTTAAATCCTCTTATTTTTGCAACCTTTTTGCATTACAACATATTTTGTTTATTTTAAATGAAAATGAATGTACATTTTAAACAGCTTTTTAAATAAAAAGGCTTCCACAATGGAAATATACTCTGTCATTTATAAATCAGTTCTTTAGAAAGAAATGTACTGTCATTTGTAAATCAGTTATTTAGGAAGAAAACATTAATGACTTTTGTATTGACAAGTTCACAGATTTCAATGAAGGGTGTTTTATGTGTTGTAAATAAGAATTGCATACTGAAATTTTGCATTATAGGTAACATATGCCATGATATGCATAATCTTTTCTTCCCTCTGCTTTAATACTCTTGCATTTTCCTCTCCATCTGACAGTTTGTGCCTGTCTCATATTCACCATGTTCCTTTCTGAGCCCCCGATGCTTTTCCTTTCTCCTATAACACAATCAGGATGAATACCTGTAGGTTGTTGCTGTACTTTCACTTTCCCAAGAAAGAAAAACACAAACATTTTTGGAATTCTGTTGACATTTTTCAATCACAGCTGCTTGTGCTGTCACTGACTGCATGTGGAGATGCATGGCTGCTGTGACTCAGAGATGTACTGTCTGCCTAGCAAGCCAAACTATCTGCACTTAGGTTTTCGTATTTCTTGAGGCTTCTCCATCATGTCAAGTCAAGAGTTTCCTGCTTGCAACTGGTATTATTGAAAGTCCTGAGCAATTGAATGTCTGAAGGTTCCAGGTTTTTAAGTTAGGTTTATTGGTTAACTGTAGGAAAAGTTGGATGAGAAATCTTTTGAGTTTCTGCTATAATATAAATTTTTGACCCAGAGTAGTGTTGATTATTTAAAATACACAGAAGAAAATCTGAGGTCTAAGCTGATGATGTTAAATTGCCAGTTGTTTTAGGGCCTAACTTATCCTCATTTCAGTACCTGAACTCTGTATCAACACTAATGAATAGCAACGAGAGGGTAATCAATCTAAACTGCTGACAGTTGTTTTAATTTATGCTATACTCCTCAAGTAGTTGGGTAGCACAAGGGGAGACTGTCTAAATGTCTGGGTGTCTAAGTGTCTACCTCAATTCATGGATGTTATGCTGCTGTCATTTACTAAAAATAGTGTGTTTTTGTAGTCTTAAATGGGAACAAGATGAAGCCTGTTGTAAACACATCTTGGTTTTTGTCATATGTAAAAGATTTCCTAATATACTTCGAGTACTGACTCGAAGTACATTAGGAAATACTGTTAAATACTGCTCCTAATCTTAAGTGTTCCTTGGGGAATCACTTAAAACGTTTAAGTTCAGAACCTCAAAATTTCTTGGACATGTAAGTCTTTTAAGAATTTGCGTGTTAGAGAGTCACTTCTTGTCCTTTGAAGCCATGAAAATAACCTAGGTTTAAGGCTCAAGGCTTGGAGACAGAAGTCTGTAGTTCATTGTTTCATCTCATCCTTATCACTGGAAAGCTGAGGTGCAGCCAGGTACCAGAGCCCTGGCTGGATCTTCTCTTGCAGGAATGTTAGGGACCCATCCGTGTGCATTGTGGCAGCCTCTTGTGGCGCAGTTCTACTCTCATTTTGTTCCTCTTGTGACAGTCCCACTCTTCTACTGTAATTTGAGTGGCAACTCAGCCCCAAGAGGGGAATGAATCTACTTTTAGATTTCAGTATCTGTAACAAAACAGCCCAAAACTGCTTTGGACTTCTAGTAGAAAAAGGGCAGGTTTTAAACCTCTATGTCCTTAGTCAGGACCTGGATGTAGAAAATTATTTGCTTTGTGGGAATGAGACCTGGATCAAAGAAGAATATGGTGAGAAAACCCTGGAGATTCCTAACTATTTTTCAAATCTTTTGCAAAACAATGGACTCTGAAGAAAGAAATGAAAAAAAGAAAAAAGGCAGTGGACTAGAACAGTGAAATATGGCAGTGGACAGCTTTTGAACCTTGCTGAGTGAAGAAAAAAGCTGCTTGATACCATTAACTTAATTATGGTGATGGTCTGGGTTATACTGGGGACAGTGACCAAATATTGCATTATGCAGACTGGTTTTGGAAAATACTGGCGTCTAACACAGCAATTGTACAGTTAAGAATCACCTTAAGGGTTTAAGGTAGAAGTTAAAATATTGCAAGTCATGGAAAATGTTCAGCTGGTATTCCTATTACCTTCTTGCCATGACCTCTGAATTTGAAAAACTTCAGTTTATTTTAATAAATCTTTCTCTCACCCCATTTTAATTTTCATTTTTCCACATCTCTTTATCTTTCTCAACAAGAATGTTAAGATGTGATTTAATTTTCTCTGACATGCATTTATGCTTTTCTGCCATATTTTCCTCTGACTTCTCCCATTTGCCTCAGTGACCTATCCCTAAGACATCTTGTTCTCTGTCCCTCGTCTCTCCTGGCTTGTTTATGCTTGGCAATCCAGATGTGGTCTTCATCATCTCAGCATTGACTCCTGATTTCTCATGTCTCTTACATTCCCTTCTATCCTTCACACCTAGGGGAGAGAGGGTCCCAGTCTCATGCTTTATTCCCAGATTCATTGTGAGATGACCTTTTGGAATGTCAGAGGGAGCTGACTGTGGCTCACCCATGGCTCAGCCTATTGCATGAGACCATGGACTGTTTTAAAGTGTTTTTCTCTCTCACTGTCTTTTTCTATAAATCTTAAACAATTTTACTGAAAAAGGGAAGAGTTTCTCACCTGATCTGCATCTTCTGTACCCGTTGCAAAAGCTGTTGTTTTCTCTGGCACCACACAGTATGTTGCATTATCTGCTCCCGTTTTATGATTTTCTGTCCAGCACAATCATCAACAATTGCTTGTTTCCACTGAGAAGCCTGGAATTCTTGGGCAATACAATGGGTGTGAGAAGTTCTGTAATTCAGGGGAGATGATAAAAGGGCAGGAGTTTCCTCCTACCATTTATAAATGTTAGGATTCCTGTGGTTTTTTGTTACATTTTCTTTTAAGCTAACACCTCTATTTGTTATGCCCTTAAAAATTTTTTGCATCTAAATAGAATTTAGGCTTGTCTTATGTTGCAATATCTGTTAATCCATAAGTTGCTTATTCAAAACCTAGTCTACTGGCTATGCTCAGTGCTATGAAAATGCTCAAGAATTTTTGATTTCTCTTTTGATACAAATTTATCAATACAGGGGTAAAACATGCTATAATGTATTAGATAATTATTTATAAATGTATCTCAATAATGATATAGTTTTTGTATCTTTGGGGAAAAGTTGTACACCTGTTGGTGTATCTGCAGATTATCTTCCATTCATGGATGCTTTACATTCACTCTATTACTGTGCTAGTACAGCTCTTTGATATGCAGGTCCCACTGTAGCTGATACCTCAGCCCACCTTAGTTTTCTGCTTTTCACTCCATTGGAAGTCAGTCTGTTGTAGGAACTTGCCCTACAAATATTCCATGACCCATTTGGTGTCCATCAGAGGACACCAAGGTTTTATCCTCCTTAATGCACGTGTTCATAAGCATATTTTCATTTATTGTCCATTTGCTATTGGAGGTTCTGTGTTGTATTTATGTTTTATAACTTGCTTTGTCTGTCTCCAGTGGGATACCCCACCTTTGCACCTGAGGCACTGCTTTAATTAGTGACACAGTTACTGTTCTCTTACCTGACAGTACTAGTGAATGTAAGGGCGGAAGAAGAGAGGGTTTCTGAGCTAAGGTCATCTGAGAGTCTGAAACCATAAATTCAGACTATGCTTTAACATGTGAGAGTAATATCCATGGTTAGATTTGACTATAAATGCATTTTGGGATTAATTTAATGCTCTAATCTGATCACAAATAATTTGCAAAGAAATTCAATCAGCAGAAGCATATTAATTTTTCTCCACTATTTTCCAATTGTTTGTGCAGACAAATGTCAGCCTTACAGGAGAGTTATCCTTTCTGTTTACACTTAAGAATGATTATTCTTAGTGTGTGAACAGTCATGTATAGTTTTAGTCGTTGATTAGTTAGTATTTGTAACAAAAAAGTAATTGAAGTGCAGGGAATAACTCACAGTGAATCCTATTTTTCCTTTGAGATGTATCAGCCTGTAAGTATAATCCTAAATATAGTCCAGTTTGTAAACATTTTTTTTGATTTCTATTTCTTGTCACATTTTACTAAAATAGAAATGATTTGCATTTCAGGCAAATCTTTGTGAGTACTGTACAAAGTCACAGTAAGTTTAAACACAACAGTACTTTCTGTGATGTAAGTCATTGCAACTGAGTATACATAATGGTAATTTTTGAGTTCAGAATGGTATTTTAGCATTAGCTTGTATGATGTGCTACACAAATACTGAGAAGAACATTTCTTATGTATCTTATACAAAAATCAGTATAGCACTGGTTTTCTTCTGCATTTAATTCAGTTACACATAGTTTATCTGTTGCTTCTGAGAATTGTAATGTTAAGTGTCTTCATATAAATTACTATTATAAGGAGGAGTCAGTTAAAGTATATCAGTTTGAACTGGCCAAGAGACATAAGAACTTGCAGCTCCCAAGTGACAGCTGTTGGGGTGACAGAGTATGACAGTGAAAGAATCTCCCCATACATGTTTCTTTTCTGTCCTGGCAATGGTAAAGCAAATGTCAGCAGAGTGATGTATGAAAATACCACTGCTTGATCAGGCTTGTTTGATAGGAGCAAGGCTTCTGTGTATCCTTCCTCCTTGCCCATGTGTAAGTAGATGGGTGCTGCAAGACATAGGTAGCTGTGTACTGCTCAGTCTCTCTCTAATATATCTGCATCTTTGCTCATTAGGTTTAAGATGTGTAAAAATTTTTTAAACATGTTTCAGGTACAACATAGGATCTTTTAAGTCACCATCAAACCGAGACACTGGAAATGGATCCAATATGCAAATACAGTTTTCTGGATCAGTTTCTGTATCTTTCATTTTGGTGTACTGAAAAGGCTAATTCTCTGCTTCTTTATGTTACAATATTACACTTTTACTTTATTGTTCAAAAGATAATCTTGCTGCAAAGTGATTTCAGTTAGGGATTAAAGGAGAGAAAATAAAAATTTAACTTGTGGCAACAGATGGCAGAAATAGGCCTTAGCCCACAGAAGAGTCAGTAGATGCTTGGTGCTTTCACCTGCAGTCATTAGGTAGATCTGACACTGGTGCATGATCGACTGTGCAAGCAGCCCTGCCCAAAATCTGTCTCAAAATGCTTTGCTGCATTCAATGCTAAGAGAACTCTTCTCCAATAGTTGTCTGTGTAGGAGGGTAAAACTAAATCTGCTAATAACTTTTTCTGTATGCAGTTCATAGTCTGCAGTGTGTAGGTCTGTATTCTGTAGGTTAGTATTATTTGTTTTACACTTCCATGTCACTAATTGTGATTTTTTTCCTAAAGATGCCATCGCTGCTTCTGATTTGCTTCAGAAAACAGCAGGAAAGGTCTGGAAAGGCAGATCAGTTCTCTACCATACACTTAATTTAATCATTGGCAAGTTGTTCTGATTACTTGCCCTCTGCTTTTCTTCTGCTCTGGCTCTCTGGGTAACAGTTTTGAGAAGATTAAATCTGCCCACCCAAACACTGACCTTGGAAATGCCCACAGATCAACAGCTTTAATGTATTCTCTAAGGTTATTTGCTTTGTAGTGTGGTTTTAAGGTGCAGTTCTGTGTGCCATCCTCCCACTTAAAGACAATTTTCCAATTCCATATTTCCAATTCCTGGAAGTGAGCACACTGTTCACTGCAAGAGCCAGTAACACTGCAAACACTTTGTGTTTCCACCACCCTCATTACCTTCTGCAGTCAGGAGAGCCCTCTGCTCTTTCACTCAGGTACACTGGTGCACTGTTTCACACTTCTCTCCAGTGGGCCTCACTCAGGGGATAACTGTTTATCTACCGTGTAAGGGATGCACACAGCTTTTCCAAAAGGTCCCCTCACTGCCAGTTGTGTATTTTCCTCATTAGTTTTAAATCCTTGTTTGGCAGCAACCGATCCTTTGAACCGTTAATCCAGCCCAAGCTACACTTCACATTAGAAACCTGGCATCCAGTATTAACAGGCATGCTCATTGACTGCCTGCTTTCAGTGATGGTATTCAGAAAGTTTCCAAGAGCACCAGATGTCAACTTTGGATATCTTCTTCCTTGAAGAAGGACATCCATGCTTCTGTATTTTTGTGCCGGATCATTTTTTCTTAATCATCCTTTTTTATTTATAGATAGAGTTTTATAAGTTTAGGAAACATTTATTTCAAAGCAGGTTGGCACTAAGACTGTCTATTGGTAGATCTACGTGAAAGTTAATGTAAAATCTCACAAGTGCTTATACTTTGTAGTCTCAAGTGTGTTGTTGATGGAAGAAAGTAATACACCAAACGTAATGATTGAGAAAACATTTTTTCACCTTAATTTCTTTGTTTTCACAGATTATTGAGAACTTCATACTCTGATTGAAAAAAAGACTTTGTTTGCTATTCACTTAATGGTTGTGGTTTAATTTTTTGTATTTATATTTCTTGACCTTTGACCTAATGTTTGTTCTAGAGGTTGGATTTTAGTGTTATTTCCACTGAAAAGTGAGACAGATGTCTATCTAATGTCAGCAGTAGTGGGACTAGGCCCATGTATTTTTTATTTGTACACTTTATTCTGAATAATCAGAAGCATGACTTTAATGCCTTTAAATTAATGTAAAACTTTAATTGCCCAAATCTGTTGATAATCACAAATAACCTCATAAATCTGAATATGAGATAAAATATTTAAGTAATTTTTTAAAACTCTATCAAAGTATTTGAAGTAGTTGTAATTATTTCATATTGCCTTAAAAAAAACCCAAAAAACCACTAAAGCGAATTATTGCCAGAAGTAAATCAAGGGACTACCAGTGTTGAAGTGCACTAGAGGAAGTATACAACCTCGTAAAAGCAGGCAGTATTTGCATGAGAGCTGGACACTTTCCTGGGATTTTACTTTATTGGTTCAGATTTTTTCCTATACCTTCAGGGATAGTAAGAACTGGGGGCTCTTGGTGACCTTTTTGGGAATTGCCAGTTCTCAGCATCAGTCAGAATGTAACCTTTTTTGTGAGAATTTTCTTGTCTGCTACTAAAATATCCACTGCTTATAAGGATAAAGTATCCATTCCAGCTGTTTTTGCCATTCACTTGCAAAGTGCATCACTTGGGGCATCTCAGAGCCCGTGACATTTAAGCTGGATTTTAAATGTGCTTTATTTGGGTGTTTAGCAATAAGGAGAATCTGTACTTCAGCATCTTACAAGTATCCTATTTCTTGTTTTACAAGGGTAACTGAATGGTTTTTTGGGTTCCTGGAACAAAGTATTATTATCATTAGTAGAACAGGAATAGATAACTGTGGAGGCTTTATTTTTCAGTATTCTCAGTGGCAGGTAAGTCACCTATGGCTGTCTTTGCATTTGCCAAGCATTTTGTGTTGAGGCAGGCTCTGAATGGTATTCCCTATGTGGAGATTTATATATATGCAAAACGGTAATCCCCAAAAACACATGACTGCTCTTGGATATCCGATCTTTGGCTTTGAAATGGAGGGTCATAGTGGAAACCAGTTTGTCAGAGCCCAAGGCCTTGTCCTTCAACAACCAGTTTTCAGGTCTGGTCTCATTGTTTCCAATAATTAAAAGCTGTAGGTAGACCTCAAAATGTCGGTGTTGGGAGAAGACTGGGAAAAAACCTCACCCCTTATTTTGGTCTTTGGACACGTCTCAGACTGAGCAGGGTGTTGGGGCATGGCGAGAACGCGTTGTGCGTGTGGCGGCTGCAGCCGGCGGCCGCCGCTGTCCGTGGTGCTGCTGGGGACTCCATGGAGCCTCTCAAGGTTTTGCTGTGACCTTTCTTCTGTAGATAATGATTTCTTACATGAATTTGTGTTTATAGTTGAAGGTACACAGCGTGTTTCAGCTGTTTTCTCCTTAACAAATCCACCGATGCTCACGTAGGTAAAGTTTTGTTCTAAGATCAAAGGCACAGTAAGGTCACCATGAGGATGCATGCAGAAGTGTTTATAACATACTTCTTTTCAATCAGTACATTTTTTGAATTAATGGTTTATGTATATTTCCTAAGATTAATTTACTCCCTCAGAATGCCACTTAAATAAAAAACAAAACAACAACAACTAACTAGAAATCAGGAATTTTGAACTCTCAAGAAAAGTTATTTGGTTGATGCATAATTTTATTTTATCTAGTTGAACTATGCATTTGAGAAATTAATATTGAAACTCAGTCTTTAAATTATAAAAGAATTTTATGAGAGAAATGATTGTTTGGTTTAAAGGCTCTGTTCTTGGGTATCATTTCAGAAATTTTCTTATAATTCCCACATTATTTTGAAGATTAAAAGACCCTCTCTTTGTTTTTTATAAAACTGTAAAAAAAAATTAATAGTAATTGCATGTAAATATTTAGTGCATTTATATGCAAAGTTTGTTTAATAGAAAGGAGTAGTACTATCTTCTAAACTCATGGAATTTTACCTTGCCTGAAAAGCAGCAAATAAGGAGTTGAGTACAGTATCTTTTAGAGGATTTATGGTAATGCTGCTGAATTTAGCTGAGCATAAACAGCATGGTGAGCCCCTCAGGGTCTCTTCATTTTCCTGACACACTCCACTGCTGCCCCATTAACACTTCGTCTGTTATTGCCATCTACTCTGTTTAATGAGTATCTTTGAATTTGAAGTTCTTCCCAAGAAACAATAGCTAAAATAACTGCTGCACCTACTGTAGCTTTCAGTAGTGCATCTTATTCCCTTTGTAATATTTTTAAAATAAAAAGTACATGTGCATTCTGCAGCAGTATAGTTGCGTCACGACATTTTTTTTAATCACAATAGACACTAATCAAAAGCACTAAGTAATGAATACAGATATGATGCTGTATCTGTCTGTAGAAGGCAAATGCATGCTGAATAGCTGATAAAGGAGGCTTTTCCTTACTTTAAAATTCCTCTAGTTAATACTTACTCTTTAATGTAAAGAAGGAATAATTCTGCTGGAGACTGTGCTATCAAAGCAAAATATTTCTTCTAAGAAATCATAAGACAGAATGACTAGGTGCTGTTTTCTGGTATCTGTATTAATCCAGCTAACTGATGAAAAAGGTCAATATATGTCTCATTAGATTGGATTCCTAAAACTGAGTTTACCACATTCCTCAGTACACATGAATGAACCATCTTAAATTATGAAACAATAAGCCATATTTTCAGATGCGGACTCAACCTGAATTAAAGCTAGAATAATGTTGTACTGGGATGCACCATAAGCTTTAAGAACAGTTCTGATTTTGCATTGACTATTAACTGATCACAAAAGCGCTCCAAATCGCTGTAGGTATTCAGTAGATCTGGGAAGTCTTTGGAGGGCCAAATAAAAAAATCTAAATAATTGAATACATTTCTGTTCTAGAAGATTGAGGCAATCAGTTGAATATTGAAACATGTTTTATATTAAATGCATTCATTGAAAGCATATTTTTGAAATCTGAAATAACATGTGAGTGATTTTCTGTGTTCTGGTAAGCTTGCTGTCCTTCATTAATTTTTTGTTTGTTTGTTTGTTTTTATTTTTAGAAAATGAGTCTGGAAGAAAATTGGTGAATTCAATCCAGAGGACCTACAAGCACTCTGACAGGCTCAGAGAGCAGAGTCTGTACCAAAGAGCAATTACCCCACCAAACGATTTCAGGTACAATTGACCTAAATATAGCACTCTCTTGAGATTATTGACAAGAGTTCATTTCCTGTAGTGCTTTTCCCATTTGCCACCCCTGGTAGCCACTGTGATCTTATCTGCCTGGTGCTGCATGACTTCTGGGATGCAGTTAAGAATTCTGCTGTGCATTATCTTTAAACAGACAATTCATGCTAAAAGAGTCATTTGCAGTTAAATTAGATGATGCATATATTATTCTTGCTGCCGAAGTTACAAAGAACAGGAATGACTGCCTGAATCCTTTTGGACCTGAATGCACTAGAATTCTTTTTACTGTGAAATCAAAAAGGTAGTACTAATTAATTTTAAATAAATAGGAAATTTTATTTCATTAAACAGTAACAGTTGAGTTAGATGTGCAGGTGGATAGGTTGGAAAACTTGCTATTTCTTTCACTGTGTTTATATTTATTCATAAAGTGCGACTTGCCCTATGGTCATCCTACTATCTCCAGGCAGTCACAGTAGTTCTCATATGCTGGCATGAAAAATGAGCATATAAATTGAATGTGTAAGTGTACAAAATGTGGATGAAGTGAATTCAGGGGCTAGTAATGATAAAATCCATTTTAGTTTTGAGGAATGCATTTTTCTTAAGCATTGCTTACAAACTTGTTTAAAATGCTGGATATATTTGCATTCCATGTATGTGGAATGAAGGGAAAATAGATGGTATTCCCTTGATATTCATCACAGAGGTTCTTTCTTGAATTATTTTTCTTCTCCTGAATTTTTATTTGGAAAATTTATACATTGTCCAGAAATTCAGAAGTCTGCTATCAGATTCTATGCTGAGCAGCTGTTGTAGGGCCATTTGTCACAGACCTTTATGAGCTAATATCACAGGACACAACTGTGTTATTATTTTCCTGCATATCCCCTATGTTTTCTCAAAAGAACACCAGAATACTTTTACTTTACTAGCAGAGTATACTCTGCTAGTAATCATAGGCCCCACTCTTCAAAAGAAACTGAGGAAGTTCAGCTGAAAACTGAATAATTTATAAGATAGAGACATATATACACTATATTGGTCCACGGACTTGGTTCCTTTGATGATGATGGACAGTGGTTATAAATGTAGTTAGACTCAGAAATCCTATACTAAAATAAGATGAAGCATGAATCAGTTAATTGCATTAGATAGTAATTATTTTATTACAGGAAAAATTTGGATTAGATATAGAAGAACATTTACCTGTGACTTATGTTTTGCCAATGTACTTTAAAGGGTTGATGAGACACACAATATGTCACAGTGGAAAGGAGTAGTAATTTAAAGTGGAAGTGTAAGAAGAAAGCAGTAAAAGAATAGGTAGAGGTGGGATGAGAATATGCAGGGCATGACTAAATGGATTCTCAGGCTGAGCTCATGGAACTTCTTGTGCTGTAGTTTGGGATCATGAGGAATCTGTATAGTGCTTTCTGGTGACTGCTAAAGAAAATAGTTTTGAAGTTTGAGATGTGAGAGAATGTACATGAGGAATTTAAATGGATTCCTGAAAGGATGTTTCTGTTGTAGAGTCTTCTACAGAGCAAGGCAATTAAGGAACATGGACTTAGGGGTGAAAAAATAAATCAGTCCTGCCCCAACACAAAGAGAGAGAGAAAACTCATAAGAAGTTACCAGCAGCAACAGATCTTAAACTGAAATATTTAACTTCTTACGTTTGATATTTTGCAAACAGAATTTTTCATATTAACTCTTGCAATGCTGCAAGAGCTTACCTTAAAACTTGCTGATGTGATTTTTCCCATTTTCTTTTAGATAAAATGTATCTAAAGCTTGATTTTTTTAATCTGCAGAGATTATCAGATGCACACATTTTGTTAATCTTGATATTCCAGAGACCTGACATGGCTGACATACAACCGTTGTACATACAATAGATCATTAAATCAGTTTGAAATTTAGAAACTAATGCTGGAAAAGACCATGCAAACTGACTTTTCTTTGTGAATGGTCTTCATGAGGATTGCTCACTTCAGCTGCTAACAGATAGAAACATCATTTTGAGCCTTCTGTTAAGCTACATCTTGTAATAAATTATGGACCCAGTGAAAGGTGCACCATCTTAAGCATTTTATTATAGTTATTTTATATCTTGAAAGGATATTCTGGTTCTTTACAGTGTGCAGATCCATAGAGGACAGTATCACAGATTAAGGATTTTATACTTGCTTCTATATTGTTTGCCCTGCCATGGCAGAGAAAAGGCATAATAAAGCAATCCTAATTAGGCAATGTAGGAATCTCTGGTATGCAACATTTTTCTTAGGCAGCTATATATTATTTCTACTTGTTCTGTGGTGCCTCAGGGAGTAAGAAAAGTCTGCCCATTAATTAGAGAATTAGCTTACAGTTGGGAAAGATGCGTTCAGGTTTTGCCTGTGCCACAAATTTTCTACAAGACATTTAGCTAAGTTTTTACCAAAATTCAGCACAACCTAAGGATTTGGGTTGGTGACCATACTTCTCTGCTTTTGAAGCAGAATCATGTGTTCTTCTTGTTTATAGCATCTTAGTTACCCTCCTTAAATAACTGAGTAGTCAGAAATCCTCACTCCGCTCATCAGCTGAAGTGAATTCTGTATACTTTTCTGTCGTGCTTGCCTTGTGTGAGGGTGTTGATGGAATGGCAGGGATGCACAAAGTAATGCCTGATATTAGTTCAGGTAGAGAATTACAAAGACACTGTCATGGTGATGAGTTCATGTTAGTTCCTGGCAGTCTAAGTCTTCCTAGTACAACCTTCTGAAAAAGCTAAGTTCATCAATCAAAGTGTCATATGTTGCTAAAATTTGCAGTTTATAAATTGTCACTATAAATGTAAGTAGTAGGAATCATGACATAAAATTATGCTTCTTTTTCTTTGTGTCTTTCCAGACCTAAATGGTTTAAAAAATGAGGCAGTAGGATGCTTGAATTGCAGTTTCTAGGCAGCATCTCTGCTCCTGTGAGCAGGCATGGCTGTTTTATTGCATGGCCCAGCCCAGTGATTGGTCATGGGCTGCTGCTGATGTTAGCGTGCCAAAGAGAGCATGTGACATTAAAGGTAAAAATGCCAGGGCAGGGGCATATCACCAGTAAGAATAAGAAAAAAAAATATTCTTGTGCTTTGTTGGATACATAGCTCAGCCTGACAGAACATCTAATCCCTAAATCATCAGGAAAATTGGTTGGGTTGTAAAATCAAATTAAACCCACTATGAAAGATCATGGTCTCTCTTCAGTGCACTAGCAGGCATGTGTATATATCTCAATCCCAGACTAGGGGGAATACACCATATAAGTAAAAATGTTTTTAAGAGAAATCTGATTATGATAGAGCTGACTGTTTTTGTAGCAAACATTTAGAAACATTTGGAGTAATTTGATTAGAAGAGATAAAAAATCATTTTGTTAGATCATTACATCTTCATGTTGAATCCCTCATTTTCTCCTACTTTTAACATTTTCTGTAGAAGGGTTATCATGTAGCATTATTTTGATTAGTTTTTAGTTACTGAAACTAACTTAGCTTTGTTATGTGATCTTAAATGATTCTTTTTTTCCTTATCAATACTGGGTATTGACTTTCGGTGGGCAAAAGAAATCTTAGCACCCTTAGGCAGATTTTGCCTTCTTCCACTGCAGATGAATGACTGTGTATTGCTCTAACTGAAGTATTCATTCTCAAGCCAAGGAAGACAGAGGGCTAAGTTGAAAGCCAAGTAAAGTTCTGAAAAAGACTTCATTGATCAAGTAGAATTTGGGTCATGGTTTAGTTAGGTCAGAATTATGCTTCTTATATGCTTCTTATACCGTAGAAATAAAGCTTTTATTAACAAGTCTACATATAAAAAAAGACTTTCACATACTGAGACAGAAGGGACGCAGAAGTGCATTTTTACAGCACTTCATTCACCTTCAGTGCACTGAGGAATGTTAAGGAAAGGAATATGATAAAAACGATAAAGATTCTTATCTGGCAAGTAGCTAAAGCCAAGAGAAGGTGCATGTTTCTTAGCCAATCAAAGCTAGAAGGAAACTGTTTTAAAAAGTGGGCAGGAAGACAAAGCTGTGAGCAGATTCTTATAAATTCAACAGTCCTTTCTGTGCAGAAATAGGTTTTGACTCCATATTAATTTTATTGCAAACAACATTTAAAGAAAGCAGTGCACTCTAAAAGTTCCCACTCTTGTGAATATTTTTGTAAAGGTGTAGAGGGAGTATGTACTATCATTTCTTGTTCATTTCATGAGGGAGTTGCTCCCCTGTGGTTTGGGAGAGACCAGCCTGTGCTGCTCAGCAGCTCTCAGTAGTATTGTCCTCACATGACCTTGTGGATGGATTTCTATTTCAAAATCATACAGAAGTTAAATACTGCTGAAAATAGCATTCACTCCTGTTTTGTTCCTTTCATAGCTTCTGGGGTGAAATTTATCTGTCCTAATGTAATGTCTTTTCTATCTAAATTATCTTTGGCTAGGCTACCTTTATAGTCAATGGAGAGAAATAGACACTTTTTAGGGCATGATTCATCTCCTAGGAAGGCAGACATCTAAATAGGTCAGATGAATCAGACTGTACAATAGCACATTCCTTACTAGAGAGAATAAAGGAAACCTAGGGATCAGCATGGATGTTGATGCATATATTGCAAATATCTAAAGTTAAGTGAAATGAACTTTATGTCTGTAGGAACTAAGTCAGAGTTCAGAGTCAAAGGAGAAAATCCTACTCTTCAGGAAGCACCCTTTTCTTCAGAGCTTGTGGTTTCACTGTGCTGAATGCATGTTCATAATCATACCCATGAGGTGGTGATACATTTAAAAAAAAATTACACACCCTGCTTCTCCTAACTTAATATTTTAAGGTGTGATGATTGAGTAGACTGAATTTTGTGACTAGATTTGTGACTATAATTTGTATATATTTATCATCAGTGATTCACTGGTTCCACAGAGGCACAATTTTTTTGCTAGTCTCTGCTAAAAATCTGTATGTATGTGGTTTCATCATGGTTTTGGTTCACTTGTGAACCATTTCAGCACCAGATACTTTTTTCTCAATCAGAAACCTCTTCAAGGAGAAAGGGAAGGTATGCATTTTATTTAGAGTACTAGACTAATTTAAATTAGTCCCTCATAATAATCATTGCTGTTAGTGCCAGAATTTCACTAAATGCTCCAGTAGATGAGGTGGTTAGTGCAAATGTGCCTGAAAGTCTCAACAATGAATATTTTCAAATGCTAACAAATGAATTTTGCAGAAAGGATCTTCATTTTGGTTTGTATTTGGGTGTATCAATCATAACAATAAAATGGGACATACAAGAATGAACAACATTATTTATTTAAAATATATTTAAAATACAAAATCAACAAATGAAGACTCACCTAAACACCAGTGAAGCTTTTTCATATGCTGCTCTTCTCCCATTGTTTGCAAAACTCCAGATCCAAGCAAACCTGCAAGACTTTTGTCAGATGCGTGCCCAGGAGTAGCACAAGGATGACAGCCTGGAGTAAGCAGATTGCTAGTGAGGCTAGCAGGTGCCAAAACATGCTGTTTCATGACCCAGTGTAAAGATGCCAGAAATAATCTCACATGTATTTCAGTAAATAAAAGCAAAAACCCCTCAGGCTTCAGAAATAAAGTGTGTGGAACTGTCTGAGATTAAGCAAGAAACTTAAAGTTAGAAGACCAGTGTTCTAATTTTTGCCTTGCAACAGATTAGCTGTGTTATGGTAGTGAGGCACTTCGGCCAAAATCTCTGTTTTGCTACTTAAATAGATGTCATGGTTTTGAAAAGAAAGTGGGAGCAGAATTACAAAGTATTCCACAGATAAAACCATGAACTTAAGTTGAATCACATGCAAATGTTGACTAAATATCTGCCCCATTTCCCCTATCTTTCAGAGTCATAGCATTTAGCTGTCTTCATTTATGGTAATTTCAAATGCATAAACAAAAATAAAAATTGCTTTGTAAGTTAAAACATTCTAAAACCATTTTTTCCTCAAGTGCAAGTGTTGTAAAATTACATGGTGTAAAATCCCTATATCACTGACTAGGTTGCTCAGGGAAGCTGTGGATGCCTGGAGATGTTCAAGGCCAAGTTGGATAAGGCTCTGATTAACCTGGTCTAGTGAAAACTATTTGCTTTAGATCCAAATGTCCATGTTAAACAGTTTCATTTAACTTTAGAGACAGCAATACCAGCAATGTGCTAAGTGAGCTCAAACTTGCAAAATGCACTGTGAAATTGTGAGAAACATGGAAATAGTTGGTACTCTGTGCTTGGTATGTAGAATAAGATCAATGAAATAAAATATATGACTGATACTGATATGGAGTCAGGGGTGAAAATTATCTAAAAAAGCAGTTGAGAAATTTTACATACATTTTAAATATTGTATTTAAATTTTAAATCCTTCTGGTGCAGCAAACCTTTCCATATCTGCTGCTGATCATATATTGTGTAGGGTGTCTAGAAGTTTCTAAAAGATAAGATTTAATTGTCATCGAATCAGAGAATCCTGGTTTGATAGCAACCCACAGGGATCATTGAAGTCCAATTCCTGGCACTGCACAGGACCATCCCAAGAGTCACACGGTGTGCCTGAGAGCTTTGTCCGTATTCTTGAGCTCTGCCAGGCTTGGTGCTCTGACCACTTCTCTGGGGAGCCTGTTACAATGCCTGTTCCAATGTTCCAGAACCTTTTGTGGGTATCCAACCTGAACCTCCCCTGGTACAGCTCCAAACCATTCCCTCAGGTCCTGTCACTCATAACCAGAGAGAAGAGATTGGTTCCTGCCCCTCTTCTTCCCCTCTTGAGGGAGCAGTGAGGTCTACAGCTCAGAGAGAGGAATTGTGATTGCTATAGTTTGACAATTATGACAGGAATGATGGTTGCTGTAGTTTGTAGTGAAGTGCCCATGTGCTAAAATTTTCAGGGTGAAAAACTGTTTTGATGGTAACAAGCACTTTATCTTAAAATTTCTTTATGAATGCAGAGTAAAGGAGTCCAAAATTGAAGGGGTAAGGTATATTAGATGGTTCAGTGTATGGTCTGAAGTACCCAGTGAGCTGGCTCTGTGTTTTTTATATAAGAGATTAGAGAAAAAAAATCTCTGCTGTCTGCCTGTTCCATCAGCAAGACACATAACTTAGCCCTGGTACCCAGGCAGTGCACACAGAAACAAAACCAGGAAGCATCTTTTAAAGCTGAGGTCCTACCTTAATTTTAATTATCTGTATATTACAAATGTGATGGGTCATATTTTTGAGTGCAAGAGAAAGTAAAGAATGAACTCACACTACAAAATATGATCTCTGGATAAATATGCTGGTTTAAGAGACACAGTCATTCTTAAAGGACAGAATATTTCAAATGAAAGCCACTTAATTGATCAGATAGATATAGAGATGCATATATATCTACCCTTATGTACACAAAGAGCCTGTGGTTTTTACAAAGAGAAAGTCACATCCATATGAAAACATGGAGGCAAAAGTTTGATTTGGCTAGTACTTGTATGTTCTTGAGCAGGACTGATAAAAAAGAGCCATGTGTTATCTCTACATCTCTTGAAGTTCATGGAGTTTAAGTGTACTCTTTGCTTGTGAGACTAATTCATAAATTTTGTCTTGAATTCATGTACTTTAAGGAACAATGGTCGGCTGCAGGAGCTACTGTAGCTTATTACATAGAAGATGCTCTCTAACCTGCTTATTTTGCAATTTATGATGCTAAAGGAACTTTTTGGCTAAAATCCAATCTTTCTGTAGAAAATTAGAATAATTGGTAATAAAACAGTCATTCCTATATTCCAGTTGTTATAACTCATTCCAGCATTGCATTCCAAAAGTAAATTCTGCTTTGAAGTAGATGAATACAATAGAGACAATTAATATATGTTCTTTATTCAGATCTCAGTTATTTAATGGATCCTCAGTTATTTTATATATTGTGTGTGGAAATCTACATTAAAGACCCCAAACACTAAAGCTAATACGTCCCAGAATTAACTTTGTTGAGGCAAGTTAATTTAATCTCCCCCATGCATATGCATTGTGAAGACTTCTTTAATTACATGATCATATATTGTTTTTTGTTACAAAATCTTCTCCTCTTTCAGTTCACAGAATGTGTGATAGTCACTTAATGAGCAGCTGTTCTATATTTTGTTTTCATGACATTGTTCTGTGGCCCCACACCTTGTTTGCTATAGAATATTTAAGCCTTGCTCTGGAGACATAGTTAGTATTATTAATTTGCATTTTGGGATTTTCCTAGTATCGCGATAGTGCCAAGGTGATGAGCAGACATTAAATTAGCATTATTGCAGCCCTCTGAGATTGGCAGATAGTCTGATTCCAATTTTATGGCTGGGGAACCATGGCCCAGAATACTGTGTTCAAAAACAGCCACCAATCTACAGGACCAGCCTGAGCTGCTGAGGTCCAAAAGCCTTGACTCATTACTGTCACATGAAACTTTTCCAACTTAGGTCTTCTTGTCTACAGCTATGTATGTCTCTGAACATTCATCTCTTCTGCAAATTCAAATGCCTCCTCTCAGTGAATCACATGGAAAATGAAGAATATACCTGCAGTGATCACTTGTGAAAAAGCTGGTTTGAATTACTATAATGGAAACTTTATGTCAAGGAAAGATAGAATCCTGCTTTTTAGACTGACATCCAATTACTCTAATTACTCTTCTTGTACTTGTTACATGGGCCTGTTTTTTAGTGCATTTCTTCAAAGTTCTTTACCATCTACAGTACACAGTTGTGATTCATCCTTGCAGCAAGGCCATCTTGTGCACTGTATGAGGCAGGTGTGTTCTGGTAACAATAGATATGAGTCATGCCATTACTCTCCATGCTCATTCACAAGATGAGGGAAAATTTGGTTATATAGGCAACTTGGAACTTCTGGCATCTTTTTTCTGGATTTGGTCACATTAAAAAGGTTTTTTGAAAATGTGTCTGTGTGAGAAAGAGAGATGGAAATAGAGACAGAGGGAAAGGTAATGAGTACACACCATTTTAAAATAGAAACTTCTGAGAATGTCTCAACCCCTGTCTGAATTGTGAGATGCTTGGAACCTTAAAATGCCCCACACAAGGTTGTACCATTCTTCTTAACCATTCAATTAAACAAATTGCATGGTTTAATATTCTGCAAAAATTATTGCTGAAGGAGTAAGATGCAAAACATCTATTTTTACTACCATCTGACTGAACAGATATTTTCTGACAGCACAGAAATCATGAGAAACTGAAGTTTGGTTTCCAGAAGACCCAAAAAGAGGTTTCAGTCATTATTGATTCTCTGCTCAGTTCTCAATGACCTTTCCTACCTGTGTTCACTGTCTATTAAAACTCTGAATATACCCCAGTTCTGTGTCCTAAGGACAGCAGTTCTATTTCTCACTGTCCCACTGGCTTCTTGCCCCATGTTTGGTTTTGTTATTTTCACTATAAGTCTAGTATAAGTACTTGTTCTTTACCTCCTGTCTTCAGCACCTTTCAACAGCCAGTTGTCTGTTTGTCTTCATCCCTCATTCCTCCAGGGCTGGATCTCAGGGCTTGTGTACATCTTTCTCATTCCCACTGGCTCTCCAGCCAGAACTCCATTGTCAAGCTGTGTTTTCAGTTTCTGTGCCTCCAACCATCCATCATTTGTTTCTTTGTGCTCCTGTTCCAAATACTGCTATGAAATGTTGGCTCTTCCCTTATTTTTCCTGTCTGCTGCTTCATTTTCCTTTGGGCAGTAGGCAACTGATAGAACTCTTTTGATATTTGTAAATATCATTGTTAATTCGAGAGCAGAGCCTCTGCTCATTCTAGGACAATGTTGCATAAGCTTAATTTCTTTGCTGAAAATTTGGACTTCATTTAGAAGACAGAAGCAATGCACCCATGACTGATACTCAAGACCTGATCCCAGTCCTGGCAAACTTTTCTAGTCCTGCTGGATACATATCATTTCTGCTTAGGCATTTTTGCTTTTTTTCCTCCATTGCTGGTCATACTTTATCTGATCATCAGTCTTGAATCCAAATAGTTTTTTCTAGGTGAAACCAGACTTTTGGGATGTTGCATGAGTACAACCCCAGAATTCAGCACTGAAATTAAACCTATCAGTTATTTGAGTTACAGATGCCCCTCTTGACACATCCCAGTAACAAGTGGGCAGGTTAATCTCTTCAGCAGAATGTTAATGTAATGTAATAACTTAATGTTAATGTAATGTAATAACTTGTACAGAGTCTATGCAGAAAAACGCTGCAATATTAATTTGTGGGAATTGTATAGTACCAGATACTATTCAGTTTACTTATTGCACACTCATGTAAGAGTTGAATGTAGAAGGGATCCCTGGTTTATCTAGTGTAATCTTGCTTAACATAGGCTGCATACTCTTGAACCACTCTATAGCTGAAGAAGGCCTACTCATTATTTGAACTTAGATTTAAAATATCACACAACAGTCTATTTGTCTCTGTCCTTCATAAGTTGTAAAGCTTTGAATAACTTTTGAAATATATTTAGAATTTCTAACCAGCTCCGAGAGGGACTGAGCTATTATCTTCTTGTGAAAAGTGGTATCCCATGTAAATGGAAACAAGGTTGCACTGGAAAAAACTCACTTGGCATTGTTTAATTATTGCATTTAATTTCCATGCTTTCAAAATGCCCAGTATTTTGGAAGCTTCACAATACTGCCCTTTGCTTCTTTCAGTTTCTGGCCCTTTTATGGCATTGCACTTTGCTTTTTCATCTCAACATCTGGCAAGAAACTTGGAAGAGCTCATTATCAATAAAAGATTGGGGGGAAATAGATGCCAAAACAGCCTAAACTTCATTATGTAGGCAGTGGGAAATATTTTAAATGAGGGTAAGAATATTGGATTTGGGGCAAGACAATAATGATGGTTAAATTTGTCAGAATAATTATGGAAGATTTGTTCCTGGTTCCCTGCCTTGCTCGCATCAGTCAGTTCTTGTCCATCTGTGACACAGTTCCTTATCAATAAAATGGGAAGAGCACTGTCTCACAGATATTAAAATAGTTGCTTCAAAGATACCATAGAAAGAAGGAAAAAATTAATTTTACTCAACCTCTTGCAGTATTATGGTGTAAGAGGATACAATATAAGTAAATAAGGTGGTATAGAATGTAATCTTACCCCCTAAAGAGTTGCATCTGAGCCAATTACTAAAGATTAGGAGCAGGCCTGATGTTAGCAGGCCATACCTGCAGCCAATAAGAAGAGTGTTATAAAAGACTGGATTGGTTGGTTGAGAGACTGGAGTCAGGTGGCTGCTGTGAGGACAAGGAAGAGTCAGTGCCTAGAGGAGTTGCCTACAAGAAACATCAAGGTATGAAACTCTAGTAACATGGGACCCTTGCAATGTAACAACAACATTATGGCTTGTATGAGTAGTGTAATACTGATGGTATGTCTCATATGAGAGCTGTTGTTGATGGGTTGGTGTTATGGTTTTGGCCTGGCAAATCCAGAGCCCCCATGAGTACACCTTCTCCCCGGTGTCTGCTGTGAGATGTGACCAGGAATAAGCAAAGTAGGCTCTAACTTAAACATAAAGAAAAGTTTATTAACTAAGCTACACACAAACAATTACTAAACTACACACAAAAGAAGAAAGAAAAAAAAAAAAAACACGAGGAAAATGAAAACCTCACAAAAAAACACTCTCCCCCTCCTCCCCCCTAAATTCCCAATACAATACATCCTCCAAAATCAGCAGTTCTGGGTCCAACACCACCCTTTAGATTGCTCAAACTTTCAGTTCCTCAAGAGGAGAGGGAGTCCTTCCATTTGTCGTGGTGGCCTTTTCCGTCCTTGTTCCGGTGCTCTCACAACCAAACAGGGATCAGGGCTGCTTCCAGGGCTGTCTTTTTAAGGATGCTTTGTCCAGTTCCAGAAAAACACAGTATCTCACCTTCTCACCTTTGGGACATCTATCCCCCCCATATTTTATATACCCCCTGGGGCCGAGGGGTACCCACACTGAATCTTCTTTGGCACTGGGACATTTCTCCCCCTGGACTCAGTCTCTGTATCACACAGAAATATGGCTCTGTCCATGGCTACACAAAAGAGTCCAGCATAAAATGCCACTCCATCTTCTCCATTCTTTCAACATCTCTCACTCTCTCTCTGATCCAGACCTCCATCACTCGTTCATTTCCTTCGTCCTCCTCCACTCTTATCACTTGTCTAGGAAGGGTTAATGTTCTGTAAGGTTTTCATTGTCCAAAAAGGGTTAAAAACTCCTCCAGGTGGCTGGACTCCTGGCTGCACCCCCCCCCCCCCCCCATCTCCTCAGCCGGGCTGCCTGCTGCCAGCACATGTTTACTGAGTTTCAAGATAACGACACAGGCTGCACTCTCTCTCTCTCTCTCTCTGTGTCTGTCTCCAAGGGGGGGGGGGGGCGGGGAATGGCTGTCCGATGTCTCTTGGGGCTCCTCCACCCTTCCATCCTCCAGGGCCTCCTCACCCCCCATCTCTGTCCAGGCCCAGGCCTACCGCAGGGCTGCCCCTCCCCCACCCAGCAGCAGCGGCTGGACAGGGGAGAGATCCGTCCTTCATCCCTCGAAGTCCCAAGAGAGCCTCCCAGCGCCGAAGCTCTGCTTTTAACCCCTGGGTGTTCTCAGAGGTGTGTCCTAAAACCCACTGGCTACACCAGGTGCCAATATCAAAATCCAAGCACCCATTGGTTTGACCACAACATCCCAGAATTCCCACTTCTTCCTGGTCAAACCACCACATTTGGGAAGTTTTAAACCTAAGATGAGTGAATTTTTCCAAGCCTTTCTTTGCACAGTTCTCCTTGTTGTTTTATTATCTTCCCCTTACCTAAAGCAATGTTCATACTTTCATGGTTTGTATTTCCTTTCTCACAGCTCCTCACTACTGCTCATATTTCAGCATCGCTCCTGTTCCTCCAGAAGTCCCTCTGTCTTTCCCTTATACTTAAAATTTGCACATTATACACGGTAGCATCTCTTTTTGAGCAGTCTGCCCCAAGTCAGTGTAAAGGGTCTTCTGGGCTGTGTGACGGTGATGAGTTGTTGAGGGTGCCAAGATGAATGAAGTAGCAGTCAAATTTAGTGCAAATAAATAACTAGTCTATGGGGAAGAAAAAAAAATATACATCTGTTTTCACAGCAGGAGTCTCTTAGTTGTGTGAAGTAGTTCTTTGATCTGAATGGCATGTTCTTAACTTGAGAGGAATTATTTGTATAGTTAGGAGGAGCTTTGTTGTAACAGAGAGAAAAAGCTTAGTACTGACCATGCCTGTACTCATCATACTTTGCAATGTCCTGTTTGTCTTCATAGTTGGGGTAGCCCAAGGCAAATGCAAGCTTTGTTGATAATACTGTGTCCTCACTGCTTTGTTGCTCAAGGTGTGTGTATTTAGGGACATATTCTGTAGCTGTCTATGCTGAGATGTTTAAAATTATTGCCAAGTTAATCCTACTACAAGACCTGTCTGTGTTCTGGGAAGGAATTGTTCAAACTGTGGAACTGAACCTCTGTGGAAGGGAGCTGCAAGACCTGCATAAAAAAGCATGGCCAGATTCCTGACCACACAAAGGATAATAATGTAGATTTATGTACTGTCAAAATTCACTGATTTTCCTATGAAGGGTTAAAACAAAAAATGTGTAAAGCCCAGATCAATAACAGCCTTGACAGCCACTGCCACCTCGCTCAGCTTTAAGCACCTTGAGCATTTCCAATTCACACTGATCTTAAATATTCACTAACAGGGCATCATAAATAGCTCAGCATTTTGTAGATCTAATTCAGAACAATTTTGTAGGGCTAAAGTCTATGGACCTATCCATGCTAGGTCACACTGGGCATCAAGGAAAAGCAGCATTAATCCCTTCTTTCTCCAGAAAGTTGAACTTTTGTAGATCTCAGCTGCTATGAGCTGGCAGTCAAGAAAATGAGTCCTCAGAAATATGGCAACCAAGATTGTTTTGCCTGGAGACAGGCAAAATCAATCTACTTCATATACAGTAGAGGAAAATGGGACAAGGTGTCATGCTGGCTGTATTTCCTGCCAAATCATGGCTTAAAATGTAGCTGTGGACCAGGAATATGATCAATGTAGAAAAGTAATGAATTTTCTAGGAGCTGGTAAATGCTGTCCTCCAACTAGCTTAGTACAAGTCTGTGTGTTAAAGGTAGAATTTCACGCATGGCACAATATTAAATAGAAGTATTCCTTTATAGAATCTTTTTTATCCTGAAAAACATGTTTGAGTTCATACTTTTACATTTTTAATAAAAAACAGGCCAAATTTTCTGCTCCTTTGGTCTGAATCTGTAAAGTGAATTTTTAAAATTAATAAGGATGAGCCTGATTTGACAGCCTTACTTACGTGAGTAGTTCCTCAGTGACTGCTCTGTTTATCAGTGCCAAGAATATCAAAGATCCAAAAGCTCTTTCCTTTAATTTCTTGAAAATTAAAAGACAGAAATCTATTTCCAGTTCTGAAAGAAGCTTTAGGATGCTTGGGGTCCAGCATAACTGAGTTTACACTACATAATGATGTGCAACATTATAATCTGTTTTGTTTGTGCGATGATTAATAAGTAATTGAGCCCAAACCAAGATGAAATTGGGTAAAGTAAAATGAAATACATATTGATACAAGTAGAGTATTATCCTCAGTAAGAAGGCTTGTGTTCAACTGAAAGTATTTTTCATGCATTACCTGCCTTTCTCCTTTCCCTTAGCTGGCTGTCAAGGTAAGTGGTTGAGTCACCATCCCTGGAGGTACTTAAAAGATGTGTAGATGAGGGGTTTAGGGACATGTTTTAGTGGTGGACTTGGCAATACTGGGCTAAGGTTTGGCTTCTTTTTTAACCTAGATGATTCTATGTACTTAGGTAAACCTTTGAAAAACAAATATTCTTTATTTAGCATGGTTTGGTGAGAAGTTCCTTGTTCCGCTAGAATCGTGCTGATTCTTGAGTTGTTAAAGGCAAGAGATGTTAACATCAGAAACTTAGCCTTATGTACCCAAATAAGTAGCTTTGTGTTGATACAGGATATGGAAGACTACACCCATGCTTGCCAATTTGATTAAGATCATGTGCCACTTAATTTTCATGGTGTTGTTATTACTTAGAGACCTTTTTATTTTACAGGTCACCCCTGAGAAATATGTATTTTTGAATATTCAGCAGTAAAACTTGCTGCAAACTTGCAGTAAAACTCTACCAGTGGTTCCTAGAGAATAGAAATGGTAGCTTTATTTATTTTTTAATGTTTAATTTGAAAAAAAACCCATGCATTTTCAGTTTACCAAAAGAGCATTTCTCCTACATTTAATAATTGGTAGGGAGTATACTCATTTTATGACTAAGAAACAATAATCCTATGATAGCTATGAGCATCTGGAAAAGATTAGAGCAGCCTCTACACTACTCTTAACTGTATGAATGCTGCTGTAGAAGATTTTACATTGAAGTTGTGATCCTTACTCTCTTCTTCTGCATAGTCAGGAATCTGGTCTCTGGTTTATACTTTGAGCTATTTGACATCGAAACTTCAGAACATGTATTTTGGTTGGCAGCACGCATATGTAAGGTATAATTTACAGCAAAAGTGTCTTTAGAAATGCAGGTCTTCTCCTGCATCTGTTCTTTCCTTGAAGAAGTGCAGTGTTACATAACCTGGAAAATTGAACTTTTTGTTACAGCACACTCCTGGCACTGCTGTCATGCTTCCTTTCTTACAAACTTCCAAAATCCTCATGGAGTCTGGGATTTTGAGTTACTCACATGGCACATTTTACATGTCTCTTGTGTCAAAGAGCGAATGTAATCTTGATAAAAGATTCATCTAGATCCCATATTGTTAGCCTATTCAGTCTTTTCCAGAGAGGCAAAAGATACTGAAATGTGGATGTGGTCATTAATTTTAAAATGTTTCATATTGATAAAAAAATTCTATTGTACTTGGAAGAGCTGACATTTCCAGAAATATATTGCTTTCAACTATGATAAAAGGATTCCAACCTGTTTATACTTCTCTTACTAATTCTTGACCACTGAAGATTGAATAGGGAGAATTTTGTAGGAAATGTATCTATTAAATTGTTATTTAGGTCTAGTTGTTCCATCAGTTTCCTTTAATTTCCAGTTGGGATCAACGTATCTTTATATCTTGAAGTCAGATTTCAAAGATGATTAACATTCATTAAGACACATATAGTACTGACCAGGATTTTATAAAGGGCCAGACTGCTAAGCTGCTGCTATAGGCAATCTCACTTCCATTGCTGAGGCTTATCTATGCCATAAACACAGCTGGAAGTAACACTAGGTACTTACTGCACTTTTGGATGTGAAAGTACCTTCTAAGGGCCCCTACTGTACATCAAGGCACATTAAAATCCTGATGATTTTTTCACACACAAAGTGTGAAATAAATATTCCGTCTCTTCAGTTTATCTGCTCCTCTTCTGTCCTTCTTACACAGAATCACTCAGGTTGGAACAGATCTCTGAAGAGATCTAATCCATGCTCTTTCTCAAAGCAGAGCTGATTTCAGATGTAGATCAGATTGCTTGGACTTTCGTACTGCTTCCACAGAGTCCATCTTCATGTGTACCCTGTTCAACCCTCATTGTGTTGGTTTTATTTAATATTGGTTTTGTACAGCTAGCTAGATATGATACTATTCTACTGATAATTTGATGCAGGTGCTTCTCATCTAGTCTTCTCTAACTCTTCTTTTTTTCCACAGTCATCCCTTTTTACCGTATTTCCTTACCTCTCTTACATTTGCTGTTGTTTTACCCTGGTTTTCTCTTGGCCATCTCTCTCTAGCTCCTTCCATTCATAATTTAAGAGAGTTTTAGTCTTTATTAACATTCCAAATCCTTAGAAAGGCATCCTGACTCTGTTTACCTTTCTGTCACTTCCTGTTGCTCCGTGATGTTGCTCTTTGTGCATTCACATGGATGTGTTCAAAGTAGGTGATTTCCAGTGCTATTGTAAACTCCTTCAGATTGGCTTCTGACCTTCTTGTTAGCTGGAACGACTCTCACAACACTACCTAATGATTCTCTCTTAGCCAATTCTTCCTTCTCCTCTCACACTGTCAGTTTTGATCTCTTTAAATCTCATCATGGTTTGTATCCTTGGCTCCATTCTTGTCTTGTTTTCTCCCTAATCCTTTCATTCATCTTTTGAAGTTCCTGATCTGACTTCTGCCAAAGTCCTAAGGATTTTTAGTTTTGATCCATCTCTCCTCTCCTTTTACACATCACCTCCACAGTCCTATCCACAAATAAATGCAGTTGACATGTCTGTGCTGCTAACCCAGATTTATATCTGTACTCCAGATATTGTAACAACAGCTCAAGACAAGTGTTATAAAAAAGGGCTTCCCTCCTAGTCTCTCATTACTGCTTGTTTTCTTAGTCCCCATCTTTTCTGTCAGGTCACTAATACAGATGTTACTATTCAGGCCTCTTCAAAATCTTCTATCAAGGTTCTGTATAAATGTCTCAGATTCCTTGCTTTGTAACATGTCTAAGCTATGGTTCTTAATCTCATACCAGTAGACCTGTTGAAGTTCTGTTAGGGAATATCTGCACCATATATTACAAAATACATTCTAATACCTGGCACAATGCCTCATGCAGTTTTCAAATAGAAATCTTTGTCAATATAATGATAAAAAATAATTTATATAGGCATATATAAATTATATATGCCTATATATACATAATAAATAATATATACGAGTGGGTAGATTGTGTGTTGTGTGTATGTGTTTGAATATGGGGCAGTTTAAGAAATTGGGGTAACAGGTGGAAAAGGTGTGGTAGACAAACTCATCTCAGGAAGACTTCATAAGTCTTAAATTTCACTGTTGGTTTTTATTTTCTAACTTCATCCTTGTCTTCGTGCTGCACTCAGCATGTACAAATGTGTGTTACTGCTATATTGTTTTTCATAATTTCTATTATCTCTGAATTTAGCTTGCTGTTACTGCACATAGTTGCAAAACAGGGGGAAAATAAGGATGGAACCCTTGCTTAGTTTTTTAAATTTTATTTGAAAGATGCTAATTAATGCTTTAAATTTGGATTCATATTGCTATATTAAATCCACACCAAAAATTTGCTCTCCTCATAAGGCAAACAAGATCCTGAAAATTTTTGTACTGTTCTCCTGGTGTGTTTGCTCATAATCATGAAATTAAATATGCTTCTGAGGCTGAAAACTAAGCTTACCAAAATCAACATTTATGCCAGTAATGTAGTAGAAAATGCGAAATTCAAGATAAGAAGTCCACATATGTGCTGAGACATACAAATTTAATTGTTTCATGGTCCAAGCATGTGTATTGCTCCCTGGGACAGACAGTTGACTGTCAGAAAGGGAGAAAGGGTAAAGAGCAGGGCCATGAATTCAGTCTCCAAACTGTTTTTATTTTGAAAAGCTTTTCATTTTAAAAAGCCTCTAAGAACAGAGATGAGAACACAGTGAGACTAAAGAGTTAAATTACCCTAACATAATTTTGAAGTACCTAATTTTTTTTTTCTTAAAAATGCCCCAAATCATATGGATAATGAGAAGGACAGTATGAATGAAATGATAAAACTTCTGCAAAGCAAACCAAGAATATTAAATAAATGGACATTTATTTTCTTTTAAGTTTTAAAAACCCACAAATTACTTTCTTCTTTTTCATCAAAGATGTTTTATGGGACTGTCTCTTTCAGCTGTACTGTATGTGAGCTTTAGTAGCCTTTTTTCCTTAAAAATATTCTTTGTCTTCCTCTGATTTGAGTGTTGTTCCCTCATCTGGCATTGAGGTTTTTATGTTTTAGACTAAAGGTGATCAGATGTGGTTATGCTGATTTGCAGATTGTCTGGTGTGGTATTGCAAAGCAGCAGAGCCAAAATTCTGTCGCACTTGTAATAGAGACAGAAGTTAGGCTTTCTGTTAGTAAGGACTACTTTCAAGGCCTTAAATAGTCTCAAGAAAATATTTCAAAGCTGCAGTAGAATTTTTATATATTTGTATCTATGTCTGTATATATCTGGTTGTAAGCAAATTTCCTGTCTGTATGAATATGCTTTCAACATCACTTGCTGATATGTTTATTCTAAGGGAATATTGGAGTCTATTGGAGCTGCAGAGCTTGACGAGTGGGGTGCTGAAGGCCTTCCTTCAGTGTAGCATGGCTGGGACAGAGAACTGCAATTAGGAATAAGTACAGTCCATAGAGTTGATTTGTTCTTCTGTCCTTTCATAAGCATATTACCTGAGTTTTTGAAGAGGCAGTCATATCCTGTGCTCGTAGCTCATACTGGTAGCAGTCAAGGTCCACTGGTGCTACTGCAATATCTGTAATAAATGTAAATGCCCTTAAGCTTATGGTATTTATTGCTTGCAGAGAAGGTAGATGCCATTCTTCGGGCTTTTTTTTTCCCCTCTCTCTGTTGAAGTCTAAGGAGTCACCCTGAAAACCAGGCAGAGGAAGAGTTGTGATTTGGCTGCTAGTCCACAGGGTGCTGGTCCAAATCGTTGCATTCATTTCACATGGGCCACTGAACAGCTCTCAGACCTCACCAACTCCTGTTATTTGAACTGGGTTGGATTTGAACCAGTAACATAAAGGTGGACAGCCCAGTGGACCATTATCAATCCCTAGTCATATAGACCTCTTTTACCTGCCTTCTTAAATTTGTGCTTCATCAACAACTGTGACTCCAGCACAAAGCATCCAGAACTTTTCATATGGACTACACAGACATTATAAAGCACCTAGGGACACAAAGGGAGTTTCTCTTAATAATTCAGGCTGACTTTAATGCATCACATAGACTTTTTATACATTTAGTGCTTACAAGTCCCATTAGTTTCCTCCTTACTCCCTGACCTCTCTTTCTTTACTTTATAATAGTATTTTTGTGCTGATGTGAAAATTTGAGATCCTCTGTAGAATTTTTGCTTTTAGTTTGTTTTGCTATTTTTTTTTCCTAACAGAATAATGATGTGAAAAACAATGGGAAGAAAAATGAAATGATATCCACTGTGATTAATTTATTCACATTATCTCTGCTTGTGTGTGCATGTCCACATCCTTGTTATCTGTTCTTGGGATAAAATTCTGGGCTGTATTACAAACTCCATACAGCAAGCACTGAAAGAACTTTAGTGTTACTTTTAAATAACAATGTGGTACCATGTACATACTCAATAAGTACTTATCACTCTAATTTTGTGTAACCACACTGGTACCATAATACACTAACTGTCATAAAACCAAAATGACATCTGAAATCTGCATGTTATTTAGTACAAAGTATGGAACTTCAGTTGGTTATTTATGTCTTTGAAAGGCCCATATATATTTACTATTCAAAATCACTGCAAGGGAAAAAGAAAAAAACAACAAACAACCCCCCCAAACAAACAAAAACCCAAAAAAGCAAAACCAAAACTGAAAAAACCTTAAAACAACCAAACAAAAAACCATTACCCATTAAAAAAACCAAAATTATAGGTATTATCAATAAACAATAAGGAGCTTTCTAACTTACAGATCAATATCTATTCCTTTTTCTTATTGGGGAAGGTGTATTCTTTCCACATTTATGAGCACATTTAAGTGTTTAATTCAATTAAAGGATAGTTTGTAGCCCTAAAGCATGGAAAGCCCTGTAAAACCCTGGAAGCTGTGAAAATTGGCTCCACACCCAGTTAGCTCATGCAGCAAAGAATTAGCTGAAATGGGAAGGCAATTAGGAGCACAACTTTTATGCAGCACTAAGCTGTAGGCATTAGGTTAGCCAACAGGAGTTGTACAGACTACACAAATGAATTCTTTCTCTACTGACACACATACACAAAGAAATCTATCTGCTGTTCCCACCTTACTGTTTAGTTATCACATGTAATGGTGCGGAAACCAGCATCTTTTCAGAAGGGAGCTATTTCTGTAGGTCTCCATAAGGATAAGAAAATGGTCCCAGAGGTCAGATGGTTATGAGTCATTAGACTGTGGTGATCATTAGCAAATATCCACCCTCAGAGCAGAATTCATGTATTGAAATTTAGGCTCAGGTCTGTCACTGACAGGACTAGGTTTTCTTTTAATATCACAATTCTGGATTTTTTAATCTACATAATGAGGGTGTCATTTCTGCATAGTACTTGGATGGTGAATGCATTTTGCATGCTGAGAGCGTGTGTCAGCCTTCACGGGGAGGCTTGCTGTGCTTAATGTCAAGACTGAGTGCATGTCAGCCAGGTCTGCCCTGTTACTCTTGGGGCTTTGGTAGCACAACCTCTTTCCTGAGCTGATTAATCTCTGACCAAATCTTCTTTGTGTTTGGCCAAGTTAGAGCATCAGAAGAAGAGCTGGAGTCCTGGGTACCCATGGGCAAGCTCAGAAGGAGGGCTGCATGGGCAAACAAATGATTTGTAGTAAAAGAGAGAGGCATATTCCATAGATCCAAAATTGCATGAACTCCCACAGCTTCTGTTTCACTGACATGGATTTCTGTTTTCTGCCTCATTGTGCAGGGTCACACTGAGTGCCTCACTCCACAGATTAGTGCCCTCTTTACTCTGCGTGTTAGGAGATGTTCAGCTTGGGAGGCTCTCTAACTACTGCAGAGAGAGCAGGATGTGTCCTTGGATGTTTATAATACCATTTTGAATTCCTCAGACAAACTGTAGAATATGCATACAATGTGTTATTGTATCAGGGTTATTCAGAGGAAAAACAAGTGCAGGAAAATGAATTTAAGCTGAAATTCTGTCTTGACACAATCAGGCAGCAGGATCCTGACCGTAATAAGAATCTGTATTTGAACAAGGAATTGAAAATCAGCTTTTTAAGACATCTGAAAATGTGTTTTTTTACTCCCCTGATCTGAATTTGGCAGCAGCATAATTCCTGGGGGCTGCCATTTCAGTGATGGCTCCAACAGCAGACTTGGCCTAATGACCTGTATCAAAGCGAGAAGAGCCATGCTGCAGCCAGACACACACAGAGCTGCTGCTGCTGCCAGGAGACACTGGGAGCTGGGGATGCTTTCTGCAGCCACTCAGGTGGGGGGCTTGCCATTAGCCCTGAGCTGTATTCTGAGCAGGAAGTTTGTGTCATTTGGATGCAAGAAGCAAGGAAAAAAGTACAAGAAAAGTTCTAGAACTTGTGGAGAGTTGTGAAAAGTCTGGTACTGATTCATGTCTTTGGTTGCAGGTTTGATTTCCTTGATCTATCATTTGATTTTCACATTTCGTGTTAAAACATGTTTTAACATGAAATATGAAAATCAGATGATAGATCATGTTTGAGATAATTTTAAAAGGAATAATTGTCTGACACTTAGCCTTTGGTTATTAAAAAAATGAAGCAACTTTCATTTCTAAAATAGTTGGAACAATATTTGCAGTGTTCAGCTATCTGGTTTTTTGCTCTGTAGGCTCTAAGGCATTTTAGACTTTCCTCTTAAAGTGCTTTCCTGGATGACCAGTGACATATATTTCTCTCAGCTGCACGTCATAGAGGAGAAGGGCAAAGCCTTGCTATTTATACTAGTCTTGAATGAGATCAGAAGTCAGAGGTCACTTTGGGAATTCCCTGAGTGTGGCACTCAGTATGAGTTATGCATCTCTGCTGTGCTAACCTGGGGTACATTCATTTTTCACTTAATGTGTTACACATAGTTCATAAAGTCTGATATGTCACCAGTGGCATTGCTTATTCTCAGGTGAGGCATAGATGACTATGGCTTTGTGATCACAGCAGGAAAGAGGAGGTATTTATATCACTGTAAGTTTTGTTAAATAATTTCTATTGTTACACGTCTTGAAATTTTTATAGAAGATTTGTCATACCTATGTAATGGTGTATTTATAATGTCCAGAAACTTTTTTAGCTTTTTGGTTTTCTAAATATCATCGTTTTAGTATAATACACTTTTTAGTACAAATCTGCCATATAGCAGTTGCAATTTTATTGCAAATTGCCAAGGGGAATTGTCACATGAAATTAAATCAATTCAAACAGAAGTTTTTCAGTAGTTTTCTTCATACTTCAGTAGTATATCAAATGTTTGTGGACAAACAAAAATTAATTTTTAAATTTCTTTAAATATTACTTTATCCATTTGAAGACCACCTCACAAAGTAAGGATAACTGGTTATACATGAAGAAACTGTTCCAAAATGTACAGAAGAACATGTTTCCATTTTTCATCAGTAGTTTGAGGACAGCTTCTAATCTGCAGTGCTGTAGGATGTGATCTGACGTAGGTGTCTGGATCACACTGGGCTCTTCATGCGAAGGACTACTGCTAGGTTTTGACCCACTTCTCTCCCAGGAATTTCTATAGGACAAAGTCAGAGCCTTTTGTCTGTGATGTGACACTTAAGTTGTGGTCCTGCTGCATTGTCTGTGCACCCAGATGACTGCTGTCTATTCCAAAAAATAAGTTAGGAATTAGATTCTTCTGTTGTGATCTAAAGGAGGCAATTAATCTACTAGGCCGAACAGCATGCCATTTAATATTGATCAGCTTATTCTTAGTATTGTGTTTCACTTTTCTTTCTTTAGGATGCCTTGAGAGGCTACCTAGAACAGAGTCTAGACAGTGTAAAAGGAATAAATTAGGTATTTATAAAAAGGCCTCCAAAGGATACACCTTGGGCAGTACAAGAGCCTGGCCAAGGCTATACCCAAGATGGACCACTGGTGACACATTTTCACACTTTTATGAGCTTTGCTCCATTTACATATTGGGGTTAATTGTCCAATTACAGCTTTAGGTTATGAAGTCCCATCCTCCCAGTTTGCTCTCCTCAATTCACTGTTGTTTACACTTTTGGGCCTGATGCTGCAAAGTTCTTGGGCTGGAAAAGGATTGTTTTGTCTAAACTGTGATGAGAACTTGCTAACATTCCATATGAAGTTCAGAGGTATATACTAATCCAGTACAGAATCTGAAAAATATGAAAGCTAAAACTTAAGGCATCATTTAAGATTCTGAAGTTCAGCCCCTTCCTTGGCTGTGGCTGAAAGTTGCAGAAATTGGTTTGTTCTCAGTTTGCTTCTCCTGTTTTATCTGGTCCTAAATCCCTCCATCAGATCCACAGTATGGATTTCAGATAAGCAACTTCAATGGCATACTGTCTGTAATGTATCAGAGGGTATTCCCAAGGTTCCTCATCACCACACTGTTTCCCACTGGACCACTTAATGCAAAGACTAATGGTCTTCATAACTGGACATGTAATCATATGGGAGCAGGTTGATAATGGTTCCAGAATCCAAGCACGTTAGTTGCCTTTTATTGCTTTCTGCCCAGGTTTCTCCTCTCTTCTGTTACACACAGATTAATAGAAGAAAACTAATGAAGAGAAGGGGGGATCACCTGATGGGCTTGTTTGCAGTTTCATTGTTCAAGTTATTTGCAATTTTAAAAAAATTTAAGCTTGTGAAGGAAGGCTGTCTGCTGAGACTGCTATGAAGGAAACTGAAGTACCTTTCTTTATGCTGGTGACTAAATATACTACCTTCAAGAGCTCAGGATACTAGAGTTAGTGAATGCAAATTCCCTTACTCTGTGCCTAAGCAGTGTGCTTAGAGTCTAATACTCTGATGAAGAAATTGTAAAATTTTTTACTTTATGCAGTGATCAAAATACTGTTGGTGTACAGGAGGAATACAAATAGAAGATTTAATGACTCATGTTGGAAGATAAAGATGGCATAGAATAAATAAAACTCTACATTTAACATTTGCCAGACATAGGGGTGGGCTTTTCTGGTTCCCCATGTCATTTATAAAACTTTGTTTTGACTTAGCAAAACAATCCAAACTTTGTAAGAGTTATGAATGGCCAGATTAATGTGTAAACCACTCTAGCAACCGCTCTTGGACATTGTCCTTTTACCAATTAATGTTTGGGAATAAAGCATCTGGAGAACTGAAAAAAGCCTATATTTTTTAAAGTAAATCAAAATATCTCCTTCACACTATCATCCTGCAATATTTTTGAATCATTTAAAAATAGCATAGGGATAACTGTGGTAGTTGCTATCACTTGATATGACGTTTTTCATTCTCACACTAAGCTATAGTCCATTTGGCCTGTTAACATCCCTTAGTCTCACTGCAGTAACCTACAGAGATTGAGTGGAAGAGTGCAGGCCATGTGTAGGATTTACATGCACAATGGAAGGCAGGAGGTGCTGCTGTGGGATGGTCACCTCTGTCCTGATGCTGCTTGTGCCCTGCAGCCTGCCCATGAGGCCTTGGTACTGTGGGGATGCTGGGACCCAGGTGGTGGCCCCGGAACCCGTACCCTCCCTAAACTGGTCCTGGGGAGGGCTGACAAGAGGCAGAGGCTGCTGGCAGTGGAAACAGCTGCAAAGCAGCCAAAGCAGTGACATTCATGTAGCTGCTGCTGAGCGTTTGCTGCCTGGAGCTGAACAGCTGTTGGGCCCATTCCTTCTTTCCTTCCTGTACAGACTCTGTGTACCAGATTTGCTCCATGCCTGTGCTTCTTTTTTTCTCCCTTGCCTGGTCCTCCTTTTATTTCTTTCAGTGTCCCATCTTGCTAGCCTTTTCCCCATTTAGGTCATCTGTCTGTACCCAGCCACCCCTAAATGGACACAGATGGTAGTGGCACTTAGTCTGCCTGTGTGCTCACGCCCTCGGCTGCCTTTTCTCTGCTCTCCCTCTCCAGACTCTCAGCTTTCCTGGCAAGTGCCCTCTGATGCTCTCCACTTGTGCAGTGCTGACACAGTAATGCCACTGTCTTGACTGCTCCGCTAGACTATGATAATTAATATGACAATTAAGGGTGCATTTTTTCAAAATTTCTATTAATTTAATGTGAAAACATTTCACCATTATGGAATATACAGTTTTCCTTGAAGTGAGTGTAAAGATGCATGTTAATTAATTGCTGTTGTTCACTACCTTTAATATTCTACCACTCACAGTCTTCATTTCAATCCCCCCTTTGAATGAATGCCCCTGTTAACATCCACAGTCTAGTAGGAATATATGCAGCCTTCTCATAATATATTGCCCTTTCTGAGGCTGTACATTTTTCACTGTACTTTTCTTTAGATAAAAATGGCAAAATTAGGCACAGTGTTCAAATATGCAGTGTACATCAATTAACATTGCATATTTGCAGTCTGTTTTTAATGTTGTTCAATAACCTGTTTAAATCTTTTCTTGCTTTACTGTGCAGAGGTCAGAAGTTTCTCTGAGAATGTCATTCACATGATTTCAATTTAAGCTGGGGCAGAATGAATACTCGAGTCAATAATTCCTAAAATATGAAAAGAATTGGTAGAATACACTTGGGTATGAATAAGCAGCACAAGAAACGGGAGAATTCTAAAACCCACTAAATACTGAGCAGATTCTTGCCTGCAAGTGGGAATATGCAAGCAGAATGGCTTTAGAAAGTAGGGAAATACTTTAAAACATTCATCTACAAAATACGTAGAGAAGCATATTTATTTCTAAAGAAGGAGAATATTGGGACACATGCTGAAAAAAATGACAGGATCAAAAGAAACCAGAAAAGACAGGTGTGTTTGGCCTACTAAGCTTTGTCCTTACTAGAATGTCTAATATTCTTATGTTCACGACTTGTGTAGTTCCTGTTGTCACAACCATGCCTCTTCCAGGAAGGCTGGTCATCCCTGTGGCTTTGATGGAGGCTGTGCCAGGGGTGGCAGTGCTGCAGCCAGCACGCTGCCTCTTGTCCCCTTTGCTCCTGAGACTGTAGGCCTGACCTCCATAATGCTGCCACTATAACATGGCTGCCACAATGGCCTTTAAAATATGTAACCAAGAAACTAAATGGAAGAGCAAAAAGGAACGGATCGCAGGGGAAATGTTAGACTGAAGTTTTTCTAGGTCTGAAGCTTATATAAAATGTATTCACTGCCTAGGTTTTCCCTTGTCATTTATTTATCATCATTATTAGAGGAAAGGTCTGTGTGAGGCAGAAGTAAATTTATATCTGAAAAATACTTCTTTATGCACAAAATACTTTGTTTATGTGCCAAACCTTCCCTTTTCCCCTGAATTCCATTTCATGTGCTTGTAAGGCATTTTTCCAACATATGTATCGTATTTTTCCTGAACTCCTTATTTTCTCAGGCTTTTTTAGTGCCCTAATACCTATTTATTTAGTTTTATGCCTATGAAAAAATTAATATTGTTGTGATTCTCATGTGATTTGCTTTCTCTTGGTTTCAATTGAATGCATTTGTCATTCCTTCTCTAACCTGTGTGTGGTGATATCTTCTGAGCAGGTACCTTTTTCACTGAATATACAGCATATGCTTAAGACTTATAGTAATCCATGGTATTATGTATGCTTAGAGCCAGTGGGATTCTCATCTCTAATAAAATTCATAGCAGTTGCAAGAACAACAGCAACAATATAATAAATAAAACTAGTAAGGGTAATACTCCTTTCTTTTTCCTTTTCATGAAATACAGCCATGAAATATAGAAAACTATCACAGAATTCCATCTTTTGAGCTAAATGGCTTCTGGTTCCCTAGGGCAGGTCTTTGCATAGTCGCAGCACTGAGAACATGCTTAACACGTGTTGATTTAAGTTTTAATGGTGTATTATTCTGTATTATTTATTCAGCACTAGCTTAATACGACTTTCAGGAAGCAGTTCTTTGTTTACAACTTAAACATTGGAGCAAGGCTCATCCTTAGTGAAAAGGGAGTTCTGGATGTACATAAGTCCATGAGTGCACAGATTACTGGTTGAGGTAATTTTGGAGCCATGCTTGATGTCAGGGTCAAAGTGACTGAGAGAGGTTCTGAAGAATGGAAGAAAGCCAGTACCATTCCTATCTTCAAGAAGGGCAAGAGGAAGATCCAGGGAACTGCAGTTCCTTTAATTTTAAATTTCTTGACTGGTTTGTCTGTTGTTTGCTGGTCTAGCACCTGAGCACAAAAAAATAAGATTCACTACTTTTAGTTTATAAACACAGATTTTTCAAAGCACTGAGTGTTATGTGGAGCTGGTTTTGCTGAAAACAATGTTTCTGTTGCTGTTGGTAGGAGTGTCTGATCCTGTTATTTCTGCCAGTCAGGCTGCGTGGTGCCAGGCTTGGAAGCAGAGGTGAAGAACACAGATGGCATCACCTGCTCCATGTCTGGTTGGAATGACCTGACTGCCATGACACGGTGGCTCTGTGGCAGAGGCAGAGACAGCTGCAGAGCCTTCTGGCAAGGTTCAGCTGCCCTAACCTTCCTGTTCTGCCTCATTCTGCTCTAGTTCTGACATACCTAGAGGATGATAACCTACTGCTGCCATCAGTTGCTTCATATGCTTGCATGGTAGTAATTAGTATAGTGGAACAAATTATTTCAGCTTGGCAGATAACCAGTCTTGACAATATGAGGCCGTATGATTAAATTCTAAGGATTTTTGTTTGCTTAGAAAACCAGAAAGTATTTAATTACAAAAAACCCAAAACTCAACCCCCCCCCCCCCCCCCCAGAAAAACCCTGAAAACCAAAAAATTTTTGGAAGAATGATCTTAGCACTGTTATTTTCTAGTCTATGTGTGTTTGGATTTTTAAGCTTAGTGGAAACTTAGTTTTTCCATTCTAGTCATGTTGAAAACAAACCCACTTCTTAAGAAAGTAAGATAATGAAAAAATCTCTATTCTTAAACTGTATTTTTTTCTTTTCACATTCTTGTTCAACCTTACTGTAGTATATTAGAGTGTAAGCATATTGCTATTGTCCCTATTTTCTTTACAATTCCTCTTCAAGCAGTGAGTTTCATCTATGATAATGTTTGATTTTGTGAAAAATTATGATATACAGAGAAGGCCTTGAAATGGCATAGCAAAGCCAACACAAAATCATAAATTGCTTGCCTCTTCCACCTGAAACCTCCTTACATGTGCCAAAGATCAGACACCTTATTCAACTTCAAACCTTTATTCCTGAAATAAGAGAATTTTACCTTGTTTAAATTGCCATCATTATGCTATCCAGTTTTTTCAGAATTTTGTATGTTGGTCATACTACTGACCAGAGTAAAACAATAGCACAAAATTACAAAAGTAGATTAGTTCCAGAGTGTTTCTACTCCTGTTTGTTGAAGCAACACACTTGTTTTAAGCAACACATAGCACTCAAATACTAACACTTTAGTATTTGAGTGCTATGTGTATTTATATGTATAAATCTGACGAGGTGGGAGAAATAGTTTAGTGTGAATTGGTGGCGTTTGTATCTTAAGTTGGTTATTATGTTTTTCTATTTTCATCTTTCTGTCCCTCCCTCTCCTGATTTTTTTATTCATCTGGCATTAATGGTTAACAAGATCCCAAGAGACAATACTACTCTTCAGTGAAGGATTTTCAAGTGTACCTGGGAAACAGAGAGGTGAAGAAATGGGTTAGATGGGTGAGAGCTCCTTCAGCCTTTAAGTATCTCCTGTGTTTGGGAGAAGCACCAGGGTCGTGGGCAATATGGGCTAGTCCTGAGGGTCAGTGTAGTGCTCCATGAATCCGTGTTGTGTTCATGTGGATTGGGGTGGTAAGGGCCAAAGCCAGTGGAAAGAGGATGTAATCACCCCCTGAGACTTCATATATGTTATATATATAATATATCTCAGCAAAGAGAAGCTGATAAGACAGCAGAATTTCTTTGTGCTTGAGAGCCAAATAATTTTGTTGGTTTCATTCATGTAAGAAGCCTTAACTGTATGCAGTTGTGTCAATGTGCCTGTGAGGGAGAGTGGGTTGTTTTGGCTTGAGATTTAGTATGAGGAATAAAGTATGTAATTCCCAGCTCTGTTATATTTATTTGGGCCATTGTAAACTTGCTGTGTCATGTTAGAAGCAGGGCTTCTGTGTCTGAAAAGGAGCCAGGTCAGTCAAACAATGTGAATGGAAAGCTGCAGAAACCACTGAAGCATAAAAATATACAAATGTACAAATCAGGAGAAGAGAATCACAGATACATACCAATAGCATTGAGAGGAAAATCTTAGGAAGACTCATAAGCAGTGTGTAATTTCTGCATGTAAACTGAGAGATCCTTTACAGAGAAGATGGGATATTTTTTAAGAACAATAAATGACAGTACATGGCACACTAACAGCAATAAAGCCGAAGACTAATTCTTGTTCCACTATATCTCTTCAGTTTTGATTTTGTCTTAATATTACAGAAAGGTTTTTTGTTGTTTTGTTGCTTTTTTTAAAATATTGATTTTTTACTTTTCTCTTTCTTATTTTAAAATGCAATTTTGCTAACCAGTGGAGCTCCCCCTATGGTTTTAGGGCTGTAGGGGGTATAGTAGCATGGGGAATTGTGCCTTGTGTCAACAGGGGTGTTCTTTCCAGAGAGGAAAAATTAAAGATACTCAAAAGTTCAGGTTCAGAGTAAGGCTGCCTACTGTGCATCCTGGGGCTGTGAGCTGTTTGCTTTCTGATGTAAGTGTGAGAATTGGAGGTACTGCTCTCTCTTACATGATCTGAGCAGATTATATGACAGGCAAAAGATAAATCAAGCAGGCTGTTGGTGCACATTTGTCCATGAGCAGAATGTAATACTGGGTTGTGCCATGCTGCTAATGACTGACCCTAGTCAATATAAATGAAATTGGTAGTAAAAGGTTTAAAAAAATAACAGGCAAAAAATCAGAATACAGCAGATGCTGTTATTACTGGGCAAAAGTGAAATAGGTCTAACCCCATTTTTAGAATAAGATGATTACCACATCTTCTGTATGCCTCCTCAATCCCCAAAAGACGCACCCAACAGGTATGGTGGTTCTCTGATTTCTACATATTTGCTATGAATCTCTGGCTTCCATAAAGTCAGTCATAGTGGTGTCAGAACCAAATTGGTTTCAATCTCTGTGTCTATACAAAGTAAATAAAAAGCACCCTGGCTCCCTGTCTGGCCCTGAGGGCGAGTGGCGGGGCATGGCTTACATCCATATGGCTTAATTTCCTACTTCACTGAAACGTGCCAGCCTTGCCTGTGCTGCATATTGGGAACCATCCCAGGCTTGCCTAGCCCTTCAAACTGTGCCCAGGTGTTGTGTGGAAGAGTGCTGGTTCCCCTGACTCAGATCTGTGCCAAGCTGTGTACCAGCAACTAAATTCTGTGGACAGTTTCATGCCATAGTGCCCAGGCCCTGTTTAGTGCAGTGGGGATGGCTGCAATGGAAGCTGCTGGCACAATTTAACTGGTAAGAGCTGTAAGTCTTAAACTGTAGGAGTACCAATTAGCTGGATCTTTGCAGGACTAGTTGTAGAATGAAGGGAATTGAGGGTAATCCTTTCAGTATGAGTGTTGTCACTCATAATAGTACTAATAATAGTATTTTTCTGGAATAAATACTATACCTCAGGCACTCTAATGTTCAACTATGCCATATCTCTATTCTCTATTAGAAAAGTACACATTCAATGGCAGTTTTACATCTTTATTTTTCTCATTTCTTTATGACCTATGGCCAGTTCTCTTTCATGGAATTGCAACTACTGTTTATTAGCCAGTATTTTCTATGGATGTATAAAGTGAATTTAACCAGTTTCTCTAGATAAAAAACAATGGCTGCTTCTTTTAATTTTTCAGTCTTCCCTTGCTTCCAGGACAGACATATCTGGGCTTAAATTGCAAACATACATAAGAACTTTTCAACTGCTTTCATGTTTCTTCCAAAGCTATGAGACGGTTGGCAGCTCTAGCTAAGTAGAAGCTTTCCACTTCAGCAGTCCATTCAATGACATAAAGCTGTAATTACAAATGATTCAGTACATTTTTCATCAGGAAAAAAGACAAGAACTATGGAACCTTATGGTTCAGAAGAAAATTTTCCAGCATGAATATTCAATGCCTTTACTTTGCCTCTGCAAATGAATACATTTTAGTGCTGCAAGGCGTGCTTATCTTCCGTCTACGCCACTGCAACAATCACATGTAGACGACTTGCAGGTACAAGATTAAATCAGAGTCTATGGGACACCTGTGTTGATTTCAAACTTTATGCCAGAAAACAAAGGTATGTGCAAAGAAGAACATGGAAAACATGAATGGTTTTGTCCTGATTTTTCTTTTGGAAGATGGATGGAAATTACATTGGAATGTATTGAGACAGGGGCAGTGAGAGGGTACAACCTGATTGTTACATCATCTTCTTTTTTTAAAACTCTTAAGCTAATTACATAGCAAGCTAATTATTTATTCTGATACCACACTCACTGAGGTGAGGACAAATTTATTTGTCTGCTGATGCCAGTGACATGCGTATTCATGTGTCACAGTCACAGCCATGTCAAATTGAAGGCTTATCTGCCACTGGTGATAAGAAGGAGGCTTTATATAGCAGATAGGGCTTTTGCAAGTGAAAGTAGTTTTAGACTTTGAGAAGAACAACGTCCTTTCAAAATGATTTGTGGGAATCTATTGTCACTAATAGAAAGCCCATGGGAAAACTTAAAAAGCAGGAGACTGAAACCTCATAGGTACAGAGTAAGAAAATCTAGTGTTAATATTCTTTTCATGACATGGCTTTTAAAAATTCAGCTTTGAACATGAAGTTGATATTAAGTGGTCTGTAAAAGGGTCATCCTTGTAGGATCTTAACTTGACCTCTATGGAATCAAATCTCTGTGACTGATTAGGAGGAAAATGAGATTAATTGTTGGACCTAAATAATAAACAAAAATCTTTAGGACCTTTTCTTCCCACTGGATTGCTATTCTGAGCATGCTCATTAGAAATTAGTGACATTAGTGATTAATAATTGACAATCTGTTTAGAGCAATGCTTTAAAACCTGCCACATTAGTTTCAGGCTTGCAATTCTTAAAATAGGTTTCTGAAGTAATGTGTTCTCAGATCAAACCCCTGCCTTTTATAGGACCGAAGGAGCTTTCCTGAATATTGAAAGATGCAAGAAGGATTCTTAATCGATGATATATTATTTCTTCTGATAGTGGAAACTGGTCCCTGAACACTTTTGCAAAAGGAATAGAAAATAGTGGGTAGTTTTGTTTAAACACATTTCTAATAATGACAATAATAGATGTATTTCAATAAATTCTGTTTTAGTTCTAAATGTATTTCTGCTAGTATTTGCTTACTATTACCTGCAAAATGGGTTTGTGCTGCTCTTTCTCTCCCTGAAGAGGTTAAAGTTTAAATGAAAACAGTTACACTGTTTCGGTTTGATTCAAAAATCTTTTGGCCATTTGAATGACTCCTTCAAGAAATTAGGGACTTCTGGAAACTGCATTCATTGCCTGAGGTGAGAGTAGACCCATATTTTATATAGCATATAGATAACTTAGCTTGATTTTTTTTTTTTTACCATACTTATGGCTTCCTAGCTTTACTGCAGTCTTCAGCCAGATTAAGTGCCTGTAAAAACTATAGGCTTTTTAATTGCACTACCAAAAGATAGTAAAATATTAAAAGCAAAGGAGGAGTATTCTTTGAAACATTAGATTATCTGTCATTTAAGTTTTTTACAGTTTCTCATTTTCACGAGGCATGCAGAATGTGCATGTACATTAAAATATAAATCAATTATTTGCCAAGGTTTGATCCTTCTTAACTTGTCCCAGTCCTGTGACATGGTTGCTGAATGATCTGATCTAGAGGGAGTGAAGGAAGCAAACACTTGCACTATGGCATGTTTCCAAGATGATGGAGAGATGAAGAATTCTTGTAGGAAGCACTCCCTTTTACATACACTGGTCTTTCATCTCATAAAAGGTGTCTGCTTGTGTGACTATTCGTGGAAATACTTATAAAATATCATCTTTATCATATTTGATGGCAGAAGATTAGTGGGAAAGAGAGAGGCCACAAAATCTTAGTTTTAAATAAGAAATGTAGATTGAAATAATTGAGTGAAGTGTTGCTTAACCCTCTTTTTGAATATTTTTTTTCCCTTTACATTTTTATTCTTTGCTTTCCGTTTTTTATAATTTATTCTAACTTTTTGTTGCTCATGATAGCCATTACACTCTCTTGCTCTTCTAGTAGCAACTTACAGTAAGAACATACAGGATAAGATTTCCTTGGATTTAGCCAGGAATACACCTGCATGAACAGCTGGAGAACTCAACAGCAAACAGTTTTCATGGTCATTCTAAAATTCTCTAAAATCTAACTTGAAGTCAGATGGAGAAATGAAAAAAGCATTTTTCCATGAAAAAAGCATTTTTCTCAGGCTCTTCATAAATGTTGGCCTATTTTTTTAAAGATCCTGATAACTGCAACTGTCATCATCTTTGATTTACAAAACTCCAACAATTGCAGCTGGTAGCTTTCGAACTCTTCACTTACTTATTAGATGGGAGCTAAACTCTCTTGAAAATCTGGCATCATGATTATAACAAGATTTTTATAAAAAATAAATTCCAAGTTGCAATTGTGTAAGGATCTCTAGTTTCTGACTTGAAGGGTTATTTGTTAGTGTTTGGGACTGACATCTGTATTAGAGAGGAGAAGAGAAAGCTGGGAATGGCCTTATATGAGGATAAATTTCTGCTGAATAAATCAAAACTAAGCTTTTCCAGTCACAAGAACATTTCCCCAAAGAGCCTTTTCTTTTAAACAGGACTTCACTACTCCCCCACACCAAAAGAAACATTTGAAATGTTTCCAAAAAAAGCAGGTGTATGCTAAAGGCTTCATACCATCAGCTTTTAGCATGTAAACTGTGTTCTCTCAATGAGACTAATCACATGATACTGAGCATAATAGTGATACTGGGACCCACTTGGGCTGGCAGAACTGAATAGAAATCAGACCAGTCACTTGGCTGGGAGCTGTTCCAGTTTTATTTTGGATGAAAATCAACTTTCTCTGAACCATTCCCCTCCGTTCTCTATCTGTCTCCTCCAATCCTCTTCCTTCTGGAAAAAAACCCACATAGTAATAATTGAATTGTTTATTTAATTATGTTTTTAAGTATACAAAAGAGATTGTTTGTCACCTACATTTTCTTCTATTTCATTTGGACTACCTCACTGGTAGTGTCTTTAGTAGAAATACTCTTCATCTCCATGCAGGACTGATCTCTGTCATCTGCTTTTACAAATGAGACTAAGTTTGTAGACTTCAGGACTTCTGATGTTATCTCAAGGCTAAGATACTTTTCTCTGTGTGAAGTCAAGGACACTATGCTGGTGGCTTAAGTCCAGGGGTTGACCATACTGTCCTAATCCTAAAGGTCCTGTCTCATCTGCTGCTGCCAGCTTTATCCTTGCACAGAGATTGCTGCATCAGTGTGTTCTGGTATGCATGTAATTGGAAGCATTCAGCAATCTAGCAGGATGAAAGCTCCAATATAAATGTAAATTATTGTTATTATTATTCAGCATATTAACCCAATATTAAAATATAGGGGACTACAATTTCAAAATACAGTGTGGCCAAGAGACTTATAAAATCCATTTCCAGTCCATATCATCATTAATGGCATTTTTATATTTGGACCTAACAGGTGACTTTAACAATGCCAGTGCATGTATCAAGTATAAAATATGGCATGAAAGTGACTTATATATAAAGCCTAGTGAGTTTGGAAGAGAGGTCTTCATGGAACTACCTTCCCACACCCCACCCCTAATCCTGCAGCTTTGACATTTTCTGCTGTCTTGAAAATAATTCAAGAATAAGAGCTCATCAAAGGTGGAAAGGCTGAAAACCAAATCTACAATAAAGTCTGCAGGAAACAGAGGTGTAGACTTTATCTGTTTATGTGACCAAGTTGTGGGCAACAAGGAAGAAAAGAGTAAAACACACTATCCTTGTGACAGCCTGAAGATGTTCTTCATGGCTGTCATGCTGGTAACAGAGCTTATGATATGGAGAATACTTTTCCATCCTCATGCCTTCTGATTTTTCTCTGTAGCAATTTGCCATTAGCAGATCCTCAATAGTGAGTAAAAAATTCAGCTGTCAACAAATACATGTTCTGTTAGCCAGTGTCGCCAGGAGATTTTGACCATTTTGAATTATCAGAGGAAAAGAAGCTTTGCTTTATGAGCTGATAAAAACCCATTTAAATAAGGTTAGTCTTTGATGAAGAGTACTACTAAGCTCTTGTCCAGGTCTCAAGAGCTCCACAGCCATGGCAGTCCCTTCTGGACTCCTCTGCCCCTGCAATAGGCCCAGCACTGTGGAACCCGATCCACAGGCAGTCTAGTACCTTGCCCCTGTGGTGAGTGCTATGGGACATGCTCTTGCCACAACACCAGACCTTATCTCAAGAGTCTTCCACAACTCCAAGCCCTGACCTGGAGGTCACTACAGCCAACCTCCAGAGTGGAGGGTCATAACCTTGCACCTGCAGCAACCTCTGAACCCTTCAGAAGTGACTGACAGATGTATGGGGTCATTTTAGTCTTTTAAGACATTTTTTTTTTTAGGTTATATGTCCCTAGCCTTTCCTGCCTACATGTCTTAGCAGCTCTTGGTTCATGGTGCTAACTGTAGGCTGGGTCATCTCTGCAATTCTGGCCTCCAGAACTCTGTCAGCACTGAGTCAGAGAATGGACTTTGACAGTTCAGGAATAACATCTAATAAATTCTTAAATAAAGTGAGAAAATAAAAATGGAAAACAGACATGATCCAGAAGAACTGCTATAAGGATGGTGGCTGTACATACTGACTTATAACAATAATTTGGTGATTGTGTGTTTAAGTCACCTGACAGGTCTGAGTCTACTGATGACAGATAATGAAAGGGTGCAAAACCTCAAGAATAACTTTTCACTTTTGGGGTACACTTCCACGCCTTAGTACATTGGAGTACTAGTACACTGTATTGGAGTTCCCATTCTAGGATTAGAAGATATGGATCACATTTGGGGTGGACAGTCTCTGTCAACTGTTGACATACTTCAACCTCTCATGGACATGCAATAGCAATGGACACTTTGCACTGTTCTGTTCAGGATGTTTTGTGCCAATCCAGATGTGTAGGTAAGCATGAATGTTCTTTAGTGCATCATGGATAGATTATGCTTGACTGGGATGGATTCCGCACCCTTACCTGATAGCTGCTGTAGGAGGGATGAAGCCCTAACATACTGACTGCAGTAATTGCTAACTTCTCACTTCATTAAGGAGGGGAGAGCTGTCTTCCTTGTGTATGGTTGAGTTCACAGAGGCCTAAAACCAGTCTTCTTTATCATTGGGAAAAGCAGTGTGTGCCAAACTGCAAAAACAAACAGCAGAAAGACCCAAACTGGCCTGGAGCTGCCAGGAGCATGAGGCAAGGCCTAAGACTTATTTGAGAATGAGCAAGTACTAGTAGAAATAATGTGACTGGCACAACACTCCAGTGAGAAAGTCTTGCTGAGCAACCATCCCAGCACAGTGATAAAGCTTCCTCACTTCAGCTGATCCGTTCAGATGATGCTGCACACCTTTTATTTACCCAGGTGTAGGCAATGCTATCCAGAGGGGGCGCTGAGGTCAATATACAAGGGAGTACCAAAAGGAATGTTGTACTGGTTTTGGCTGGGATGGGATTAATTTTCTTCATAGCAGTTCGTATGGAGGTTTATTTTGGATTTGTGACCACAGCAGTGCTGTTAACGCATTGGTGTTTTAGCTATAGCTCAGCAGTGCTTGCACAGCATCACGGCATTTTGTGTTTTTCATGCTGCCTCACCAGCAGGTAAGATGGGAGTTCACAAGTGTTTGTGAGGGGACACAGCCAGGGTGGCTGATCAAAGGGATATCCCACACCATATGGTGTCATGCTCAGCAATGAGTTTTGGAAGGGAAGTTTGCCAGGGCTGCTGTTGCTTTGGGAACTGGCTGGTTATCAGTCAGCTGATGGTGAGCAGTTTGGTTTCTTTGCATCACCTGTTTTTCTTGGGTTTGTTTTTATTTGCTTAATTTTCATTTATTTATTACACTGTCTTTATCTCAACCTAAAAGTTCTCTAGCTTTTGTCCTTCCAATTCTCTCTGCCATCCCTGTGGGAGAAGTGAGCAAGTGGCTGTGTAGCATTTAGCTGCCTACCAGGGTTAACCCACAGCAGATGCGCAGTCTAGTCTGTACAGCATTATATATTTAAACATCAAGAGATAAATACAGAAGTTTCTAAAGCATGTTTCTGTATGTACTCTGCTTAAGAAGAAAACCTACTCTCTAAGCAGACAGCTAATGTTTACACATGTGACTGCAAACACTGCATACTTAAAATACTGGGAGCTAAGGGTTCCTGTAGCCATGTATATTAATCTGTAATTAATTCATGCTGCCGGACTGCTAATTTTTCATGGTGAGGAAGAGAATTTTTTAAGCAGTATAACTTTATTGTTGTGGATATTTGAATTTTGCCTTCCTTTATACATTTTCCCTTTTCCTGTCATGGAAGCAAGAGATAATAGCTCCCATCTGGTAAGAAAAAATTTTGTGCAATAGTTGTATATTTTTTGATGGAGTAGAATAAGAATAGGTAGCAAAATAGAAATACAAGTATAATCACTTATAACTTTGTTGTGTGTTCTCATTTGAATCCTTTAGGACCATCATTACTTGTATTCTTCTGAACAAGTTGAAAGATTTCAGAATTTTAATTTCCCTTCATTAAAAAAAAACCCCAAAATGTTTTGTTTTAGTATTTACCTACATACTCTGAAAACTCTACTAACAACTCTGAAGTGCTCCTATATTAGAAGGGAACCAGAAATTTCCAAGATTTCTGTAATTAGTGACTTCTCTGAGTAAGATCTGAAAGAAGTCTAGTAAAGTCATCTAACATGTTCCCAAAGCTGCCAGGCTGGGAAAAGAAGGCTGAAGTTATGCTGCAATTGATCTGGGGCTGCAGACAGCCTGATAAAGTTTTGAATAGCTTTGAGGCTGTTTTAAATGATGTCTGAGACCAAGTTATGCTCTCATGTCAGAGAGACATGAATAACTTTCTGCTTTCTCAGCTGAATATTGAGGAATTTTATTAAAGGAAAGAGGAAAAAGTACAGCTTTATGGAAAGAAAGTAGAATTACTGCTTCACAAAAAATGGAGAATGCATATTCAACTCTGATGTACAGTATAAACACATTGATCCCTAACTGAGATTGGTATCCTATTGTACTATATGGACACAGAGCTGAAAAATGCTACCTGCACAAATATGATGCTATCTGAAGAGACAAAATGGGAGGAAAATCAGGGTAAAGATTTTAGCAAGGGTAATCCCTTGCTGATAACAGGTAAAATGAGGAGTCTTGGTTATTCTGAAAGTTTCTGTACAGCCCGAGGCTGGCACTTGGATGTGCCAGGTCTGCCTTCTGCTCTTACCACACAGCTCTGACTCTGCTGGGGGACAACGAGTGAAGGCTCCAACTTTCCCTGCTGTCACTCTTCTTGGTATGAAGAAGAGTGTGTGTGCCCTACCACTTAAAAGGCAGAGCAGTTTTGAACTGATCTAAAACATGGTCCAGGAAAGAGTAAGGTCCTCTATGTCTTACTTTGTACTGTATGTACTTCTAGTGCACCCATTACTCTAGCTTGGTGGCCACTGCTGAGCAATAAAAGGAATTTATGCATTTGTTGTTTAATATGGTTAACTTTTCCTGGACCGTGAGGTTGTTAAATGAAGATTGAGCTGTTAGGAGAGGCACTATGTATTTTCATGTCTAAAATCAAACTGTGGGTAGCAGAAATGGAATTTTTTTCTTCCAAAAGTGCTTACAAAGGTAGGTCTCGACTATTAACCAGGTGTGACTGAAGCAGTGCTGACTGAATTTTGCAGAGCTTCTAGCAGTACCTAGTAAGCGGGTTCTGTCATATTCAGCTCAGTTCAAATAGGTATAATTTACATTTTAGTAGTGTTAACTGTTTCAAAGATGATCAGTGTTAATTAGAAAAATGTGCCATGCTGTGGAGATCATGGCAGTCTACTGTGAGAGACATGTCCCTGTAAGGTAGAAGGAGACAAGTTTAATCTAGTCCAAGAGCCTTGTCAGAAGTTCGAGTGACATGGGGGAGGAGCCTAATGGTCTTAGGCAGGGATAATATGAATATCATTTACGTATCTGTATAATTTTCAATGATTTCACTATTGTTGCTCCAAGATAGATGAACTCTTAGACTTTTCTGTGTCCCTGAGTGCACCAAATGTGTTGAGGCAGTCGTATTCTCTCTGCCCTCATTTTATATAAACCTATTTTGCATTAAATTAATACATTAATCTACTGCATATCACAATTACTGAAGAAACAGCATGTTAATCACAAGCTAGGCAAGGGCTGCAGAGAATGGTTGCCTGTTTGGCACTGCCTGTTCTCAGTGTGCCAGCCCTCTGTTCCAGTTAAGCCTAACAGCCCAATGTCATCCATGCATTTAAGTGGTAATTAGGGGACACTTCCAAACCCACCAGAGCCCTCTTGTGGCATTTTGAATAAAAGTTGGTCTTACAGATGACGCTGAGATGTTGTACTGCTCTCCAAAATGTAGAATCACAGAATCACAGAACAAGCTGGGTTGGAGGAGACTCACATGGATCATCAAGTCCAACTCATGTCCCTGCATAGCACCATCCCCAAGAATCACACCATGTGCCCAAGAACACTGTCCAAAATGCTTCTTGAGCTCTGTCAGGCTTGATGCTATGACTACTTCCCTGGGGAGCTGTTCCAGTGCCCAAACACCCTCTGGGTGAGGAACATTTACCTGATATCCAACCTAAACCTCCCCTGAGGTTTGGGGCCATTCCCTCGGGTTCTGTCAGTGGTGACCACAGAGAAGAGATCAGGGTCTGTCCCTCCTCTTTCCCTCACAAGGAGCCGTAACTGCAGTGAGGTTTCCCTCAGTCTCCTCCAGGCTGAACAGAACAACTGCCCTCAGCTGCTCCTCACACAGCTTCCCCTCAAGGCCCTTCACAGTCTTTGTTGCCCTCCTTTGGACACTCTCTAATAGTTTATATTCTTCTAGTATTGTGGTGCCCAAAACTGCACGCAACATTCAAGGTGAGGCTGCCCCAGGGCAGAGCAGAGTGGGGCAATCCCCTCCCTTGCCTGGCTGGTGATGCTGGGCCTGATGTACCTCAGGACAGGGCTGACCCTGCTGGCTGCCAGGGCACTGCTGGCTCATGTTCAGTTTGTCAACAGGACCCCGAGGTTCCTTTGCATGGCACTGCTTTCCATGGCACTGCTTTCTCATTCTCCAATCTGCCAGTGCAGAATCCAGCACCTTCCCTTGTTGAAATCCATACATTTGGTGATTGCCCAGTCCTCCATGTTGAGATCTCTCTTTAGAGCCTTCCTGCCCTCAAGGGAGTCAACAGCTCCTCCCAGTTTTGTATCATCTCTGAATTTGTTCAGTGCCCCATCCATACTCACATCCAAGTTGTTCATGAAGATGTTGAAGAGCACAGGGCTGAGGATGGAGCCCGGTAGAACCTCACTAATGGCAGGGCACCGGTCTGATGTCACCCCAATAACTCTTTGTGCCTGACCCATGAGGCTGTTATTCACCCATCACAATGAATGCTGGACATTTTATCCAGATGGATATTATGAGAGTATCAACAGCTTTACTGAAATCCCAAAAGATTACATCAGTTGGCTTCTCTTGATCAACTACGTCGGTTATCTTGTCATAAAAGGAAATCATGTTTGATAAGCAGGACTTTCCTCTCATGAAGCTGTGACCAGTGACTGCATTGTCTTTCAATACCTCCCAGAATAATCATCCCCATAATTTTACCAGGCACTGAAATGAGACTGAAAGGTCTGTATTTTTCAGGACCGTCATTCTTTCCCTTCTTGAAAATTGGGCAAATATTTGCCAGCTTCAAATCAGCTGGCACCTCTCTGGATTCCCAAGACCACTCAAAAAAATCATCAAGAGAGGTTTTACAATGACATCAGCTAGCCCTTTAGAATTCTTGGATGAATATTATCAGGTCTCATAGATTTGTAGGGATCCAGCTAGAACAACAGATCCCACACCATTTCAGGGTCAACTGGGAGTTATTCTCGCAGTCATGGTCTTACAGCTCAGGGCACTGAGACCCCCATCGTCTGTCATCTGTGTTGAAGACAGAGGCAAAGAATGTGTTTAGTACCTCTGCCTTGTCTATGTCCCTGTTTGTGAGGTGACCATCCACATCCTGTACTGAACAGATAGCATTTTTACACTACTCATTACCATCAAGGTATTTGAAAAAAATTCTTTCATTGTCCCCCACAGTTCTGTCACCTTGAACCACAGCTGAGCTTTGGCTACATGAATTTTGTCCCTGCAGTGGCAAGTAGCAGCTCTGTGTTTTTCCCATGTTGCCTGATCTTGCTTCCATTGGGCGAATACCTTCTGTTTTTGCTTTCCTTCCAAGAGAAGGATCCCATTCAGCCAAGCCGGCCGTCTGCCTCATCTGCTTCATTTATGACATTTGAGAACGGCCTGCTCCTGTGCCCTTTGGAAGTGATGTTTAAAAAGTAACCAGGACCAATGGATCCCAGCACCTGCAAAAGCATTTTCCCAGGGAACTTTAGTCACTAGTTCCTTGAGCAGCCATAAGTCTGCTCTCCTCTTGTCCAGAACTGAAGATTTGCTGGCACTTCTCTTGCTGTCAGCAGAGATTTTAAACTCAGTTGCTTCATGGTTGCTGTGGCCAAGATGGCCACCAGTGGCCACTTTGCTCATGAGATCCTCGCTCTTGACAAGAAGCAGATCAAGGAGGGCATCTTTCCCAGTTGTTTCCTTAGGGCCTGTTCCACAAAATTGTCATCCAGATTTTTCAGGAATCTTCTGGCCCGTGTTGTACCAGCTCTGTGATGCTTCCTGTTAATTTCTGGCAAGTTGAAGTCCCCCATAAGGACAAGAGCAAGAGCAGTGGACTTGGAAGCATCCCTTAGTTCCTCAAAGAATAATTTGTCAGTATCATCTTCCTGGCTGGGATGTCAATCTATAGTGGACTCCCACATTAATGTGATTTGTTTGCCCCTTGATTTGTACCCAAAGGCTCTCAACTGTGGCATTGCTGACTTTGAGTTCCATACATTCTAACCCTTCTTTCATATACAGTGCCACCCCTCTGCTTCTTCCACCTTGCCTATTGCTCCTGAAGAGCCTGGAACTGTCCAACAGGGCACTTCAGTCACAGGACTCATCCCAACAGTTTTCACTTACGCCAGTGATGTAAAATAACTGGGCTCAAGGCCAAAGCCTTGAGCTTCTCTAGTTTGTGCCTCATGCTGTGTGCATAAGTATAGAAACATTCTGGGTGTAGCATTTTATGATGTTTTATGATACCTTTTTTAAATTTAATTTGGAGACTTTTCTCCTCAGTTTTTAAATGGTTTTGGGGGCTGGGTTTGGTTTGGTTTGTTTTTGTTTTTGTTTTTGTTTTTCAGAAACCAGACCAGATCAGGCTTAAAAGTAACATAGATTGGGCCTTATTTTTGGCTTAGGAAGCTTATATGAAATGGTGGACAAGGGCCTAGGAGACCACATTTAATTCCTGTATTTGATTTCCCATATGAAATCAGGAAATTGTGTTGTCTTTAACAATGATTAAGGTAAGTTGAAGCTGAATTACTTTATCAGATCAATAGGGTATTCTTCAAGGAGTTATCATGATTGCTGACATAATTTTGGAAGGACTTCCTGATGTTGCCTACGGAAATCTTTCTGGGCAAACCTGGATTCATTCTCTAGTGCTGTCACTCAGTGCCCAATACTCAAAACTCATGTGTCCAGGATAAAGGCTGGAAAACCTTTTTATTGCTGTTTCTGAAAAGAACAGGTTTTATGTTGATGCAAGGTGACTAAAACGCTTCTGAATTTGGGTCTGAGCATTCTTTTTCCAAGTTGAAGGCACAAAGTATAGAAACAAAAGGAGAATGGTACTTTTGTGTGTTGGCTCTGTACCATCAGTAATTTCAGCCATAGTAAGTGATTTGAACCAAAGGAATCTTGTTGCTAGCAAAAATACCCAGGTTCAAATGTGAAGGCAAGGGAATAGAACCAATTCCTTGCTATGCTTAGAAGCTAGCCTCTGCTGTTATATTAACAAGCTGCATCTTATCAGCAAATTCTTCCTTCATAGTTCTGACTTATACACTACTGGCAAGATGGTCCAGCTGTATGCCAAGGTATTTATCTCCAAGAAGATTGTTTTGTGTCTGCAACGTGTTCACATTTACTTGGGTATGAGATAAAACCATGCATTTGAGACACAAGAGCTCAATATAATGTCACATCAAGTCAGGATGATCTATTGCATTGTAAATGCTTCATTTTCTATATTCTCTGGGTTAATAGAACATACTCAGACTGAAGATTTTTTTAGAATCATAGAATCATCAAATATATGTCAGCGGCATTTAGGGTGATGAGCTTTGAATGTTCTGTATTATAGATATCTTCATTTGTTCAGTGAATTCTAGCACACTCAAAAAACTGAGAGGTGAAATGTTTGGTGTAGTAGGCTGTTGAATGCTTGGCTTCATATGCCAGCAGTAGTTTATAGAAGATTCTCTTCAACATTTTTAAAGCTACTACTACTACTTCATTTTACTTAGAGGAACCATTTGTACGGAATATCAGTGATTATAATGGGCAATGCTTTGGTCAATACCAGACTGAGAATTGAAAGCAGTGGCAATATAATTTAGAGGTTATATGGTTCAAGGTCAGGTAAGAAAACATGTTTTTTATATGGTCTTTGCTTTATCTGTTCTGTGAATAGAGACTAGTGGATTGATTATTTTCTACTTTACCTTTTGTATGTATATTTACACCCATTAAAAGACTAAAAATCCGAGCCACATTTCTTTCAGTGTTCTAATTGCACAGATGCAGGTGTCCAGACCATTGTCTTCCATGCACATATATAAATGCTTTAAGGGTACCTCTGATTGCAACATGACAAAGAGAAGCTGTGTTCTAGTGGCTTCTCAAGTTCGATTAGAAAGCAAAAGATTCTGCATATAATTGTTTCTATTAAGATCTCTACATTTTTCTCATTTAGGGCACCAAGAAGTACATAGGGATTAAAGCATGCCTTTTAAATAGTTTGTAAACTGCTTGTTCTGTTCCTTAAATTGACTTCTAACACTCTTATTTTATGAAGAAATGAGGTTTGGTTTTTTGGATTGTTTTGGTTCTCAATGAACATTTAAAACTTGGATAAGATTTCTATAGTAACTAAATTATATTTTATGCCATGTAAACAAAGTTGTAAAGAGTCATACATTACATGTAGCTCTGGTGGTAGCAACATAAAGCTAATATCAGTAAATGAGGAAATGGGATATCAGTTGGCTTCTCTTTCCAGCGTGCAATCAGAGTAAGCGCCTCTATGATGGGCAATTACCTTAACTGCCTGCCTAAAGCAGCAGTGAGTTGCATGATCAGTCCAATGCACAAGATTATACCCTTCCCACTACTTAATGAAGAAATTCAGTCTGCACTGATCGCTATCATATTCCAGAGCACTGCTTTTAAATTTGTTAAGAAGCAAAAAAAGCACTAAGATAACCCAGTTGGAAATCAATGGGAAAATAACATTTCAGTTATCACAGTTAGAACTGCCCTGGCTAGAAGGGAGCTTCAGAAGATCATCTGGTTCAGCCTGTTGTGGGAAGGGGAGCCTCAGTTAGACGATGTAGTGCCCTGCTGAATTGCATCTTGAAAACAAGTATCAAGAACTGAAATGTCGAATTCCTGTTGCCCATAGCACAGAGTGATTGGTGATGGCTCAGAATCAAACAGTAAAAGCTTTCTCTTTCTGCTGGAAAATGCTAGATAAGTTCATTTATTTCCATTAATTTCATTTAACAGATTTGACTTTGCTCTAGTTGAAACAGGTAGAAAAAAAATGTCATACTCAAAGCAATTTATAATACAAGACATCTCCTTCTGGTTGTGGTATTTCTAGCAAAATGAAATCATGAGCATTCCTAATCCTTTGTTTCAGTCTGTGCTGTTTAGTAATCTGTGAGGGAAGAGAGCCAGATAAACAGCTGGCATGTTTTAGCGGTTACTACCGGCTTCTCTCTTGGCTGTCTCTGTCGAATATGAGGGATTGCCTGGTGAATTTAAAGGCAGGGCTGAGTGCCACACACTCTCATTGTACACTTCGGTTCTGCTGTTACGCTGAGCAGTTCTGGCACGAGGGAGCCCTATGAGGAGTGTGGCTGCCCCTTGGTTGGAGCCAGTGAACCCTTTCTGGGGCCAAATGCACACTGTGACACCAACTCCTCGTGGTCCTTCACAGTTCTGCTTCCAGTGTAGGGCCTCTGCCTCTGGCCACAGTCACTGAAGTAAATACATGCTAAAATAGGAAAAGTAACATCCCTCTTTATCTCAGAAGGGCAAAGGTATTGTGTATGTTTTGTGGGATGATGACATGAATGTAAAAGGGTTATTGGTCATGAACAACAGGTGGTGGGGATGCAATATGAGATACTGCAGTGAGGAAGTTTGTTTCACTTCTGAGAATGACTTTTACAACAAGGAAGAAATTTAGACTTAGTTAATATTCATGAATTAGTTTGCGTTGTAAGTGCAGTCAACAGAGCATTTGCACTGTGTAGCAATATGCAGACTCTTATTGATTATTTTAATTCTATCTTCCATAATTTCTGTTTTAATGTTATCACTTTCAGTCTGTAGAAATTGAGAAGATCAGTATTACTTTATTGGCTAAGTGTGGTTTCTAAAAAACCTCACCAATTTTGAATTAATGAGCACCAATCAATTGCACATGATTAATTTTCATAATCCTATTCCTATCTGAGAGTATTTTATCTCCCTTTATTCCTTTTCTTTTGTCACTATTTCAACTTGCTGCATTTTCATTTCATTTCACAAGTAGGTAGTATTGAGTTACACATTGATGTGGAATCAACTTTACCATTTGAGAAGGGAAATGCTACTCTGAATTTGTAATAATTTATATTTATTCATGAATACAAATTTACAGAAATTGCTTAATTTATTTCAGTAAAAAGTAATTTTGTCCAGTGGGCACTTACAGGTTTGTATCATAGTTATCATGAGGAGGTTCCATGTCTCAATCTGGCATCTAGTTGGTGCTGTAAAATCTGTACCTTGAGCTATGAGGTTTAACAAAGCCTGAGTGTTACCTGCGGAGCGCTCAGCCCTGTTTGGCTGTGTCTGTTTCCATTTTTTACGGCAAACTTTTTTGCATAGCGTTTAATATTCTAGAAATTTGCATTTATTTTAATATCTTGGTTGTAATACAGTGCAAAATGCTTTGATCCCTGATCTCAATTTTGTCTTCCTGGTCTTTATATCATTAATGATCACTTTAGATAACTGCATGTTTTTCTGTAACTTGTTCAAAGATCAACTTAATGATCAATGAATTAAGTCTTATGTCCAGTGTCAATTTTCAATATAAAATTTATATTGAGAAATGTAAAATTTATGTAAATTTTCAGCTCAGGCCTCCTGTTTTCACTAATTTTAAGTTACACTGTTAAGTATGGGTATTTTTGTGTTTCTTTGCCAGATTCTGAGTCTGGTGCAAATGTCCATACTCTTACATATATATTGTCTTCAGCTTGTGCTGGGTGAATCCTGTACTTGTTAGTACATTAACTGAATTGCAGTTACATTTCAGAATATTGACAGGCAATGCATGCATATAGGTGCATACAGTACCTTTCTATGTAAAGATTTTCAAGACACAGGTGATAATTTTTTAATTTGATACTTTAGTTATCTAAACTACCTAAACCCTGTCTTAATTCTAAGTGTTAGATTTTTATCACATGTCTGTATACACAAACTTAATGTACAAAGATACAGCTTCAATTAGATATGCAGTGTGAAAATACTGGCTTCTGCAGCCAGTGCTCAGAGTCTGCCTTATTTCAGAGCTGCCTGCTCTTTGTACCCTAATCCATGACTGTTATAAAGTCTTTTGCCTGTAAATCTCCTTTAACCCATCCCTCAACTCCTAATGAACACTGATAAGTGTGGTAAGTCATCTGCCTTTTCTATTGATGACAATAATTTAATTAAAATGTACCAATACAATATCTTTCTGAATGCTGGAATACAGGCCATCCAATACTAGAACTGTATATTCGTTTTCACTGACTGATTCCTTTTTACTTATTCTGGTGTCACTCTTCATTTCATTAATTTTTCATTTTCTGCCTCCAGGAAACTTCTCTCTGATTCTGGCATGTTTCCCTCTTTCTCCCTAGTGAACATACTTGAGACAAAGAAATCTTTTTGCTTTGCAGCACTCTGTGCCTCATCTGTCAGCAACTCGCCTCCATCCATCACACCAAGAAACTACAGTCTCACTCAAAATCTCCTGATCCTTATCTATTTGTAAAACCTCCTGTTTGTCCTTAAGTCTTTGACTAGAATACTTTTTAAAAATTCCTTTTTACTGTGATGCTTTTTGTTTTCGTTGTTTCAACAGATGTCTCAATTACAGCAATAGTAGTATTTGACTACTGTTTGTAAGCACAATCTTGTGAAGAAAAAGAAAACATATAGTTAACAGATGCAGAATGCTTCAGGACTGTATCCTCCTGTGGATTTTACACGAAACGTTCATTGACTTTCCTGAAGCAGTAGAAGGCTTGCCTTTTATTAAACAAAGAAGCTGAAGTATACATAATGCACTGTTTACTCTAATAGCAGGGACAAAAGCTCAGTGCCTCTGGATTGCCTCAGCTATGCTAAAGGTCATGATTTAAACAGTTTCCTTTGGTCACCAACAGGTGAGCTTGTTGTTCACCACAACGTGTTATGTGACCAGTGAGACCAAAAATGTTATGTTAGGTGACCAGAGAGTTGAATGAAGTTCATATTCCCAACTGTGGATGTTAGCTACTAAAGATAACAAAAAGGAAGAGATGGTCTGAATGCATCCTGGCTGTGAACTGTGGGCAGTTATGTTAAATTGTCGGCCTTCACAAAAGTGTTCAATACTCTTACACATGAATAGTTTTAGATTTCAGATGAAGAGATAATTACACCAATGGATTTCAGGCTTCTTTGAAATCTTCTTTAATATCAGGCAGCTCAGTTTTGCCAGTAGAGTCTGAAGTACCGTACCAAGAAGTGCTTGGATGTGAGGGACAGGGCAGGTGCTCATGTACTTTGCATAATGGGTGAACAATTTAGGATTAATGTGTAAATTGTCAGCATGAAACTAAAAAGCCTTTCTTTTCAGTAGGTTCTCATGAGTCACATGAATGTGTATCAGCGAGCCCTTCTTAGATAAAGGTTACCATTCTCTTCTATATAAACAATCCCTGAACTGAGCACCCCTAGAGGAGATAAACTTTAAGTAATACTAACTTAGTTACATCTGACAGTTTAGTAAAAGCTTTATTTTTGTTATTTTTACTGTCAGTGGCATTTTATTCTTGTATATGGGTCCAGAGGTCAGGGCCTGCTGTCAGCTAGGGTGGACAAATACAGGTAGAAAGGCAGTCCTTGCAGTGAAGATCTAGGACTGTGCAGGTACTGTGCAGCAGGTGAAAAGCACAGGGATGGTGAAGTGCAAGCAAACTGGAAGACATTCAATGTCCTGCTTTGCAAGCAGTGATCACACAGCACACCTGCTACGTAACCTTTGCAAAGGTTTGCCCAGGCACCACCACTAATGAGAGACTCAAGGAGCCATTAGAGGTGTTCAGTTAGAGAGCTTTGCATATGTCAACATGAAACAATAACATACAAAAGGCAACACAGAGGAAATGTCAGAAGGTGTTAGAAAACTGAGTAGATGGATGGTAGAGGTTGGTATTTTTACTTCAGAAATTTATTTCCGGGCAAGAATAATGCATATATGGCACTGGCTGCAAGTTTCTAGTTGTCTACTGAATCTATATGTTATCTTCTAAGCTTTTCATGTCTGAATACTCACTTTATCACTGTATTGTTTTGATTAACTGATACGTCATCAGTATAGACTTAAATTTTAGCAATTCTAATCTGAAATATTTGCTCAACTCTCTAAATTACCAACCAGCTTATATTTGCAGATAACCCAGTCTTTTGTTTAAGAATATATTGAGTTATATTGGAATATATTTCTAATATGTGCTGTTATATATTTGAATAAATAAAATAGTAATTATGGTTAACCTCTACCCTCAAACCATGCTGATGATTTCTAAGCCTAAAATCATATTTAACACATATCTACTGGCTCTAAAATGATAATTTTCCTGAAGACTTTCTATCTTCACATGTAGAATTAGAGAATCACAGGTTATGGCTGGAAGGGACTTCTGGAGGTACAGTCCCACATACCTTCTTAAAGCAGGGTAAGTTAGAACAGATTTCTCACGGTAATATCCAAGGTATCTTGAAGTTAATGTTCAACTGGACTTTGAATGTCTACAGATGGAGACTGCTCAATTCTATGGCCAACCTTTTCCAGTGTTTGGTCACAGAAACAAGCTTCAACAATTCTAATGTTGAATTTTTCTTGTATTCTGACCATTGTTATTCCTATTACCTCTTTTCCTGTTATTTGATATCATTGAAAAGAGCGTGGCTTCCTCCTCATTTCATGTCCCAGTCAGGCACTGAATTTCACATGCATAATCATTTATACACACTGGTAAGATCCCCCTAAATCCTCTGCTTTCCAGGATAAACAATCCTAGCTCTCAGCCACTCCCTGTATGAAAGATGCTTCAGTCCCTTCATCATCTTTGTGGACTTTTGCAGGACTTCCTTTAGCATGTCCGTGTCTCTCTTGTACTGAAAAGCCCAGAACTGGATACAGCAGTCCAGGTGTGGCCTCACCAGTGCTGCATAGAGGAGAAGGTTTACCTCCAGTAATCTCCTTGCAATGTTGTTGGCCTTTTTGGCCAAGTGTGCATTGCTGACTTCTGGCCAACTTGTCCACTAGGAGCCTTGGATTCTTATCTGCAAAATTCCTTCCAGACAACCAGCTCTCTGACTTTTCCAATGTCTGTGTGCAGAAATTTGTCACCATTGAGTCAGAGACCACACAGAGTCCTATCAGAAGGCAAAATGGCAAAAGCCTTGTTTTAGTCCTCTCATCTTTTATATCTTAGTTTGCTGCAGGTGGACCTGATTGGTCATTTAATCAGTACATTCCACATGATTGGATAATTACCGGGACACTCATTTGTAAACAACCTTATGAGAAAAACAGCAAAACAGATTGTTAGAAAAACAAAAAAACACCTGCAGATTGTTTGAATATTTGACTATCATTGCTTATCTCCAGCTCCCTAAATCTTCCCAGGCTGTTTGTGGGAAAACTTACCTAGCCTTCTCTCTTTCTGACCAGGCTGTTGCACCCACAGGAATTTACATTTACCAGGTAATCAGGTCCTGCTTGGTCTCTTGCTAGCCTCATTTCTATGAAGTCTCTTACTTTGCCTTACTGAGATTCCTCTTTCACTTACAAGTTTAGGATTTTACATTGTGTACTTTTTAAAGACTTTGTCATGTGTGAATCAGGTTTAGTGCTGAGCTAACCAAAATTCTAGGGGTATTCAGATATAGATTTGGTTTCTTACCTCAGATTATTTTGGTTTTGGATTGTATTGTTAAGCAATGGTAAATGTTTTCTGATTCATAGTCCCAGCCAAAATTTCACAATCCTTGTCCATATCTGTATTTGTGGAAGACTAAGAACATAATAGAGGTACATACATGCTCCTGACAGAGCATTTTCCAAGGATTCCTCGCTGTCTGATTATTTGTGTTTTCCTCTTACATTTTCTGACTTTATTACTAATTTTCCACAAAATATAGGATACCAACTCCTTGGTACCCTGCTTTACCTTTCAATGGACTTAATTTAAAAACCCCTCGAGGTTCCCAACGCACCACCACTTGGCATGACATGCACTACTGTGTTCTTATATGACCCTTGGTATTTTTATGCATGGTATCCTTCTTCAAAAATCCCATGGTCTTGGCAAAATCTTCATGTCTGTCCTTTACAGTGATGTGGTATTGCAGTGTCAGGTCTGTAGCTGCAGCAGCTGGTAACTGGGAGCATGTGGTACTTGGAGGACATGTGGTCCTTCTGTGGTTGGAGAACTGTCAGTACCACACCTCTGTCAAAGTCATGCAGAAAAACTTCCTGTATGCAATAACGTGTTTCTTTGGCCCAGTAGGGCTGGCAGTTGGGAAGCAACTAACTTTTGGGATTAGGAAAATAATAGAAATACACAAGGTCAGGAAAGGCAACTTTTGGTTGGGACAGGGAAGCATTCAGTATTCCAGGAAGTCTCCCAGAGGCTGACATTTAGCATGTAGGTGGCAAAATGCCATGCTGGGGGAGACTTCACTGGAAGATTGGAAGGCAGAAACTTCTCTTGCTCTGTGCAGAAACAGAGAGCTTCTAGTACAGCTACCATAACACCAGCTTGGCTAGGGAAACCTTCCCGGAGCAGTCAGGTGCCTCCCTCCAGTGTCAGATAAACTGCACTCCTGGGCCTGCAGTAAGACACTGCTGCTGCTCCTGGGTTTCCATCTCCCGCTTCCTGTGCAGTCTGCCTAGACACCAGACCACTTGCTCCTCCCAGCCTGAGACCGCCGGCACTTACTGCACACCCACTAGATCCCAGCTAGATTTTCAACTAGCTTTTTTCTCCAGCTGCCTTGGATGACACAAACTTCTTGGTATTTGTTCTGAGTACTCCAGCACTATTGGGCAAGACTAAAATGTCAGACAATAAGAAGCAGCACAACTTGGACAATGAGAAAGAGCAGAACATTAGTGAGTCTTTTTGGGTTTTTTTCAGTTTCAGGAACTGGGGGCAAGGCTATAGCAGGAAGAAAGATAAACGAAATACAGTTTTTAGGTGTTGATTACGCAAGACAAAAATGGAGAAAGATGGGATATACTCCACAAACAAGCCTTTGCCCAATCTCACATTGCTGCATTTGCCCAAGAGCCCTTGAACAAGAAATTATTGTTTAATTTTATGTTTTAAAATATTACTACTTGTTAACACTATTCCTGTTTGTATCTGGCAGTGATTAATGTTTGTTTTCTTAAAAATATCTTAAAACAAAAACAGCAGGACTATTTTTTGGACATAATGACATTTTAGTTTTAAATTTATCTTTTCCTTCTCTCAGTCCAGAAGACAAATACCATCACTGTATGCCCTCATTCTGGGTCAAGCTCTCAGCTTCTGATATGTAAAAGAGCATCCTCAGATGACATTGAAAGAGTGATTGGACTGAGAGTGTATTTGTAAGATAAAGCAGAGGCATGTGGCATCAGAGCTGGGGAGCATGTGGAGGGAGGAGAAATGCTGGAGTGTGGCTGGGTGACATCTTCCAGTGAGGCACTCAGAGTTGGCGGGTACTTGGGGCAACTGTCTCTTGCTCCATGCTAGGTGGTGAGCACAGCAGTGGTGCCTACTCACTGCTTTCACAGGTTTGGAGCCATACTTTTAGCATGATTACTGGAGGAAGGCCAAACAGGAACAGATGGGGAGGCAAAGATGTGTGTGAATATAGATGGTGGAGCTGGCATAAGCCTTCATGCAGAGGAGCCCAGGGTACAGTTAAGCTGTGTTTCAGAAAACTTACTTTTTTAGCAGTTGCATAGACTGAGAATCTGTCCATTTCCACTGTAAGGTGTTTCCTAACCTTTGCAGACAGATAGAGAGAGTACAAGACAGAAGAACAGCTTAATGTACAAAAGCAATTCAGCATGGGTTGTATGATCTTGTCCTGCCTTTTGTGGTACAGCCTGAAAAAGTTTATTAAGCTTGGAGGACAATTAGTGGAGAAAAGTGGGATATAATTGTTGGGAGAAGAGGTAGAGAGATTTAGAAGGAATGGTAAGAGGTTTTCCTTTCAGCTTTTAAGTAAGTAAGTAAGTTAGGGGTTGTGATCCCAGGTGTAGATGTAGAGGAATGACCGCCCCAATGCACTTGTATTTTGGAGGATTTGCATTAGTTTTGTTTCTGAGACTATGTCCATTGAAGTTGTACTTGAACTTGTCGATAAATAGGTGAGGGCCTTCCAAAGACTACAGTGAGGCAGTGGGTAAATGTACACACAGAGGGTAAATTGGATGTATTCCGGTGTTCACCGAATCATGGAATCAATTAGGTTGGAACAGACCTCTGAGACTGAGTCCAACTTGTCTCTGAATATCACCATGCCAACTAGACCATACCACTAGGTGCCACATTCAGTCTTACATTAAATACCACCAGTGACAGTGACTCCACCACCTCTCTGGGCTGCCCATTCCAGTATCTAATTACCCTTGCTATGAAAAATTTCTTCCTAGTCTCTAACCTAAACTTCCCTTGGTGCAGCTAAAGGCAGTGTCCTCATGTCCTGTCGCTGGTTACCTGGGAGACGAAACCAACCTCCACCTGTCTAAAAGCCCCCTTTTAGGTAGTTGTACATAGTGCTAAGGTCATCCCTGAGCCTTCTTTTCTTCAGGCTAAACAATACTAGCTCCCTCAGCTGCTCCTCATACTTGTATTCCAGACTCTTCACCATCTTCATCACCCTTCTCTGGATTTGCTCAGAACTGGACACAGGTCTTGAGGTGTGGCCTCACCATGCCGAGTACAGGGGGACAATCCCTGCCCTGGTCCTGCTGGCCACACTATTGCTGATACAGGCCAGGATGCCACTGGCCTTCTTGGCCACCTGAGCATGCTTCTGGCTCGTGTTCAGCTGCTGTTTACCATCAACCCAGGTCCTTTTGCCACTTTTCAGCCACTCTCCCCCCAGCCTGCAGCGATGCAAGCAGTTGATGTGATCCAAGTGCAGGACTGGGCACTGTTTTGTTAAACTTCATGCCTTTGGTCTCAGCCCATCAATCCAGGCTGCCCAGATCACTCACCAGAGCTTTACTACCTTCCAGTGGGTCAACACTCCAACCTAGCTGTGTTTCTGTGAATTCTCTACTGGTAGGCTCAATCTCCTCTTCCCGATCATCAATAATGGTATTAAACAGGACAGGGCCCAGTGCTGATCCCTGGGGGACACCACCAGTGACTGGCCACCAACTGGATGCCACACCATTCACCACCCCTCTCTGGGCCCAGCCATCTGTCCAGTTCTGAACCCAGCAAAGGGTGCACCTGCCCAAGCCATGGGAAGCCAGCTTCTCCAGGAGTGTGTATTGAGACTGGTGTTGAACCTGTCTTGTGGGCACGGTGGCAGCCTTGTCCTGTCACCACCACTGGGTTTCAGCCACCCAGTGCGCTGGCTCCACAGGCCATCTTCCGGAGATTGGGTACCCTTGACCTCTGCTGGAACAGGGTCTAGGTATGTGTGGTCTAGAGGTATGTATGTCATCTCTTTACTAATTTGATGTAGAGACAGGAAGTTGATCTGTCATATCCAGTTAATGACTAACTTAAAGGATGTTGTGAACTTGTAAGGCAGATTGTGAATGACCGGTGCTGTTCAGAGACTGACCCCAGCTTTGGTGATGGCAAGTCTGTGCCTGCCTAGGCTTCAGTGAGGCCTCTGCCTCTTCTTCCCTTCACAACATAAATATCCAGTTGCCACACAGAAAAAGTCACAGACAGCTGAAGGAGGGGACCAGATGTGTCTCTTTATGGACACATCTGCTCCTCTCCTTCAGAACTCTGGATGTGCAAAATTCAAGGCGGATATGCACCAAATCTACAAAGGCCTTTCTAGAGGAGACAAGAGAGCTTAAAGGACAGATACCACTGCTGGTGTTACCTCATTTCTAGTCCTCAGATGCTCTAAAAAAACCTGAAACATAGACACATGTGAAATATTCCCATCTGCGAAGCTGTCTTCATGCTGATTTAGCCAAGGAGGTCTCCTAGATGGATATATGAGTCAGAAACAAGAAAAATTCTTGTAATTGAGGTATGGCAAAATTATAAAAGTTATAAAAAACTTTGTACCACGAAAGAACCCATAACTTTTAGATCTTAGCTCAAACTTGTAAAAGCACTTGTACCATGAAAAAGAAATCTTCATCAAAACAGTAGTACAGAAGGTAACTATCTTATCTGCCTCTGCACAAGCATTCCCAGTTGTTTGAAGTGAAAAGGGAAACCCAAAAGTTGTAAAGCAGTGGGTGCATTCTTCCCTTGTGCTGAGATGCCCAGGCATCTCTTTTACCTCGTAAGTTTTGCACATCAATCAAGATGTTTGAGAAATACACAGTACTTTTTTTCTTAGAAACTTTAAAAGTTTTTATAGTAAAAGACTTATCCTTTTTCCATACTAGGACTTGAAAATTGAGATCTGCTTTTCTGTAAAATATATTGATAAATGCTATCAAACATTGTAGATAACCTACATTTTAAATCTGACTTTTGATATTATAATGTTGAAGGGTTTTGTAATAGAGAAAAACAAAAAAATACCCCTGGCTTGAACCTGGGATTGATTATGCATGTCCGTACTTTATTTCACCGTGAAAGTCCAATTACATACTTCCATGTGATCCAAGATAAGATGAGAGGAAGTCTGCATTGTTGCCCAAAGTAAGATTTCTTTTTAAATTTAGCTTCTTAGTTCCATACCAATACATATGTTTATTTCTGTAGTCAGTGAGAACAAAGGAATGTGTTTTCCCAGTAGCACCAAAACAACGTAGTCAGGGCAGCAGCACCTTCTGTTCTGTCGTGTGTGTCTGTTGCATAATGCTGCTTAAAACATTATGGAAGGAAACTCATGCTTCCCAAGCAACAGACAATGTCAGCATCTTCCTGTCCCAAGGAAAACATTTAAATGCTTTCATCATTAGACCTTGTATTAGTGAGCTATTAACAGTACACTCAAGGTATTTTCATTCTTTGTCATTAAATGTTAATTGAAAAGACCTTCTAAAGTAACTTAATTTCACTTGCTTCACATATTTTCTGCTTAATTTCATGTATTTTCTTATTTTTAGGTGCTGATCAGCAGCGAAAATCTGTGTAATTCATGTATTTATAACTGAAAGCTATGTAATAGACCATGTTAAATGAACTAATCCACAGAGTAAAACAGCACTAACTTATGTCTTAGGGACACAATCTTAGGGACACATCTTAAAGAACTACTTAGAGACAGAAGCACTGGGCTCTATGTTTTTTGTTTAGTGCTCTTATTATTTAGTGCAACTTATTATTAGCATATTGGCAATATTTAATAACAACAATTTATATTATGAAGCATTTAATATAAATGTTACAAACAGCAAAAATGCAAGCTATGGTTTTATTGTTTGTAATATTAAAGGAAGTGACCTGTATTAAATGAGTACAAATACCCCAAATAATCTATTTTTCTGAGCCAAATAACTAACCCACATGTCCCTCACAAAAAAAAAAAAAGCATCAGACACAGAAAGGCAGAGTAAGAGCACTGCAATTTAACAGTGTGATGGTCAGAGGTTTCTTCCCTGCAGAAGATGATTAGGCTTTCAGAATGTATCAAATTACATTCTGAAATGTATTAATTCTCAAATTAGGCTCTGGAGTCATGCCAGTACTGCAGAGTCCTTAAGAGAGTTCAAAGATGTAGCCTAACAGCCTTTACCTTTGCTGTGCTCTGTCTCCTCTTTAGATCTTGCTCTGGTGTTGTTAACTGTTTAATTACCAAGTGAAAATTGAGATCTAACCCACAGGAATCATTTATAAAGCATATATCTATCTGATACGGATTATCTGATTTTACTGAGTAGAACAATTTTGTGTTCTATCCTTGAATGGCATGGTGGTAAGCATAGTAGATATAAATATCTAATCAGAGAAAAGCAGTTATACTTGCTGATTTTTTTATTTTATGAAGGCTCTTGCAAGCTCTCTTTCAAAAATATTTTTAAGAAGTTCTGGTTTTAGAATTTGCCACTGTCATTGAACATGAGAGATGCTAGTCTCCTTAAGACACAAGCAGGTTGGTTAAGGTAGGGAAGGTCAATAAAGTGAGTAAAATAGTAAACTATTTTATTCTATCTTACTTGAATGCTTGTTGTCTACATGTTGTTTATTTATAAGAGGTATTGAGTATCTCTGAGCAAAGTTTTATGTCTGTTAAAGTTAGTGCACTGTGAAAAAATGTCCTTGAAGCACATAAATTTAGGACAAGTAGATATTATGAGGTTATTATGAGCAACTGATTTTTAAACGAAAAATGGCACTGATTGCCCCAGTATATGCTGTATACCTCACTTAGGCCTAGAGCACTTGCTTTTGAAATACTTATTGTCAATATTAGTCATTTGGAAACTTGTGACTAAAATATAGTTGGACTATATTTTAGAACTTGGTTTTATAGAGACTTGGTATGTTTCACATTTGAAAGATCAGGTTAGAATGATTAATCTTGGGTATGCACGTCTCCTGTTAAATTATGCAAGTCTTGACCTATAATAGGGTTTGAGATGACAAGGGGATTGAGAATATTAAGTTTCCTTGCAAGGATATATATTCATGCAGAGCTGAATCCAGATACTCAGCAGCAAAGGTCTTGTGCTCCAGTGCTGGAACAGCTTGATGTGTCTAACTTCCACTGAAATCTATAGGACTAATAGATGCTGAATAAGGGCTGTTGTCTTGTAATTGGTACAAGACTTGAAAATAGAAATATAAATCTTTTCAGATCAATTCTCTTTACTGTGTTTTAATCCTTATTACTGGCTTTTTCAATTTTTTGCAAATGTACACATGCTTAATTTACTACCATAAGTGTTTCCCTTTAGCAGTCCCATTAAAGGTGATTTGTAGGTAATTGCAGATTCGAGCCTTACAGTGTGTTTCATCTGTGTAAAACAGTCACAAGATTGAGTCCACCATACTATTGTCCAGATTATAATGATAATTGCCATTTCCTGTTCTTGTTACATTACATTTCACAAGTAATGGATTAAATTTATGACTGTTTTTATTGCTGTCCTATTTTTTGCTACTGAACCAGAATGGATTATCAGATTACTGTTTTGGGGAAACCCCCAAACAGAGAATCCAGCCATTAAAAAGTGAATGGAATTCCATTTTTTGACACAAAGTTTTGTAAGAAGAAAACCAGGCATATGGTTAATCCCCAATTACGGAATAAAATAATTTAATATTGCCTAAAAATAATTATGTTTACTGGAAATAGAATCAACCTTGTTCATTTATTGGTAAAACATATACTACTATTGCTTTATAATGTGTTAAGGTAAATAGATGCATTTTAAAAACATTTATTTGTAAACAGAAAACAATTATATTTTTGAGTACATCTGGTATATGTTTGAGATAAAGTTTAAAATCTATATAAATTATACCTGGTAGGAAATTAGGCTGATTTTAAATTTAGTTTTATTTTTAATGTCAGTCAATTTTTTTTAAAATGCTATTTAATGGTAGTCAACTTTAGTGTCACCAGGGATTAAATTAAAGACATAAAAATTACAAAATTTAGAGTGAGCATTTAGAATTTGAAATATAAAAAGGTAAGACTGCAATCCACCACCCTTTTAAATATCAGAAGGAATGTTCCTTCTGAATTTGGTGAGAGCTGGATCATGAGAGAGAGCAGGCACAAGCTGTGGCAAACTAATTTTTATGGAGCAGTCATGAAGAGTGAAGCAGCTTCCATGCTGCAAAGGGGATTCCAACAGCAGTCTAGTAAAGAATAATGAATGGTTAATCAGGTAAGGGCAGGAGAAATGGGAAGACTTAGAAGAAAAAGTGTCCTTTAAAGGAAGCAAATAAGTACTGAGAAGACGGAAAAAGGAGTTAAAGCTTAGAGAAAACACTGGAATACCTAATGCAAAAAGAGAGGGGTGAAAAGGATATTAACAGGTGCTATGCAGTGTAAAGAATACTGGGAAGGGAGGTGGCTAGTAGGGATAAAGCAAGAGACTGTGGAAAGTGGAAAACCAGAAATGATGATTTCATTCCCTGCTGGTAGCAGCAGCTCAGGAACCTTGGAACAGATGAGTGAAATCACAGGCTCTGGCAATGGCTACAAAAGTCACCTCATGAAAGGAGGGAGAGGAAATCTGGGACATGTTGAAAAGTGGAGGTAGGCAGGAAATTGAGAAGAGGATTTCATACAGTAAAAATGATTGTGGCTGTTACATTTTTAAGTATGTGAAATTGTAAGGGGTTTTTTGACAAACTGGCAAAACTTCTGTGCTCATTTGGGATCTCTAGTAGCTCAGCTTTTAAAAAAGCTAGAGAGAACCTGGACCAGAAGCATTCTGTAGGCGAAATTCCTGCATTCAACCTTACTTTTAACTCCACTACCTCTTCAAGGCATTATACATGACATCCCTATGTACTTATGAACCAAAAAGCCAACTAATACTGACAGAAATGCCAAAATTTATCCTTGGTGCGTCTACCGGAGATGAATTTCCTCTATATTCTTAAGTCAGGCACTCAGTGTGAAATTCAGCTTTTCCTGACACTATTAGCTCTCCTGTTCTGCTAGAAGTGGTCGATACTGCAGGCACCATAGGCCATATTCCCAATTTATTTCTATGACCATTAAGTCTGTGAGAAAAGTTGTGGACAAGGATTAAATCTAAACTGTTCGGTGCATTATTTCAAGTTTCATAACTAGAGAAATGTTGAAAAAGAACAGAAAATATTTGGTAATCTTAGTTGAGCAGCTGAGAGATAGGACAACCCCCACCTGCACCCCACGGTAGAAATTAATATTGAATGAAGTAGTAAGAGCTGTCCTGGGCACTGCTAACAGCCCCTGTTCAAAGCAGAGCATTGTCTCTGAAGGGCGTCACCTTTTCGTTCTGCGTAAATGCCCACGCGTGGTGTACGTCCACAGGAGGTGGAAGGAAAATAAGAAAATGCTGAATTTGTCTTCAACTTCTGAATTACAAAAGAGGGTAAAAAAAAGTCCCAACAATTTATTTTCTTGAAAGGGTCTCAATCAAGTGGCCGACTCATGTACAGCTTAGACTGCCTGCTATTGGAACACTAGGGCCTGAAGACAGTATTAACCACAGGCTGTTTAAACTTCTCTTTTTAGCATTTAAAATGTAATACATTTTTTCCAGCTTTCAAAGGCCACATGTTGCATGGCTAAAACAAAGTCCAAAGTCAAGAACTGCTGAGTCGTCTGCCTCTTCTCTTACCAGGTTTTCTCATCATGAGGTTCAGATATCTGTTCAAGTACAAATCTGTGGAATGTCACAGCCAGGTTGCACTACACAGAATAGGCAGGTTGTTGTGAGGATTATCCTGTCTAACAGAGTTTACTGTTACCTGATACTAACATGATGTGCCTGTCTTGATCTTGATAACAGTGGTCAGAATGACTCAAACTGGGTAGAAGGTGGCTGATGAGTAAAGCTGATGGAAAAGTAAGAACTGCATTTTTCTGAAATTATCTCTATATAAGAATCACTTTCCTCAAAGCAAATATTTAAAAGAAATTTCTGTCAAATGAATTATCAGTGTTGTATTACTTTGCACTTAAAAGAGAATATTTATACCTTGAGGTATTTTTTGGAGGCTGTACAGGACTGTGTTGTGTCCACGTGCACCACCACTGTCTCCCAGAGAAGTCAAGAGTTCAGGAATGTTCATGATATATTTTGCTCCAGGGAACGGTGTCCTGGTCCAGACAATATCTTCCATTGTGCCTTGCAGTTGTGATAGTCTTGTGATGCCTCAAAGGTGTTGATCTAGATGACAGAATAATATGGAGGTGTTTTGGCTTACTGATCCCAAAACAAAAGCAAGTAATGTTGATATCCAGAACACAGGTAAATGTTATGAAGGCAGTAGTGCCTTACTTTTGAGGTTTTTCTGTCATACTGTGAAATACTGATTCAAGTCATACTTCTGGTTGATGTGCGAGGATAAATTCCTGAAATGGTTAAGGTGATGCTATGGAATGCTATTTGTATCACTGATATGGGGGGAGAAGAGAAAAAAGATTCCTAAAATCTGAATTCAGACAGATAAAAGAAAACTCAACATAGAAGTAGTCTCGTGGCTCTTCCTGAATGGATTCAGCTAAACAAATACAAACTCCAGATCTCAAAGTGCAGTCCAGAAGATGATTAAAGAAGGCCTAAATAAGCACTAGAGGTTTTTCAGAAATGAAAATTCTTATATAAACATTTTTTTGTCTGAATTAAAATATAACTACTTTTAGCTTGTCATTTTAACAAGGCTTCAGCTTAGTCTAGCTTTGAGGGAAAAGTAATGGTTGAAGAACAAATACAAAAACACCTCTCAATACCTGGGAATTTAAGAAAGAATGAGGGAAGAATGCAGAGGAGACTTCTGAGACATCTGAAACTGTCAGGGTGGAATCTTTGTCAAAAACAAAAGCTATAGCTATATGAATACAGAAAAGAAAAAAATAGCAGTTGTGAACTTGTATGAAACAGATTTAATTAAAACCAGAAAAAAAAAAAAAAAGAGCAATCCAGACCACTTGTTTCTGTGAAACAGAACTATAAGAAGTGAGAGCCTTGTGTACAAAAGGTTACATTGATTTGATTCCAGAAAATAACTGGTTGTTTTTAATGAAGACAATCACACAATCATACCTGTATGGGTGTAAATCCATAGTGGTAGTTATGCCAATATAGTAAAAAGAACTTGCCTTAATAAAGAAATGGACCACATGGTATTGAAATATATCAGTTTATTATCTGCTTTGTATTTAAGAATAATATTTACAATCAGAACAGCCAAGCCCAAAAAAAGAGCAAAGAAATATCTTTGTAATTTTAAAATAATTGTAAATTATCAATTCCCAACCTATATTTGACACTACCCAAGGGTCACAAGTCTCTTTCTGGTGACTTTGGAAACAAATTCTGTAAGTGGTAGGCCGTTTTATTTTAATATGTTTTTGCTTTTTCAACAGTGACTGTATAAGTTGCTGTGCTTCGTGCTATCTGTATGCAGAGGTCATTGTTGTGCTTCAGCTGTGTATACAAACATACACATTTGGAAGAATCTGTTCAGATATATATTAGCTTCATAAACTGTGTTAAGTTATATAATGAATGAAAAATTAATAATTAAATGGATGTTAATGTATGTAGTGATAGATGTTTATATATAACTTAAATGCACCTAAAAAGTAGCAAATGCAAATAGGATGTTCACTTCTGACACAAGGAGGAATCCAGGCACTCAAGCATATAATACTATCATCAATATTTTCTCATGCACATGAAATTTTCTTTACGTCACAGAATAGGTAGTACTTTCAATGCCAACATGTAAAGGAAAAAATATAATTGAATACAGTAAGATTGAATCTATTTAACGTATCTAACTGATGAGATCCATGAAAGTCTAAAAAATGCCCCTGTGAGATTAGTCTGAGCAGAGAATTTTTATCAAGTACCCAGGCAGTAGCAAAGATTGTATTTGCAGTCAGTGTTAGCAGCAAAACTACATGTGCTGATGACCTAGATGTACTTTATAGTAACAAATCAATGAGTTTGCATAGTAGAGTATGTCTGAAATGTTGATTGGAAAAAAGTACTGCAAATTATAAGAAATAAGAATCTTAATATTTCCTCTTCATTTAGAATTTTTTCCAGAAGTTTGGAAGCAGATAAGTAGTCTCTTTTTCTTGAGGACAGTAGACCAAGTCTAAATCTTGTTTTGCTAGCTGTTCTGTTATTTTATACTTATGTTTTCATGGAAGATAAAGCTTAATTGTACTGTGCATGGTTTGTTACTAAAACCTCTGGAAGGAGTTGATTGCTTCTGAGATGATGAAACACTTACAGTGGATGTGTATCTCAATGGGAGCCATTCCTATTTGGGCCATTCTTATAAGTGTCCTTACTGGACACTCTCTGCAGCACATGGCATAGGGAGCCTCCTATTTTGCACCCCTCTGTTCAGAGTATCCAATAATCAGTGCTTGTACTAATGATGTGATCTTACCTTATCCTGGACCTGTCAATAACAAGACCCGTGCAAACCCTTCCTCGGCAGGATGGGGTGGAGAAAGCACGCTCCCAGCTGTGCTTTGGATTGGACACTTCACAACTCTGCTGGGTGCTTGCAGAGGGCATGGAGGGAACAGCTGCTGTCCTTGGTTCCCAGTCAGAAACTCCAGACTGTAATTATACACCTCAGCAAGATAGAGGAACTTGGCATCAAGAACTACTGTTTGCCTTTTCATTAAGGCTAAGTAGTCTGGATGAAACTGATGCAATTGTTCCCTCAGTCTGTTTTATCTGACCCCTTTCCACACTGGGGCTGATGGGAGAGCAGCAGTGCAGCTGTGACACAGGTCACTTAGGATAACCTTCACTGAGCCATGATCATACTGTCAGGCCATCTCAAACATATCTTCATGAGCAGTACTGTTTCCTTCCCATAAGGCAAATTCTGTTTTGTGAAAGAATGAAAGTGTTTAGCTTTTATTATAGTGAAGATGGATGCAAGCTTGAAATATCAAAAGCTAAGCAAAACAAGATATCCATCCATCCATCCATCCATCCATCCATCCATCCATCCATCCATCCATCCATCCATCCATCCATCCATCACTTCCCATGGACAAGTAGGTGTTCAGCCATCCCAGGAAAGCAGGACTCCATCAAGTGTAGCAGATACTTGGGAAGACAAGCACTGTAACTCTGAGTGTTCCTCCTTCTTCCATCTTTTACCCAGCTTTCATTGCTCAGAGTGATGCCATGTGGTGTGACATCAGCTGGGATCAAATTGATCAATTGGGATCAGCTTTCCAGGCTGATCTACCTCTGATTCTACTGATTTTACCTCTTTGCTTTCCTAAATTGAAATACGTTTTTAGCTGGTCTTTTCAAACAAGAGAATTCTAACATGATGAAAACCTAAAATACTTATTGTTGGTCTTTTATACCTGTCTCAGATGACAAGTACAAGAGGACAGGCAATGCATTTGAAAATTGATAATCTTAATTGAGACCAATTTTCTTAAAATCTCTTCAAATCTCTCTTTGGCAAGTCAAATATTCTGCTGGGAGATGACAATTGGACTTTCCTCATCTGACCCCATTTTTCCATACTGAAAAAAAAAAAAGATATTGCCTTCAGTTGCAGTGCTGTTTGATTTGTTAAAATATGGCTTGCTTATGTAGAGACTTACTGACACAAATTTTAAGTCTGGGACTAACCAGACTATTTAAGAAGCTAAATTATCTGTGCTGATGCTAATGGGTCCACTAGTCAAATTAGGTATATTTTTTTGTTGTTGCATCTCCTGCTTATCAAGTCTTTAGCTGGCTAAATAAACTGAGTGCTATTTAAATACTGCATCTCTGCACTATGTCAACAGAACTTCTAGATCACTGAATGAGTAGCAATAGAAGATGCAGTCCAGGTGAAGTCAAGGGGCAATGACAAATATGCAGCACTCTTAAGTCAGGACACTTACTAGAATATGTAATTACTGGGTTGAGTGCACATAAATGCAGCTGTTTTACTTTTAAAATGTCATTGCTGTCCCATAGCCACCCTGACCCCTTTAGGAATCCATGGCACTGTTGCAGTAAATGACTTTACTCTCTCTATATAGACCTTCAACTGCTTATTGTCTTTTAGAATTCTACCCAGGAGGCTGTCATCTCAAGCATATGTGATAAAGGCCAGCAGTTGTCATGGTGGGTCTTTAGAGTCCATTTGAGACAGTTTATAGTAAATGGTAAAGATGGTCTCTGCAAGGAAGGGTTCACAGCAGGACTTTACATACCAAGTTCAGCAGCTGGGACTTGGAAGATTTGTCTGTCAAGTTACTGTTACATTTCATGGGCACTGAAGTATAAGCATCAGCAGAAAACCTTCTGCTAGAGCCTGGGCACTCTGGATTTGCAGCTGGGCACAGTTTGACCAGGTGCATTATTCACCTCAGCTGGCTTGGGTGCTCACAATAAAAATAATTTTCTTTGATGTGATTTACTACAGTGGTATTGAGTAGAAACTTTTTCCAGAGGGTAAGACATCTGAAAATGAGCATGGTAAACATTTTAAAGTATTTTAAGAATGTGAAGGGTCATGTGGATTCACTCAAAACTAAATGTCTGTAATCTCCAGAGAAAAGCAAAGAAAGAGATCTTCAAAAAATATCTAGGAAAGTGTCTTACAGGATTTCCTTTTTGCATGTGAAGTAGTGTTTGAAGGGGTAGTAGGCAAGATAGAAGCTTTTTAGCATCAACATAGTAACACAAATTTTATCTTTCCATGCTTTGATGACCAATGAAGAATCTTTTCATAAAGCTTGTCTGATGGCTTGAGATATGTTTTACAAAACTTCTCAGTAATGAGTGTATTAATCTGTTTTATACTAAAAGCTGCAAGTTTTATACTAAAAGCTGCAAGATGTTTAATTTATGGGGAAGCTGGGGCATATAAAGATTATGTCAATAGCAACCCAAGAACTCATCTGCAAAAATAAGACCAGAACTTGCAGTGCCTGAATCCCTGTGTTCTATTCAGTATGTTGCACTGCTCTGCATTCTTCAGCAGAAGTACTGTGCCAATTCTGAGTCCTCTGTTCTTCATTTGCCCTTTCCCATGATAACCCAGAGCACACTCAAACTAGTATATCTTTCCAGTGAGGTTGTATGATTTTGTGATGATTGGTAATACACTTCCTTGTTATATTTTGTGAAAAAAATACTTCATTTACGTTTATCATGCCTCTGCCTCTGCAATCATATGGCCAGATACTGTAACTCATTATATTTATGAATAATAAGAAAGAATTACAGAGTTGCAATCAGTTCAGGAGTTTCCTTTTTATAATTCATAGAGTGGAGATTATTGTATTCAGAAAGTTTGAGTACTGGATCAAAAAGTTATTAGAGGCAATACAAAACCCTAGAGCTTAAGTTTGAACCTTTGCTGAGACTTTTACATAGATGCATTTTTGTTTTGAGTTCATTCAAATCCTATAAAATGAGATCATTGAAAAAAGGAGGGGAAATGTGGAGAAAAAGACAGAAATTAGAGGTTATATGTCGCAGACATTTTTTCACAGAAATCCTTTCTTTCAGATTTCTGCATTTTCTGGGAAGCTGAGGGCCCCCAGAAGGAGAATATAAACAGTTGTTATCAGCTGCTGTGGAATGCAATGGGATGCACCTTGATTGGCTCATGTTCCCATGTTTATAATTAAGGGCCAATCACAGGAGCAAGCTGGGGACAGAGTCCCTGGACACGACTTTGTTATAGATTCTTTCTTTCTATTCTTAGCTTAGGAAGCCTCTGCAACTTCTCTCTTTATTCTATTTAGTACAGTCATAATGTATTATATATCATATGTCAATAAATCCAGCCTTCTGATCAAGAAACAAGATTCACTGTCTTTCTCTCACCATGGAGACCTTCAACAGGTCCCTGTAATAGTTATATGTTTTAGGTGGCTAGCATGCCATGCAGTTTAAAGTATGATGCAGTTTTAAATTTGTCCTCTTTCTTGTCTCTGTTTAACTCTTCATTTCCAGTACTTAGTATTTTAAATTGGCTTCATAAGGAAGTAAGACCCATGAAATCTCACTTTCACTGCCCTCCACAGCAATAATTCTTGAGACTTCTCATCAATTAAACAATAGAGTAAAAGCCTTCAACTTAGAAGAAGCTGGTCATACAAATAGTTTATGAGAACTCATTAGTCAGGAAGGGAAGAGACACACTCACTTAAAGCCATGCAAGACTCAGATCTTGTTTAGCCTGGTTGGACAAAATGACACACATGCTCACTGGCTCATCAGTGTGCCAGAAAGGTAATAGCTGTGAGAAGTTAGGCTGAATCAACTTAGTTCCTGCTGTAATACAGAATGATTTCAGGAAACTGCATCAGAGCTGAATTTCACCCAGACTTGTTAGAAAGGAGTCAGGAGCTCTTTGAAGTAGTTGCAGTCATAATAAGCATGGCTGGGGCTTGATAGTAGCAAAGACTTCTCAGTGAGTAGCCAGACTGAGCTAACAGGTCGTGTCTCAAGAGCAGTGAACCTACCTGCAGGCAAGGGGGAATGGGCAGTGAGACAGGCTGATTCAGGAACAGCATATCAAGGAGCTCCAGAAACATACAAATCACTTCCTATACAAAGGTAATAACAGAGAAATAGAACTTGAAACTAATGAAATGGGAACAGAAGGTGAAGTATCAGACTACTGGAATTTTACTTGAAATACCTTCTAGTAGCTAACAGTGAAAGCACTACCAAGTCTGTTCAGATACCACCTCTAGAAACTGGGAAATAAGCTAGGCAGATGTAAGGCTCAACAGCCATTTTCATGGATATTCTGGTTCAACATTATGAGGTGGGTTTTTTAATAATTTATCTTAATCTCCTTTGAAGCTATTAGGTTAAACTATAAGAAACAAACAGAACCCCTTCAAGATGCAGAATACCTGTTATTGGTCATTTTCTTAATTATTGTGGGTCAATGCCAGTGGACAGCTAAGCACTACACCAAGTGCTTACTCAGTTTCCCCTTGCTACCCCCAGCTGGATAGGAAAGAGGGAAGGAATATCAAAAGCAAGAAAACTTGGGATCAAGAAAAAAAAAAGAATTGTTTAATAAGTAAAGGAGAAGTAAAAGAGTGTAGGGAAACAAAAGTGATGCAAAGACAATCAGTCACTACCTCCCACAGGTAGCCTGATTCCCATCCTGTTCCCAAAAATAGATGTGTAACTTCCTAAACCATCTCTTTTCCCTGCTGTTGCTGGGCATGATGTGACATGTTGTGGAACATGTCTTTGGTTAGTTGGGTCATCTGACTCTTACCCTATTGCAGCAAATTGAGAAACCAAGGAAGCCTTGATGCTCTGCAGACACTGCTTAGCAAAAGCTGGAATGTTTGTTTGTTACCAGTATCATTTTGGTCAAAAATCTAAATCCCATACTAGCCACTATGATGAAAATTAATTTTGTCCTGTCTGGACCCAGTACACTTATGTAGGAAATTTGTAATACTAAAGGTGTGCTATTTTACTGTGACCTTTCAGTAAAATGTTATTTCAAAATATATCTTATTTCCATTCTTAAAGATTAAAAAAAAAAAAAATCTTCATTTTAAGGATTCTATTAAGTCTTTGGTGGATATAGAGACCTCAGGATGCTTGTGGGAGGAAGGCTGGGATCTGTCTGTCGGTTTAAATGCATATTTTAAGATGACTTACATTTTGTTCTATAAGGAAGTGCTCTTTCCTTCTCTTCCTAGTGTTTCCCTACCAATACATCCATGTATGGGTGCTGCTCATTTCTCAATTCTGACGCTGTCACTTCTCTTTCTAACCAGCCTTCTGTGCTGGTGACTGCTGCTATAGCACTTTTGCTTTGGCTGGGCAGGCAAAGTGAATCCCAGTGAAGCAATTCATCATTTATGAAACTCCCACCAGAAATTTTAATATCAGCACCTGTGATCGATGAAGAGTGTTCCAATCAATGTATGGAGCATTTTAACACATAATTTTCACAGTGTTAAACTGAACTTGTCACGTAAATCCCCAACTTAGTATATGCATGTGGGGAGCCTAGCTGCCTTAAAGAAAAGCTAATGTATAATGCATATTTTATTCAGCATTACCATTCTTTCTCCCTATCTCTCAGAGTTTCTTTCCTTTGTCACTGCCCTGTCCTACACATATGTAATTTAGTGCCCTAATTTGGTCACAGCTCTTCCTATTTCATATATACCCGTGCACATTTATGTACATGTCAGTGTAATACATGCCTAAGCCATCTGGTATCTTTCCTTGCAAATGTTCACACAGAAAATTGACTGTGAGTAAGGTTCTGAACCTGCCTGTCCAAATGGTCCATATTTGTTTGATTTTTCTAGCAAATGCATAGATCCTATTAGTGAGACTGATCCAACATATTTCCATGTGTCAGCTGTACCTGCTGCAAGTGTCATTCTGTTCAGTGATAACAGGACTTGCATCCTAAAATAGAGAGAAAACAAGAACATCAGGTCCTTTTGAGGATCTGAATTGCTTTTTCTACCATCTGCTGACCAATGCTTTGAAAGAAAGAAAGTCTGTGTCTGGATTGACACCTTCCTTCTTTCTAAGCCAATAAAAGATCGGCCTGTTAAAGAGCCCAGACATGCCATGTTTGCAAGAGAAGCTTATTAGAACATAAAATGTCACTGGTATCATATGTTTGCAACTCATTGCAGTATACAGGAGCAGATACAGGTATTCTTTAGTGCATTTGTTACATTTAATTATTCTTTGAAATGGCTTAATTTTACTGTGCAATAAAACTATTTTATTTTTATTTTACTATGATACAGAAATTGCAGAACAAGTTACCAAATGGGAGAAAAAGATGTGAAGTGGTGCTTGACTTCCTTGTTTTATTGTTATATATACTTTGGAAAGATCTTTCAGATATTGCTGTATAAATATTTTTTTCATTAACAGGTAAATAGCCAGAGCTGGAAATTGTAGGAGTTAGAAGATACAATGCAGGACCCAGTTTAATTATCATTATGAGGTGTAGAAATAATTGTGTTGCTGGAAGGAGTGTTTGGGGTGAAGAATTTCTGATGTTTGCTAAAGAGTAATACAATTTTAGATGGATCATTTATCTATTCTAGCAGTGTTTACAGAATAAGGAAAATAAAAATTTTCCCTGATATTCAAATTTGGATATTCTGCATTTCATATATGTAGCTATGCACGTCATCCATTGCTTTTTCATGCACAATTCATTTCATCTGAAATCAACCATTATTAAATTCCATTTTATATTATCCAATAGGGCATCGTCAATCACCCAGGGAAAGGTAATCTTATATATTAGTCCAATAACATCTCTCTTGCACAACACATTAATTTTAATTGTAAGCATTTCATTAAAGCAGTATTTACTTGGTGCTAATTCCCCTGTATGCAGTATACCACTGACACAATGAGCTCTTTTTGTAACTGCATGGAAATTCTCCTCTATTCTAACCTTAAATACATTCAGCTGTATTGAATTACTGTGGAATTCTGCCTAGAGCCTGTAGTCATTGCATCCCTAACCTCATAGACAAAGGTCTAGTGCTGAATCAGCTCACCTTTGTGGTTTCACAGTCCCAGTATGCACTTGATACTGGGACAGACCATGGCTGTTTTTCACTTTTGTTGGCTTATGAAACATTCTATTGCTCGACTGGAGCACAGCCACAGCACTATTGCTGTGTGAAATTTTGCTGTTCCTGTTACACAGTCCAATTTTGCAGGAAATCACAGAGTCACCATTGAAAAATCTTCCTTCAGGGGCTTTGTGGGTCTCTTTTATTGTTTAGGCAGGTTGGAGCTCAGGAAGAAATCATTTCACTGATCTCAGATTGACCATGTTAAGAGGTGAGCAAAGCAGCTGTCTCTGCCTCTGCAATCTACTGTACCATACTTGTTTTCTTTGCCATTTGTGACACAAAATGCCTGATGTTAGCTGAGACAATATGTATCTACTGATCAGCAAGGACAGCTGTAGCAAAATTAGTGGAAGGGATTTATCTATATACATATTATTGCTGGGCTATTTGAATTAGCTTCTGTTTCTTCCCTTGTACCTTTGTATATCATCTGCACAGAATTTGCAGTTTCCCTATAACTGTATTAAACAGGAGAAGGAAATAGTCGTGTGCATGTGCACAGTTCTTGTAGGACAGACACACTAGACCTATGTGGCGTGCCAGTGGGCATCTCATGACCCAGAAAAATCATAACTGTGTTAGCATGACTGAGCAAAGGCTAATTCTCCCTTCCTTTGATTACTGTAAGTAGTCTGACTGCCCTAAAGTGCCTGTGATTACTGTTCACCTTTGGTGCCAAAGCTGCCTCATCTGGTGCTGTCTGGGAGGAGGGAGTTGGGGACTTCTTGCAGCAATTTATTGCATAGTGTAGGCATATGCTTGAAATCTTCACACACATTTTATTCTCTTCCACTAGAGGCCAAGACATCCCTCAACGTGTTTCTAACGATTATCCCTTGTATTCTTACCTCTCAGCCATATCTACCTCCTGTAATCTGTCAGTCTCCTATGCTTAGTACTGCCTTTCTTGTCTGCCTCAGAGGCCTGTAGAGTCCTTTCATCCCACTTTTGCTTCAATCTTCTTCTTGTCAAGTACATGAGCTGGTCCTTACAGCTACTGGTACTAGACCCCTTCTGCAGTTGTGTCATTGTCTGTACCTGGCTCTGCTTGTGTGCCTCCGGAGAAGGTGGCTACTAAGCATTTTAACATTTCATGCCATTTATTTCCTGCTATAAATCCATCAGCTTGGTCTTTTCATCTGGTTTATGTTTAATTTCTTTTACTGAAGACACAAGAGTAAAGGTGATAAGCACTGAGGGCCTGAGGGGTACAGTCACAGCACTGACCTCCCCCCTGTTCTTCTTCTGTGGGAGAGGTGAAAATGAAGAGAGAAAGTAGTTTGGGCTGATTGCCAGCAGAAGCAGATGACACTGCATTGCAAGGGAGCCAGAGAGCAGGGCAAAAAGCCAGAGCCTAAGTGTAAATGCTAGAGTTTAGGCAGACCTGGCTTCCAGTCAAACCTTCATGCATGGACTCATCAAAACCCCAATCAAATTTACATAAAATGTGTATATTTTTTCATGCTTTAAGTCTCATACTCCCTAATTCCCCTCATCATGCATTAAACCTCTTGCACTTCTTCCATTCTCCCTGTCCCTCAATTTATTCTCACCCTCCTCTTGCGCCTGAAGGCATTTTGTCTGCGGTGTCACTGGCCTCTGTGCTCTATGGGTGCTTCTAGTCTGCTCAGAAATTCACAGAAAATGAGCTGAGAATTACTATGTGGTCATCCCTTATCCAGTCTGCAGAATAAAAAAGTGTTTTTTTAGAAAATCATAGTAAAGCAACACTTAAAAATCACATGTATTGGAATGTTTAGATTGCTGTTCATTGAGCATATATTGACTAACAAAACATTTTTTAATGTAGATTTTACAAAGAAATACACTAAAATGTTGAAGACAATAATTAATACTTCAGCTACTAGTGTCTAAATAATCTGACGTGATTACTCTTGTAGGTTCCATTTGCTGTTCTTTATCATCTTTTTTGTAGCATAGGAAAGTTACAGGCACGTGATTGGTGAAAACAGATATACAAACTTATAAATAATCATATTTTATAAAATGGGAAAAACAGCATGTTTAGCTTTTCATCAAAGCACAGCTTGAATATTTAAGGGAATTTTCAGAAGTATATTTCCAAGAAAGCTGGAGAGCCAGTGAAAATGTGCCTGCCTTCTGCATGGCTCATTGCTTTTTCACAGGAAAATTCTACATCACCCTTAGCCTGTGAGCACACAGATGTATCTTACAATGAATAAATTTTGTCTGCTAGTGAACTAAGGACAATCAGCTGTGGCACAAAAGACCAGAATAGGCACAACAGTGACATCACCTGCTTCCACCATGAAACAGGGCTCATCCTGCCACTCCTTTCAGTCCCTTCTCTGCTCTGAAATGATTTTGTCTTACGTGACACGCTTTAACGCCATAGAAAGTTAGTAATTTTCATTTCTCTTACGTCTCTGCCTTTCTTGCAGGCCCCCTTTAGGTACTGGAAGGCTGCCTTAAAGCCTTTTCTTCTCCAGGCCCAACCACCCCAACTGTCTCGGCCTGGAGAGAGATATAATAGGAGATATTCCAGCTCTCTAATAATTTCAAGATAGAATTAGAACATGTTTAGCCTTTAATACAGATAATTAAGGGCCCTGGAGAGCAGTTAATTTGGGGAAATTGTTGTGAATAAAGGAGCACCAGAATTTGGCAAAGCAGCTAGTAGTAATTCTGGTGAACCTTAGGTGGGAATTGCAGATGCTCTTTATAGCAGCATGTAGCTGCAGGTATGTAGCTATTTCCTAGGGCATCTACATGTATGAGGGCTGAGAAAATCCCTCAATTTCATTTTGTTGTTTCTCAATGGTCACTTCAAGGTAAACCACTTCCAATTCGGGAACTTTATATTTACATCAGCCTAACTATGTGGAAAGGAATGTTCTCCCTCTCTAAAATATACTTGTGCCCCGCAGATAAGATGTGGCATTGCTTTTCAGAAGCAATTTAAGGGAGTATTTGTGCATAGCTGTTCCTGGCTACTTATTTCTGCCCCTGAGCTCCAGTTTGTCCTCCCCTTAGTTATGGTAATACAGCTAAGTGATGCTTATCTGAAAACCAAATCAACCAGAAGAGGAATAGTTTCAGTGACTGGGTTTACAACCTAGCAACACAAATTGCTATTTTTCAAAATGCCTAACAGGCATAGAAGTGAGAGGTTAGATCGGGGAATGGGCTTCTAAACCTTTTTTGCTGCTAATTATTCAGGAAAAGATCTGGCCTTCCTGTCCCAGTCTTCTCTGCTTACAGTGGTGCTGTGTCCTGATCATGTGCAATTATCACGTGCCCCAAAGGTAAACAAAGTTCAATAGGTTTGGCTGAGCCATCAGTAAATCATTAAACCATTCTCAAGTGAAATGTTAGTAAGGCACCACTATTGGTCAGAGGATGCTCAAAGCTCAGTATGATCTTCTTGATACACTGAATATTGTGTTTCATATGAACATGCAAATTGGTAACCACATTTCATACAGGCACAAGTAGGATAACCTGCTACCTGTTTTGATTCTTGCTTGAGAATAGCTTAGCAGTAACTGAATCACTTTGAGAAGATAATATGTTTAACCTGTTGTTTAAGTTCTTAGGAAATACTGTTGGCATTGGTTACTTGGAATTGTTTTGTTCTCTTATGATCTATGGGAAGGAAATCTACACCTGGGTGAATGACTGTGCAGATGTAGTGATACTGAGGCACACTTCTGCTTTGTTCCCAGAGGAGGCTACGCCTCCAAAAGTTTGGTGAGCCAGCCTACAGCTCAGACTATGCTTTGTTAATCTTTTGATAGAGAAATTAGAGACTTTTCTAGGCCCTGTGATCAATCACTATTGACTTCTGTGTTGTATTCTTCCTCACAAAGAATGTAATGGACAAGGTTTGTCCTCCTTCTGGCAACTCTTTAATCACCATCTCTTTGTTTTTTGTCTTCTCTCAGTCTGAAAGACTTTGTTTGCTTCTTAATAGACTATATCACTTGGAAAGCATCTATTAATAATTTTCTGTTTCCTGCCGTGTGGCTGACAAACATAGTAAGAAGCAGGAGATACCACTCTCTGCAGTTTCTCTGCTGGGCTTTAGCATTTATTCTGTATACTCCAAGACTTCCCATTGAAAAGTAATCCAAACACTTTTCAAACACCTCAAACATTGTGTCTATTTGATCAGAAAAAAACAGCGTGCAAAGTCCAGCAGTGAGCCTGACACAATTGCAGTGAAATCAACAAATATAGTAGGAAAGACTTGTTGCTAGGTAAGAGAGACTTACTCAAACTGGCTAAAGTTTTTTGGTCTTTTCTCCCCCCATCTGAGTTCTGTTTTTAACAGTTCATTAAAAAACAAGAAGTTTTTGGTTTTGTGTGTCCATACTGACAATTACATGAATCTTAGGTATAATAACAAATAAGGATGAACCACATGATCCTGTAATTTTCATGTGAGAAGGCAAAAGAACTGTCAGGAACTCTCAACATCCAAATACAGGCATAGTGTTGCTACACTGGGAGTTCTCTGTTAATGCTTTATCATTGTGAAACCAAGGCTTGCTGAGCAGTCGATAGGTATTAGTATCTATTAAATTCTATTAGTATTAATAGAATTTTAAAAACACCCTTTTTTTTCTTCCTTTTTTTTTAAAAATCACTATCTGTGTAGTGAAGTCAATAGTAGAAAGATCATGTTCTGCTTTAAATAGCTATGACTTGCTCAATTAATTAGTTTCAGGACTGTATACAGTACCTGTATTCGTATCCTGGGCAGCTTCAAAATTGTATAAAATTTTATTCTTGCAGAGTTTTTTAAGCCAACTACAGCAGTGGTTTGCATGTGTTCTTTTGAGGTGCAGTTGTGGCTGGTTTTTTTGGCTCCAGTGTTATGTGTAGAATTGTATTCTGTGTATTTTTGTTCTTGTGATGACTGCCTCATGTATCAGCTGTTCAGACATCCAGCACCATGGTGTGAGTTGGATAGCCTAGTTATTTTTCCCTTGTGTTGGGATTCCCACTCATTTCCATGGAAACCTGAAAAGCTGGAGGAATAAAGCACAGAAGCAATTGCTGTGTTACAGCATGTGCAGCTTGTGCCTGTGAGTGCCAGTGTAGTTGTAGGTCTGGCTAGGCTTCCAGTCTAAAACCTGTAAAAGGGTTTAGCTTTTAGATTTATTTCTTATTCAAACATGGTTTTATTTTCCTTATGAAGGAATGTTTTATAAACACATGTCCTTACATACATCTCTTTTAATACTAATAGAATGGGTACACATGCTCATAAGTGCATATTCAATATTATATGCATGTTCACACATTGATACATATACATACACAGACACGCATGCATGTATGTCTCTGACAAAAACACATTCAGAAACAGAGGTATTAAAGTCTGTAAGAAATGAATAACTTATCCACAGAGTTATTCTAATGGCTGTCACTTTGAACGCTTTTCTTAATCGAATACTAGCAAAAACTTGAATAGATTAACAATGGAAGATACATGAATATGACTAAATATTCTTTTCAGTGAAATAACCTAAAATATTTGTACCTCCTTCACAAAAAGTCAGACATTTAAACATTGCATTTTGCTTCTGAGCAGCTGGTTCTAAGCAAATTCTGTGAGTAAGTGCAGAGACAACCTGAAGAGGTAATGAAATGGAAGATGAAAAAGAATTTAGAAAATAAATGAACACGAAGCCACAGATCAAAAAACAAGCTTGATCAGGGCAACCATCTTGAGTGTTTCTTTCTCTGTGTTTTCTCTGTGTTACTTTTCAAATCTCCTTAAAACCACTAGGTAAAATATGAAATTGGTTCTTTGGCTTTCTACAACCTATAGTACCAGTTTTTACTCCTTCCCTTTATGTTGTAGCAGGAGTATCTGACTGCACTTTGAAATCATCTGTACTATGGCACACTGCTATTTTTTTCAGCCACAGAGACACAGAAGCTGGGATACTATGACTTAATGTGAAAATTTAATTTGGAGATACCAACTGTGATTAAAAGACAGTTCCCCCTTCAGATTGGTTATGCTCCAATTCACAACAGGGTGTGATGCATGAAACCAAAGAAGAAAGAACAACATAGTAGTCTCTAAAACTGCTGTTATAAAAACTATCTGTAGGTGTCCTCAGTGATTTCCAATAATGAAGTGCAAATAAAACTTCTGAAAACATGTATTAAATACAAAGATCTTAGTCTTCATCTAAAATCCTGTACCTTTAATTTCTTACTGCCTGGTTTTCAACTGTAGGAGCCACCTCAGCAATAGCAAACACTGGTTCTAGGACTTAGATGCAGTTTAAGATTTGTGACTGCATACTGTAGGTAGTCGGCTAATTCCATAACTATACTATTGTAGATCAGCTTTGGAGAACTTTGAAACAGGGGAGTGGAGATTTTATAGGAAGGCTCTTAATCTGTGTCTTAAACATGAAAAAAAAACTCTCAGAAAAAATGGTAGTTAATAATATTAGATGATTTTCTGAAAGATGCTATTTGTAGCATCAGTTGCACATAAATGTAATTTTCCATTTTAAAAAATAATCTTTATAGGTGTATTGGTTGCAAAGAGAAGCTTGAGTGCTTTAACATAAAGTGCTGATAACCAGAAAGCAAAGCAGAGGAATAGAAATTTTCATATTTTAAATCTTGTAGTGCTAAAACCAGTTATTGGAGGAAACTGAAACGTGCTTTCTGAATGTTGGGAGAGGAAGTGCTGGCTGTGGAAATTAATGTAAGGTTCTAGAGATATTCACTGTAGATTTCAATCCTTTAGGCACTGGAAAGTGCTTTACAGTCTCCCTAGAGGTGCCTTTTCTCCAGGCTGAGCAGCTCCAGCCCTCTCAGCCATCTTCATGGGAGAGGTTCTCCAGTCCTCCGATCGTCCTCATGGCCCTCCTCTGGATTTCCTTCAACTGGTCCATGTACTTGTTTTGAGGACCCTCAGAGCTGGATGTGCTCAAGCTCTAATCTAGAGTTTTACTTTTTTTTTTTGGCTTTCTTCTCTGTTTGCATTAAAACAGTTGGATGTTTTCAAGTAAAGTACATAATGGGTATGCATTCCCTACCTTTACTCATTGGGGCTACGGAGTTGTTAGGCTAAATACTCCTGCTGGGCTTTGAGAACATGAGTGTACATGCACATGCAATTAGTTGTGTTGCTTGTAGTGTTACAGTGCATATGGACTGCAATCACAATCCAGAACTTTATTTTGCCAAGTGCTGTACAAACATATGCCCTGCCCAGAAGACTTACAGTATAAATAGATAAATATGTTTCAGTTTTTACATCAGTGGGACATGACTTGAGCTCAAAGATCTGCATATTATATTTCATTATAGTCCAGTGTGGTCTAATATACAGAGCAAGCATGCATGACTTTCAGCACACTGATGTGGTCTATCTTTTTATTTTATTGGGTAGAGACATATTTTCAGATATTTTAACTCTCTCATTTGTACATCCATTTACCACATCTAAGTTTGCATGCAAGTTTAGTTCTAGTTCTCTCTCCATATAATTCTGTTATGTGATATCTGCATCATGTATCAACTCTAGAATGTACAGTTCAGAGGAATAATGTTGCATTATACCTATATAATATGTGGTGTTAGTTATTTTGATAAATCTTTCAACAATTTTGATTTTTTTTATATATTCTGAAGGTCTTCTGTTGACATGCCAGCCATTGGTTTATCCAAAAAGTTTTCAAAACTTTATAAAAATTTCGATAATTAGAAACACTGAGTCTTTTTGCTGTTACAAATTTTATAAAGACAGATTCCCATCCTGTTGCTGGCACTGTTCCTTTCCAATAGGTGGTAAGAACAGGCAGAACTTTGGACATCCTGTTTCAATGTCTTTTGGAGCCAGAATGCTTTTTCTGCATAAATGGCTTTCTTTGCATTTGCCAAGAAACATTCTCTCACCCAGACAGAATAATAACTATACTAAAAGTATATTGTCTCCTCTGAAATGCTGCCTCAGATCCTACTTTTCATGTTAAGGGTTTAATGTGAAATTTGGAAAGAAAAGAAGCTGGAGAAGTGAGGAAGCCCCTGCACTTTACAACATTGTCTTTGTCCTGCATCAGACCAACTCTCTCAGTATATGTAAAATAATGCACATACCTACTTCCATAAATCTTCTTAGGTTTATCTCTGTTACTCAAGGATGAAAGGGACCTCTTTTTATGCAGAATTCACTTCAGTCCTTTCACTTAGTTGTCAAAACAAAACCTAATGATGCAGTTTTCCATCTTTACAACATGAATCAAGGAGATAAAATCTTTGCACCATTGGTGCTGCGTGGCTGGTGGTATAATAGGAGAGCATGTCACAAAACTAACATTAAGGATGCAGAGACGTAATTTTGAAAGTCTTAGTTTTCATTCTTTTATCTTCATAGCTTACAAACATGAACAGAGTTAATCAGATTCTTCCTCACTGTTATTTGAGTAACTGTATTAAGTCAGAAGGCAAAGTTTTAACTGAGGGTGGAATACGGGTTGTTCTACCAATTTGGTCTTGTTTGACCACTTTGAATTATTTAACAACAGTTCTTTCTAGATCTTGAAACCAGTACAGACAACATAAGAATCTGAAGCAGGAAATCTCTTTTGTACCTTGTTAAGAATAAATCTCTTTTCAATTTTCTTTAAAAACCCATATTTATAATAATAGAATTTACAGGTACTTTGATGTCAGAGTGACAACAAGAAATGAAATAAATTTGAAAAATGTAATAAATGTATATTAATAAATTAAAATAAAATCATTTCCTGGCTGTCCTTTCATTCCAGGAGGTAAAGGGGCACTCTTTATGCCAGCTTAATTGCATTCTAAAACTCATGCAATCATCCAAATTGCTAACTGTGCTGGTAATAACAGCTACTTAAATGTAGCACTTTTTCAGGCCTTGTATGGGCCACTAGGTCGCGGTGCAGTAGTTATCACTAAACTTGTCATCTCTGTCCTAGAAAGATACCTGGGGTTTACTGTATGCTATGCTACAAAATCCTGTCCATTTGGGATCTGTTTCTTCTTTCCTTTTTTTCCTTTTTTTTGTTTTACCCCAGAAATTGCTACATGCTAGTTTTGAGCAGAAAATTACCAATTAATATTCCTTATTCTTGTGGTCTCTTCTTTATGCTTTGAGTATTGTGTTGTATAGTTTTAGTGTTAAAACTATTCAAGTTATTGAACAACTGAAGTAGGTATTCTTGTTTTATGCAAAAATTGCAATAATCTGTGATCCTGTGTAATTTATGCTAATTATGTTAGAAGGGCTATGATTGATATTTTGCTTGCCTGTCTTACTAATTTATCAGTTAATTGTTGCACTTCTAATAGCTGTAAGCTATTTATAACATACCCTTTGAAAAGCATATTGGCCTGTACACTAACAACAGCAAACACTTCTGATACCATGTAGTTCTGAAATATTATTCTCACCATTGCTGTAATTAGACAAAACCTAAAACCAGAAAGGAGGTGTCATTGTTATGGAGTAGTGAATGGGGAAGAAGGGATGCTAATCTCTTCACTTAATAGTGACAGCAATTAGCTTTAACAGACTAAGATTTTTTTATAACTATCCTGTTTTCAGTGTGCAGACTGTTTACTAAACTGCAAGGCCTACATAGTTTTCTTTTGGAATTAAAAAGAAGATATAATAAATAAATGGGTCCTTTTCTATATCTGAAATACTTGTCTTTTACACGGTGTAAATCCACTACAGTTAGCTTATGTTTAATTGTCTTTAATCAAAGCCTTAAACACGGGTTCTTTCATTTTATAATGCTTATTTCTTGTTGTGCTTTGGTCTTTTTTTGTTCAGAAATGGTTGTAGGTGTCTTCAATAATTGTTAGTCTGAGTCAGTGCCAGTGAAAATCATACTGTTTTCTACACTGGAAGCAATTCTCGATGAACAAACCTTAGCATGTGTATTAATTGTGATATATTTTTGAGTTTGGGATACAAGAAATGAGATTTTAAAATCTGGTATTCTGTTTTTTTAAGAACACAAATTGCATATGTCTATATTGTGGCATACTTACACTCACTAATATCAATTTGTGGATGGGGTGACTGGCTTATATAAAAGCTTGTTGTGGGCATTTTATATAATAAAATATCTGTGTATGCTTCTCAGTATGACAGTACTAAATATTTTTTAATGGCTTTGTATTCAGAAAAATATGTATTTTTATACATTCCTTATTTAAAGGGTGAGTAAGTCAAAGATAAACCAGCAGTCTCTTCAGTTACAGACTTAGATAATGTAGGTAAGTTTGGGGGGGGTGAAACCTAATCCAGTTTGAAAAAAATTCACAAGATGCACATGCCAACATTGTATTTTTAGTTCAGAAGCCCCTCGTTGAGGGAGGGCAGTGTGAGCCTGTGGCAGATTTGGAAGTGAAATTTGCCAAGCAAAGTATGGAAGTTGAAGCCTTTCCCCTCTTATTTTTCATAATGATCTTTCGGTGTACAGCTTTTAAGAGCTGTAACTCTTACAACTCTGCTTCTGGCTGAACTGTGGGAACAAGCCAGTGACTTTATCTTTCTGCAGAGCTGTGTGATTTTTCCAAGCAGTTTGCCAGGCACACCTCTGGGAGGTTGTTCCCCATCAGAGGCCCTTTAGGCCTGACCTAAATGTAGGTGATTCAAAGCAACAAGGAGGTTGAAACACAGCATGATTGTGATTACAGTCATTAGTACATTCAAAGATAAAGCTAAAACTCTAAAGAGTTATGACCACTTTGACCTGAATTTCAGTGAATGTACTTTAGCTTTTTGTTGTTTGGTGTTATTTCTGCATTGGTGATAGGTAGTACACTGCATACTCCTCAGTATTGGTGCAGGCCCCATATTTGGCTTGTTCTTTATTCTCTAGGGATTTTAATGATAATTCAAAGATGTGTAGTGTGAATACATTGAATGAGAGTTACAGAAAAGACTCCTACAGCCCTTCCTTGGTAGGTACCTTTCAGCTCATGAAATTGGTGCTTCAATAAACATAGATGCAAAACTATTAGACAAATAGAAATATGGAAGCCTTCATTAGGTTGCTGTGGCAAAAAGCATATATATACTATATATACTATATATACTTTTAAGATGCATATTGAGTAAAGGTGTTTCTCAGTTTTGGCGCTTGTCCAGAACACAGGCTTCCATGAAATTAGGCTTTGCTGTTAAATCCTAGGAGTTAAATGTAAACCTGTCTTTTGGAGCACATTACACCTCAGGACTTGCACATGAACATGTGTGCAAGAACAAGTTATGCACGTGTGCCAAGGGTGGAAGCAGACTGTTTTATAGAGACTGTACATCTTGCATGTACGTCTTGCACATCTTCCCTAACCTAGTGGGTTTTAAGCCTAGCAGTGGAAGTGTAGAACATTTTGTGTTACTTGTGACCCCCATGTCTGTGAAATCTAACTCTGTATTTCAGTAAGTCTTATTGGCTTCCTGATTTCTAAAATTTAAATATTTTAATACATTTTTTTTATTTTAAAGCACTCTTCTTACCAATTTTCTTCCATAATACTATGAAAAATCTAGGTCTGCCATAAGCTAAATTATTTTTCTGTCTTTGTTCTTGTACAAATATAACAAATTGCCACGTTTCAAATTTAGAATTAAAAAAATAACCTTTCTTATGCCTTATATCTGTCATTTTCAAACACATTGTGTTTGGGAACAGGATTTTAGAGGAAAACAAATCATGCCAGATTCAACAACTTGAAGAGAAGCAAGGCTGCTGCTGATCCCTGTCCCTGAGTTCCACCAGGAGCAAGGCTGAGGATTCATTTACAGCAAGCACACAAAGCCCATGTGTGCACTACATGTGCCTGGACATAAGTACATGCTTGCCTAGCTGCTCACACAGATTCTAGAGGGACGCTCAGAGAACTCATGTGAACACAAACATCATGCACACAACCACACACCCATCCAGACAGAAGGAGCAAGCCACATCTTTTATATCGTTCTAAGTGCAACTATGACTTTTGGATAAAAAATACTATAACGTCTTAATTTTTATGGATGTAACCGCAATTTCAAGAATTTCTGGAATAAATTCAGTGAATTTGGTGCAAATTTTGTTCAGAATCACCAACAATACAGAAAATAATCTTCAAGAAATTTCATTTTATGAAGTTACTAAAGGTTTAAGTTGCTTATCATCCCCACTTGAAAGTAGCATCTTCCAACAGAAATATGCTTCTTCTATTCATGACAAGGAAATTACAGTTATTTTAAGAACAAATTATTTCTCCCTATTTTTTGTTTGCTTCTTACTATAAATTTAACATTCATCTTTAATCTGTGCTGCTTCTGAGTGCTTTGCTGACTGCACTGGAGAAATAAGTAGGCCTGTTTTTCCTTCTGTTATATTTAATTTCTTATTAGGAGGCCTTCAAATCACAGACTGCTTTCTTTCAATGTCTGCATCTAATGCAAGGAAATGTGAATTCTTGTTTAAGCCTATCTGTATAACCAAAATATGAGTTGTAACAGGAGCTTGAAAACCTCTTAGACCGTTCTTTTTTCTTCTCATGTGAAAAAACATAAGTCCCCAGTAAGAAATGCTTATAAATGTTATAAATGGGGGGGGGGATGCACATGACATAAAGCTACTGAGACTTCACTACTGGGAGGTCCTGTCAGCATGTGCGGACCTTCACCACCCTGACCCTTCACAGATCAAGTGGTCTGGCACAGGACCACCATCAATGACTGGTTATGGTGCAATTTGAGTTGCTCAGCTGCATGGATGTATTCCAGATGTGTTTTTCCCAGTGGAAATTCTGATTCATGTCCCAAAGCCTATTCACTGAGCATATCCAAAGTAACTTCATGCAGCCAGACTGACGAGTGGATATCTTTGCTCCTAAGAAAGTGCTAAAGATCCAATGCTGTTTCTTCTTACCTCTTTTTTCCATACTACTTTCTCATTCTTCATATCTAAGATAAAAGGAGGTAATAAGAGAAAGATGCTCAAATGACCTCTGTGCTCTTTGGGTCTTTTCCACTCTAATCTGAGGCCAGTAAGAAATACCTGAAAGGGTTCTCTGCTTCCTGTGAGGTTGCTTCATTGAACCCCAAATGTATTTCCCCATTTAAAAAACGGTGATATATGAGGAACTTGTGAGTTTAACCAGAATTCTGCTTATTCTGGCCTGTATTTACAGATTTGTCTGCAGCTTGCACTGTTCAACTGAAAATGGAGGGATTGGATTCCCTCTGTGCATTACAGCAGGAGTATGACTCTTACTGAAAGTTTCAGAACAAGTCCTGAGGACATATTCTCCTGTTGTTCTGCAAGAAGGACTCTCCTTGATATTAATAAAACCTTTGTGTTCATCACAAGTGGAAGAGAGCAAAGGATTAATTTATATTCTAGTCATTAATTTGCCCACGTGCCTATTTGTTCACTTTGTGTTATGTACCCTCAACTTGTAACTTTTATCTTTGCAGAGTTCCCCTGGAACTCTGCTCTGGTTGTATGCTGATATTTTCCTAAGGGGAAGATTCAAATACAGTAGTTCTTTTATAAAGTTTGCCTTTTCCTAAAAGGGTGCTCTAAAATATTTGAACTAAATTTCAGGTGTCCATCTGAATGCATCTGGGTTTGTGGAGGAGAGAGTCTGAAAGGAAAGGAAATTGGCTTTCCATTCTGCCTAACTTTTCCTTAAAACACTCCAGCAGCTTCTTAGAGTAACTTTCTATCCTGCAGTTTTGTGCCTCTTTTGTCTTGCAGATCTTAAAATATGAAACAAGCAGCTTAAATGTATTTGGGAGAATCAGACAGGTTTCTGTCAAAATCACAATCTTGAATTTTACTGTACTTTTTTAATAACAGTAATAGACGATATTTAATCAAGATGATTGAAATATTAAGAACTGATTTTAAAGAACTGACTATGCAAATATCGTCATAATGAGACTGTCAAAAGCCTTGTTAAAAATGAGGCAAATGCTATCAACCACTCTCCCTTCACCCACAAGTACACACATTTTAGCCTAGAATGCAACTAATTAAAAAAAAAAAAAAAAAAGAACAGCAGGGCATAAATTAAGGTTCAGATATTGTTATTGATTCAGATTTTGTCTGCCTAGGGGAGAGGAAGACCTGCTGAAGCAGATAGCGTTATACAACAGAGATATTTGGGGCCCATTGAAATAATTGATAAATGTCCCAGTTACCAGGTAGCTTAAACAGTGTCTCACAAAACATGTCCAGTTTATAAAAACATATTCAGATTACTACGAGTCATAATTGAGAAATTAGTTTATTTTGGAATACAAAGACATGCTTGAAAAGATGTTATGTTACAATTTGGATTTGCCTGTTGTTTTCTGAGGAAAGCAGTAGAATGTCAGTTTGCAATTTTTTTAGCAAGACTGCACAAAATACTTACGTAGTATGGGATACACTGCTTACATAAACTATTCATCATCTCCAGGTCGTATTTCTTTGATTATAGATGTAGGAGCATTTTAAATGAGAGAAATACATTTGACATAATTTGTTTTGTTCCTTGAGACACTAGGTTTAAAAAAAAATTCTTTGAATCCTTTAATTTTTCTTTCACACAGAAGAAATATAATTTTCTTTTAGTTATAAAAAGAGATACTGAGAAAACTTTGGTGATTAAAATAGTAAAGAAATCTTACCTGCAGAAATTTGCATCTTGCATCATAGGGGATGAAAATCTGCCTTTACTGAGTAACTTGAGTAACATGGAGATAAATTTTAAACTGCAATCTTTTAATGTAATAAACTCATTAGGTTTTCAGGAAGTCATATTTTTCTCCAAACATTTTACTTTTGTCACATTATGAGTATGTGCAATATTGCTGATTAGGGAAAAGCAATATTTCTAACAATTTAAGAAACATTCTTGATTGACCATAACAATTACGCAGTAATTCTAGTATTTGACAGTCATTCCCATATATTTTTGAGGTCACAGATGATCATCTACAGAATCACAAATGAGTAAAGTTGGAAGGGACCACAGTGGGGCATCTGGTCCAACCTCCCTGCTTAACCAGGGTCACCCTAGAGCACATGGCACAGGATTGTGTCCAGATGGTTCTTGAATATCTTCAGTGAGGGGCACTCCACAGCCTCTCTGGGCAATCTGTTCCAGTTCTCAGTCACCCCCACAGTAAAGATGTTCTTCCTCAAGTTCAGGTGGAACTTCCTGAGCATCGCTAAGTCTTGTCCTATTGCTGGGCACCACTGACCAGAGCCTGTAAACATCCTCTGACACCCTCCCTTCAGATAGTGACAGACATTGACGAGGTCCCCTCTCAGCCATCTCTTCTGGAGGCTGAACAGGCCCAGCTCCCTCAGCTTTCCTGAGCAAGAGAGATGCTCCAGTCCCTTAATTATTTTTGTTGTCTTCCTCTGGACACTCTCCAGGTGCTCCATGTCTGTCTCATCCTGAGGAGCCCAGAACTTTCTACGGGATAGACAGTGAATGCTTTGCCTCAGTAAAAACTGGACATCTTTTGAAAGTGTTTGAGAATCAAATTTTTGGATTTGAAGAAATACAAGTAAGGAAAATTACCTAGGAAAGAAGAATTTTGGAAGTCCAGATCTAAGGCCCTTATCTCTGTTGTGGCTTTCTAGACTTCTGATACATCATGTCTAGAGAAAAACCATAATAATTCACTAAGAAAGTGTTGGCTGACTTGGAAATTTAGGAACTTGGGACTGAACCTTGCAGTCACCATGCCTCTATCTAGAAACACCTTCAGAATTTTAACTGGAAGAATAATTTTCAAGAGTACCTGCCCTCAGGGGAAGAAAATGCTGACCTACTTCCCCTCAAGGGAGCAAAAATCACAATTTGTCCTGGAAAGGAGGCCAAATCTCTTGATCATTTACATGAGAGAAAGTCCAAATGGTAGATATGTGACTGTATCTAGAGACAGGGAGAGTGGTGCTGGTTGCAAAACTTCTAGGAGTTCAGGTAGCTCTATGGTGAGACTCAAAGCCTTAAATCCTTTAAAAGGACTCCAACAGATTGTCCAGCAAGCTAACAGATAAGGTCCCGTTGAAAACTTGCTCTGTGTTCTTAGAAGTTACTAATCGTATCTGAATAATTCAGTGGTTTTCTGGAAGATTAATGTAGCCTTGAAGGTTGAGCAGCTACGGATCACATTCTGCTCTTCAGCTGCAGCAGTGCAGAAGTTGGTTGTTGCTCATCTGATTGTCCAGATCCACTTCACTGTTACTGACTGGCAGGCTGTGATCTAATGTCTGTCAAGCATGGCCCACAAGTGTTGTGCATAAATGCAGGAGCCTGGAACCATGTTCTTCAGATGGATCAAATCTGCCAAATGACACAGGCCACCATAGGTAATTGGCCTGTCTCCAACATAGTTTATCATTCTGTTAATTTCTCTATTATTTGCATATTTCAGTAGCGTAAAATTTTCCAGAGTACTGATGGAGATACTGAATATTGTAGGGGTAAAGTTATGCCAGTGGCATTATAATAGAAAGGGTCTTGTTAAATATATATTTTTTGTTTGTTTTTACAAATAGTTTTGTATAAAAATGACTTTTATACAAAATATTTTTTCTGGAAAAATATTTTAATGCAGATTTTTCTTTTCTGGAGAAATATTTGCTAACTGTGATAAATATGTTGATTCTAGGAAGCACTTACTGTCTGAAGGCTCAGCAAGAGAAAGCAAAATGTTTCAAAGGTTTCTAAGGATATGATATCCTAGCATAGCTACCTTTACTGACAACTTATAGAGTATTCTCAAAGAGCAGTGTCAAGTGTTTTTGATTACAGATTTTCCATGATGATGTGTTGACTGGTGCTAATTAGGTCATCATCTTGTATCCCATATTGCTTTTGTATGACAATACTAAGGGTCAGCACCAGGAATATTAACTTAGTCAGCCTCACCATCTCCTCAGCAATTAGTAAAGGTTAATTTTAAAAGTTCCAAATAAAATTTTTTCAGAATATTTTTTTTCAGTTTTTTTCTCATTCCCCAAGTAACAGCAATGTATTGAAGACCTATTAGCCTATGTTTATTTTGGGGGGGTAAATGTTGTCTGAGACTTTGATTTTAAAATGAAAAATACTGACAAATATCTCTTTTAAAAAATTTTCTTGTTGATTACTATTACTACATTTTCAAATAATTATAATAATCATCAAATCTCTTTTATTAATGAATTCTTCTCTTATGAATACGTACCTTTTCTGTTTTTAACGTTTAATGAAATACTTTCACCTGCTCCTAACTGTAGTCAATTTATTTTATAAGATTGTCTTCTTCTCATTTTGTCTCATTATTATTTCCAGCTTTCAAATACTGACAATTTAAAAGCACCTTGTGTTTGTGTGTGTGTAGTAGTAGTTACTGGTATAAGATTCTGTACAGTGAGATGTAACAAGTCTTATTGCCTGCATGCAGTGACCACACAGACATTTTTTTTGTTTTACTCAGAAAATTTGTATTTAGCATAGCATCTTGTGATTTATTTGTGAGAGCATTATAGCTATTCATGTCTTGTTTCCCTAAATCTTTGGTAACATGAATGCATATAATGGTGGTACAGAGTTCCCAGATCTACCTCTCCCTGCCCATTCTCCTAAGTAAGACGCATTCAATAATTTGGTTCTTTTAAATTCTAATTTACAGATTTAATTTCTGCCTAGACCTCTTTTATCTTTTCCGTCTGGGAATTGAGGATTGTAGAATCACAGAATGGCCTGGGTTGAAGGGGGCCTTAAAGATCATCTAGTTCCAACCTCCCTGATTTTGCAGGGAATATTCCACTAGACCTGGTTGCTCAGAGCATGCTCAGCCTGGCCTTGAACACTGATGGGGATGGACATACACAACTTCTCTGGGCAGCCTCTTCCTCGAAGTGTCTCACTACCTTCATGGAATATCTTCCTGATACTCATTCTAAACCTACTCTGAGGCTGAAACCATTCTCCCTTAGCCTGTCACTACATACCCTTTGTAAAATGTCCCTCTCCATCTTTCTTGTTGGCTCCATTCAGGTACTGGAAGGCCACAATTAGGTTACCCTGAAGCCTTCTCTTCTCCAGACTTAGCAAACCAAATTCTTTCAGCTTTTTCTTGTAGGAGAGATACTCCACTCTAATCAGCTTTCCATTTTCATTTCTAGAGCTTCTCTTTGAAGAAATGTTAACATTTTCTTCTCTTCCTATTCCTGATGCCTTTCTCTTTGCTTTGATATGTAATGTTAGATGCCAGGCTAAGACTAACCCTAGCCAGCATGTCCTCCATGTCCACAAGTTTTTTTCTGGAACAGAGGCTAAGTAAGAGCTGAGCTACAGAGCTGTAATTTAGAGGTCATGAATGAAGTAGAACTACTAAAGTGGACTCCTTGTGAGACCAAAGTCTGCATTTCCTTTTGCTGCATGTGAAAGGGGTGAGGAAGTCCATGTTTGTGTCAGATTGATGGTCTCGGTATCAGAATTATGTTCCTGGCCATGGAAGTGCCAGGGGTGCCACTGAGGACTGACAATGGTAGGCTGCCAGATGACTGTACTTTTGCAGAACCAATGCAAATCTTGCTAGAATTACAGGAAGTAGCTTACTCCCAGCATCCAGCATGTAATTCATGGAGAAATGAAGGCTGAAGTTTTGATATGACTGACAAAGATCTGTAAGCAAGCATATAAATATCAAGGTAAAGCAAAATTCAATTGACTAAATGTAGGCATCTATCATCATTTGATGTGTCCTAGAGCATCCAAGACTCGCATTGGCATATATGAGAGGGCATCTAGGTCACAAAAATGGCAAGTCAATTTGTGCTTTTCTGGAGTAGCAGCAAACTAGGTAGGATGTACAACAAAATTTATAATTGCATTGTATGCCAGCAGCTTTTATAATGTTTTTATTTCTTTGACCTGCTTCTGGATATAGATTGTGTGGATCTTACAGGGCTTTTCCAGCTTCGTGATTTCTTCTGTGATTGTCAGTATAGTTAAAAGTGTACTGTACTACCTTCAGTGTTTTTGAAGTGCTTACTTTGGTTTAGAAAGACAGATAAATCTGTTTTGTAGTTTGTCCCTTATAAATGTACACAAACTATCATAATAACTGGGGCAGCATTTCCAGGTTAAGATCATAATAGTTCTTTCAGCAGGTTTTTCAGTATTGACAAATGAGGCTAGATAATGTTTTTCAAACATTTTAAAAACATACTAGTCTGAAGATCAAGTAACTTCACTTCTGGTCTCCTGTCAAGTCCTTACACATTCAAGACTTATAAAATAATACAGTGCACTGTTTTCTTATTAGCAAAAGGAAAAGAATATTTTCATCTAGTAAATAGTTTTTCTATTCCAGAGATGCTGTTATGTGCTTTGATATGTTAGCTTTAAAAGCTTCAAATGCCTCTCAAGTCATTGGAGCTAAGAAACTGACTAGGATGTGAACTCAAGGTGTAGGATAGATACTGTGGGTGGGTAATGTTTAAGATTCAGTTTAGGTGCCTATAGGAGATATCTACAGGCATGCCAAGTGTCTCATGCAATAGATGATGGAGAGCTAGACAGCAGAGACAGAGGTGCCTAGAGACTGATTTTATCCAGCTGGAGTAGCTTCATGGAGCTGATCAGAGGAGTTGCTCCTCAGGCTCCAGTGGCTGCGTTAACCTGGGGGTAAATTCAGTTGTCTAAGCATAGGCAGTTAGTGACATTTCTGATGCCAGAGGATGCCTGAAACTTCTGCACAGGGTTGTAGATACAACAAAGGATAGGTCTGTACCTTTCCGTACTTTTCTGGACTGGCAGTTGAGGGTTTGATGGAATACCTTGTGGGATCTCAGAGAGCGTGATCGGTTGATGAAGATGGAAGCTTATGCTCCAAATGTATCTGCACTCAGCTAAATATTAAATTAATATGAAAATGAAATTCTTAATTTTAAAATTAAACCCATTCAAAGTTATGCAGAAGACTGACCTGAAGCCCCCTAAAAGTGTCTGGTGCTCTATTAGCTTTCATAATATCAATCTATTTAAATTACCCCTTTAGTGTGGAATATAGCACACTACCAGGAATCAGATGATGACTGCTGAGAAACAGAACTACATCAGTAGCAAAGAATCTTGTGAGAGTGACACTTTCTTTTTACCAAATCCCTGCCACCTACAAATTTTGTTGAGGTGATTCTTTCCTCCTGCTGTTACATGTTGAGAGAGCTCTTTAAAAACACTCCTTGATTTGTTCTTTCCTAGTTACTTCCCAAATTGTTTGTGTTAAGGTACTGACCAAAGAAAGTTAGGTGACTAAAGGGTTAGCTGCAAGTCACTTGGACCCTTTTCCATGTTTTTGCATGAGATATATGACATTCTTACCAGATATCAATCCAAGGATATTGCTATAAAGGAGGTGATTGATTTTTTTCCCCTGGGGGAACTAGAGCTCCATGGTCTATTTCTGTGCTTCCTGACCTTTACAGTATCGTCACTATGTATGAAACACTGGAAATCCATCATGCTATCTTGTTCTTCTACAGCCAAAGGAGCTGGTGACACAAATACTGCATATATTTTCCCTGACTCAGTCTCTCAACATAGTTCAGTGCAATTTGCTTCTGTTGAACAAAATCCTGAACTCTAGCTGGCTATTTAGTTTACCTTTTAAAATCTGGTGACAATTGTGCATGTAAAATCAGAAGAAACTATGTGGCCCTACATTATTACTATAAGTCAGTGATGGTGATACTTGCAAAGATCTAATCTGTAGGGTTGCCCTGTCTGGTAAACATGTAAGATTTCTATGTATTTATTACAGCACAGAAAACTACACTGGATTGGCGAGCTGATTGTAAAATGAAGATAAAGATCTAGTCATGTAGCAAATGAGCCCATTCCTCAAACTTGAAATACACAACTAAACTATGAAACATGCTGGCAAAGATTGTAATGCCATATTAAATAACATGAAACATTTGAAGGTCTAATGGTGAATCTTCATCTCCTTTTCAGTCATTATTACTTCCTCTATTTCCCACTGTAAAGGCTTTGGTTAGAAAACAACCTGTGGTGTGTGACCCCTTGACTTTAGTTTTAAATTATGTAGAAATCTATTGAATCCTTGTTTTGGAATATTTGGGAGTAATGAAGGGTTTATGGCAGAAACATCCTCTTGAAAAGAGGAAACAGTGCTTAGTTGCACACAATTTGCTATGAAAGCAGGGCACAGAAATGTTTAAAGCATAAATTACTGCATTTTCTGTTTTTACATGAACACAAAGAGCCTAAAAATCCCCTGTAAGGAGAACTTTCCCTTGCAGGATAAAATGGAATTAAAATAGTGTCAATAAATCGTGTGAGAGACTGTATCAGTGTGTGCATTGATAGTCTGTGCATGCAGGATAAGAACATTGACTGCCTGCTAATCTATTCCCAGATGGAGGTGGATGCAGACGAGAAGCGCCATCGCACACGCTCCAAAGGTGTTCGAGGTATGTCTCTTGCTTCAGTAAATCACTCAAGGCCCCTGCTCAGGGTGACCTTCATCCTCCAGAATCTCTTTGCACGATTCATTCTGACCCTTGCTTTTACACAACCTTTCTGGTAATTTTCTGTAGAAGAGGGGTACTTGTAATAGATGATAAATTTTTATATGTTTTCCATCTCTCTGCAGTTCCCGTGGAACCAGCCATACAAGAGCTGTTCAGGTTAGTGCTCTGAGTGTAAAATGTATCCCCATTAGCAATTTAGAAAATTCATGCCTTTTAATGGGTATAATGCACTTTCAAGTTCATTGGTGGTTTGCTCATGCCCTGCTGCACTGATGAAATTAATTCCCTTGAGACTTGCTAATAAAAAGCATCCCCGCTTTTATTTCCCCTTCAGTTATTTGATTTCTCTTTCTGTCTTGGTTGCCCTCCATCTCAGTAATACCTAGTCTGCCTGCTTTTAGTATAATCTTTCTGCAGCACACCAACACCTATATAATTAATTCTCTCTTTTGCAGCTGTCCCACGCCTGGCTGTGATGGCAGTGGTCATGTTAGTGGCAAATATGCAAGACACAGAAGGTAATATCTGTAATTTTTCATAATTTAGTGAAGAGATTTGGTAAAAAAGTTATCTGCCATGACCTTGATAAACCAAACAATGATAAAAATTAGCAGTTACATATTCTAGAAGCCATTTAGAGCCAGGGTTATTTTTTCTTTCTGAATGTCACAAAATTTAACTCACATTTTTGCTGAGGAGACTTGCTCTTATTGTCAATCTTCTCTCAATTTTTTCATACAGTTCTCTTGCTTATATGTTGCAAATTAAAATTTGGCCCCACTTCTCTTTTGGCACTCATGTTCATGTTATTGAATGTGTTTCATAGCTGAATGAAAAAGAGTTTCTGAGCATTTTAAGTTCAATGATCAGGTTAGATTCAAAGCAAAGCTTAAGGCAAATCAATGATAATAAGACTTCAGGGTTCAAATGTTATACTGTATTATAAATACCATTACTTCCGTTTCTAGACTATGAAATGTGGAGACATCTCCTTTTAAAAAAAAAAATTCCAGCTGTTTATGATTAATAGTATACAAGGTAGCATATGTTACACATACTGCCTGTGCTTCAAATTAATTTAAACCTCAGTCTTTATATTTCTGTGTCTGCAAGGTCAGTGTTCAGTTGAGTTGTACATCTGTCTAAACACCATTCCTTTCCTGAATCATTTGTCCATGAATTTTTTTGTGCAATGTTTTTAAAATTTAACAGCTCTAGAATACATGTATTTTTCTCTCATTGCTGTGCATTTCATTTGACATATTTTATACAGCAGCATGTTGTAGGAGATAAAATGGCTGATGGTTAGGCCATCTCTTTTCTGAAATGAGGGAAGTTTTCAAAGCAGTGTTAAATTATCCTGAAACTCTAGGGCTTTTTTCATTCTTGATTTTTCAGCTTATAAAGCACTTGTGGTATTTATAAGAGTAGATATCTCACACCAAATCTGATTACTGTATGAAATGGGCATATGGGGTCTAGGAATTAAATTAAAATTATATATTTGGGGTTAAGGCATTCATTTCAAATATGAAAAGATACTGGACAGTGCCACTCAGTCCACTCATGTTCCTTTTTTCTTATCAGTGAATGAAGCCTAGGGACAAGTCCGGAAAACACTTTCGAAATTGGACCAAGAACAGTGATATTGGAATTACTTTGAATTACATTTAAACTGTATAAATCATAAAATAGTTATTCACATTTATTTTCTTAATAATTTCTTAATTCATAAGAGCAGTAACGTTTCTGTTACTATTTGAAGGCTTTGGTTAGATTGGAACACTGATTTAGGAAAAGTATCCAAAATAATTATTTTTAAATTCAGTTGTGACTTCTCATTTCAAACCATGGTTTTCTATTGTATGTTTTCTTTATGGAAATGCAAGCCTCACAAGTAATTAAAAAATGGCACTCAATCCTTTTTTTTCCTCAGAAATTCCATGACCAGTCAGCAGTTAAGGGATATGATTATAATGGCCTTTCTAGTTACAAGATTATAGCTACATACATTTCCTTACATGGAATTTCTATGCAGATATCAAAAACCTACAGAAAGAAACTCTTTAGCTTAAAAAATTCTGACTTTTGTACTGAATTTCTCGAACTTTGTGTTAGAGTTAGTGTCTGTGTTTGTGTAAGATCACCCTTTCGGGGAAAGAGGAAGCAATGAATGTGAGGTTTGAAAAGATTACATGCAATTTTGAGATGTTAATTCCATATTTTGCTTTCTTGACATGATTCTGGTATGTCAGTACACGAACAGACTGAATCTCAGAACTGTTAATTAAATGAAATTTTGGGCAGATGCGATAAGAATAAAAATTGGAAATACATCAAAAATTCCTTTTTTTTTCTACAAAAGAATTTGTTAGGCTTTTATGTTTTCTTGTCACCATGATTGCCAATCCACTAATCAAAACATATTTAACCAATATATGTGCTATTTAATGTAAAAACACAGAGTTCTTTGTTGAGGTTTACAATGTACCTTTATCTAAAATTTCTGTTTTCTAGAAGAGAAGCACTATTTATTCACAACCAACACCTACTACGTTTACCTTTTTGAAAGAATTTAAAGGAATTTTCCTCTTTTTCTGTTTTGCTGTATGGGTGGGAAAGACCCTCAAACATTTCTTCCAAGGAAATCAGACTGTCTTAAAAATTTGATGTGTTCAGGGAATTGCATATCTCAGCTGATGCCTAACAATTCCGTTTAGACCTACAGAGCATTTTAATGAGGTTAAGACCTTTTCATTCATGATATGAGACCAGCTCATTATTAGGAATGAAATGCATTTGCTTCCACTAGATGTAGTAAGAGCGCTCCAAAATGCTATTTCTTCTAAAATGTCTTGAAGTCTCTGGAATTCCAGTGGGTTTTTGGGGGGGGGGAGTTGGTTGGTTTGCTGATTTTTAGGGTTTTTTTAGTTATTATTGTTATTTTATCTTTGAGAATGTGAAAACTCATCTTCAGGTAGGACATTAAGCTTGAACTGAAATAAACAGATCCTTTCACATTTTCGGATAGATTCAGGGGATGAAATGTTGTTCAGCTGATAAAATATTAGATAAAAGTTAAAGGAGGATTTTACCACAGGTTTTTTTCCTTGGTTATATTTTTAATTAGGAAAGAGCTTCAATGTAGGTTTACTAAGGGAACAAACAGACTTTATATGCCAGTGATGTTTTGATGTGTATAAAAACATGGGACTGGAACTAGGTAGTGTAACAGTGGTAAGAGCTTGTTGTATCATTCCCATCTCCTTGATGTTTTTCTTTGTGTCAAATCTTAGTTGGAAGGGAAGAAAAACCTTACATGATTTGGTTGGTAGCTTCCTCCTGGGTCTTAAGTTCAGTGCCTGATGTTGGTTTGTTGGCTGGACATGCTAATAGACAGCTTAGATGGACAAGTTTCTCTAAAGGACACTTTAGGGCAGAATGTTGGGATCTCTAAAATTAGTGTGGTGAAAGCACCTCTGTCCAGTGGCTGCATGGAAAGGTCAGAAGAATTAACATCCCAGTTGGGCACTGGGGAGTGCCCAAAGTTGGATAGTGTCCCTGCCTCACTAGAGCAGATTCTTTTTTTTGTGTGTTTTAGTAATACCTGGAAACCTGAAGCTAACATGGACCCTCTTGTGCTGTCCATGACACACAGCATGAGGCAATGCCTCGAGGTTAGAGTTTACACAGATAGAAGAACTTCAGTACCTGTTGTTTATGTTTCAAAGCGCCTGAGGCCAAATGAACTGAAAAACAAAAAGAAAACAAAGGTTGTGAAAGATCTGAATGCAAGATATAAATTAAAAAAAAAAAGCCATAAATATGTTCAGATAGTTGTGGAGACAAGAGAAGAATTCAAATGTTAGGATGAAAATCAGAGCATCTCCTGGGCCATGCCTCAGATGCAGGTTGTTTTAGTCCCTTGGTAGCTGTTCAGGCCCATTGTGCATAGCAGCATAACAATGAGCACTGCTCTTATACCTTCAGTACTGTGAATTGATTTTGAACAATAAGCTTGGTCCAGATACTTGCATACTTTCAGCTGTGAATAATCCATCTGTATATAGAGCAGTGACTCTAACCAGACCAGGAGGGTGTTCCCACAACTGTGTTTTCAGGATGCCTTTTGAGTAAGCATCTGAAGAAGAGCATAGATTCAAGTGTTCTTTCACTGCAATTAGAAGGAACTTTGCCAGTTTCATTAATCAACTTCAGAGGCAACAGGAATCACATTCTATGTATAAAAATACAAAGTAAAAGTGAGTCCAGTTTCTGGTCTGTTCTGCAGGTGCAAATCCCTTTGTTACTCTGGAGTAATTGAGTGCAAACTGTGTTACTTACTGAGTAGATGTGAATGATGGTTCCAGAAATATTGCATTTTACTTTGTTGCTCTCTATTTAGCACCTTTATAAAACAGTGTCATATACCAAATAGGTGCCAATGATTTGCCATATCAGTAGGTATGTAGACTCATCATAAAAATCCTAACTGGATTCCATTTAAAAATGCTGATTGCATACAGTCACTTATTTTAAAGCTTCTTAACAAAATAGTTGTTTTTTTTTTCTCAAGTAACAAAAGCAATTAGATTCTGTAATGGATTCATCACTTGCTAACTGCCACATTTCTAACATAACAATCTAACAAATAATATTCTACATATAACATATATTCTAACATAATATTCTAACAAATATGAGACTTAAAAAAAATCTTAAGGTGGTAGCATGGCACTATGTATAGTGCCATGGATTCATTTAGATTCTTCTAGGGCTTACAAGAGTGTATATTTGAAAACAGATACAGCCATTGTATAGAAGTGAAAGCAAACCAATTGTGGTCTGAAAAAATTTGCATAAAATATCAATGAAGAATGTTAAGACCAAATGATAAACCCTTCATATTTAAAATGGAAATACTGATATAGCTTTTACTATATCATTAATTTCTATTTGATTGCTGAAAATAAGAATTCAGATTAAATAAACCAACTTAAACATTTCATCTGCCAGGGAATTTTTCATGCCCTTTCTTCAGGTCATATTTTATTTGTAAAGCATTTCATTAATTACTGACACAATGTCTTGCAAGAAAAAAGGCTAGTCTCAAAACCAAAGAGGAATCATAAAACAATGTGCATATCTGTAAAGTATAAGTTGTCCCTAACTTTATAGAATACATTGCATTTTAATTTTCTTCCAAATTTCCTGATAATGCCAGTTCTTTATTGTTTTACTAGGCTGTCTCTGGTTTATTACATGATACAGTTAGAATTATTTTGACTATCTTTTAATTTTTAGGCATGATATTTGTCACTTCATATAACAATTTGAATTTATAAATACCTTAGAGTTTAGCATTGCTATTTTGATTAGGAAAAAACAAAACCAGTACCACTGTATTGCCTTGACATTATATACTGTATTTTAGTCTCCATATTCTAACAGAACGAGTTAAATACTGCAGGCCCCCAAACTTTGAAATTAAAAGGCTCAAATATCTCTCTGTTATTAGAAAATTATTGAATTTCTGTGCCTTGTTGTGCCATATTTCTTATTCAAATTTTTTCATTCCATATACCTTTTCACCCACCAGTTTGATTGCCATGGCTGCAGCCGTGGGTGAATAATTGCCTGTCTTCACAGGAGCATGTTCTGGAGCTAAAGTCGAGTGCTTGCTTCCTGATGTATGCCTCATTTGGATTCTGCCGACAGCCTAGGGGCTGTATTATTCATGCCTTGACAGATAGCACTCACTAAAAGCATTGGAACAGGGCCAGGTACTGCCAGAGAGATAGTGGAGCATTGCAACTTGCAACCGAGAGAAGCATCTATAATACAAAAAAGAGAAATCCTCATACCTTCCTTTTGCTGGTCTCACTTTGATGGAGAATTCATTTGCATCAAAATAAAATACCCTAAAAATAAATACATTTTTTCTAAACCACGCTTCAAAGTTTAACACAATTTTCCACATTTAATTGCAAAGCTGATTTTAATTAGTAAGGCCTTGCTTGTGAAAAATGAAGATTCACTTGGGTGAGTGTAACACATTGCAGTGTCTGCTGAATGCTCTAATTAATGTATGGCTGCTGTACAACAGGGTGCACTGTGGGATATTTATGAAAAATTCTGTGCACGCAGCCAGTCTATCTGTATTTTAGCTCTTGAATCACAAGAATAAATAACTTTTCCCCCTTTATTCTTTATGAGACATCATTGTGCATGCCATCACCCTATCCATAAACTTTATGGCATGCCTGTCCTTTTTACTATTTGTCAAAGATACTATAAATCAGAAGCTAGGACATACATATTTTAACATTAATTTGATGGCAGAGCATGGTTGCATGCTGTGCAGAACCAGAGGTCCACTGATGCTTTTGTGCTAAAGCCTAACCACAGAACAGTGAGGTCCTTACTGTTGCTTGCTATCATGATACTGTGAAAAATCCCACAGGATGCTGGAAGTACAGAGAAATGTGTATTCCTTTATCTCTCAGCTGATAGTCAACCTTTATTATAGTGTTTTTAATGATAAAATGATTCGCTGGATACTTACCTGAGGAAATATTCTGACGCTGTCTGTGAAATTTAATTCCATTTTCGTTAACAGCAATATTTGCTAAAGACCGTGATAAATACCAAGAATAATATTATAAATATATTTTGTATGAAGTAATTCACCGTTCAGGGTTTATAAAAAATGCTAATAGATGGAGCTTCATTGCTTTGTTAAATCCAGCTAAAGAGATATAAGCAAGCAAGTAAATAAGTGCAAGAGCATGGGGATTTTCAAACAGAACACTGCAAACAATAAATAATTGTGCTGACAGAGAATCCATAATGTATTAGAGGTCTGTATTGGCTGCTGTCTGGATTCAGCAATAAATCCTTTGTCTGATGGTTGACTAATGATTAGAAAGGTACAAAGCTTGGGCTAAACCATCGAGCAGCTATCAATTGCAGCTAGCAATTGGTGTGAGGCTCTGCATGCTAGTGGCTATTGTGTAGAGGTCACTGCACAAAGGAACCACAGCTCAATTAGTCCTACCACCATCTGGACTGGGAGTAGCTGTTGAAGTGGCAACAAGTTGCAAGTACTAGTAGTTCTAGCCTCATAAAGGCAAGGGAAAGGGAGTAAATCAGGGGCAGGAGCATGGAGAGTGCTGACCCAACTGTGCAGCAGCAGCAAACATCAGATTTAGGATGTACTTTCTGCAGTGGGTGCCCTGGCTTGTGTGTTGCTGAGATTATATGCTCCTTTTCTTTCAAATGGAAGGTGCTGAGCATATTTCTCATGCAGCAGTCCCCTTGCAGCCATGGGGGTTTCTGTGGGCGTATCTATCCGGAGATGTCCCTGTCAGCCACAAAATAAATTAAGACCATGCAGAAAGTATCAGAAAGAAAATTAAAAAACAAAACAAAAGAACAAAATATCCAGTAGTACTGGGGATGTAATTTCCCCAGCAAGATCGTGGAAGGAGCTGTACACATTTTCCCTTTGCCTATGGGAAATTTATTTGGTTGGCCTGGTAGGTTTGCTGAGTACATTGTGTTTTCTTAGGAGAGAAATAAATCATTTGAGGTTGAATAACTCGTGCTTTTCATTGTGGAAAAGAGTATCTACAGAGTTGATTAGCACATGGTAGACAAGACATTTCATCTGACTATGCCTCTGTTTCCCCATTTGTAAACAGCCAGCAAATTTTAGGCATGTAGTAAAGACAGAAGTATGTATGGGAGATTATTGCAAATGTAGTAAAAAGACAAAAGTCTGGCTCTGATGTTTATCTGATATTTAAATAAAGATCTGTTGAATGGTCCTTGATGTCAGAGTAGTCTAACTTTTTTCAGTGCTTTTTTGATCAAAATGTTTTTCTGGATCCTAGAGCAAAATTAACTGATTTGTCATGATAGGACAATTTTATATTTAGAATCTAGTTTAGTTTCCTGATGTCATAATTTGTCAATTATTTCTACATTATTTCTTTAAAAATATTGATTCTGAGGTTTGAAAAGCTGGAGGTATTTAGGAAAATCTTTTTATTAATATATGTTCTAGTGAAAATACAGTGACAGTTTTTAACCTTAAGACTAAACCAGAAAAGCCACAAGCAAGGTAATGCACTGAATTAGAGTACTATGGATCTGCCTACATACTCCTTCCAGCAGTTCTGAGCAGCAGCCATAGCTACTGTGTGTTGAAAAATGGCCTGTGCATTGGAGCATCCTGAGTCAGTGCTTTAGAGACAGGAGAATTTACTGGTGAATACTGGCAGCTGGATGGACAGGGAGCCCATCTTATTTCTTGCTCCAGTGTCCACATAAACACAAATAACACATGGGTTTGAAAATGTTCTATCTGTAAGTGGCACCCATGCTTATCAGAACAGGGTTTCCCTGCTCTTTTTTCCTCCATCTCAGTGAAAATTATCTGAACTCTGCTAAAATCATCAAAAAGGAAGTAGGATAAATCATATATGTAATAAATAAATAAAATTATAGCTATCTTTTATTTCAGATTTTCATATTTTATGAGATCAAACACCTCAGATACTACCTGAGCTAGCAAAAGAAAGTGAAAAACACAAAAAACCAACTCAAATATGAAGGAGGCCTAGAAATACACCATGATTTGTCTTTAAAGACTTCTGCTGAGGTTTTTCAATAAGTTGAGACAGCCCTTTCAAAGGCATCACTTCTTATTAGTGGTTGATATGAAGTACTGCTTCTAGTGGTGTCAGCTCAGGACAGGGAAAGGAGAGGTAGTCCTGAGCATTTTTGATGGCAATAATAAATCTAAATAAATACTTCCACAGAACTAAAAGTGCCCAGGGGATAGATAGCTCCTGAGGACATCCTCAGCACTGTACAGCCTAGGACACTGTAAACAGTGATAACTTTAACCAGGTGACTGGACCTACAAAGTTGGTTATCTGGCTATTCATCTGAATCACCTTCCCTAGGAAATCCTAAAGCTTACTGGTGGCATGCAAAGGGATAGCAGAACCTAGTGTCCTTTTGTTATTTGCAAGAACTAGTAGTGTCATGCTGTAAGTATCCATGGAAGAGTGTGGCAGGGGTTTAATGCCTAAGAGAAAGTACTCCTGTGATTGAAATTAGGGCTGTGTCTCAAATCCATGAATTATGATAAAATTGGAAATACTATAAAATATACTGAGATAGGACAGGATATGATTGGCTTTAAATCCCAATAACACTCATTAGAAAAAAAAGGTTTTTTACCTTCAATTCCCTGTGACTGGGGCAAATTTCTCTACCATCACAGCTTTTATTTAAAGCAGTGGACAGGCCACTGAATTAGATGCACAAGTAGTGGATGAATACTTTCTATTCAGCTGATTCTTGTGGAAGAAATTCACCAAAGATATACACCTGCTGCTGTTTTTCACCCTCCTAATGTCTCTAGGAGAAAATCTCACTTGATGAATGGGGAATGGGTGTTTGGAAAAAAAGGCTAGAGCTAAAAGCTGGCATGCATTCAACTTTGGCCTTAAGTCCAAAGGGTGCACTCTCATCAGTGCTCTCTTGTTGTGTGTCCAGCTCTGAAGTCACAGAACAGCTGTACTTCAAACATTTGTCTTGTCCAAATCAAGAGTCACAGAATTGTTGAGGTTGGACGAAGACCTTTGAGATAATTGTGTGCAGCCATTAACTCAGCAATGCCCAGCCCATCACTAAACCATGTCTCCAAGTGCCACATCCAAACATCTTTTAAATACCCATATCCCTAGTGACTCAAACACTTCGCTGGGCATCCTGTTCCAATGCTTGATAATACTTTCACTGAAGGATTTTTTCCCAGTACCCAACCTTAAACTCCCCTGGCACGATTTAAAGATTTTCACTCTCATCATGTGTTACTTAGAAGAGAGCAAGCCTCACCTGCCTATAACCTGCTTTCAAGTAGTTTTGCCTTCATCCTCCTTCTCTCCAGCCTCTACAACCCCACTTCCCTCAGCAGATCCTCATCAGGCCTGTGAAAACATTTATTTGGGCATCTTGATGCCATACTAAGTACATAGCATAAATAGTTTATCTTTAATCTCTCCTCTGCTTATTTCAGTGTAGCAAGTGCTTTTAAACACACCACACCCCCCCCCCCCAGTTTGTGATCTGTACAAAAATGCCACTCTCACACAGTTTTCTTCTTTGTCAATAGGTTTTCTTCTTTGTCAAGTCTCCATCTGGATTTGGTTGGAGGTGTTTTCTCCCATCTTCTGGGAACTTGCATTCTATACTGTAAAGAAGTTAAGATGTCAGGATGCTTGCATTCTTTTTTCTTCATCTGTAGTCAAAAGGAGAGGGAAGGATATAGTTTTGTAACTTTGAGCAATCAGTTGGAGACAGAGGGACTCCCTTTTCTGTCCAAGCATTAGCACTTCATATAGGAAACAGTCATTTTAGAGACAAATTGAATGAATCCTTCACTGGTAGTAAAGTGCTGGTAGTAAAGTACTGGTAGTAAAGAAGATGTCAGTGTTTTGTTTTGTATGAAGTATTAGGGAAGAGTGTACTCTAAACCTGGAGTATTATGAAATCTCATGAGAAAGCAGTCTTCTGAGAAGTGTAGAACAGAGCTTCAGTTACCCCTGGCAAAAGGGGATATTAAACACAAATTGCTCACACATTTCTGTGTGTTCTAGATTAGATAAATGGCTAAATCTGGGATTGTGATTTCTCCCTGACCATCTCCAAGTCAAAAGACCAAGTTAATCTCTGTTTCTGTGAGGGGAGTTAAAAAAAAAAAAAGGCTTAAAGTTATTACTTCCAGGAGTGGAAATCCCCCTCTACAGAAAATACCTTCTACCAGCCTGGATTACAGTGTCTAAACTTTGCTGTGTGTGTTAAGTGCCTGCATGTCCCTAGGTATTAGAAGAGGAGCAAACGTACCTCACTTGGATGTCAGAATTTTGCTGTGCAGCTGTGCATAGAAGCAGAGCTGTAATGCTTTTGCTCCCTTGATAAACCAGGAGTTCGTGACTCCGCTACCACACAAGAAATTTGCATCCCTGACAGAAGTTGAGTCACGCCTCTAAATTTTACTCCAGTGCCTCTTGCTTTAGACCATCTTTTTTATCTCAAAATTTCATTTTTACAAAAATTACTGAATGTTTTATTGTTATTTAGTATTTGCAAGGACAATAAGAAAAATGTACTAGAAATACTTACATTTAATGTAGACCTTGCTTGGGCATGGTTTCTTCTGGAATGATGAATGAGGATTAATGTTTTGTTGGTTCTTAGTAACTATATGTACCACTTCAGGAGAAGGGGACAAGCAAACTGTCATCTCAGACAAGAAGATGTCATACATCATGACATGTGTGATTGATTTTCTCTGACACAAGTCTTCTAGATGTTTGCATGACAGTAGCTACCACACAAAACCCCCTGGTTCTGAAATTTATTTCTTGTAAAATTCCATGTATATCCCATACTTTGCGAAAGGAAGTAGAAGATGCAAAGCCCCAGTGAGATGGGTGGCTAAGTGCAGCCAGTTTACCAGGGTAACTGTATTTTATGCCTCTAAAGCTTTTTCAGCTGCTAATTTTAAAACATTTCACAAATGTAACTCAGTAGGCTCAGACTGTTTTGCAGTGTTAAGTATTTGATTTCAAATGACACCAGAGGTCATATTGCATATAGTGTTGTAATATGTTCATAACACCAGATTGACTCACAAGACTGGTTGTAGCAACTTTCTACCAGCACACATGTATAGGGCACAGGGCTTGGGATAGAGAGAAAAAAATAATAGATTGTTTTTCTCTCTGAAAATTTAGGAATGATTGTGACAGAATGTAGTTGCATGACTTTATTTTGACTGGGGATTTGGAATTAACATTTCTAGTTCTTAAAACAAAGACACTTAGCTCCTCTTTTTAGTTCTGTGTGACATAAGGAATTACCAGCTTTACAGTTCTTCTGTCCCTTCCACAATGGTGAATTTGTTTCAGTGCTCCTGGCAAGGCAAGTGTACTACTTCCTGAGTTGCAGTACTGTCTCTGCAGCACCTAGGTGTTGCTTGGAAATGCTGACATTCTCAGAACTGACATGGCCTGGCTTTGCCTGGCTTATGAGACCTAAAGAGATCACAGAAAAGGACAGACTGAGAAACTGAGTCAGAGTTATAAAACAAATACCATTTTGGAAAGAATGCAAATAAATTCTGACTGCTGTGTTAACTTCAAACCTTGGCAGTCAAGCTTGCAGCTTCCATTTATGTTATTAAAAGGATGTAGGAGGAAGGACTGAAGAGTTAAAATGGCATTGACTAAAAGTGGAACAACTTATTTAAAATATCAGTATTTAAGAAACACTATGAAACAGAGAAAACACAGCTTTTTCTGTCTACTGTAATTTTTGATTGTTCTTTAAAAATTAAAGCATCAGATTTAGAAATCAATCACTGGAGAGGTTGGTAGAAGAGCAACAGAACTGTCAGGTTAGTTTAGATTTCTTAGAAGCAATTTTTTAAATTTTTTTTTTTTTTTTTAGGTATACTATGGGTTAAACTGATCCTTTGATAAGGGGGAATTTCATTCCTCTTACCCCAGGGAACTTTGTAATGATGTTGCTTTCGAGCTCTATAAAATCCCACAAACTCAGAAATACAAAAGTTTATTGGCTGGTCTGAGAAATAGGGATAATGAGATTATACCAACTTTTTTTTTAAACAAAAAGGAAATTTAGAATCACCTGGTGAAGAGTCAGGAATCATTTACCTACTGACTACATTGCAATATAACTGTGCATGATATCAAATAATTTGAAGTGACATCAAGCCTATGGTGCTTTTCATCCCTACCTTCAAAACCTTCCAGGTATTTTTAACCCAAAGTGGCATCTTGCATCTGGCCCACCTTCTGTTTAGTACATTTACCAGTCAATTAGAGATGAGACAACAGTTTTCCCCCATTAAATTTCTACATCTGGGATTTTCACTAGAAGCGTTTCACAACATATAAGTCAGAAAATAAGCACAACATTTTGGGGCACAACTGTAAGTAGACCTTTAGTACTGAAATTGAAGACAAGGATCCAAAAAATTATCAAGTCTGTAGTTGACCAAACTTGTAATAGAAAACCAATTTGTGTATTTTCTGAAGTGCTGCCAGTTTAGCTAAGCTGTGCTGCTCAGCACTTTCTACCTGCTAGAATATTTGAGATTTGCAGGCTGCAGGTACCATCATCCTCTGATCCAGAAGACACAGCAGGTAGTCCCTGCTCACACTAACATGCAGGCACCTCATTTCTATAGACAGCATAGCAGTCACCCCCCTTTCACTGAACCAATTCGTGGTAGTCATGCATCCTGGACCAGCAGTGTTACTTAGGAAGCAAGATACTGCTTTGGTTTTTCCACTTGCCTGAATGGGTGCAAGCATCATATTAATTCTCAAGCCAGAGCCTTACCAAAATGTGAAGGTGAAGACTGGCAAGGATCCTTCTGTCCTGTCTTTGAGCAGAAGGAAGTGTGAGGTTTTTTACGGAGAACAAAGAGAAGTTAGTCTGATAGTTAAAGGACTGCTCTAGAGGAGCCAGATTTGGAGCCATACGAGGTTGTTTGGGTAAAACCAACCAATCATCCAAAAAAACCCCCAAAAAACCCAAACAACAACAAAATAAAAACAAACCACTAAAAACCCAAAGAAAGAAAATCCCACCCACCTCAAAAAAAAAAAAAAAAGAAAAAAAAAAAAAGAAAGAATAAAGAAAAAAGATAGGGTGTTCCATTTGCTTGGCAGTTTTTTCAACCTTGTTAAAATTGCTGAATTGTTGTTAAAAATAAAAAAGATAACAGTACCACACCACCTATATCAAAACAGAAAGCAAAAAAGTAGCCATACATACTACAGGCATGACTTCTCTACCTGAATCAGAAAGTGTCTTTTTTGGATTGTGAGTCATATTTTCAAGATTATGCCTAAATCAGTTACAAGTACATGCAGACATCAAGAACAGAAAAGTTATTTTAGAAGCATTCTTTTCATAATACTTCATATTTCTTAGGGTGGATATAGCACATGACTGCTCTCGTGACTCCCAGGCTTATATACCTTCATGTTATCAGTGGGGAATTTATTATCTAAGGAACTGATGACCTGTGATGTTGCCTCAACTATTATCATGATAGTTACCCAAATATAAAGAGTACACTTTTAACAGTAACTAACTCATTACTAACCAAATTTCAGTGACATACTAAGGATCAAATACCTCAAACTGTTAAATAAAAAAAGGGAAGTAACCTTTGAAGTGGCACACACTTTCTAAAAAGTTGCATTTTATCTTTAAAAACTAAAAAATCTTTTTCCTGTCTTGCCTTCTTCTTGTTACACATTCCGACTTCCAGTTATTTCTCAATTTTACTCTTTGGTCCTTGGACAAGAATGTAATTCTGGACCTTTTGCTATTCAGTCTTGCTACCTTTCCTGCCTATGCATCCTTAAAATTGAGCAGCTGAAATTCAGAGAGGGACAACTGCCACATATCTTTTTAAAATCTTGCCACAGGAGGTATATTGGCAGCAGATTTTCAATGGAAAATGCCATTTCCTCCCACAGCCCAGCTGCCACATTTAAACTATGTTGTGTGGGGCTTCCACTCTCTTGGGAGGCTATTTTCATTTGCCTTCAGAGATTCTTCTACAGTCTAATGGAACTCACTGTCAGCTATAAAAAGCAACATTATATGCCATAGTATTTTCTTTAATTGTGATATGACTCAAGTTGAAGCCTTCTTATTCTGCACTAGAATGTGATGGAATTCAGTTCAACTTTTTTGTTTGGGTTTTTTTTACCTGTACAGACATCCTTCTTTTCATCAGATATATCAAAAAATGCTAGATTAAAGCAAAGCCATTTAGACTTCTGGTTTTTAAAGTTACATGATTAACCTAGGAGGTAAGCTTTCATTTTTAGACTAGGGTATTTCTAATTCTCCTAATAATGAAAAATTAAAGCTGAAAAACATCAACTGAACATGAGATGTGGATTTGTCCTTTGAGTCTGCCAACAGCTTGAACCAATTTCTTTATGATAGGTAAGCTTGTCACTTAGTGAAAATACTACCTGCAAGACTCCCTAATACTACAGCAAAGCAAGTTCTTTGTGCTGCAGAAGGATGCTAGTTCAGTAGATTATTATCACAAACAAATATATGCCTTTCAGGGTGTAAGTCATGGCAGGAGGGAAGAGGTTCTCAATTCTTTAACAAGCAGAATTTAAAATATTTCACACTTGAATGACTCCTAACCAACCGTGCAAGACACAGAGCAGTGTCCTGTGGCTTAAGCTGGAGGTGAGACTGGTACATAAGCACTGAAGTGCTTGCAGCTTCTATCACTTTGCTTTTGTAATTTTTTTCCTGTAATTTCAGATGTTTACTGATGACGGCCTTGTGTTAGAAGGCTGCTCCACACCATTATTCCTTTCCACTGGTTATATTCTTTAGCTGGTTTTTGATCAAGTAAGATTCTTATTGCTATAGTTACAGGAAAATTGTTGTATCCTATTTCTTAATTCTGAGCCATGTGTCTTTCTTAGTTAAAATTAAGTCGGGAGTCAGTGCTATTGTGTGTCTGTACAGAAATGATGAGAAGATTATTTATGATAGGAATCAGCAGCTGATAGTATCACTATAGTAGCCCTGCATTATTGATGTGATAAAACAATAGCATACTCTATTGCTCAGTGCTAGAATGATAGTTTGACCTATTGTGTTGTTGTTAAATATGATTAATCAAGTCTATATCTAACGAGGTTGATTCTACTAATAGGTATCTAGGCATGTTTTAAATGATGGGCACTATAGCTACATGAACCACCTTTGATTTCCAGCAGTTTATTTTCCCTGGTTTTTCAATGCTTGAACATAGCGTGTGAAGGAAATCACATTTAAAATACTGGAATAGAAAGATGTCGTATCATGTTCAAGGCTCAAACATTGTGACTGTGCAAAAATATTTTGTAACTGATAAATGCACTCTTGTAGCATATTCTGAGCCTTTCAAATTGGTCATGATTGATTGCGAACTTTTTAATTTTATGATATTATAACAAAAAATAAACAAATTGGAATTTGCCCTTCCCTCTACCTGAAAACAAAGTTGTCATTATCACTGAGACTGAAAACACAGGATACACACAAATCTGGATGCCTAGACTGCTCTAGATGATGCTTTTATTCAACTCAATGTAGCCAACATTTTTTTCATCTCAATAGAAAAATAGAATGTTTTCTTTCCCAAAGTTTTTCTTCAAATTTATGTCTTTTTTTAGATAAATGTGGACTTCAGAGTTTGGATTTAGTGCGGAAGTCAGTGTTCTTTGAGTTAGTGCAGAAATGGTCACTGACTCTGCATGTTCCATTTTTTATGTGTCTGGGTTGCATCTAAATCAACATCAATAACGCAGAATCAATAACCACTTAGCAAAACTTGATTATGTGCATTTCATCTAATGAATCAATGAGTCATTAAACCTGTGGTCTTTGCACTATCCTGCAATTGTTGATCAACCCCAGTATTCAGGGATCTGGCAACAAGACATTATCAATTGTGTCTTCTTGCTCTTGAGCACACAGTTAAGTTGGGTATTTGCCATCCTAAGATTAGAAACTCCAGATTTGTCTGACATTGGAACATACAGGTAGTACTGAAAAGATTTTGAAGCTATAGGGGGGAGAATTATTCAAGTTAAAAGATGCAGCTGTGGAAAGGAAACAGGTTTTTGGGTTTCTCATTAGGAAAGTATTATGGTATGTGGTTTTACATTCTATTAGGTATGGTCTTTATAGAATCTGGACAGACCATTAAAAAGAAGAAGAAAGGAGAGAAAAATTCTTGGACTTGTCTCACTTTTAACAGATTCCTAAGTGGTAGAAATACAATCACCAACTATTGTCACTACACAAAGTGTCTAAGAAAGATAAGATGAATAGCCTCCCAGGAGACTCCTGTTTCTCTGCCCTGAGTTATGAAGGTATCTTAGCATGACATGTATAGAGTTAGGTTTTGGAAGCCATGAGGTAGGCGAGAGAGGAACCCCATCAATGACATTATTAGTCATGGGGCAATCAGATATTATATTGATTTAGTTGTATAAATACTTCAGTAACTTGAATAATCAACAACTGCAGGGCATGTACTTACGTTGCCACCTAAGTTTTTAGCCTCATGATGTCTTACGTGTATTTTTTGTATCTTGCTTGAAATGAGCTCTCCTTAGCTGAGAGTTTTCCCCTGTATTTGTACAACACGTAGAAATACATTTCTGTGCCTCACTTTCCTTCACTGAACAGCTGTTGTGTTCAACCAATTAAATAAACTTTTTTGAATGGATTGGTTATTGCAAAACTTAAAGTTTCCTCTTAGTTGTCATGTCCCAAGAGCAGAGGTTTTGGTGATGGGTGAAATGATCTCACCTGCCAGAAGGCAGGTTAGTTTGTCAGTGGTCCTCCCAGGGTGCAGTAACACCAGTTTGGAGTCTTAGTGAACTGTGATGGGGAGACACTTCACATGGAGATGTATAGGGACCTATGGAATAAAAGATTCCTGCTTTGACTTAATTTCCTGTGACTGTATTAACTACATCAAAGCTATTCTTCTTAATTTGTTTAAAAATACATATTTCAATGTCTGAATTTCTAAAAGAAAAAATACATGAGTCTTGGCCTCCATCATTTCCTTCTGGCACATCATTCTATCTCATTTTTACTTTTAACTCTTTTGGCAGTGCTGATTTGTAGGTACCAGTTCTTCTTTAGTGTTCATTTAGTTAAATATTTCTATACACAGGTGGATCTGTGGTATGTTCATGGTTATTCATATGTTCAAAAGGGCTCTGAGGTGCAAAAAGATAGACTTGGCTTTTAAAACTCTATGAAGAAAGTATCATGTCTCCCTCTGCCTTTTGAGATCCCGCATGCTTCTGGTCATTTCTGTAATTTTTCTTACTTTTCCTTAATGTGGAAGAGTAAATATTTGCAACTCCAGAAGGAAAAACAGTTTGAATGTTCTACATTTCACTCATTCCTGTCACTGTAGCTTGTGCCTATTAAGGTAAATTACTAGTTTTCACTGAACAGAATTACTATCGTGTACATACCTAAACTGAAAAGTCAGCAAAGTTCTATTTGGTACAAATAAATGAAGTAAAGATGGTGTGTTTTGATACTGTGCATATAAAAGCACTTCCTGCTTATAAGTATCTGATTTATTTAATCAGAGGCAGAAACTCATGAGAAAGCCTGAAATACAAGAAAACTGTAGATATGAGTTTACTGTATTTTAAATGATGTTTGTTAATTTAAATTATAATTTAAGTACATAAAAGCATATTAATTTGGTCATATTTAAAAAAATATTTAAGCATGTGACACCAGATTTTCCAAAGCACTGGCTCTGGATTAGTGCCCTAGCCCCAGCTGAGAAGACAGAGGTTTGGGCAGTCGTTCTGTAAGTGGCCTTACACACCACAGTGCTTGGCAGTGCAGTGGCAGCAAGAAGCATGCCTGATTCTGGAACAGTATTCAAGGCTCTGGCTCATTTGCCAGCAGGCTCTTGGAAAGCAGATTTGAGTAAGCCTGTCTTCTAGTTTGGGATTCATAGCACAGAGGATGCTAGCACAGGGAATTTTAATTCATCTGGTGGGATGCACCAAAACCAGTGTGTCCCAGCTCCATCTTCATTTAGCCATTTCCAAAACAAAAGCCCCAAATCTCCATGTCTTGCTTGAATTTTGACTTGTTGCTTTTCCCATTTTCTCTTCTATTTTATCTTCTCTTCTATAGCTGTCACAACCTGGGAAGGTTTGACTCAACACCTCCCATATTCAAAAAGAGTATGCAGGCATTATGTGGGGCATTTGTCGGGGTAGAAGAGATTCCTGACCAATGTGACTTAGAGAAGTAATTTGTAATTTCCCACATGAAGTTTGACTTTACCACCCTGCAATTAGCACTGTCCATATATGAATACTGCTTAAAGTATGCCAACTTGCTACAAGAATGACCACTGCTGCTCATTCCTGTAGCAAGTTGGTGTACTTTAAGCAGTATTCAAATATGGATGGAAAATCATCTTCAGCTGAAGGAGTTTATTCTTGCAATTGAGTAGGCAAATACCTAGGCTGGAGTTAATCTCTTTTGTGAATTTATTTTCGTTCTTTCATTCCTATCAATTCATAGATCCAACTTCACCAGGAGAGCTACTTGCTCTTCTTTGTAATAGTGCATACTCTGCTGGGAAGGGCTTCCTACTGGAGTGAAGGGAATTTAAGCTGTAGGGTTTGCTGGAATCTAAATATTTATTTTCAGGTCAGCTTCCATCAATTGATGATATCGTCCCTTTCAAGCTAACAGTCACTGCAGTGAGAGTGATTTAAAACATTGCCGTGTTATGCAAATTAATTAATCTGCTCATTCTTAAAAGGCTGGATTTGTTAGAGGACTTACCTGATAAATGCCTGTTTTCTCAGTACCCTAAAACTCTTCATCTGGAGGTCTGGACTTGGATGTTATCCAGCCCAAACCAAAAATAATACTGAACAATATCCAGTGGGACAAGTATAGATGCTTTGGGAACCTTCTGCCTCAAGCCTTAAGCAGAACTTTGCTTCCAAGCATATTCTTCCTAATTTGCTATCTTAAAAATGGTACATGATAAAATTTCACCTCGCAACCACTTCAGTTACTGAAGTACTTATTTTTAGTCTTTCTGATAACCTCATTAGGTATTTGTATAGCAAATTTTTAGCTTCTATTCCCTACCAAATGTTTTGGTTTCTGTTAAATTGAATTCTTGCATTAAAAAAAAGAATGAGAACACTGTTTCTAGGGATACTTCTTAGTTTGAAAAAAGGTTTCACAAAATTTTTCAAAATACTACTAAGAAAGAAAAATATAACAATACTCCAAGAAAAAATGTTATTTAGATTTAGGGCATAACATTGGTATTATCTTATTTTTCTTTACTTGGATCTTATAGCATGAGTCATCTGAAATAATAGATTCAATAGAAAAGAGATACAACTAAAAAAAGAATTCTGGTAAACATAGCACATAGGAATTACTTTATCCAGGCTGGGTATTTAAAGTTGACTGAACTCTTAATAGTCATATAACCTCCCTTTCTCATTTTCCTCTGAGAACCTCCTCCAGATAAAGGTGTCATGTTCCAACTTTAGTGTGCAAGTTGTCATATTGTGGGGGGGAAAATATTGGTCAGTAATCTGATTTAGAAAACCTTGCATATTTATTTGGACTTATACTATGTATATTTAAATATATATGTTAATTGTTATAGATTAGAAATAATAACCCAACTAATTATACTGAAAACTATATTATATTAGTAATAAATTATGTTAAAAATCAATATATTCAAGTCTAGACAAGAAATGCCTATTTCCTGAACTATATTCCTGCTGAATGTATCAGTGAGTAGCATCATAAAGTTTTTAATGGAGAAAAATTGCATGAAAGTTTAAAAAATACCATAAGTCATCTTCTAACTAAGGAGTATAAAGTTATATATTATTTCTTCCATTTCTTCAATTATTAATGTCTATATGTCCTCTTGGAGCTTATCACTATGAAATTCAACAACATTCTTTCCACAAGAATTATTCATGACAGATTTGAAAAACCAGAGATGACTGAGACACACAGCAGAGCAGTGCAGAATATTTGAAAGTGTGTCTCAGGAAGCCCAGATATATACCCTGCTGAAAGCCAAGAGAGCTGAAGCGTGAGGAGAAAGTAAGACAAACACAGCTGACCAGGGAAATACAGGGAGCAATGAAAAAATGGATGAAGGCAGACATGACACATAAATCAATGGGGTCAATGCTCTGAGCAGGGATAAACAAATCTAAAAATAACCAAATAAGGGGATGATCACAGAAGCCAAAATTGAAAATGCAGAGAAAATTGCAGAAGCTGTTGCTGTTAGGACAAACAATAACAGCTTTCACAAATATATGACGAGCAGAAGGTCAATGGGAGAGACTGTCATCTCCATACGTGGGGAAGTCAGTGGCAGAGGCTGCTAGGAAGCCAGCACAGCCTTTTCCTTGGTGTGCTCACTGGGAAACCACAGGGAACGCGCCAGAAACACAGAGAAGTGTCCTGGAGGCAGAATCTGAAAAATTAATGAAACAGAGAATGAGAGTAGAGCAGGTTAAAAAAGAAAAAGAAGAAAATAGGGCAGCTATTAACAGTAGGCTTCAGGTCTGGTTTCCCAGGTTTCTGAAACACATGGTGAGAGCTTTTTAAACTCTTTCAGTCTATGAAGCCTTCAGTACATGAGGTATGTATAAGCTGTGTGAGGTATACAGTTAAAAGGTAGAAGGAAGCCAGTGCAAGCCAGCATTGCAAAGGTTTTGTATGAAAAATCATTGCAATGGTAGCTTTATCAAGTGTAAATCCAAGTCCAGACAAAACCAGAGCCAGGGTTGCGGAATATCTGGTACAAATTAATTAGGAGAGTTACAAAATTTGAGTGGAATTTAACTAGTGATAGGAAAAGGAGTAATGAATAGAAACTGGAAGAGAAGAAATGTAGTCTGGATAGGAGGAAGAAATTTTTTGCTGTGAGTAGTGAGGTTGTGGATCCCTGAAAATGTTCAAGGCCACCTTGGACAAGGCCTTGAGCAATCTGGTCTAGTGAGAAGTGTCCCTGTCCATGGCAGAGGGGTTCAAATAGATGATCTTTAAGGTCCTTTCCAAACTAAACCACTCTGTGATTCTTTTAAACTAGTGTAACCCATTTCCTTAGAAAAACTACATATTTCTAAGCCTTAATGTTGGGTCCAGCCACTACAATATACAAATACTCGTTTCTTGTAGTTGCTGATGTATCCTCAATTTTAATTCTATAAGGAAAGGCACTGACCATAGATTCATAAAGATAAAACTCAAGTCAAGGTTCACAACTTTACTTGAATAGCTGAGTTCCAAATAGTTATTTAATGAGCTTTATAAAAGCATCAGCCATCATACAGCTAAGTGGAATTGATTTCCAATGCCAGTTATGCTCTTAGCAGGGGGTCCTGAATCCCGAGTAATGCCACAGATTCTCACAAACTTTATAATATATTGTATAGAAGACCATAAAAATGTGACAGAATCCTAAAGATGACAAAAAATGGCAGTGATGATTTCTTTCTACCTTTGACCAATAATTTGTATCTAAAAAGTTGTGCAGTTCTTGGTAGTTGTCAAATACAAAAATTAAACAACAGTTCAAACCAAAATAGATGTATTTGTTAGTCCCCGTCCTTTGCCTCACTTTTTACATTTCTGTGAATTGCAAAAGAGATAGTTTTGGGGCATTACAAGTACTTGGTATTCTTAAATGCAAAAAGATTGGATCAGGATGAAATTAATGTTCTGTCTTTACTGTGACAAAATGGCCATGGTTGGATGGGACTTAGAGCAACCTGATCTAGTGAAAGGTGTCTCTGCCCGTGGCAGGGAAGTTGGAAGTAGATGGTCTTTAAAGTCCCATCCAAGCCAAGCCATTCCATGATTCTATGAAAAACTGTAGTTAGTATGAATGCCAGTGGGGAAAAATGTTCGCAGTTACACATCTCTGGGTGCCCTTTTAGTTCAGGGCTGCCTGAAGTGTCATCAGTGCAAAGTTCTAAGGAGGTTATAATAAGAGGAAGAAAGGAAATCATGGACATTTCTGGGGGTAAGCCTACTCATGTCTTTGGAAATAAAGACCAGGATTTTGAGAGCACATATTTAAGAAATAATGATGTTGAAGAAGCTGTGGTGAGGATAGCATGCATCCGAAAGAGAAGGAACAGAAACCAAGAAAGCAGGACACATCCATTCAGTAAATGTTAACCTGTCTGCTTAAATAAATAATAAAGTCATGTGCAAGTTTCTAAAACCTGCCTGAGCCTCAGGATGTGATCAACTCTTGTTTTCCAGGATGCAGCCTCTGTTAGACACGTAAGTGAAACAGATTCCTCCCTAATGATCCAGCCATTTTCATCGGCACAGCACACACTATGAAATTCTAGTTCTGAGCAAAAATTTATCTGCCTTCTCTCAGAGCTCCATGCAGAGAATTTAAGTAGGCAGCTGCTGAAACCCCACAGCACCAGGGAAAGTACCAAAATAAACCTGCAGTGGTCAGAACAGTGCTTCCCTTTCACCCCAGGTATTATGCAGTGTCCAGACTGTTGGAGATTGAATTTCTGTTTGTGGCTTGACTGTGATTATGTAGAATTTTTTCCATGGAAACGTGTCCTACATTTCCCCTTGTTTCTGGGCAGCTGGGTCCTGACCAAGAGGAGGACTCAACAGAACAAGAGGCAGGACAGTCGTTTGGCCCTGAACTGTAGTGGTGATCTAGGACAAGGATTTCTTCTATATTTATACGTTTTACTTTGAAGTGTCATTAGATAAAAACAAATATAGTCCAAAGAGAAAACACTAGAAGCTTAGGGATCCCTATTTTTTCAGGTTTAGGGCTCTTAAAATTAGTGAAGATTTGGGTTTTTGCTTGCCTGTTGCATCAGAGTTTCTCGCTTCCAGGTGTGCTGGGGCTCATCTTCCATAAGAGGATGGTCTTCCACCGAAAATTCCTTCTGGATGGAATATATGGCTTTGGAATCTGGAGGTTGTGGATCTATTCCCCCTCTAGCCTGCACCACCAGGCCTCAACTTTGATGCAGGTGTCTGGAATCCATATTCTGCTAGGATTACTACCCTAATCCCAAGTGAGGTGCATTGGAATCTGGCTAGATGGATGTACTTAAAATTTACGCAGTATTTCTATATAGTGTTAATGAAGGCAGGTGTTTTTAGGCATGCTGGATTAGACTTCAAAGACACCTATTGTCCCCACAGAGAGAAAGTTGCCTGTGTTGCACAGAGATCTCCTGTAGCAGGTTTTTCATGAATACCATATTTTGTGACTCTATGTTCCTTGGATATGTGTGTGCCGGGCAGACTATGAACAAGTGATTTGATATTTAGGTAAGACAATAGCTAAGTTAGGCACTTAAATAAAGTGATTGAGTGCTTAAATAGAATTGTTTTTACCTAAGTAGCAGTTTAAGTAATTGGGATGCATATCTGCTGGGATGCAACTAAATTAGACCATGATCAAGACTAGGAGGACACCACGTATTGTAGTACAAAATGTGGTGAGGCACCAGATTTTTCAGTGGTCTGTCAAGAGAATATGAAGCATTATTAGAGTGGAAGAAAATAAGAGATCCTCAGAGTACTGGGAAAAAGGGAGAAAGAATATAACATAAAAGGGTAAGTTATTAATAGATATGCAGAAAAGGTTATGAAAAACAGTTGAAATATCCCAAAACTAGTTAATCACAGGAAGAAGATTAAAAACTGATACAGCTTGAGTAATGTTATAATCACACAATGAAAAACTTCAAAGAGGAAGTTCTTTAAACAAAAAATAATGTATGTGTGCAGTCACTGCACAGAAGGTTGTAGAAGTTGGACAAGGGAGATCAGGTTCAGCAAACCCAGATTATGTGACCTTTGAGAAACAGGTGGCTACTTTGGTAGAAAACTAGGACTCTGAAATACTATTTCTGTTACAATGCATTAAAATGATCCATAAGAAAGTGGTACTCAATTTTGAAAAGTCCTTCTTCATTGACAAGAGATTTTATTTATTGATAGGATTTTTTTTTAATATGAGAACACTTGTAACACTGGCCATGATAATTATTTGTGTTGGTTGTGTTGCTTTCCCATTTGTCCAGCCTTGTAGCATATTATAGACAAAAACAGTGGGGAATTTAAGAGCGATTCATTATTGGTTTTTTATTATTACATTATTATGTATAATAATGACATCATTCAAAGTGTGATATTTTTTATTATTTAAACATCATTGAATTGAAACATAATTGCACACAATCAAAATACTGAACACTACAAAATTTTGAAGCATTGCTTTATTCCTGAATTTTGTACTGCTAGCTACATGTAGGACAAGATTGCTGGTTTTATAACTATATTCATCTGCCTTAGAAAGGAGATAAATAATGTAGAAGATAAAAATTAATGAGGAGGAGAAACACACATTTGTATCACTTCTGAAACTGTTGCGCTGTCGTGTATGTGTGACATTTTCAGGCAAATAATAGTCAGCTGCATTTTCACAGGTTTTGTGTCCTTCCCCTTGGTCATCATTGCCTAAACATAACTTTACTTTGAAAACATGCATTTTGTGAACAGCAACTAATCGTGATGTAGAATTAGAATATGACTAAATAAAATCTGGGGGATAATGTTATAATTTTCATCTTTTATTTTTGAACAGTGTTTATGGCTGTCCATTGGCAAAAAAAAGAAAAACACAAGATAAACAACCCCAAGAACCAGCCCCCAAAAGAAAACCCTTTGTGGTTAAAGCAGACAGCTCTTCAGTAGATGAGTGCTATGAAACTGATGGAACAGAGGAGATGGATGAAAAGGAAGAGGAAGAAGAGGAAGAGGATGAAGAGGAGGAGGAATATTCTGATGATAATGAGGAGCAAGGTGACGAGGAGGAGGATGATGAGGAGATAGATCGAGAAGAAGAAGAGGAGATTGAGGAGGAAGAGGAGGAGGATGAAGAGGAAGGTGAAGATGTGGAGGATGAAGAGGAGGAGGAAGAAGAAGAGGAGGAAGAAGAGGAGGAGGAGGAAGAACGTGGTAATAATCAGAGTATTAGTAAAAAGTAAACAATGTGTGTTTTCTGGGTTAATCTTCTAGTGTGGTGTGTGAGGATTTAGCTGTTCAGTTCTCATTAAAGCTAATGGAAGTCATGCAGTTAAATCTCTCTGCTCCACACTGAAAATATACCCCACTGTGTTCTCTTAACATTTATTTTAATAAGTCTGTCTTCCAAATGTTTTTAATACACCAGCACTCACAGTTCAAACAAGGAGGGTGGAGGTATGTTTGTGCTAAAAATGCTTGCATAAAATGTAATCCTAGTGTGGATTAATGCATGCAGTTACCAGGAGAATATTCACCAAGGTACAAGCAAAGCATCAGCTACAGCTGGGTGCCTGTACTGATCATTTGCAAGGGTATTTGCTAGATCTGTGTACAGGGTGTCAACAATTGCCCACATAAATTCTGTCACAAGTTTGCAGATAATTTTTGTGAGCAAAAATGGACTTCTTCCCATTAAAAATTTTGCCCTATACTTCCCCCCACCGTAAGAAACTATTCAGAACTAACTATTATAATATACTTTGGTTCTTTTGGACTTCAGTTTGTGTGCTTTAGTTGATTCTATTAAAAATACAGTGAGTGACAGTTTTACATAGATAACGTCTTTCTAAAGTTTATATATTTTTGTTATCATGCCATGGCATAAATGCCATTTAGACATACAGGTTACTGGTAGTAACCAAATTAATGCAGTAGCATTGCCATTAGCTTATTCAAACTTTCTCTTTTTTTGGGATATTGGACTTTATATAATACTTTCAAAATATGTAATCACTGTCCTTTTACTCCTTATGCTGATGACAGACATCATAATGCACTGGGGTGAAATGAAGGAATCATGCAAAAATTAATGAGCTATCTAAAAAGTATTTTGTTCCCATTTCCAGGGAACACGTTTTTGGTTGGGTAGATTCACCTTTCTAACCAATAAAAATATAAGAAAAGCTTTCAGCACTCCTCAGTTGGATTCCTCTTAGGAACCAGGTATGAAAGTTGTGTGACTTTTGTTTCAGCATTCTGTAAGGTCAGATCTTAAATCTTAAAGACTTTGGAAGTGTTCTTTCTCTTTGGGTGAGATGCTGGCCAGCTGGGTGGCTATCAAAGTTTGCTCAGATACTGCATCTGTAGCGTTTCCTCAATTGCCTGAATTAACCACAAAATTGGTTGAGGATAAATTGTCAGTCTTAAAAGTTGTGTGAGTTTGATGCAACAAGGAAGTAATTTCCTTTTGCAGGGAACTCTGCTGTTTCAGAACCTGGAAGAGAAGCTGTGTTAGATCAGGCAGATGTGCAACTGCTGTTGCTCTCTTGATGAGCAAGTGCGGGATGTCCAGCAGTTTCTTAAAAAATAGTGGTGACTAAGTTTGTTGGTGTATAGATTATGGTGCAACTGCTGCTGTGATTTCAGCTGACATTAAAACTTTGAATCTACACTATCAAAAATGATTAAAGGAAAAAAAAAACCTAAAGCAAAACTCAAGAGCTCAAGAAAATTGCTTCTGGCAAGCCACCAGGCTTGATCCTCAGTTTATTTTTCTATGATAATGAAACACAGTGGTTTACTTATTCTAACACAGTTACACATGCAGTTAGTGGTCCTAATCAATGTGAAGAGGCTGACATTGTTTTTTGACTGCTTTCCTTCCATATATAGTAGGCTGTGGTTAAGAACTGCAAAAAATTTACAAAGGTACCTCTATTAGCTGCTCTGCGTATTACTTGAAATTAAAACTTACATAAGTAAGTTTTTCTTAGGAACTCATGTGGTTGCCGTAATAAAACAAAAGTATATTAATAAATAAATATATATTCTATATAAATGATTAGTCATTAAGAAAAATTCCTCTTGAAATCAGGGAAGTGATTATAGGATTTTATTTGAGAAATATTCAATGATCCTTTTGAATATCAACACAGTTGTCAGTATGCAACAGTCCTAGTTAGAGCAGAGATGATTTACAAGGAAGAGTTTCTAGCAATTGATTAGGAAGGTAGTATGGAGTTCCTTATGACTATACCAAAGAGTAAAGAGTAATGACAATTTGGTTGTTGTAAGGTCTAGAGGCTAATCAATAAATCATACTTTAAAAATAGTTTCTTTCCTATGGTTTCCAGTGGGATATAGAAGTTTCACTTTATCCCGCTTGTAGCATAATCTGCATTGATAGAATTTGGACTGCTGATTTTTCAGAAAAATAAGGTGCAAAATTAAGTATTCTTAAACTACATGGCCTGAATATGACTCTTGCCTTTACATATTGACTATATGGAAAATTAGATCTGTCACCTATGAATTTAGTAGTCAATCACTTGCTGCTCACTACAAGGTTCACTACAATATTGTAGCAAAACACCTTATAAGTCACTTTAGCAGGAGGTCTTAATGTGCCATAGTATTCCTGTCCCTAGAAACAAAATGCAGAATTATCCACTGGTCACCAGGATGCCTACACAGTTCTCATGAAGGTTTCTGTCACTAGTGCTGTAGATGATAGCAGTTCAGAAAATTTCCAGCAGTAGCTATAATCTAGGTGAACGAAACAGTTAAAATCATAAGTATTGGTGGCAGAAGAATTCCATCAGCAAGTATAGGATAGGACTATAGAGGCAGAAATGGGGAGGAGGGGGAAGGGAGAGGGTAGGACTGTAAGAGTAAGGTATTTTACTGTTTCCTAGGTCAAATTCAGTTTTCTAGCAGAAAAGGGTAAATCCTGGGAAACTCAGGTCTGTCACTGTTGTGTCATTGCCCATTCCTTTTTTGCTTAAAGGAATGGGAATTTTGGATGGGGTTCTCAGCAGATATAGGTAGTATACAGGTAATGTAGATAAACAATTCCAATTGGAAATACTTGTGCATTCACTGAAACCATCACAGCCTTTTTGAAAATCACTACAAGGAAAAAAAACCAACCAAACTTTTTCTGATGGGTCCTAAATTCTGTGCTTGTACTTCTCTACACAATCCTTTGAACCAAAATTCATGTTTTAAACTCTCCATCAATAGCTAGCATATCCTCTAAATGTCCATTAAATCTGAATCTCTTTGAAGAGCAGGTATTTATCCACCTATCTATAAAGAGACTTGAGAAGCCCTTATGTTCAGCATAACTGCTAAAGGAAAAATGAATCTTTCTGATTACTCTTCTGTCCCAGGGAAAAAAAGGAAAGATAGAGATGACCTGTGTTACCTGTGATAGCCTAACCTGTAAATTGAAATACAAATGGGAAGGAGTGAGAGTAAAGGCTTCTTTTGGAGCACCCGTTCTCTGCGATGGCAACTGCCAAGAACCTTTGGATTAAACACTGAAGTGTCCTTTCAGTTTTCAAGACAAACCAAAGTACCTTCTTCTGAAATGAGCTTGCTTCAGGTAGTTGGATCCTGAAAACCATTTCACAATGCTTTTCTATTAAAAAAAAAAATCTTCCTTGGAGAAGGTCCTGGAATAGATGTTCCAAGGAGCCATTTAGTCCATATGGCATGAAGACATTCAAACTGCTTGTATGCCAGATATTTTCTAATCAGGAACAGGAGGAGCTAGGTTGATTCTAGACTTAAGGAAATTTGATCCATCATTCAAATCCATTTCACAGATGATGCTACAGAAATTAGTGCAATTTCTTAACAGGTGAATTAGGAGTCTTTTAGATGGTCCCTTACACTTTCTTTTGAACTCAAAGTAATTGGCATAACCAGTATACTAATATGTGGTATTGCACCGAATTTGTCCAGTGAAATGCACTTCAGAAATAGCTTTAAACCACAGATAGCAGTGTGTATTCAAAGGAGACACAGTACAGGTTTTTCTAATAAGAAAAACTAGCACATGGGCATAGATGTTCTACCTGTTTTCATATTACATAGAATAATATAATTATTTAGGTTGGAAGAGACCTCTAAGATCATTGAATCCAACAACATTTGTTTAAATTGTAGGATTTTTTTAAAAAAACTTCACAGTATTTTTTTTCTTTTATTTGCATGAGCTCAACACAGACAGACCCTCAAAATGTGAAATCCATTCACCAGCTCTATTAAGATTGTTATTGCCCTCCACTATCTTCCTGATCCCCTTTTCAGATTGCATCTGAAGCACTTGTGTCCTCTAAGCAAGAAAAGATGCAAACACCAGTCTAAAAGATGAAAGAAGCCCATGTGCTGAGGAAAGCATGTTGCCACACAGCTTTCCAGCTGTGCATGCTGCTGAAAGCACTCCTGATAACGTAAACATCTTGATGAAATTAAGACAACCTATCTGTATTAGCAAGGTCATCTGTCAGCCTGCTGACCACTAATCATGTTCATTTATTCAAACTGCTAGAAGGAGAGTGATCATCTGTTTGATGGACACAGTAGGTGATCAGTCTTAATCAGAGCAGAGAACTACACTCACGTGTACTCACAGACAAAACACCTAGTAGAAGTAAATTATAGCTTTAAATTAAGAGGCCAGAAAGCATAATTTCACTGCCTACGACAATGTGTATGGGAAAAAGGGTCTTTTTCAGGGCCAAAGGAGACTAAAAAAATTTTACATGTTTACATAAGACAAAGCAGATATAAACTCTTTGCTAATACATTTTACTGCTGTACTATACCTTGATTAAAGATACCCTGTGCTTAGGGTGTCTCACACCCTAATAATAGCCACTTGAAGAAAACAAAAATTAAGAGTTGCTGCTGGACGACATTTATCCTGGCCATTGCATTCTTTTCCTCTGGATAAAAAGTTCAAGTTATGTTTCTGGTCTAGTTACCAGTCTGGTCTCGTTAAATGCTCAAGCCAGGGAGTTGTTGAGTCAAGGCTCAGGATAAGAACTTTTATTGATACTGAGATTAGCTCAGTTGATTAGAGCATAATGCTAATAATATCAAAGCTGTGTGTTCGATCCCTTTATAGGCCATTTTCTTAAGAGTTGCACTCAATGATCCTTGGAGTTCCCTTCCAACTCAGAATATTCTGTGAATCTGTGATAACTGCTTTTTCCATTGAAGAAGCAAGCACGGATTTCAACATGTTCTGCTGTTTACCTGTTTATATTTCATACTGAGAGATTCAGACTCAGGATTTTCACTATTTTTTTTTTTTTTTAAATAATGCAATTAAAACATTTGGTACTGGTAGTTCAGGCCTGGAAACCCCAAGGTTGTTGGAGTAGGGTGGGGAAACAGCTAGCTGGTAAATACCCCCTGGATACTTCTAGTTCTTGTGGAAAAAGTTTGGATCTTTTTGTTATTGTTATGTGTTTGTGGTTGATTGGTTGGTTGGTTGGTTGGTTGTTCAGTTGGTTGGTTTGTTGATTACTTAAATACGACTCAGGTGTTAGTAAGTTCTGCTTTTTACTGTGTTCTATGCTCAAGGTCTTTACTATACATAGACAACATAATTTAAACTCATTAAACAGCATTATTTAAACATAATTTTTAAATTCTCTGAAGTAAGATTGGGTCTGATACTGAGTTGTTTGCATCAAGACAAGTCAAGAATAGCTTTATGTCAGTAGAGTTCCATTAATGTGAGGGGATATGTTGCAAATGTCATCCCTAAGTTTTCTCTGAAGAACTATTTTAGACGACTTCCTTCAATTTGAATTTTTAACTCAGAAGCTCATTAAAACTTCTGGGCTGTGTCTAAAATCTTAGATTTATTTAACTCTCCATCTTATGTATTTAACTCCTTTCCTACAAACAAAAGGACTTAAATGATAATGTGGAATATCCTCCAAAAGCAAATTATTCAATTGTAGCTTTCTGCAGTGTAAGGAGATTATTCACCTTTGATGAGACAGATTATAGATCTCTGTCATACACAACTTCAGTTGATGTAAGCAGAAATTCTGTAGAGGACACTGGCATACCTAAAGCATTCATGGTCTGAACTGAAGGCCTTGGTAAAAGCATCAAGGAGCACATTCAGCACCACATCTGAGACTTCAATGCTGCCTTATTCTGAAACTGTTTCACATGGTATGGGGCTGCTTTATTGTGTTTCTAATACACTAACTCCTTCATTCAGTGTTAGCTGAACATGTGATGTTGGGCCCTTGTACTGTCAGATTGTTTCAGGCCTTGTCTGTGACCAATGCTTTCTCTAGTTTTGCCAGAGCAGTAGGTTTGGAAAGGAAGCATGTCTGTGCAGCACTGCTTTGGATTCTCACGGGTTGCACTCCTCAGGGAAAGGCGGTCTTTTCTGCATTTCCATTGCATCCTTCTGTCTGCAGAAAAAATGCTGAGTAGATCCTTGACTTTTTCCTATTTCATTTGATGTCTGGCAAGATCTTACTGTAGAATTAATTCTATCTGGAATAAGATGGATTAGAGAAGAAATTAAAGTCCTGTAGTCTTAGAGGTGTAGCTCTGTTCTCACTTAGACTCTCTGTAACCTGTTCATTGCCAATGATCTGTTTTTGGCACAATTGTGCCAAGAAGCCAGTTGGTTATATGATGTAGTGCTTTAAAGAACCAATAATGAACTCCATTTATATAGCAGCTCTTTGCATCCATATTTGTTGTTGTATTTGCTGTTGTAGAAGCTCTCACATCTGGAATATGTCACTTTTAGAAACATATTCAGGGGTTGTACAGAACTGAGCTCTTCATGATCTCTCTTTGAATTGCTTTGTCTTTCACAGTGCTACTTCAAAGAGTCCATTGCCCACACTGTACTGCACCTTACACCGTGACCACAGGTTCTGTGTGAATCCTTCTGGACACTACAGATGTAATGATTCTTTAAAATAACATTTGCTTGGTCAGTATTAGAGATTCCTGGTTTTCCTCTTGTGTTTAGAGTGCAGCTCTACGAGCAATTTTGATGACCCTCTCAATTCACAATTCTCACTGGGCTTACAGTCTTTGTCCTAAAAGAGTGAGCACAAACAGTAGCCTTTTACCCTGAAAAGCAGAGAACTTTATTTGGTAGCTGTGGGAGTTAATTTTGCCTTATTAGAGCTCCTCCAGGAGATAATAAAATGAAATAAAATTACTGGATTGGTAATTTCTTCTGATCCATGTCCATTCTCACAAATCAAATTTGCAGTCCTAGAAAAGGCCTCAAATCACAGAATTTTTTTTAAACTGAAACAGATAAACCTAAAAAAGAATTCTTTTGAAACAAAACCACTTACGTCTAATGAACATATATATGTACTTTTGAGGACTTTTGTGTTATGGACACATTTCTTCCTTATTTTATAGGTCTCAAAGCAATTGAATTTTTTTCTTTGTCACTGATATCACATATGATGTAGTGTTTTTTATCATAAGAAATACCTGCCCTTCTGTAAATTAATGTATTAATTTTTTTTCCCTTGACAGTAGGTTCTGGGAGCTACAGATTCCACTGTTCTTAGCAAGCTGAACAGCAAAAAAGTCCAAATCATTTATCAGAATACAAAAAACCTAAACAAACAAACAAACAAAACCAAACTAATGATAGGAAAGAAACAACCTAAAGGAGGCTGGGTGTGGTCAATGGTACTGAAATCCTCACAATTGTGTGGTTACATTAAGGCCTCATGCAGAAAGCACTGAAAATTGTCACTAACATGAAGCATTTCAAGTATTCATTCCACCACATGGAGAGTGTGTCATATATTATATGCTGTCTGCAGGAAATATTATTGCTATAGCAAAAGTTTGTGGTGGCTCTGTCAGAGAAAGCTAACAGGATTGACAGCGCAAGATTTAGTCAGGGTTTATTAGGTGAACTCATCATGTGATAGTTCTGTCATACCAAAAGCTTAATTTTTCAGCCTATACTATTAAATAGGAAGGGTAAGTACTAGGATTGCTGTGACACTAAAGTAATGCCACAGAAGAACTGAACTTACAATTACAAAACCAGACAAATCAAGCAGACATTCTCCTCCTTGTGCTCCACAGACACGGATTGATTGCTGACAGAACAAGGGCAAGGTCTGTGTGTCATGAACACTTCCATTCACCTAACACAGGAGTGTTTGCAAAGCTGCTCAGGCCCTTGTCAGACTAGGGTTCTGTCATTACAAAGCATATGTGGTGAGATTCCTTACTATTCATATACTTTAAGGCAAGCTGTGCAATTACTTTGCTTCAGATTTCTATTGTATCAAATCTATTGTTCCACCAACTGCCTCCACTTATTATAGAGTTCTTTATAAACAAGATACATCTGCTAAGCAATTTCTTGGACACCAAGTAAAAAACCGGGCTGAAGATTTACAGAATATTGTCATTCTGTCATCTGCAATAATTGATACATTGTTCAACTTTAAGGCTGGCATCCAGTGGGAAGTTAAAAATCGTTTTTTCTTCTATTGCAATGTGTTGAATAAAACTTTGCCCTTAGATCATTAAGAGAAAAATATATTTTAAGAAGTGATAGTGGAAATAGAGAATATCAGATCATTATTATGGAATGATTTTTAGGAATAGGGCTGAAGTTGGACTTATAAAAAGTATACTAAACTTTATAGTAGTGTTTATTTATTATCTGGTGAGCACAGTCTATGAATGTCCTTCCCTGGAAGTACAGGCAAAAAGGACAACTTTTAGATGAATAGAAACTGGAATTTTAGGATTAGGATCCAAGGATCTTGTTACATTTATGGAACAAGATAAATGTTTCACAATAGAATGGAATGAAGATTGTGCCCCTATCTGTAATGCAGGTGCCTGATCTGAGTGTAGCAAGTGATGCAGGAGTTCAATGCCACCTGTCCTTAGTTCCTAGCACAGGAGGTTGTGTGCTAGTGACTGCTTTGCGTAGGGAATGCTCTCACACACGGTGATGGAGCTCTATCACACCCCAGAAAAAGCACTCAAGGACTGCTGTAGGCCAAAGGGGATCGTTCTCCTGAGGATGCAAGCCATGCTGAGTTCTGTTTGCTCCAGGGACCCTGTAACCATCTTATGGCTTGACTTCTTAATATTAGGCTACAAAATCAGTCGTGGGCACAGGGAAGAGACACTGCATTTCTCTCTTCAAGGCAAGTGTCCTTGTATAACATCTACAATAAACACATTGTATTTTTGCATGACCAATTAGCAATAAAAATGTGTGGGTCTTAAAGTCTGGGTCTTACTCTACTCTTGTATTTTTGGCTCCCTAATGGAGCTTGAATCCAGTCTACCTTTTATTCTGGTGACTAGCAAATATTTTTGGGAAATATGATATGGAATCTATATAAACCATGAGAGCTTTTACTCTTCTGTTTCCTTAGTGAGTTACCCACTAAACAATGTGTTTCACCTGGGCGATGGGCAAATGGGGGTGAGCAGGGGAAATGAAGAAGGAAACAAACCGTTCTTTTCTTGGCTACAAATTGGGCTAGCCAATCAAAGCAACACTTCATGGGAAGCCTTTTTCTTTCAGGTGTACATTAGAGCATAGCTATTGGATTAGGTTTGTCTGGAAACTTATGTATGAAAAGACCCAGTATCTAGAATCTTTTGGTGCTTAAATAGCAGATAGGCAGAGAGCTTTGTAAGGCTGGAGCTGTACACATCAGAGCAGAGCTTTGAACAATTGATTGGTGTTAAGGTGTCTCCCAGGTTTAAGGCACATGGGTATAGATGTAGTTGTATCACCAAGAAATATAGGAATATGATTGTTCTTTTCTATACAACATGCCACATGAGAAGTCTAATCTGAAAGTGTTTTAGAAATTACTGATGCTATTTGTAAGATTTTTTTAAAGTGATTTATGTTGAAATCCTCATTAAAGATACGGTATGAGTTTAAGAAAAAAAATTGATTCAGCAGCTGGAGGGTCTTCAGACCCAGAGATGTAAACAATAAGTTCCAAAAAGGGATGACAGGGCTTATGCAGGAAAGAAAAATGCAGAAAGATGTAAAGAAACACTTAAGAAGTGAGCATGGGAATACTGCAGAGAGCAAATGAAATAGGCTGTTAGGATTCCTTCATAGACAGCAGGAAATGACAGATGTGAAAGCTGCAGTAAAGAATCTTTAAATTAACAGTTAAAAAGCTTTAAGATGGAAGATCAGGGCTAAACAAAATATCCACACTGACAGGCAATGCAGCACAGTTTTTTTCTGTTATATTTTCTCCTCCCTGGTTATATGTGAGCATTTTCCTATAGTTCATGATGTGAAGTAGCTTACTGTGTCTTATTTTCTTAATGATAGAATTCTTTATCATTGTCATTAGTAGCATCAGAACTAGACACATTCAGAGCACTTTTAGAACCCCATCCAATATGTGTGGACTCTCTCAGACTTTTTACAATACTGTAAATAAGGATTTTTAAACTATACTTGATGTCTGTATAAAATACAAACAGCAATGAACCCAAATTACTAACTGTTTAAAAAAAGCATAACTAAAATTAATAGTACTGTACTTTTTAAAGAAAGAATTACGGTCCTCTGGCAAGTAAGTGTTTTGCTTGAAATCTGCAAATTGCACATCAAGAAGACAGGCAATGTAGAAATAATGTACACAGTTTATCTGAGTTTTAGGAATGGATTCGATGCAGTTCTATTTAATAAATTCATTTTAAGTCATAAAACATAATACAGCACCAGATACAAAGGAACAGAGAGGAAAAGTTCATGTTGAATAGGTTAATTCCATTGGCTCAGATACTTTAGTGCACAGAAAGTTAAATTAATGAGACTAGAATCTAAAAATAGTCACACAAAAGGCAAATTTGAGGGATCAATATGATAAAGTGAAAAAAAAACCCCAACATAAATAATTTCAGGCAGAAGTAAAGATAGTGACTTTATCTCACATACATTACTTTCACCAGAGGACTCCAGAAAAATAGGTTCTAGACTGAAGGATCCTGAAACCAGACTCAGACTCAGGTTTTAGTTTTGTATGGTGTAAGGTTGTCTCTGTATCTACATGCATACATTTTGGACAACTGGCTATTGTGGTTATTTGATTTATTTGTTTGTTGCTTGTTGTTTCTGTGAGGATAGTTATTCTCAGCACACAGATTTCAGCCAGGCACTGAGGCTGTGCTGCTGAACTCAATTTAGGCCCTGTGAGACTGGCAACAAAGCCACTGCCATCCTAGCTAGTAGGTACATATTTAGTTGGAAATGTATAGAAATGTATGTAAATACATAGGTTGTTACATTTGTCCAGCAAATACTCCCCTTTTAAGAGATACAAGCTTTCATCATCAGGACAGATATTCCAGTGCAGATCTGAACAGCAGTGTGAAATCACTCAAATTCTAAAATGGGAGCAGTGTGAGGTCTTTAGGTGGGCAGGTACTTGAAAGAGCCTCGCTGGAAATATCTTTCCAGATGCCATAGTGATATAAAAGGTGATCTATATCTGGTAGCATACATTTCCTGTATTTAACAGCTGTCTGGTACTCTCATTCTTACACACTTCAGTCACATGGGCTGTGTACACATAGATGGCAAATAAAAAGAAGGTACTAAAGACTCTTTGCAGCTTGCTAAGAGCCATTGAGTCACAATTTTCTCTTTTTTGAGGTCCCCTATATTTGTGTACTTGGCTGACTGGAGTAGCTTGATTGGGCAGGGTTGACTCTCACTAGATGCCAGGTGTCCGCTAAAACCACTCTTATCATTTCCCTCCTGAGCTGAGATAAAGTCAGGTAGAGATAACTCACCAGTTGCCTTCAAAGGCAGAACAGTGTCAACTTGGGGCAATTATTTGAATTTACCAGTGAAAATCAGAGGAGGATAATGAGAAGCAAAATAAAGCCTCTTTTCCAGGGTCTGCCAGCTCTCCCCAGTGGTGCAGGGAGAAAGGGAATGAGGGTTACAGGCAGTTCATCCCACGTTGTTTCTCCCACTGCTTCCTTCTCGGGGAAAGGAGTCTTTCCCCTGTTCAATTGTGGGGTCCCTCCCATGGGAGACAATCCTCCATGAATTTCAGTTTGAGTCTTTCCCATGGGCTTCAGTTCTTACACTGCTCCAGCATGGGAGGGTGCAGCCCTTCAGGAGCAGACTCCTCCAGTGTGGGTCCTCCATGGGGTCACCAGTCCTGCCAGCAAACCTGCTCCACCATGGGCTCCTCTCTCCATAGGGCCACAGATCCTGGCAGGAGCCTGTTTCATTGCAGCCTTCCCAGAGGGTCACAGCCTCCTTCAAGCATCCACTTGCTCAGATGTGGGTCTCCTCCATGGGCTGCAGGTGGATCTCTGCATCCCTGTGCATCCCCATGGGCTGCAGGGGCACAGCTGCCTCACCATGGTCTGTACCACGGGCTGCAGGGGAATCTCAGCTCCAGTGCCTGGAGCATCTCCTACCCCTCCTGTTCCTCTAACACATTCTCACTCAACTCTTCTCTGTCTGCAGTTACTTCTGCCCAATAAATTGTATTTTTCCTTCTAAAATATGTTATCACAGAGATCTTTCTACCATCATTTATGGGCTCAGCCTTTGCCAGCAGTGGAGCTGGCTGGCATTGGCTCTCCTGAACATGGGGGAAGTTGCTGGAAGTTGTAGCCCACCCTGCTACCAAAGCCTTGCTGTGTAAACCCATGGTAAATGGTTTATATTTGCCCTACTTGTTCCTTCTGAAATGTGTTCTCCATTTATCCCAGCTTATGGGTTTTACTGCCTTTGTCCCTTCAGTCACATTACTCAGTGACTACATCTATGTGAGTGAATAAAACAGACAATAGTCCAGTCATTTAATGCTGAGTTCAACTGTGGAATGATTTGGGTGCATACATAGCTAATCTTTTACCATCCAAAATACATTCACCACATTCAAACTCCTCAGAAGTGGTCCCTAACCAGCACTTCTTCACTTCATCTGGACACTGCTGGAAAACTGCTAAGTCACTCAAGTCAAAATCATGCCAGAGCCTCACTAAGAGTATAGCAGCATGAATAATCACATTCCACTTCTCCATTTGCTGTTCTGTCATTAATTAATAGGGACAGAAGAGAATATTAATAATAGAGGGCTATAACCAAAGATGTAAAGAATTCTTTGTGTTTACTTTCTTCTTATACTATGGATTGTTACTCAGCCTTCCCTGTCATGAGAACATAGGGAATGAGACAAATGCAGATTTAAAAGCTAGATGAAGGGATAAAAATAAAGAAACAAGCATCCTAACTAAAAGCTTTACATTTCAGATGAAGTAAAGTCTGGCACTTGTGTGTGTAGATTTCTTTGTCTTTCCAGATTCTTTGGCACTGAACTCATGGAGGGGATAAAAAGAGAGACATGAAGAAGAAATTTCAATGATACCATATTTAGCAGTTCTGTCATCCTCTAGAATGGAAGTGATATGTGCCTCTGTCCCTTTGACCAGTCAGGTCAGCTTACCAAAGCACAAACAGGCTTTTTTTAGTAATCAAACACAACTATAAAAAAATAATTAAACTTATAATGGAGACCAAACAATAATGTAAATTACACAGTCATGAGCATATATCCCATCCAAAGCATCTGTAGTATCCCATCCATATCAGCCTTTCCTGATATATCTTTGTCTATACACAACCAAAAGATAGTTTCTTTTGGGTATCTCCTCATTCCTTTCACTCAGCAGTTCCTACTGTATCATACTAAAGATACCATTGAAATTCAGTACGGATCAACTTGAAAATTTTGAGTGAAAGCAATATGGATAGGATTCACCCCCTCAGTTTAATTGATAATGAATCAAGATAAATGGTCACTTCTGATAGATAATTCAGCCAATCTACTATAGATACCTAGGTTAGGATGAAAAATCATATCCCAGGATGCATGTTTTTGTCCATTAGCTGTAAATGGAATCTATATGAGTAGCTCATATGGAGACATGGCCTGACAGTGAGTCAGACATCTGAGCTGAAAAAAACCCAGTAAAAAGAGATTATGTATCCCTATACTAAGGATTCCAACCTCTTGTCTCAGTGAGAAACAAAATACTGCTTTATGAACTGAAAAATGTGTTCTTCAGGCTGCATCCTTTGTAAAGCAATGAATATGGAGAGGGATGTAGGCACAGGTCGCTGTTTCTGGAGCACTCTTAGGAATAGCCCCATGAGAAGCTCCATACCAGGAGCTCTCTGAGTGGGCGTTGTGCCATCCGTGCAGCTGGTCCTCTGCTCCCCTGCTGTCTTCCTGCTGTATCCCAGTATCTGGAGAATAGCTTTGGCTTCCTCATTCCCTGGTGCCCTGCTGAGCTGTGGAACCCTGAGAGAAGGCAAGAAACTGCCAAACTCCATTGAATCATTATAAAGCTGTGAGATAAAATATCTTGCCTCCCTCATATTGACTTCCTGGGGAGAAAAAGTAGGATGAAATTAATGCCAGTCATCAGCTAAAGCCATCTCGTTATCTGCCCAGACAGAAGTCAAGTTAAAACAATTAAGGGCTGCCTGAACCTGATTCACAAAGAAGTGTGGACCAGGTGGGAGTGACTGGCTAAATTTCCTGCCCTTTCAAACCCAGCATATCCCCTTCTGTTCACAGATAATCTCAGCACATTTCTTCTCAAACCTAAACATATGTCTTTATACCAAATATTGCAGATATCACAAACCAAACAAGGCTTCATAGCAGTCAAGGACCTTTCCTACTTAAAGGCATACCTGTAGGTAAACAAAAAGTATTTTCTGCTGTCTCTGTGGTGGAGGAAAACAAGATAATTCCCAGAAAATCAATTGCCTTTTGACTTTTGGAAATAGTACTTGGCTGTCAGGATGAAAAGACTTGAGAAACAGAAACCAAAAGGAAAAGAAATTATTATTCCATTTTATGTAGTACTTACATTTTTTATGTGGAGTAATAGGTCCAGTTTTGGAGCATCCATCACATGATGCTGCAAAGACATCATTTTGTCCATCAGCACAAGTCTTGAAATATTGGAGTCCGGTGATGAACAACCAGGATGATTAAAGAGCTGGACCACATGATGTGCAGAAACACTGAAAAAAACCTAGTTTGTTCACTTGAGGAAGAAAAAGCTAAGGGGAGAACTTAGGCTTCAGCTACTTGTACAGAGAGTAGACATGAGATGTTAGTGTGTAGCAAGAGACAAGACGTAAGTTGTAACAAAAAATAAATCCATTTAGAAATAAGAGTGAATTTCTGATTATGACAGTGGTCAAACACTGGAATAGAATTCCCAGAGATGCTGTGCTATTTCTATCCTGGAAGACCCTTAAAGCTGAACTAACAGAACAGGGCCCTGACAAGTGCTCTAAGTTGGCACTTTTATTGAGCAGGTGTTGTACCACAAAGCCTCTCGAGGTCCCTTCCAGCCTCAGCTACTGCTTGATTCTGTGGCAGCAGTGCGCTGTCAATAGCATGTGACAGTCTCTGAAGATGAAATAAAGGCAAACAGTATCTTGTGGTGAAATGACAAAATCTTAAACATATTGGCTTGAGTCGGAACCTAGATAACCTTTAGGAAGCTCTTGTAGTGTGGCACTTGAAGCAAAATTACCTCAGTCATGATCTTGTCAGAAGACCTGTCAGATATCCTTAGATCATTTTCCAAAACTCTACTGATACAGGTAGCTCATAGGGATTTGGATGGGGAAAACACGGATGAATAACAAATGACAGAAAATTTTAGAAGTATGTTGCTCTGTTTTACCTCGTGCTCTCTGTCTTTATATTAATAGGAGTAACCCAAGTAAGAACATCCATATTCTGCCAATACTTAGAGTGAACATTTGTAGATCAGGATGCTTGCTATTCATGCAGGTGTGACACAAGCAGAGGCATGATAATAGGTCATATAAAGGTCAAACAAAAAGGAGTGTTTCAGGGCACTGGTTATGTAAAACACCTCTGCCTTTAGACAAGAATGCACTGATTTGTACAGAAAACTAAATCTTCAAAATGCTTTTATACCAAAATAATTTATTAGTATTCTTTTAAAAAATTGTTTAACTAGCAAGAAGATGAATTTAAAAGTAATATCTTTATGTGTTAGTCTTTATGTGTTAGTAATCATTCCACAAAAGGAAAGAAATTCAGATTAGTCCTTAGGGAAAAGTAAAAAAGAAACAAGAAAAAAAGAAGGTAGTACTTAAATTTTCAGCAAGCAAAACCAGATAAAAAAGTACCTATAATAAATGAAAATATCAAAACATAACAGAAAAAAAGAAATTAAAACAGACATAAGGTGGCAAATTGTGCATATTGAAAGGTCCGTATGGGCTTGATGCACTGTAGTCCTCACTATTAATTTATAATACTGACTCCTACTGTAACATGCTGTGTTCTTTAGCTCAGGACTTCCTTGCCATGCTTAATGGCTTCTACTCTCCTTTTATTTTACTTTGAGCATTGGTTATTAATTGAATACTATAATTCTAGGAGAGTCTAAACAATAAGTCCCAGTATTATAACGATTGTAAATAGTTGTAGCAAGCTGAGAAGTGGAAAAATAAAAAATGGAATATAATGGAATAGTCATAGAGAGAATCAATTAACTAAGTGAACAGTTAATTTTTTCTTTTGACTTTCACTAAGTATATAAGGTCCATAAAGGAACCAATTGTTATAACAACCAAATTGCTTGGGTCTTTACCTATAGCACTTCCAGCATAAAAGAACTTTAGGAAATTTTGCAAAGGTGAAGAAAGGATTCTTCATGCACATGGTCAATTTCAGAGTTTAGTGCATCCCTGAAATAGGCATATTCAAATGCTTAGGCTCTAATCCAAATTCCACGTCACTAGGAGTGTTTAGACTCCCATGTAGGAGTGTTTAGACTTTTAGGAGACCTTGCTTAGGTCCTTGGAGAGTTACACCTCTGTTTTTTCCATATGGAGTGGAGAAGTTGAGAGCTCACTGGGTTTTCCACCTCTTCAGTTTTCTTTCTCACAAGATTCTCCCCGAGACATCAATGTACAAACAATCCCCCTCCCCATATTACGCCGTAACTTCCTAAGATTTGGAATTCATTTGTGCCAACATTGTCTTGCTAAATCTTTCTCATAGGCCAGCTATCAGAGACTGTAGTGTGGAGATGTGTGCATGCACTTTGCATTACAGCTTAAAGGGAGAAGAATGGTGATGCTGTAGTATCATGTGCTGAGCACTTAGGAATTGACAAGTAGCAGTGGCAAGAGCAGTGAAGTGTTTTAAATCAGGAAATGCTGCCTGGATAATGAAACCATCCATCTGGACAGGAAGCCTGTGTGACCACATGTAGGTTTAGCTTCTTAGCCATCATGTTTGACCATTCTTGGAAGAAAAGTGAGTAATTTGATACACAGACCACAGATCCGGAAAGTCTTGTTTCCGAAGGCTTTGTCCTTTGGTAGGAATGTAGCTGCTATTTCTGAAGTATCATTGCCTCTCTCTGCAGAATCTCTCAATCTAAATGCTGTGTATTTTCCTTTTCAAAAGGAAGGTGCTGTTTTGCATGACTCCCTAAACTGAAACCAGCAAGCCATTTCTTCTGAAAAAATTGGATGTGGTAGGAAAAAAAGGAGGAAACAGTCAAGGATATAGAGGCTATAATTCTTAGGCTCCTGTGACTCCTGGAATGACATAGAGTCACTGAAGTTCTCTGTGTCTCAATTTCCCATCTGTAAATGGGGTTAAAGTACCTACCTCACAGGGGTGTTGTGAGGCTTTTTAAAATAATGTTTGTAAAGTGCTTTGAGATCCTTGGATGAAAGGTGAAATAAGAAATCAAATTATTCACTTTTTTTAGCGCAATACAAGTGCACTTCTTCGAAATGGCTAAAGGCTGCCAGCTCTTAATAGCTGTTCTACACTACTCCACTATAATTTCTTCCTGCCATTTCTTATATCTGCTGAGAGTTAAAAAGAACAAATTATATAATCTAGAATGTCTAAATTGTCATGATATTTTGTGGAAGAGGGCTAGAATAATCTGATATTCTTTTTAAACTGCATTGCATATTCTTTGTCCGTGCAGCCCTAAAGTTAACATAAAAAGGATATAATATAACTTTGTGCATTCTTCACCTAAACTGGCTAGTTTATGTCTTTGTGAGACAAACTCAATCTCTTCACAAAATAAAAACCTTCAGTTTGCATCACTGGTTCCAAAACTTATGCAAGGGGTAGAGTAAATCTTTTACCTCTCCAGGTTTTGCAGTCATTCAACAGACAGCCATTAAACAGCACACTGTAAAGGTAGTTACTGAGTTACAGATCAAATCTAAGGAATTGCAAAAATGTGAAATGAAAGCAATATTAAACTTTACAGACCTGAATCAAAGAAAAGGCATATAGTTCACCTAGAGCTGATGTTGTAACATACTTCCTAGAAGACCCTTAACTAATAAACAAACTGATTCAGTATTCAAAATTTCATTTTGATAAACAGATGATACAGGCACCTCACCAGAGCAAGCTTAGAATCCAGCTGTTATTGAGGGATGACATGGCATACATAAATATCTTCCTCATTAAAATTAACTGCTGCATGGAGGTAAGAGATATGAGTAAAATAGTTGTTAGAGAAAGGAGATGCAAAAAAGGCCAAGAATCAAAATATGAGAAAGGAAACTTAGTCAAATATTTTGCTTTCCCACCTCTGTTGTCTGGGATTAGTGCTTTACACTTTCTTCTCTTCCACTACCTTTTCCTTCTTCATTTTATGACTGAATGGATGAGAGAACAGAAGAGGATATAGCCAAACAAACAGAATAAAAATACTGTAGTTATAACTTTCACTCAGCTTACCTACTCAAAAGTAATTTAGATGTCTTCTGTCATATGGTAAATGATTCATATTTTGACTTTTCACTTGTGGAGGCAAGGTATAACATATTCCTCTCCTTGGTGATCATTTACAAACACATCCCCCTCTTTTAAGAAACAATCTCTGAAAATTTTCACGTTTCAAAAGTTGGCCTATAATAGTCACTGCATACCTGAGCAGTTCTCAGGATGACTTGGGAAATTTCTTTTTTTTCCTACTTTGTATTTCAGTATCATATTACAGCTAGATTTTGACTGATTTCACCAGTGTTTGTTGATATCTGATCCTAAACTTGAAGGCATTGGCAATTTTGGAGCTATAGCTTGTTGCTTCTTTAATTACTTTGATGTTCTTTTGCTGCATCTGATTGCCCATGAGTATAGTTACAAGAAGCACTCCACAAAAGCCTCAGTTTCTATGGAACAATCTCCATGGCACCACGTTTTATCCTTAATGTTTAAATTAATGTGGGATTTGTTTGTACATTTTACTTTAGAAAATTATTAGTGTATTTGTTTTTCAAATAGCACAGACTATCTGTGCTATCCACTAATCTTTCATTGCTTTCTTCTATTCAGTTATTCAAGATGGACATTTTTCAAATAGGAAGTGTAAGTGGCAATCCTTACTTGTACACTGAAAATCTGATACCCTGATACTTTAATTTTTGTGGCACTGAAAGATAAATGTGAATTATGATGATCATGAAAAACATAGCAACTAAAATAAAACCACCTTTTATGATAAACAGATAACCCACTACTGGCTTGGAATATCTTTTGATGTAGAAGTACCATACAATCTTCCGTATTAATTATCTTTCCTCTGTATTTAAGCAGATAATATGTAAGATATTTCACCATTAGAGCATTTTTTTTCTAGACACAGCCTAGTCATCAACCAGTTCTGCTGCTTAACTACAGCCTACTATCATCCCAGGATCCCTAACCACTGTGTAGAAGAAATACTATCTTGTGGCTGAAATATTAATTATTGTGCTATTTAGCTTTGTATATACAACTCTTGATTTATTATCTTGATTATTGAGATAAAATCTATTTTTATCAAACACTATTTCCTATTACCAAAATGTTAGTGCACAAGCCACCTACTACTGGAAATTCCTCACTTTGATTTGTTTAATTTAAAATATGAGCCACACTTCAAAAATTGCTATGTGTTTAGGTGTACTAGTGTTGAAAATACATCTAAGCTGAAAAGATGCTATCAGAAGTTGATGGATTAGCTCTTGAGCAGGTGTTAATTATCCTAGCTCTACTGGTTTCTTTCAGTTTGCACCAGCTGGAAAACTGGACTAGCATGACACTGTAATGACAGATCCAGGCACTTTCTTGTCCAGTGCTGGAAAATGTTGAAATACAGCTTGGGTAGCCACTTATCAAAATATTTGTTATGCAGTGTTCATTACTCCATAATTATGAATGTATGTTTGGGTCTAATAATGACGTAACTGAGTGAACATGAGGTACCAGAAGATGCTCTCTGAATGATACTCATCTGATTGCGTATGGGTATCCTTAAGGTGGGCATCAAGTCTGAGTCCCTTTGTTGTCAATGAAGAGAAACAGGCACTTCCAGTGGTTATCAGTTTTATTCTCAAGAAGATATCTTAACCAGATCAGGTGGGCTGTGTCCATAAAGTGTCTGCTTCTCTTACTGACTGAGGACAGAACCGTGGATGCAGATGTAGGTGTTGGTGTCTGCCTTGCTCATGTCTAAAGTTAGGTGAGGTGAATCTCCTCCTCAGTGCCTCTCATTGGCTCCATCTTATTAAACCCTCCCTATGTTATTCAACAGTTACTAGACCAAAGATGAGTAAAATGTGGTAACTCTGCACCATTCTGTTACAGTACAAATAACAGCCCTATTACACATACATGACTATAAAATTTGGGCTAGCATATTTACTCAAAATTATATTGTGCATATAATTCCTTCTATCCTCCTTTCATGTAACAACACTGTTAAAATTCTTGACTTCTCCACAGTTGAACTGAGAGATTTTGATTTTACTGATGGATCCACTAAGTAAAATGCCATTTTAATCTTCTTGTATTGCTGTTGGTCAACTAGTGTTAATTGTGTGTATGGTGTTAAAAATGTGACTTTTCCTTCTTGGAGTATACTCTTTCTCTTTTGGTGAATGGCATTCATCATTAAGAGAATAAATCCAGTAGTACTCACTCCTTTGCCATCTACCATATTTACAGGAAATACAGGAGTGAGAAAAGTTGGAAACATAGGCAATTATGTCATCTGAATAATTTGATTGCAGTAAATCCCATAAAACTGTGAATATAGAAGTGAAAGGAGAAACATAAGTATTTATGCCATAATATTCAGCAGTAGTAGTAATTAGCATTTTGATTGCCTTTTTCTTATCAGTTCTGTGAAAGAAATTCATGTGAATAGCAAATAAACAAAAATAGCCCTATGGACTATAGAGAATTCAGTTCAAATGGGTCAGCCATAGTGTTCTAAAATTGCTGTATGATTAACAATATTTGACATGCAGTTTGTTTTCTGTCCGTGCGATTGCAACAACAGTTCCAATTGTAGCCACTTTTTTCTTTTCTTTTCCTTTTTCTTTCTTTCTTTGTTTCTTTCTTTGTTTCTGTTTTTTTATACAGAAGACCATCAAATGAATTGTCACAATACTCGAATAATGCAAGACACAGAAAAAGACGATAACAATAATGATGAGTATGATAATTACGATGAACTGGTGGCCAAGTCATTGTTAAATCTTGGCAAAATTGCAGAGGATGCAGCATACAGAGCCAGGACAGAATCAGAAATGAACAGCAATACATCTAATAGTCTGGAAGATGATAGTGACAAAAATGAAAATATCGGTCGAAAAAGTGAGCTGAGTTTAGATTTAGACAGTGATGTTGTTAGGGAAACAGTGGACTCCCTTAAATTATTAGCACAAGGACATGGTGTAGTGCTTTCAGAAAATATTAATGACAGAAATTATGCAGACAATACTTCACAGCAAGACAATAGGAATATGAACTTTGTAATGCTAGGAAAGCCTGTGAACAATGGACTTACAGAAAAAATAGTGGAGGAGAGTGATGAAGAGGTATGTCTCAGCAGTTTGGAGTGCTTAAGGAACCAGTGTTTTGATCTGGCTAGGAAACTCAGTGAGACAAACCCACAGGAAAGAAATCAACAGCAAAACATGAACACTCGTCAGCATGTCAGGCAAGAAGATGACTTCCAAGGAAGAACACCAGACCGGAATTACTCTGATATGATGAACCTAATGAGGCTTGAAGAACAGTTGAGCCCCAGATCTAGGACTTTTTCTAGCTGTGCCAAGGAGGATGGTTGTCACGAAAGAGACGATGATACCACCTCTATTACTTCAGATAGGTCTGAAGAAGTGTTTGATATGACAAAAGGTAACTTAACCCTGCTTGAGAAAGCAATTGCTTTGGAAACAGAGAGAGCAAAAGCCATGAGAGAAAAAATGGCAGTGGAAGCTGGAAGGAGGGATAATATGAGATCATTTGAGGAACAGTCTCCAAGACACCTTTCTGGAGATGACAGGAAGCCTAAACCAAGTGACGGCCATGTCAAAAAGCCATATTATGGTAAAGGTAATATTTCTATATACCGTATGTTATGTCATGAGAAAGTGTGAGCTAACATGTTAAGTTTTTGCATAGATTTCTGAAATGAAGTTATTAATTCCACATAATGTGAACTTTCTTAAAATTGTAGTATGACATGATTGTAAAATCGCATCATGCTATGATTATAAAATGAAAGAACTCATTCTGCAGTGTTAGAAATATGTACAGTATATCACTGGCTAAATTAAAAAAGCAACTTCTTAGGGAAACAAAAAAAGAGATCATGTTGAAAGAGGCAAAGATTTTTCTCAAGGTTTTAATATATTTTATAGTAATAATTAAAAAAGATAATTCTGTTGCAAACTATATTGAAGAGGGGGGGTTTATGTAGCAGATAGTCAATCAGCTATGAAGTGCATATATTACAGATTGGATTGGGTAGGTGGCATCGTGACTTATAAAATTATCATCAAATGACAGTTATTGATGAAGCCTCTCCTGTCTAAAATGTAGAATGGCCTGATAGAAATTGAACAGTATCAAAATGACCGATAACATAAGATAAGGGCAGTGACTGCACATTAATTATCTTAAGATACTAAGGTAATGGAAAGCATTTGCTATGCAAGGCATGGTGTGGCCTGGGCTGAGATCAATAGCAATTTCTTTCTTATGTGCATTCCACTTCACTGGTTTCATTCCATTGTGGAAACAGTTAAGGTGCTGCCTTGACCATAATTCAATACAAGAGAAACAAACCAAAAAAAAAAAAAAACAATAAAAACCAAACCAAACAAAAAAAGTCACAACAGACTAAAGGTTACCTTTAGAATGCCTTTTAATTTGCAGGATAATCATGGTGATGGTGTGTTTATATTATGACACCCCTCTTTAACGTGTTTACATCTGTACATGTAGGGCCATGTTGTATTAAGTGTTCAATACCTCCTGAGATTCACTAAACACCCCTGATTCCCATTGACTTTAGTGGAAGTTAAGGACGTTGTATTTCTTGGGAGATGCTAAACAGGGACTAAGTTTATCTTATATTTGTTGCAAAAATATTTGGTTTGCTTTCTACAATTAAAATGGTGGGCATTTTTCTCTTTTTTTATAAATCTCTGTTTTGAAAAAGTAATCTGCCTGTGACATTCACGTAGGCAGACAACATCTTGATCCAAGAAAGTTTTGGTCATTTTTCACAAGTCTGAAACAAAAGTAATGATCAGTCTTTTAGAAAAGCATGTAAATTACTGATGTCAAACACTGGTGCAATGTATTTTAGTGAAGGTTTGTTTGTTCTAACCACAAATATATAGTCCAGTGTATGCTGTAGTAACTTTGGGTATTTGGGGAAGACAACTTTATTTAGTTAGTGTGTTACTGCATAGCCATGTGGATGTTGTGCTAAATGTTGTTCATATATGACCTATTATGGATGCATTTCCCTGTGAATATATGTCTCCAAAACCACAGAAAACATGGCAAACAAAAATTAATTTAAAACAGTTTTTAAATTCTGGTATTGTTCAGTCTTTCCAGTCTATATATAGCTGGGAAAACCTTTTTGCATATGGGCCTGCTGTCTCCAAAAAGCCTATATTATTTCTGACAGTGAGAAATGTATGGATATCCTATTTTAGTAAATTCTATAGCTTCTTTGAACCATCCTGTTTCTTGGGAGCTGCAGGCTGAATTGGTGATAGGTCCAAGGCTCACCAGGGACTAAATACTGTGGGAGTTTGGACCATGAAATTTTGTGGAGTGTATAATTCTTGACCTTTTTAATATAAAAAGAAAAAAAATACCCTTATTTAAAACAATACAAAACAAAACACACACACACAAAAACCCAACAAAACCAAAAAAAAACCAACAAAAAAACCTCAACAAAAAAAACCCAAACCAAGCCAACACGACAAACCTGTGGGAAACATTCTGGTAGTTGTTGAGAGAAGAAGCTTGAAGTAAGACAGTTGCTTGTATCATTTGTTCTCCAGTCACATGTTATCTTCCAAATAATGCTGGAAGAGATGCCTTCAGAGGTATATGGTATAGTTAGGTGGAAACCGTCTTGGGAGCACAGGTTTGCAGTGAGAACTGCCTCTTGGGTTCAAAGATCACTGAAACAACTATTAAGGGACCACTAACCATTTCCCCCCTGCCATTTTAAGCTTTCTAAACAGGTTTCTCTTCTGAAATTTATGCATTTTGAAACCATTTAAAGTCCTTTGACACCCTTCACTCAGGAAATACTTTCATTGTGGCAAGGAGTGAGAAAAGGTTGAAGAGTTCAGTAAAACTGCAATATCTCTCCCAAATAGCAGAAAAGGATTTACAGAACAGTATCCATTGTTTCGTAAAAAGTTGTAAAAAGTTTACTCAAATGTCTTCCATTAAAAGCAATGGGAAATTGTGCAAGTGCAATTTTATGCAAGTTTTGAAATCATTAAGAGTAGTATACAGCATCTTTTCTGACTCGTTAGACCATAAAGGCTCTAAGGCTCTGATATGTGCTATAACTTTATGATGTAGACTTGAATACAGAGCAGGATTTGCTTGATGCTGTAGGATGCAAGTGTCTAGATCCTCGGCTGCTCTAAATTACAATACCTTCACTGACTTTGGTGGAGTTCTGACAATGTCGAGTAGCTAAAGTTCCTCTAGTTTCAAGTCTCTAAAAAGCCATTATGGTCTATTAATCATCTACATTTTTTGCAGTCCTTGAATATTGTTATATTTACATAATTTATATTTCATTTACATTATCTATTCACTTTTCTAATACTTTTACACATCCCAAAGTACTTGACTTGATGAGTTGCTTAGAGTTGTGTATGTATGTAGCTGTGGGCTTGCTGTTCTAGTGGTCTCAGCACAGGCCTATCTGGCAGGAATTCAAATCCCTCCTCTGACATTTTCTCCTTCTGTGGCCTTGGGTATAACTTCTTGATCTCTTTCTTCAATTTCTTGATGTATGAGATAATGGTCTTTCCAGAAGTGTTGTGATAACTGTATAGCACATTGGAGATAGATTTATATGTTTATTTGTTGTTAAAGAGCATGAAACAAAGATCTGTATTCTATAGTCCACATGCAAGTTAAGTAAAATAAAACCATTATAATTAGGAGTTCTATTTGCAAAATATAAGGTTTAAGTATGATATTATATTTTAAGAATGGGTTTAAAACGTGGAGAGTCATTGCAAGGAGCTAAAAATTTTCTGTAAAATGAAGCTGTTTTGGAAGAACTTAAAAAGTAAAAGTATATATAAAACATACCAGAAGGAAATCAGAGAAAGATAAGTACAAAACAGAATGTGAACTCTGGATTGTATTGATTCATGATGAAAAGAATGGATTGTCCGTGAAGTTCCACAAGTACTGAAATTTCCCCCTACTGTACTGAGGGTTTTGTTTGTTGAAGCTGGGATGGAATTTAATGTAAAAAAGGCTTACTGGAAAACAAGTAGCAAAATCTTATTTTACAGAGATGAAAGCATAAATACTGAAGCAGAGAAATTACAAGAGCAACATAAAATTATTAAATGAGGGTAGTTCAGATTGGGTATTGAAAGGAATGATGGACTAAAAAAGATGTTGGTGATTTTGAGCTAAAACTGGAGCAGTTTGAATATCCTGAATTTCATCCCTTTAATACTGATATGAAAAGCAGCAATAATGTCAGAAACCTGGCAACTGTGGTCAAGATGATAAGATGTAATTTGTATCATGTGCTTGTCTGGAAGAATAGATGTTCTACACATGTTCTGTTAAAAAAATAAGCAGATAAAGTTATGTGAGAAATTTTTAAATTAGGTTAATGACATCAGTATTCCATTACATCATTGGCAGAAAACTTTATTTTGTGGAAAAAATGTCTAGTTAGACTTTTCTTTGATTTGTAGGCAGAAGTTCCAACAACATTCTAAAAGGTCATTAACCTTTCAAGCATATGAATATTCAAATGTTACATATGCATGTGGGTAATGGCCCAGATTTACATGCAAGTGATACTTTCAGTAATTCTGATTACAATGTTTACTCCACCATAATTTATTGAATATCAAGCAATATTTATGTAATTTTACCACTTTGTAAGGAATTTAAAGAAAACAAAAGTAATTTCCTCATTGTGCCTTGGAAGAGGGATTTTTGTGGAGTCATTATGCTGAAGAGCTGGGTTTGCTACTCTCAGGACATTGAACGGCTATGACAGTGCATTTGCAGACTTTAACACGTGAGGCAAATAAAGAAGGGAAACTCCAACTAAACAGTTTCCAAATGACCTTTCACCCTTGAGCTAATGCTTGCCAGCAGAACATTGATTGACAATGGTACGGCTTTGCTATAAAAAGGTCATTTTCCAATCACTGTGAATGGATATTGCCGTGATCATGGGAGCCTGCAGTCTGAGAAGAAGATAACAGGATAAAAGTGACAGAACTGTGATAAGAAGTAGAAGGGGTTTTTTTCCAGTTTTCATAATAACATTTACCAAAGAGTAAATGACATGATTAAATGAACCTTCTTACAGAAATGTGAAAAGACTCATTCACTTGACACATTTGTTGTAAATTATAGATCCCTCAAGAACAGAAAAGAAAGAAAGCAAATGTCCTACCCCTGGGTGTGATGGAACTGGCCATGTAACGGGGCTTTACCCCCATCACCGCAGTTTGTCAGGATGCCCACACAAAGATAGGGTCCCTCCAGAAAGTAAGTTCACATTCTTTCATGGAAACTGGGGATAAAACAACAAAAACTTTTCTAGCATGCTTTTTAAACATTTTATTTAAAAAATTAATTTCATTTTTCAGTATGGTTTGTCTCAAGTTAGTCAACTGTTCTGTGTTATACTTTTTCCTTTATTCCATCATTTCCATTCTTTACTAACTTTACACGAAAAGAACAACTTTTAAAGCTGTATTCTTTGATTTTGAGAATCCTAGGTTATTTTTTAATAGACATATTTAGTCAACAGAGAAAAAGGTTTCCAGAAGATGTGCACTGCTTTTGCTTCTGCGTGCTAATGTCACATCAACTGTCCTTATTGTCTTGTACAGGAATAATTATTCCTGAAAAACTTGCAACCCCTTTCCGTTTTGATTGTTGTGTCTGAAACATAATTTATATTAAACTAGAGCATATTATAAAAACTAATAATTTGGCTATTTACTTAGCTACAGAACTCAGGATTTTGAGCAAACAACCCCTCTCAGTCACATGAGTGGAACTTTCTGCTATGTCAGCAAATTCTGTGCATAGGAAGTTCACCCATATGAGCTCATGGACACCCACTAAAGGCAGAGTGCTTCTTTTCTGGAAGTCACCTCCTTGTCTGGTGAAATCAGCATAGTTCTGTTGAAGCTAATTACTCTGTGCTGGTTTTCATCAGGAAGTGTCTAGCTAAGATCCAATTATCTTCCACACCAGTTTTAAAATGTTGTTGTGGATTCCATTCCATATGGACCTAAAATCCTCACTGTCCATTAGCACTTCTAGACTTAACCTCAATGAATTTGCAACAGCCTTAAGGAAGTGTTGTAAAGATGGTCAGAACTGAAATGGTCCCCAGTTTCCAAAGGAAAGTAGATTCTGATGGACAGGAAAACAGAAGTAGATTAGCACTGCAAGAGTGGCAGACATAACAAGTCTCCTCTTTCCTGGTACAGCGGCTTCTTCCAGAAGTAACGTAATGAGGAAGTGCTTTAGGAAACTTTGCTGTAGTTTGGTTGGTCTCTGAATACAGTAGGAAAAAGAAAGTAATTTCTCTGCTTTCCAAGACCCTGTAATTTTCTGAAACACAAATATTTATTCAGTTGCTCAAAGTTCTATCATTTTTTCAAATGATAAATAAAAAGCTCTTTAGAAGACTTTGCAAATCAAAGAAGAATATAGCTTTAAACTGTTTGCATGCTCTTGTACCTACTAAAATGACAAAGGTGAGCTCATCTTTTTTTTTCCTGTGATGTTGGCCTTGTGAAGCATGTTTCAACAACAGCTTTAAATATTAGGAATTTCAGAGTGAAGCTTTTGCATCTACACACATTTTATCACACTGATGATGGGGTGATGATGATGATGATGGTTGTCTTTTAATGAGTATACATAGTCTAATTCTCAAGTCTCTGAACAGCTTTTATTCAGTTCTTAACTCAGTCAATGTATCTACTGATTTTATTAGATCTTTTTTTTTTTTTTTTTGAGTGAGAACTAAATACAGGCTTCCAGACCACTTCTTGTGTGAGAAAATGAGAACTTCACAAGGGCTGGATAGCCTTTTTCCCATTGAGTGATGTACTGCTATCCAGCTCTGAGACATGGATTCAGATATGCCTCATATCATAAAAACTCTTCAGTGTTCCCAAAAAGTTCTTGATAATTTGGCCCTTCATAGCATGAGCTTTATGATTTAGAGGGGTACTGCTCTGAGCAGCCTTGAGTAAGTTTTCCATCCAGCTTGCAGTGGATGCAGATGTAAATCAGTTTACTTGCTTAAGCTTGTACCACTTATTTCTTTTTTTACATTTTTTTCTGCCATCCCTCAATTTTTAAGTACTTAATTTTGGTTCTTAGTATTTTGAAAATAATTTTCACATTTGTAGAGAACACAAGTGAAAAATAGAGCATCCATTCTGCTCACTATGTAGATATGAATGATATATCTATGTGGAAGTGAGCAGAACTGGCCCCTAGCTCAATCAGGCTGCCTTATAGTTAGGGTCAAATTCTGTTCAGGGTTGTACTGAGGTGTGTTTCAAATAATTCAATGTTCTACCAGTATAACTTGAGAGCAGATTTTCATCTCATGAGTTTGATACTGTGTTTATAAAGCTATGTATTAAGAATACATACATTTCCCGAGAGAGTTTTGCAGTCTGTAATTTTGTTTTTGTATGGTTGCTAGCTCACTCTTTACTGTTGAGCTGATCTTTTCTCAGTGGTTCTGTATGAAGAAGATTTTGGGCGTCTTCTGCTTCACTGTTGCACCAGAGATGCATTTGTTTATAGGTTCTGTGACCTCCATAACTTTCACTGTTGCCCTGTGTTAATGAGCATAGGGTCACAATACTTAGTTTCCTCATCAGGCTTTATTGGCTATGTGTGTCACGTGTATTTTGAGGAATGCTGGTTGTTAATGAATCCTGCTTTGTTTTAAAATGGTTTCATATATACTGGGATTTGATTTTTTTTTTTCTTGTTTTCATACTCTGCTGTTTTCTCTTACTCTCCTTGTCAAGTTCTTGCCATGCATGAAAATGTTCTTAAGTGTCCTACACCAGGCTGCACAGGCCGGGGCCACGTAAATAGCAACAGGAATTCCCACCGAAGGTAAGGATGCCGTCGCTGGACACCAATCTAGAGGGAACAGTGCCTCCCAACTGCAGCCCTTCTAGCAGTCCATTGGTGGGGGGGAGTGCGTGTGTGTCGTTGTTCTGTTCTGAGGATTGACAGATGGTGCTTCGTGTGCTTTATCCATTTTAAGGAGTTACATTTATTCATGTATTTTCTGAGGAGAACGAGTGCGTTTGCTGTAGTATGGATGAATTGATCCACAGAAGACATTTTAAGCATCCCTAGCTTTTTGAGTGGACTTTTTTTTTCTTTTTGTTTTGATATTTGCTGAACAGCAGTTGTACAAAACAAGTGGTATGACTGCTCATGGGTGTGTTGCAGGTTGAAAGAAAATTTTTTTCAACCGTCAGGACTAGGACAGAGTTCTTGTTCTCACACTTCACTCTCCTCAGAGATTTTTTCTAGTGCATGAAAAAAACCCACTCTAATCCTAAATTATTGAGGTTTTTTTAATACATGAGAAGCAGCATTTTAAATACACAGCTGTTAGCTTTCTCACTGGCCACAGTCTTACCCATATGTACTTATTCAGCTGAAATTGAATGAGAATCTTGGCTGTTTAAGAAACATTTACAACATGTCTCATTACATTTAAAAATTAAAAGGCAGAAATAATAGAAGTTAGTATTCTAGTAAAAAAAAAGATCAAGGAAAAAAGCAACTTTTCCATAGCTTCCTAAGATTAGTAATAGATTCTTAGAGAAGGGATGCTACTGCAAATTAAATTCCGCAAAACAAATTTTGAAAACGTCACTTTAGTGTTCTGCATGTCACAATTTTCCCACAGAAAAAGAATAAAACCTTGCCTATTCCTTTATAATTTTAAAAAGCCAGAAAATTTAAGAGGATAAGAGGGTAAAAGGAACTGTGCAATGTTCCTGTTATTGAATTCCTTTTTGCTGTTAATTGTAGCATGAAGGCTTAGGGGAGTACAGACACTGGACATTCAGTCTTACCAAGCCCCTCATATCAGCTGCATTTCCCCCAGAGGACTCTTGTGGGTACCAGCCTGCCTGCAATAAGCTCTGCTGTCCCTTCTCTGCAGTGATGCTGCCAGTAGATGCAGCAGAAACCTCTGAGAAGGCTTTATGGGAATTACTGCTGCTTGAAGCAGCGTTCACTTCTGGCTGAATATCCAGTGGAATATTTGAGGTGTCTGAGAAAGAGCGTGTCAGTGGAGTGCAGCTGCCCCCTGGCAGGGCTCCAGAGCTGCACAGAGCTCCCTCACCCTCTGCAGAACTAGGGCAGTGAGGGCGGGCAGGGGGGAGCACTCTGCAGTCTGTGCTCGCCTCTTGCTGCGGCTTTTGGGGCATTTTTCTCTACTTCACTTTTTTTTTCTTTTTTTTTCCACTTTTTTCCTGTAAAGAAGGGAACATCTGGGAATGCTCTGATTTGCCTTTCACTTTAATTTCTATTCCTGTGGAGAGCACAGAGAGCTGCGGTCGCATAAGCATGCAATAGACTATGACAAGGAAAGGAACTCCTCCATTGTCAGGTCACAGGGTTTTACAGCTTCACTAAGAGCACCATCTGCTGGCATCAATATATTTATTTTTGTCAGTTCTAAATCTTCCACAAGAATCAGGCTTATTATTGCCACTTCAATAATAGTTCAGCATTAGCAAATTTAATTGAATTTCCAGTGCAGAAATGCTTTTCATTTTACATCATCTACTATTAGAAAGCATACTTCAGTGGCTGAAATTCATGAACAAACACTAACATTTGACATGTAGATTTAGCAACCCAAGGCAAAATTTTGCATTCATTTATATGCCTAGCAAAAAAGATTGGAGTTAATGGAGCTGAATGAGGTGAGAAGGAGCACAAGATTAGGCCTATGTGGTGTTGTCATTTAATTGTCTTCAGGAGCCATTTGATTGGCAACATTTTTAGATGCATAAAGGTCACAAGTCTGCTAGCAGAGCTGCACAGTAGATTCCAATTTATATTCTCCTCTCCTACTGGTATGTTCACTGGCTGACATCCATGAATAATCTACCCATGTACTGTGAGAGAAGAAGAGCAGATATAAGATTTATCATGCAACTTTGAAAGCAGAAGAAAAGAAGTCTATTCTAAAGGAAATAGACATGATCAAAACATTTTTGGAAACCCTTTTCCTTCAGATTCTTCCTGATGCTGGCTAAGGAGGAGAAGGAGTAATTGGATCAGTGCTATAATGTGAAACTATGCAGGACAAGACAATTAAATTTCCTTTCTGTAATTGCAGCCTCTCTGGATGTCCTATTGCTGCAGCAGAGAAACTGGCTAAAGCTCAAGAGAAGCATCAGAACTGTGATGTGTCAAAATCAAACCAGGCATCAGATCGGGTTTTAAGGTATTAGAAATCACTATAATACTTATTCTTATGCAGAATTCATCACACATTCACCTAATCTGAGAATTTATATTTAAATACATTGTATATACATATATATCTCCTTTAAAGAAGAGTTAGAATTAGGGCTTCTGGATCCAATTCTCACAGTGTATTTTTCCCACTCAGTTTTCATGGGGGAGGGTTGGTAATTATTTTGGCAAATACATGTAAAGCTGAAAAGCTCATTTTTGTCTTAGGCATTGTTTGGTGTAAAGATGACTGCTGGAGTGCAAAGTCTAAGAACAGTGTGAAAAAAGTTGGTATCTTTTGGGAATAAACTAATATTTACCGGTAAGTCTTGGTTTTTTCAGCAGGCTTTTACTAGTAAATATCAGTTTAAATTAAACCAGAAGCCCTATCTGCATTACCAAACTGGTAAACTTTTGGCAGGACACTTGGAAAAGTACCAGGTATAGCTTAGATTCCAAAATAACATCAGGCTTAGTTCTTTGTCTCTGTTCCCCCCATTCTTTGCCAGGAAGGACAGAGAGAAGAAAAAGAGACTTGTCTAAATTTTCATATGGAAGGGACCTTTAACCAATTTTATATGATTATACACCTTTTCTTCATCCATGTAGGGCTCTGCATTTATCTGAAGTTGCATCCAGCTTTGTGGTATTGTCTCCTCTTTCGAGATACGTGGGTGGAAAAAATATTATTTCTAAGGAGCTGAAGTGTGAAGGATGCATGTAAAGCAATCAAACTTCTGCATGATTGTACCAGCCTTATGCTGATGATGCCCCAAAAGCTGCAGAATTTCTCCATGGATACTGCAATATCTGTGGGCTGGGATAGGTACATCCCTCCCAGCTGCCTCAAAGAGCGTGGAGGAAGTGCTGCAGCTTTAGTTCCCAGAATTTCCTACTTATCCCATAGTTCTCAGTCTTTAGCTGTCTTCTAGATTTAAGAACTGATGGGGCTGCTTAAAGTTTTCTACTGTATTATCAACACCATTCTTTGAATATTCTCTTAGAAGTTCATCTAATCTTGATGGTCTTTTCAAAAACCAGCATTTCCATGGAGCTGGGAACATAGAATTATGGTTCACATCTACAGAAGATTTTTCATCATTCCTGTTGACTATGCTCTTCTTCCGCAGATTTGTTTTTATCTTAACTGCCCCTAATTCAGTTTGCACAGCTTGGTATACAACATCCCACAGAGGTTTCTTAGAGAAGAGTTCTTCAAATCCCATTCGTAAAAAAACTCCACTCTTTGAGGGAATAAAACAGTTTCTCACTTGATGGAAAAAGACAGATCAAAAATGCAGTGGCTTTTACCATTGCTCGTTATAGAGAAGTCACTGAAGTCAGTTGCCATAGAAGGCAACTGCTCAAAAGCAGCATCCAGTTTGCTGGCAAACTCCCTAGGATTGTTCTGCAATCTTAACTTCACTTGTGAGCTGCCTTGTGTTTCAGGTTTTATAGGCAACTCAGATAATTCTTTCATCTTGTCTCTTGCTTCCTTTTTACCTTTAAGTCATTGAAGTATTTAAGATGAACTTGGCAGCTATTTATAATATTTGCGTGCAGGCAATTGATGGGCAGTCAGAGATGTTTTAAGAGTAAATCTTGAATATTTGTCTTCATCCCAGTTTCCATCCCACCTGCATTTGAAAGTTCTTACTTAAAAAGAAATCAAATTCATAGGACTTCTATTCAACGGAAATTTTGGATTTGCACCAAATGTTCAGGATCTGAATTGCAGGTTTTTGGTTAAATATAGATTATCTTGAAACAGGATCAAACTGTTATTCATATCAGCTCATTGTATAAATAAGCCCACTGTATTTTGTGAGGAAGAAGTGTCTAAAGGAATAAGCATGCATAAATCAAAGGGAATAGTATGACTAATATGATTTTTGGGTGATCTTTACATAAATATCTTGAATAAATTTTATGATAATAAATTCATTCAGAAAAACATGATATAATATTTAAAACCTGTTTCTTACTATTGAGCACATTTCACTTTGTTAGTCAGCATGATGATGCTTCTGATCTCAACTGAAGTTATGTTCCTGTGATTGTTCCTTCCATTTCCTCTGGTTCTAAATGCAGTAAGGAAAAAAAGAGAAGAAAAAAAAAGAAAAACAGATATATGCTTCTTTATTCCAGCAGAAGCACCTCAGGTGTGCTGTTCATCCTCCTCACCTCCTGCTACATGCAGCAGCTAGACATGCAGCATTATGCAGCAGTTGCTTCCTATGACCCAGTCATGTAACTCTTTCTTGTATAGGTAGGGTTTGCAGGATCTGCCTTCGTTTGCCTGCTTTGAGCTGATGACTTCGGTGCCCACATGCAGAAGATGGTGTGACAGTGGAGTTCACTGCAGCGCTCTTGCACTGGGCTTTCACAAGTTTCTCAAATGACAGAATAACATCAATCAGGGCTTCTTCTGACTGTCCTCCCTCATCCTAAATGAAAGAGATATTTAACTGAAACAGTTTTTTTTGTATTCATGCACAGGACCTTCCTTGAGGTGTGCATCTGTGTGTCAGGAATCGCAGCTCCTGCCAGTACCTTGCATTTAAGGATGAGCAGGACCTGCAAGGCAGCAGCTCAAAGGCGACAGGGCTTCTGAGACTCTTCTCAAGATGAACATGGATTTGTATATTGAAGGATGAAACAGGAATAGTTGCATTTGAAAGCACACAGGAAAACAGCATACAGCTCTGTTGGAAGAAATATGGAGGAAACTCCATAAATTAGGTGGAGCTTCCCAATGTGCTTTTTCTTTTTGATATCTTAAGAATTCGTCCAAACTTCTTCTGTCAGTCTGCTTGCCCCTCTTTAATTCACTTCCCAAAAGAAAAAAAAAAAATTTGCTTTGTGGTGCAATTATAAGGGGAAAGGGAAACCCTGAAGTATTTCAAAACAGAACTTTAAAATACTTTTTAGCTGCAGGATACATTTAGTGGCATTAGAATTAATTTTGTCTAGGCTTTGTTCAAGGAAATAAATATTGTTTGTCTGCTGAAAATAACCAAACTAAGGAAATGCAATATTATATTGCTGTCTCTTGAGTACAAGAAATAACTAAGATTTTCTAATCTGAACTATAAATTATGCACAAACATAGTAAACTGAACTGCATCTAACAAACTGTACATATCTTTAATTTCTAGGCCCATGTGCTTTGTTAAGCAATTGGAGATCCCTCAGTATGGCTACAGAAACAATGTCCCCACCACCACACCCCGCTCCAACTTGGCCAAGGAACTAGAGAAATACTCTAAGACTTCGTTTGAATATAACAGTTATGACAACCATGCCTATGGCAAGAGAGCCATAGCTCCCAAGGTGCAATCCAGGGATATATCCCCCAAAGGATATGATGGTAGGAGGTGCACACTCTTATACATGAGAGACAAGTTTGCAGTTAATCATGTTGTTGTATATGTAAACATCATACAAATAAGACATGTTTTCATGTTCATACAGTATTATGAGGAATGCTATCATATGTAAGTTATTTTAAAGGCCTTTTAAAATAAATGTTTTTATACGGTGCTTGCTTCAGGATTGTTGCACTGGCAAAAGACATCTCCAGCTATTAAGCTCCTGGGATGTATTGAGATGGCAATAAAAGCTAAGTAATAGAGATAATCCTTATGTTACTGTCTGGGAGACCTGGCCTCAAGGGTCACATTAGGATTCTCATCTCCAAGCAGCAGTTCAGGTAACCCAGGAAGATAACATTCTTGCTTTGTGGGGACGTGGAAGTAGAAAACCTGAGCCTCATTGTGCTTCAGATATCATACTTACATACTTAAAGAGGCATTTTTGCTTATTTTGTCCTCAAAAATACACTGGTTGAATTCTCTGGAAAACCTAACATATTTAAAATGTTCAGGAGAAGCCTGATACTACATTCAGTTCAGGAGAAGAGAATGAATGGAATCAGTCAGGCAAGAGGTAGAGGTTTTTTATTAGGGGAGAAAAATAAACTACAGGATAAAGAAGGGTTGTAGCTTTTGAAGACATCAGGAATTTTTCATAACAATGCATTTATATATGCATATATATTCTATGTGTATATATATGTGTGTGTATATATATATATGTGTGTATATATATATATATATATATATATATATTAAAAAAAACCTAAACCATACTTTTTTTTTTTCTTTTTGAGTGCTAGCAGGGTTTTTTTTGTGAAAATATGTGATACTACTCAGTGACTACTGTAAGAAATATCAGGCAGGTGTCAGATTTTTTGTTCAAGAAAACAGAAAGAAACAAACTATACAGAGCAATTCATGCTATTGCCTGAACACAGACTGGCATTTAAAAGTAGTTAAGTGAGCAAATAGAAAATTAGTATGGCTCTTGCCTTCATATGTCTTATATTTTGGATATTTTCCTTTCTCATAGAATTAACAGACATATTCTTGCATTATAGCACAAAGGAAGAGGGTTGTGAAAGGAAACTTATTTTTGGTAAAAGACCTCTTTTTTTCCTCATACCTCCATCTTATTTGTCTTTATCAGAATAAGGGCTTGAACAGCATTAAAAGTAAAGCACTAACTGTAACTGTGGTTAGGAAGAATATGAGTATACATTAGTATAAGGTAAATTAGGTATTAAATATTGCATATGTATTGTCTACTCCTGCAGAAAGGAAAGCATCACAATACTGCTGGGGTTCCTGTGAAAAAGCTTATTTTCAGATCAAATTACTGATGCATAAGCAACGGATACATATTTTTCTCATTTAAGTCCCCTTTTTCAATAAATAATGACAAACTTCCCTTTTTCTCCAAACCACCAGAATTTGAAAATACATGTAACATTAAGCACAAGTTTACAGTGGCCTTAAATAATAAAAGGCTGTGTTGAGGCAGGTCACTGTCTTTATGCACCCCTATCTTCCTTTGATATAAATAGGAGTTTTTCCTGGCTATGGGACTGGGACTAGGTGGCTTCACTGCTCAGTGATGTGAGCCAGAGGGGACTGAGGGACCCTGCATCCCTGTGATTCATGCTGGTGTCGCAAGCGCTGGGAGCAGTGGCAGCCTCTTAGTGCTGGAGCGGGTTGGCTGCCAGCAAAGGCTGCTCTACAGCTTTGTTCCACACTCCTGGCTGTGCTGGACACAGTGCACATCACCCCTGGTTCCAAGGGATGTGTGTGCTGTTTGGCCAGATGGACCTGCCAGCATGGTCCCAGAGGTGGGGTCTGATTTGAGTTCGTCTTTTCCCTGTTAGTGATTTTGATGAAACCTCTAGTGTTCACATCCCTGAAATTTCAGATGTACTTCAACATATTTGGCTTAAATTGGCTCAGGAAAATCAGTTGGATTCTTACAATGATGAAGTCCTGGGCACACTGAAATTGTTAAAGCATTTTGCCACTGAATCTCCATGAAACAGGGATTTTGCTGACAGTTATTGTAGATAACTGAATATGAAAGAGATTTCAGGAAGAGACTCTTCACTTAAAAGAGCCCCCTCAAAAAACGCCACAGTATTTTTAGATGGCTTTATATTTGTATATAAAAAATTAATGATTGCTACTAAAGACTTCATGGCAGTCCACAGAGCACACCTATTATGTACGTCAGTAAAGCATGTTTATATAAAAGCAGATTCAGTTCTGAAAAGTCATCCTGAAAAACTCAAAAGTACATCTAAGGTTTTGGGGGGAATGTGCAGGTAAACAGTGCTTTAGTTCTGCCTGTATGAGAGAAGTAGTCTTAAGGATATGAAAAATCAATAGCTTCACATGTCAGTTCTTTTTTAACTGTCAGCTACTATGGTATTTTCATCATCAGGGATTATATCAGTAAGTGTAGAGTTGGGAGTGGCACGAACATAAATAGCACCTTTGAATTGTTTCCTTGATATTTTTTTTACAGTAAAGTTTACTAAAAAACAAACAGAAAATGTATACTTTGGATTTTGGGGTAGAGTGATCTAGTAATTCTTGAGAACTTTTCTTTTGGGCTTGTTTTTCCTTTGAAACCAATTGCATAGTGTATTGGATGCTGGCATTATGGTACACAGCAGTAAAGATAGGCAAGCTGGACACAGCAGGCAGTGGTGATGGCAACACTTTCAGTTACTTAGGTGATGGCAGAAATTGTTGTCATCCCACCAATAGGTTGGGTCATATACTATCAAAACACTGGAAAATATTATGAGTGGGATTCATCTGACTATGTTCAGAGTTTTGTAATGTTAGCACCAACAGCTGAGTCTGGTGCCCCCTTTCAGATTCAAGAAGGGTAGATGCTTCTCTGATTTAGTTAATCTTTTCCTGAAGTGCTTGTTTAAAACTGGTCTGGTGAATCATGGCCTGAACGTTCCTATTTTCTTCCACTGCCTGTGTAGGAAGCCTATAATGACTAGGTCAGGTACCTGAAATTAGGTGAGATGAATCTTTTATTGTACAAGTAAGAAAAAGTGTTGAAACTGTAATTAATTTACTAAAACATTCAGTATTTAGACCATATTGGGAATGAAGGTGCCTGGGCAGAACTGAATTCCAGTCCAAATACCTTAGTTTTGTCTTTTTCGTGTTTGGGATCTCTCCCACTCCCCCATTGTTAATGCCTTTAGACATTGAGAATGCCTTTAGACTTTAGAGAAGCCTTTAGACTTTGAGAGGTTCTTTGTAATCAGCCCCTGGGCATAATCTGATGGAGGCCCAGTTTGGGTATGCAGCTGGTTAGACCTGTGTCTGTTTTTAATGGGGAAGGTGTTCTTCACATCTGGTTTCATAGATGGACTGCAGAGCTTGGTAAACCTGGTGCCACAGGGGTGGGCATTGTATCAAGCAGAACTACCTGGCATTGAAACAATGCAGCTTTCCCTTCATTAGTGAACAGATTGATTTTATTCATTATAAATCGATGATCTTTGTTTCTCTGAAAAGCTACTGTGAAATGAACAATCTGGGTTATGTGACTCATCTTCAAATGTACAGCTGCAGTAAAGTTAAATAACCATGGCCGTTTCTCTCCAAGTAAGTTTTGCTTAAATTATTGGTAACCTGAAAGCTAATAATTGTGTAGCATGTTTATAGCACTTTACATCTTCAAAGTGTTTTGCAAGTGAATCACAACACAACTAAATTTTAGAAGCAACTTTCTGTTTATAGAGAAAATGAATTCAAGGGATTATGTAGTTTGACCAAGGCCACAGAGGAGTCTGTATCAGAGCCTGCATGAGTTTCTGGTCGTTAGTCCTATGTATAAAAGCTGCCTCTTTCCCTCCCTCTCTTTAGCACACATTCTCATATACATATATATATATATATATATATATAATTTCACATGTAATATGTCTCTTATGTCTGTCTTAATGTGACCTGCTATAACAAGACTAAAATTTCTTGAAAATTACAAAAGTCTTATTTGTTCTTGTGATATTTATAAGATAGTTCTAATTTGGCAAGTTCAGTGGTATAGAGTGTATGCTGTGTTGACATAACACAGTAAAAACTGAATTATTCAATTACTTGCTTCCTTAAGTATAGGAAAATTCTTGCGTGTCTTGGATACTGTAACAAAGTAACAATGGATAAATGCTGAATTTTTAATGACCACCACTGACTACTATATTAATAATGAAACTCTTGAGGAACAGTTCACAAATTTATTATTAGTGGATAGCCTGCTAGTGTAGTGCTACTATGTGTTCAAAACAAAAAAAAATGTGATGAATGTTTAGCATTCACTTCACTTAAAAAAAATCACACCCTGTGCATTATGTGGCTTTCCTGAGAAAACTCCATCTGTTATGATTTAAGTAAAACATTATTTCCTTTGCAGTAAAAATAATGCCATGATTTTTTTCAGTTCTTTAGAGAAAGGAAGATGACATAAGCTCTAGCAGAGACATTTTGCTTTCAGATTCTTCTTTTGAACCCTGTCTGCCTACCAAAGCAGCCCGTGGTTCACAAATGGGCTGTGCTCATGGGAGCAGATTATTATATGTATGTCTGTTCAGACAAATACAAGAGAAGAGCCTGGCATTTAAATGGAGCCCATCACGGAAGAGCTCTGTCTAGGGCCTGACCTTTTTTGTGTAGCTCTCTATCAGCTTGCTAGTTGGTTATTGTTACACTGTGCTATAAGGTATGATCTCTGCAGTATACATTTCCATCTTAAGGGGAAGTACTTGCTGTAATATGCATGGATGTATCCTCTGACCTTGACTTTTATTTTTTTTCTGAAAATACATAAACTTCTACATTTGGGAGATGAGCTCACCCTTTCTTACATTTTTACAAACACTCTTAAAACAGCTCATCTGGGAAGAGGGTTGGGGAAATAAGTGGGCTAATAGGGCTGCTTGCCCTTACTGCTGTAATACCTTTGGCTGCAAGGAACATTGCTTAAAAGCAGCAGCGGTGCTGCCTTGTGTTTAGACAGGCTGGACCTGAGCACTGTCAGTGCTTTGGCTCTTCTGTGACCACCTGTGGCTCGTGTCAGTCAGAGCACAGCTGGGCATCACTGCAGTGGGAGCAGGGAAGGGTATTTCTGGTCCTTACTGGTTTTCTGAAGAGTTGTAGGTGCTCAGGTTGTTTAAAGGGGGAGGGGAGGATTTTTCACTTGTTCCTGTTGTTGCCATTTAAACAGCCATTGCTTCTGCCTTTGTGCAAGTCATGGTAAAAACTAGCACATGACCACCACCTTTTTTCTCCTCTCGTGCTCCTGTCTTTGGGATGGCCAGTGCCATATTTGCCTGTGGTGTAGGAGGAAATTAAGTTTTTAGGAAGCATGAGGTGTTTGAGGAAAAATATGGGTGGTGCTGTGGCCCAGAGGCCAAGCTCATCAGCCTTGAAGTGGGTTTGATCTCCAGTAACTCTGGGGAGTTCTAGGCCTTAAACTAACAGTTCCTCATGTAAATAGGAAAAGGTCCCATAGTGTTACATTGCCTGTCATTAATAAAAATGAATGAGCTGAGCAGATTGTACCTTTTGTCTGACTATATATGTGGGGTAAAAGCAGTGTTTCTGTGTTTTTATTGTTTTATAAATCCAGCCTGTTTGTCAGAACAATTCATGATCATGTCATGCAGATTTTTACAGGAGGTTATTTCATATGGTCTCACACATGTAGCATATAAAACTCACAGACAGAAATCAAGAAATACAGCCATCATTCTTATTGCGGGCTTTTTTTTTTTTTTTTGGCATTGGTTACTGTTCCTCATTATAAATTTCACCTCCAGCAGTTTGTTTTCCTCTTCACTTATGCAGAATGCTCCTTCTTTTGAGTCATCCTTGTCATATTTCTTCCCACAGCTAAACGCTACTGTAAGAATTCAAGCCCAACCAGCAGCACAACAAGCAGTTATGCTCCTAGCAGCAGCAGCAATATGAGTTGTGGTGGAGGCAGCAGTGCCAGCAGTACCTGCAGCAAGAGCAGCTTTGACTATACTCATGACATGGAGGCAGCACACATGGCTGCTACTGCTATTCTGAATCTCTCCACCCGCTGCAGGGAGATGCCTCAGAACCTCTCCACTAAGCCTCAGGATCTCTGTGCAAGGGTAAAAATTAGTAAATCTGTTTGTTGATGAAGATTTCTCTAAACTGTACTTGCTCTGTGACCCTGATTGAGAGAAAAGCTTTAATACATCTTGCCTTTTTTTCCCCTCAAAATTAACATAGTCTGGTGGCTGTGCTAAAGCAGGGAGGAAAAATACCAAGAGAAAGATACAAATTGCTCACAAGTATCACAGGAAATCATGATGCGTTATAAACTAATGATAGCAATACCATGTGCTCCTTTTTTAAATTTGTTTCTTACTATAATTATAAAAGATGTTTGGATTGCTCAAGTGGTACTAATTTCACTGCTGTTTGGGTATTGGTTTTTTTTGAAAGTCTGGTTCATACATTTGGCAGAAGGATTAAGATTTAACTCTGCATTTTCATTTAACAGTCACAAATGGGACCTAAGCTTGTAAAATTCAGTGCAGAAAAATCTTTGGTGCTGTATAATATCTTGCCTGTCTGTGATACCAGAGTTCTTAAGTCAATGCATAATATATATGAAATGCACAAATCCTCCAGTACAGGTGACTTAAAATGTGCATAACAGTCTTGCAGAGTGACTCCTGTACTGTATATTCATACAGCCTCAGTATATTATAAAATGGCCATCACAGATACAAATAAAAGCTTTTGTCATTATGCTTTCTGTATTAAGAAAAAACAGGGCACTATTAACATTCATTAAAGATTTAGGAGATTTCATTTTTAACTTTAAAGTTTTGGCTCTGATAGCTGTTCAAAAATGAGTATTTAACATGCACAAGCAAACAGTACAGTTTTGCCTACAGGAGACCACTAGATGGCTGAGCAGACAGATGCAGTGCAGAGGAAACGTTTTTATTCTGCTTGAAGAGAGATTTTGAGCTGGCAGACATGTTCTGTTCTCCTATAGACAAAGGCTTGCTTTCCCTTTCTGTGCAAACCACCTCTTGCTATGATCATTCATAACAAACTAAACCTGTAGCAGAAAGTATTAGTAATACTGACGCTCCAAGCCAGAATGGACTTTGTTTTCAAATGCTGCTTTTTATATTAATTGATTTAGTACTGTTCAAGAGGGAAAACTCTTTCTCTCATGTAAATAAATGCAGTTCTTCTCTATTCATTATGATGTGAGAAGTTGGAACACAATGGTGAAAATCTTCTGCGTCTAAGCCAGAAAGGGCCTCTTTTCTAATGTGTCACTATAATGCAGCTGAAGGAATGAGTCTGAGGAGATAAACAAATACTTTCTAAATTAAATTAGCCAGATAGCAGCAATTAGATATAAGCTCTAACAAAAGGCAGTAATTCAGAAAGAGAGATTTGCATTTGCAGTGGTTTCCTGCAGCTCTGTTGTTACTCAAGAGGAAAGAAAGTCACCAGACATACAAGGAGTCAGCTGGATTCACATTCATTTTGAAACCAAATTTCTCATGGAACACTTCATTTTTGGAAAGATGAGGGATTCTCTATGGGCCTTTTTATGTTATCTGTCCTTAGTTTTTTAATTTTGTACTCATTTTAAGAGATCTTATTTCTCCTTATCTAATATAATAGTCAACACTTGTTTGTTTCTGCAAAGGAGCCCATACTCATCCCATTTTTCACAGTACCAGTTGTCACAGAAATTGGAACCAATTATGATCAGAATAGATGCATGAATTGTTAATACGTGTTCATCTGCAGGGAAGGAGCTGTGAAACTTAAATGCATTTCCTCATTGACAAATGGATTCCAAAAGGACTTATTTTGGTACCAAGCCTCCCTGTTTAGTTTTCTGACATTATCTATTCAAGCACTGACTGCTAATGTAAAAGAAAAAAAGAAACAAAAATTATTTGATGTTAGCTGTGTTTTGTTTCTCTAATCACCCAGATGCATGCCAGGACTGAAAGCAAGAATTATGCAGATGTTACCTCACAGGTTACTTCACCTGTCACAGAATAAATCAAGAACATAAAGACAATGGCAAGAAAATACCTTTAGAGCTTTCTCCTTTATATATCAGATTTTGTACTGATGTGCTGGGTGGCAAGAGGGGTACTGAAGACTCTCCCCTTTCCCCCCAAACATCAAATTAGCCATTCAGGGAAGAAATCTACTTTAACAGCATTAATGTTGTGTAACAGCATCATGCTATGTGTAGGAGGGGGCTCAATGCTTACAATCTATACAGGAATGGAAAAGCATTTTATCATTCTGCTAGGCAATCAGATTGAAGAAGAGGTAGCAGTTTGCCAGTGTGAAGCTGAATTAACAATATTTTTCTTATTTTGACAGAATCCTGATATGGAAGTCGATGAAAATGGGACGTTGGATCTGAGCATGAACAAGCAGAGGCAGCGAGATGGCTGCTGCACCATTTTGACCCCACTGGAGCCAATGTCCCCACAACGACAAGCCGTGATGAACAACCGCTGTTACCAACTGAATGAGGGTGACTGCTGGGACTTGCCAGTGGACTACACTAAAATGAAGCCAAGTAGGATAGATGAAGATGATTCCAAAGAAATTAATGTATGTCTTTTTCATCTATATAGTTCTTGTTGCAGTCTAATTTTGGTAATTCATTAATTTTCTGGAATTTGGAGGGAAATAGGAAGCAAAATTAGTATGTGACAAAACTGGTGGTTTTTTACAAAAAGGACTTTTTGGTGGTTAATCTTTAGGACTATATCATGCTGGCACACATCTGATCTGTGACTAAGTTCCATAAGACAACATTTGAACCATGAATGTGAATCATGTTTTCTAACAGCATCATCTTGTTAACAAATATTTTCTGCAGTAAAGATGCTTTGCTATATCCAGATTATGTTACTCTGTATAAGGAAGTTGACATAACGATGCAATACTGGGATAATCAGCTCTGAAGACAAGATATTCTCCTGAATTTGAAAACCATAAATGATGTGTTATTTGAAAGCCTGTATTACTTAGAAATCAATTTAAACAAAGCAGCAGAGTATAATGTAAGCTTTCAACTATTTCAACTAATCTTCTAGATTACTTATATGCTCTTGATAGCTCTAAGGGCCTGCATTAATGAAATACTTTTTCTCAAAAATACAAAGAAAGGATATAAGAAATCAGTGTTAGTTTTCTACTTATAATACCAAGACAGCAGCAAAACCCTTTAAACAGAAGAGGCAAACAAAGGAAATATGTCAGTGAATTTTTACTGCTTTTCAAAACAGAATAGACAGGACACTGAAGAGGTCTGCTGACAAGGTTCAGTGATGCTGCTTTCTTCTGACAGGTTTTAACCCTTTTCCATTCTTCAGCTTAAAATCCTGCACTCAATTCAATTTACTTGTCTAGTTGGGACTTCTAGTTGGTTTATAGCTAAAAATTAAGCTAATCATTTGAGTTTAGCACATCTCTTGCCAATTTTAATTAAACCATAAAACAATTCTCAGTGTCTTTGAAATATACAACGACGTGGCATTTTCAGTAGGTAGCCTGAGTGCATTCTAGCTTTGATAGTACAGTTTTGCTAATAATTTCCCTGAAGTTGGCAGGAAATCTGTCACTATCAAGGAAATATGAGGTAAAGCAGCACGTTTTTTCAAAGAACTCCCTACTTCTACTATGTTGCTTATAGCACCATCTGCAGGAATCCCTGAATCCCTGCATTCAGCCACTGCATTCCTGAGATAGATAGGTATGAATTTCTGAACATCACTAATGTTAATTACAAATTATATCATTCTGTCTTGCCAGACAGATCCATTGAGATTCATCCCAGACTGAGATTCTGTGTGTAGATGTTAGGATTACTTCTCTTTCATCTTTGAGGTGTTCTAAATCCTTAAAAATGCTATTTAAGATGGCTTTTTGATGCATAAGATGCTTTTTTTTGCCTTTCGTCTGTTGTACAGTGACTTTAGAGAAGAGACCTGAGTCTTTAGCGAAAAAAATTATGACAGCTACAGAAAAAGCCAGATTTTTTTTCCTTTTTATTTTTTTCTAATTAAATAAATTATTTATTTCACATATTGTGAAGTCTTCATCAAAATATTTAAATATTATTCAAAAGTTTAGTACATGAAAGAATATAAAATAATTTCAATAATTTTCTATGTCAGAATAGGATAAAAAGGAGATACCATCTGATGACTCTGCTTTGCATTACTTTGTGTAAGTTGTGACCTTCTCTAGCTGAAATTAATATGTATATATTTGCCTGTAGCCGGAAGATTTGGATCCTTTCCAAGAGGCACTTGAAGAAAGAAGGTATCCTGGTGAAGTTACAATCCCAAGTCCTAAACCCAAATACCCTCAATGCAAAGAGAGCAAAAAGGATTTAATAACGTAAGCATAATGTGAGGTGAAATTATTTATCTCCTTTTAACTTTTTCTCTCTTTGTCTTTTTTTAAACCAACGAATACATATACGCCTTGCAGTATGAGCATGCAACATTTGCAGCATATAAATGTTTCAAACTGCCAGTTAAGTAAAGTGATAAGCTAACGTGTATTTGCTTGTTCTTAATGATGCTATATTGTATGGAGACGCCATTTTCATTTAAACCTGTTCATTTTGCAGCTTTTCGATTAGGATGCTTAAAACCCCTTGCAGTCATTGCAGCTAAACTGGAAACAATGAAACTTTTAAAAGCTTTTTTTTAAACATACTTACTATTTTGGCTGTTTTTGTTTTTGTTTGGTGGCAGATGTCCAACACCAGGGTGTGATGGGAGTGGTCATGTGACTGGTAATTACGCCTCACATAGAAGGTGTGACTTCATTTTTTTCATGGTGGATTCTGTCTTTTCAATTTATTGTTTTCAGCTTACCTCAACAATGCTGTCAAAGTAAAACGTTGAACTATGTGTTAACCCTTTGAGTAATATATGTTGATCTTAAAAGCATGCTAATTTGTGTGTTGTATAAACGTCTTTTATTTTTAAATAGATTACTAAAATTTCCAAACTATTCCTTAAGCATTTAAGTAGTTAACCCAGGAATCTCCAATATTTTTGTTATATTTTTCTAGTTCATAGAGAAACAAACAAACAAACAAGAACATTTACAGTATGTAATTTTCGAAGTAATATTGATAACTAAATATATTCAGAGGGTTAACTATATTACGGAATTCAATATTACAGCACTTGCCCCATCGCTTTTCTGCATTACAAACTTTTACTTTTTAATTTTTATGTTGTGTTTGTTTGGGAGTGTTCAGTTAATGAGAAGATTAACATACTTGTATGTCCTGCCATGTCTTACAGTTTATCTGGCTGTCCCTTGGCTGACAAAAGCATTCGGAGTATGCTGGCCACAAGCTCACAAGAACTCAAGTAAGATATAAAGAACAAATATTTTCTTTGTACATATTTATTTGACCGCAAATTGTGTAAAGTTGTATCAGAAATTAGAAATGTTGTCTGGAGAGCCGCTGCACAAGGGGCTGGTCCTGCTTGGACTATGTATTGAAGTCTCTAGAAATTCCGTATAGGGGGGCTCTGTACATAAGTCTGTTGACCTACTATGTCCTTTTGTGTGTCCATTAGGTGACAGGGATGGACAAAAGACAGAACTTCTGGAATTTCAGCTTAATGTTTGAATTCCTTTTCAATTTTTTTCTAAACTTTCAGTTTGCTAGTTAGAACAGAAAATTCCCATACAATTAGACTGATGAAACACTTCTGATTACACAAGCAGTAAAGCATTGCAGTTTCTCAGACACAGTTGGAGGGAGAACAATTTGGTTTTCCCAAACGCTTGCATAATTTTCCCCAGGTTCGTATCATTGCTACCAGCCTAATGCATTTTCTCATGTGACTATGTTTTTTTAAATGTTTACTAAGTTATCCCCTGCTTAAAATGGGATCTTTGCCATTCCTTTCAGTTCTTTGGAGTAACAATTTTGAACTATGAACGCTAGAGGATCATGAGACTTAGCTTTGCTCTGTCTTCCTGCACATATGCTCTACTGCAACTCTCTGTGTGGAAGAACTATAGCATTTATTAGTGCTATGGCAGGGCGATGCTCCTGAGCTGGCAATGTGGTTAAGTTGGACAAATTTTCACAAGAAATGAGGAAAATTCAGTAGGGAAAGAATGAATGGATACCACATGCTGCCATACTGCTTAGCAGTATTCTGTTTTTACAACACGTTTCTTGAATTCAGTACATATGCTGATCAAAAAAACCCAAACAACTCTTGATGTTAACCGTGGGAAAAATAAGAAAGCAAGCATGAGAAAACTGCTGGAGTAAAATTGCTCTCTAGTTTTACTAAATTTAGTTGCTAGAGGTAAACAATACTTGCAAAATTTACGGCTGATTTCCCACAAAGTAAAAAATAATGTTTTGAAACTATTAGTTTAGGTCATGCTGATATATGCTGCCAGAAGAACATGTGATATGCAAAAGGGGATGTAAATGAGATCAGGGAAAACATTTAAGTGTAAGTAGAGAAAGATGTGTACCTCAGAGAAACTCAGATTTGGACCTGGATTTTGGGTTGGGATGGGTCAAATGGTAGAAGTTTGAGGAAATGTGAATGCATAAGCAAAACACACTCAAGACTCTTGAAGCAGCATGAATATTTTAAGCAAACCCTTCATAAGGTTTCTACTTGTCTTAGGAAGCCGTTTCTGAATTACTTCATCTCCTCTGCTTTTCTCAAACATCTGCAGTCAAGACTGCCTGGTAGAAACCAGGAAGACAAGAATCCCAAAACACCTTAACTTGAGATCCCATTTCTATATCATGCCACTCTCTCTACTTTTTTCAAGTTTTTCCTAAGCAAAAAGCAAGATTAAGTTAAAATAACATTTTTAGGTTTAAAATCTATTACTTATTATTCATTAGCATAAATTATTAATTTAGCAGTTACCATTATACCAGCTGAACATATAAAACTCTGTTAAGTTTCAAAATGACAGAATTTTAAGCAGGCTTTCTTAACTCAGTTCTCCTTTGTATTTGCACTATGTGGCAATTCCTTGTTTTCTGATCATATATTTTTCCACAGGATAACAAATCAACAAAAATCATTGAACAGGGAAGATAGTAATCATTGCATAAGCAACTAATTAATTTCTTCTCTTTTCCTTTATTTTCCTCTGTGAGGCCCTGTCTTTGATTCACTCCAGTTTTCTCAAACTACCTTCTGAAGATAGACCTATTAATTCACTCACACATTTGTCACTACCATCACATCTGAGTGTTTCCTAATAAATTTAGTTATTTAGTTATGAAAGAATTTTTTTTTCATCTGCAGTTATACTCTAAAGTAAATAGGGTTGTTATTATCCTCATTTTAAACCAGAAATTTAGATATATTATTTTGATTGCTCACTTGGATGCTTTTCGGACTCAATTTGTCAGTTCTTCACATTGTAGAGAACTCTATATGTTCAAACCCTTGAATTTGCTTGGAGTAATGGGAATTTAGCAGATCTATGTAATGCAATTGACCTTTTGTGAAAAAAATTCCTTTGTGAAAAAGGATGAACTCTGCAGAAAAAGCAGGAGAGTCCAGTTTCAGAGCAGTCATAATGTCCTTTCTCCTATCCCAAAACTCTGGGAAGTCCCAGCTTCCACTTGGCCCATTTACTCTGTCGTGTTTTCCTTTTCCTTCATCATTATTTCTGCATTGTTCCCTGTCTCAAGCTCCCTTGTCTGATCAGCCCATCTCCTGCCTTCATCACATTTATATTTTTATTGTCCTCTGTCTCTATATCCTGTGAAGTTGGTACAGAGACAGAAATAAAGCATCTTAGCATTTCCCACATATATTTGAATGCAGGGAAGTAGGAGTCCTATGGATGGCAGCATCCTTTACACAGCTCTCATTTATGCTCTTGTTCTCTGCTTAAGATGGAAGAAGATGTGATCATGTAAATGGAACATGCATGCACAAAGCAGCTAAACCAAAGCCACATAAGAGGATTTGATTTTGAAATTTTTGCACTGTGAAGTACTTCATTTACATTGTATTTGAGTTCTGGGATTATAATTTCCTTGTTTCTAAAATGAGGAAGCAGAAGCTGAAAAGAAGCAGAAATTCAATAATATGGGATACTGCTGGCCATCTGTCAGGCCACCAGCCACCATGGGACATTTTGGTGTCTGCTCTATTGCCTGGGCTGCTGTCGTAGCAAGAAGCTTCAGTGATCTGCATGGACTGGCAGGAGGAGATGGGGAGCATTGCTGGGATGTTTCACACATGTTTGCTGACAGCAAAAGAGTAGTGAGAATCAGGAGCTTTGGCTCCTGCCCCAGGCTGTAGAGGGAAATGTATACACATTTTTTGCCTATAACCCAAGCTGAGATCCCTTCTGTCCTTTCCCTACCAGTCTATATTGTTCTCATCTCTTCTTCATCTTTTATTCCTTGTTCAGGTTTTCAATGTAGTTTTTTCCATTCTTCTGTAAAGATTTCAGCCTTTTTAAAATTCTTGGCAAATACTTGTTTAATGTACAGGGTACAGAGAACAATTGATAGTGTAGTAGAAAAACTGATAGAACAGCATAGGCATCATGTTTCTGGACTGCATAATTTGGAAGGATTTAATACTTTTATGGCTTTACCATCAAATCAAATGTCACACATGTGCTGGTAAGGCCTTCATATCACATTTTACTGATACATTATCTCTTTGTGTGTATTTTTCAGCACATACAAATAATGTATAATGTAGCTTTCCAACTGGAATTTTTCTAACTCAGATTTTTTTTTTTTGTACCCCAACTAATATACAAAATAGCAGACACTTCAAATGATTAATAATAATATCATTCATATAATATTCACAATCAAAATAATATAAGAACCCTACAAGGTCAGAGAAATGTTTTGCTTAACAGTCATGCTTATTGTATTGCCTTTTGGAAATTGTGGTCCAAGATTCCATTGCTCACATTTCCTGGCTCTCAGAATAATAATGTTGCAATTTTAAATTAAGTTGTTCCAGGGTCAGTCAGCATAATTATTCCTTACCACCCGTGCTTCTCATCTGTAAGGGTTCTCACTCAGGTTTACCATGCAGATTGCACAATTTTTTATTTTTGCCTGAAGCTCAAATAGGAAAGTGAGAGCCTTTGCGCATAGTTTGTCAGCAGATTTTGGTTATAGTACTTGTGAAAAACAACTAAATTTTAAAGGACCTAGGAACACTATATTGATGAGTAAAGTTAACTATGATGGGAAAGCAGTTAACAGTCCACCCAGTGACAGCTACCAATATTAAAGTATTCATAAATTACATTCAGTGTGATCTTACCAAGGGGCCTTTCTTTATCAGTTTTCTTTATTTATTCCTTATCACAGCAGGTTTTTCTAACAGTTGCGATTACTTCTAAACTGTAATACCATTGTGGAATTATAAATACTGTTAAAAGCATTTTGAAGCATTTTAAATCTTATTCAAAACAAGTAAAAGTGACAAACCCAAACTATCCAAAGCTAGAATTAATTTTTGTTTTAAAAGGACACATTTTGTTCATCAATAAATCAGTTCCAGTTAAAGCACAGCTGACCAACTGTGAGAATTTCTACTCGGTGTCCTGTCAATGTGGGAACCTGAGAACTCAGGTACCAGAGACTCCCAGAAAGTGACAAACTTATTTCTACTTAGTTCTACTTTGATGTAAAGATAATCACAGTTTTTCAAAGGTCATTGATATATATACACACACATATATATGGATATACTTTATGTATATAGGTAACTAAGTGTTAGCTTGATCTGCTGTGGAACTTAATATCCCATCCTCAACATCTACCCTTGTTGTCTTCAGTCAGTTTTCTGCCAGAAAATCCCATTATTGCTTATTCTGCAGAATCTGATCCTCAGGAAGATTTGCAGTTCAACCAGGTGCCCTCAAGTTTGGATACTTCCCGATACTGTTGTAGTATGCCCAGTCTTTCAGTCCCAAGGCATCTGTGTGGATTTTCTTGTTTTCTGTGGTGGATGTCCTATGGTATTTCCTGTTGAGGGAGGAGTGCAGCCTCCTCTCCCTCACTACAGTGAAGCCTGAGAACTTTTGTTTCCCACATCTCTTCTTAACTCAAAGTGATGAGTTCAGTCTATTTTTGCATGTTCTCTGCAATAAAGTAAGAGTCAGAATTTCTGTTCCTCCATCTTTTTTCCATGTCATTCTGCCACAGTGATTTCCATATTCTTGGTGATCTACTCTTTCTCTTAACTTTCTTTCACTCATCTCCTTGTTCCCAGAGGTGTCACCCTGGCAGTGTTCACACAGAAAAGTGAGCTTCTCTGAAGCTCTCACTGTTAGCCATGATTCTTCTTGAAAAACAACTCCATGCAGTACAGTGTTTTCATGACAGAAAGGATATCCTTACCTCACACTTCTAGGGAAGCTCTTCTATATTAATATATTATCTATTATTTATTTCTACTGATGTGATTTTACTGCAATTTGCTCAGCAAGAACTGGGAAGAAGAAGCATCCTCCCAGAAATGGAGAAACTTCTGTTGTTTTTATTCTGATCAATTAAAAAAAAATATTATGGAAAAGAGTAGTATTTTCCTCCTTGCTGTAGGCATCTGGTAAAAAATAGGCCTTTTCAAATATAAATTTAAAATGCAAAGACAAAAAATATTAGGATATATTAGTAAAACACCACAGGAACATTTCCCTCTTCAGATAGGTAACCACATTATTCTTGGACATTGACCAGTGCCTGTACTATTTGAACCTTGATGGCTCTCCCAATATACAGTCACTTTATGTACTCAAACCAGTTATTCCTGCAGATTTACCTTCTGGAGTGAATTCTCCACCTGTATCCTGTGTTTTCTACTTGAGGTGTTTCTGATGTTCAGTTCCTGGATGTGCATTTGTTGTTTCATCTACAAAGTATTATCCTTTGCCTTGCCTTCCCTTTCCCACTTTCCCCTTCCCTTTTCCCGATGAGATTACATCTGTCCTCCTATAAGAATGCAGCAAGACTTGAGACCCATTATATAGTTTTCACTCACTTTTATCTTAGAAAATTACTCTTTGCTGCAAGAGAAATAATAATTTCCATTCCTATTTTCACCTTTTTACTCCTGTTGTTTCTGTCCTTTTTTTTCTACATGGAAACTTATAGAAGTTGTCATTACGGTTTTTCTTGAATACTAAGGTTGTTGAGCCCAGTAAGTAATCTTGTGTTAAGTTGAAATACTCCTTTGATGCTAAGTATGTATCTTTTGAATCTGCAGACACTTTTTGAAATTCTTTGATGCATTAGCTAACTTGTGTAGGAAATGTGATTGCAAGGACCAGATGTGATGTATTTGGAGAAATGCTAAAAAGTGCTTGATTGAGCCATTTGTAAATGATAGTGTTTTATTAATTTATCTGCAATGTTGTGGTAACAAAAAACTGAACAAACTGTAGTTTTTTATGTGTTCTTAAATTGCAAGTTAGTGTGCTAGTCTAATTTAAATTGTTAAAAACAAAACCAAGGAACATAGATCCCCAATTATTAGTTCACCTATAAGGAAAAATCTTTCCCATTTTGCTCAACAATCCTTGGGCCAAGTGAAATTAGGAATCTTATGTGGTTTCAGTGGGTTTTTTTTGCATTTTTGTTTCCTGTATTTATTGCAGATTTCCACTTGGATACCTTATCTTTGATGGCAGCATGCATGCCTGGCCAGAACAGAACACCTTGGGCTCTGTTCCTGCACTTCTCAATACTCAAATGGGCACTGTAGGTTATACCTAGCATTTCCAACCTCATGTTGTGTGGTGTTATGATAATGTCCTTTGTATAGAAACCCATCATCTGCAGCAACCTCATCTCTGTAGTCGCAATAAGTTTTACATATGGAAGTGGCTGGGCTTTTTTCTCTGTTAGAATAACTCATTCAGACTCTGGTAAGGTTGAGTCATTCCATTTTTCTCACTTAAGTTTGTCAACTTTTGTCTCTGAAATGGAAAACTCTTGAGTTTTGTTTACATAAGACCCTTCATCATTGTTTTCATTACTCAGAGGTAGTCTTAAAAGCATGTACTCTCTAAAAAGCTCCTTAAAAGCCATCTGCATTTCAGTATCTCTGATGCTGTGAAATGTTCCATGCAGGCACAAAATTGTTTGCATGAAGCACCTTGCAGAATCAGGGCCTTAGTAAGTTGTCAATACTATGAAATCCTCTGAAATGAGAGGCTTCCTTTGCATAGTGGTATCTACAACAGCCAAACAGTTCATGGCCTGTTTCTTTATGTACTTAATTATTCAAAACAAAAGATAACAGTAGCTTGTATTTTTTTACTGTTTGGATTTGAATCATTATTTAAAACCATTTGCCACTCAGTTATTACCAAAATAGTCTCAATTCAGATGAACAGTCACTGAACTAGAGTAATTTTTTCAAAGCAACCTGTATGACTTAAAGAGTCTTTGGTTTTAGAAGGAATGTAAGTGGTGGACATCCACATCCCTGCAACTTCTGTATGCCTAACTTTGAAATTGGAATTCAGTGTCTGCAATAACAACTTAGGCAGTTTTGAAGATACATTCCTTAGTTCCTAGCTCTTCACTAATCACCAAATATTTCAGTGTGAATGTTTGTTTGATGGTTTATTTTAATTTTCAAAACTTTTCTCTTGTCAGTCATTCTAGTGCCATACTGTGCAGTTTCTAAGCAACTATTCTGAGAGGAGCACAAAATTGTGATTAATTATAAATGAATTTGTTTAGCTGTGTTAATATGCCAAATGATCTCTCTAAGGCCTTCTTGTCTTGGAGTTTTTCCATTTGTACAGTTGCCTCTGTCTTCCTTGGGTTTGGTCATACTTCTTTGTCATTGAACTTGTCCTACATAATTAATCGCATTCAGCCTGGCATTTGCTTGTAATCAATTCAAGGGTCTTTTCTTTGGCACAATTTGGTAATTGTGCAGACTCCCATTGTGGTGTTGATCATTTTTGCTTCAAGTCAACAGATCATAACCAATTGCTCATTCCATCCAGATCTGCAAAGATCTGCAACATGATGCTGTGGTATATCCCAAGTGCTGAGGCGATCCCCATGGGAAGTTGCATAAACTATACAGTTGCTAAAAGGGGAGTTAAAAATGCAGTGTTTTGCACTTTCTGTGTTTGGTCAGACTTGCCAAAACCCTTTAATATATACCCAAAAATAAAAGTAATTTTGTCACTTGAAGTCCTAAACATGATTGTCCAGATCCTCAGTTGGTGTAAATCAGCATAGCTCTGCTGCCTTTGGAAGAGTTACGCTAAGATACAACAGTGATGATCTGGGCAGATGCCCTCAGCTACTCTCTTGGGTTAGCATTCATGTTTGATTACCTTATTTAAATTTTTTGAAGTTACAGAATTCCTTGCATTATTTGGTTTCTTAAAATGGCCAGTTGCTAACTTGATTATGTGGTGTCTGTATCTGCACAGTAACATCTGATTTTGCCATGCAGTTAAATTCATCCCTTTACTTTTATCTCAGTGCTATTGGGACTTTATGTGGCACATTTTTTGCAGCACTGTAGTATCTATATCAATGTTTTATATCTCTAAAATATCCCATATCCCTCATAAACACCTCATCATAATCTTCTTTTAAAATATTTTTGTATTCCCAGTAAGTGGAATTTACATTTGCTCATCTGCATGTAAAAGCTGCTCTTCTACCCTAACACACACAGAATTTCCACTGCTTCAAAGTCTGTTGATTTCTCTCCTTCCACAGATAAGAACACTGTGCTCTTTCAGCATGGCCTGAGTTGTATGAAACAACCTTAAATTTTGAGCAGTATTTTACCACTGGCCATCATTGATTATTTTTGTATGCTTGACTGTGCTTGCACTGTACTCAGCTTCAGCAGTACATGTTTTCTGTAATAAGAAGGCAGAGGACTAAAGTATAAGTACATTACTGTCATTAGGTATTATTTTTTGGACTGTGGAAAACAAAAGGAAAAAAGACAGGTCCTTCAAAAAATGAATCTGAATAAATTATATTTAAGATGTAGTTTCCAGAGCTGTAAGATTTACATAGTTTCATTCAAATAATGAGCTGTAAAGTAGTCAGTCAGTGATACTTAAAATGCCTTCTTCAGGCTTCAGAGTTAACAGTACACCAAGATGAACAGAACCTAGTTTCCGAATTTTCAGACTGCAAATTGATGGGAATGTAATTATGAAAGCATTTGATCAGTTAAAATAACTATAAATTATTCAAAGAGATTACATACCCAAGAATTTTTCTTCTATATTAAACGGGAAAACAATCAAAACATACAGATGCAGTTTATAAGAAAACCAAGTAGTAGACTTTCTTTTCTTTTTCACAGGTAGAAAACTATTTTTTCTAGGCCAATCTGGCACTTTTCTTTAATACATGGTGCATACCAAAAGTATTCTAAAGAAAAAATTTCATAGCTAAAAGCATTTGTTTTTGACTCTATGATTGGAATCCCTATTTCATTAATGAATCAGACATGATGTCAGATAATAGGTAAAGAATAAAAAAAAAATTATTTCTTTAAAATATTTGTATTTTTTTTCTTTTAAATCCCAGAGTTATTCTTTAATGGGGAGTGAATTCAGTAACTGCTGGGCATTTCACAAATAACTTTAATTTAAAAGCTGTAAATGTTGGTTATGCTAGACACTGCAGAGATATGCTGAACACTGCAGAGAAAAATGGTTTTGTTCCTAATGAGTAGGAGTTGTAAAAAAAAAATTAGAGGAAAAACTTCAGGGGAATCATAAAAATTTATATGAAAATAACTGAATAATTTTTAAAAATGATAGCTCATGGGTTTCTCCTCAAGGCTTCTCCAGGAACCATTGTAGGTGGTGCTTGCACTCTGATGCACTAATCAAGCAACATCTGTCAGGAAAGCGTAAGTATTTTCTATAAGTGTAGGTATCATGAAGGAGGGACAAGGGCCCTGCTTTTCAATGACACCAAATACAACTTTTGTGGCTTGAGTGTGAAGAATATGAAAAAGTGAAATTATTAAGAATTTTTTTCTTTATTTTTTTTAAACGAATTAAGGCTTATTCCTCAACATTCCCATTCACAGAAAAGCCCTTTGATGGTTCTAATTTTTTACTGAGACCTAATCTGAAGTCTTTTTAAGTGATGGAATCAAAGAATCACAGAAAGGTTTGGGTTGGAACGGACTTCAAAAATCATCTAGTTCCAACCCCTCTGCCATGGGCAGGGGCACCTTCCACCAGACCAGGTTACTCAACACCATCCAGCCTGGCCTTAAATACCCCCAGGGATGGGGCATCCACAGCATCCCTGGGCAACTGTGCCAATAGAACACCTCTCACTATCTTTATCAGGCTTCAGATCCAAGATTATGTTCTGCAACTTTGAAAAGCTTGCCTTAAGTAGCATATTTTTAATGGAGTGAGAACAATATTACAATGCAAATTCCACATAGAGTTTGCACTTCTTCCATTTGACAAAACCAATTTCAGGTTGATACTGTCATAGATAGAGTCCTATCAGTATTCATTTATAAAGAAAAGAATATTTTTAAAGTTTAATTATTCAAGTATTGGTAAGGAAGTTCTTAACTTTTTTTGGATTCTATTTGATACAATAAGCCTCTGTAAATTAAAAATTACAGATATTCAATGCAAAATGTTCTGCAAATTTTATATTTATATCTGCAAAACTATTATCCAGAATACTATGTTTAATAATAATTCAACTGATTTTAATCTAATTTTTACAAATTTTTAGTTAACACTTCTGAAGCCAGAGTAAATGCTGCTGATTTACAAATTGTAATAAGTAAACACATCAGGACCACATATCTCAAATTTTTGCAAAATTCTTGTGAATGTTAATGTACCACTGACCAGATGTGTTCATATCTTCATATAAGGTCTTACATAATCAAGAAAATTTTCAAAAATATTTTTATTCCATCTTAAAATTCCCAAGGAAGTGGGATTGTCTTAAAGGCTAAGAAAAACTTTTTATCTGTTCATGTCAATGAAGATACTTCCATTCAAAGGTAAAGTAAATGTAATGAATAAGATACTTATTCAAGGGGTGATTTTTCTCACAAACTTCTCTCACCATGAAAAGGGGGAATTGGCTGTTTTTAAAGACACTGCCAATGGATTACATTCTGTGCAAAAGATACAATTGACAACTATAAGTACTGGGAAGTGGCAGTATGAGAGACATGTCTATGAGAGACATTTCTGTAAGATGTCATTTGCTGGATAACTTATTCCACAATTGACCTTCCTGTGATCCAGTATTCATCTTGAAATTAGTGGTTTTTCTGTGTCTGAATGGGTGCTGAGTGGAATTATACCTATCTCTACTTCATGCAAGAAGGTTAATGAAGATGTTCTTCTGTGTCATGTATAGCTGAGGATCCCAACCTTGGAGCTAATCAAAACAGAGAATTTGTGTTGCAGATAGGTTCCTGCCCCATGTAATATTCTTCCAAGTCCTTGGCAAAGGGCTTTTATTTAGCAGGAATGGTTACAAGGATAGTGATTTCTTAAAAAATATTTTGGCAGAGTTTGACTAAAAGATGTAAATATGCATTCTGATAATAGAAAGTTGTGGTTCTTCCTCACCAGCCTGGAAAAAGAAAAGTATTAATCAAAGTTTAGACAAGGTCTGTATCAACACTAACCAATTCAATTAGAAATCAGAGTAAGGAGCAGTAAATATGTGCTTATTTGCCTATAAGCACCTAAAACAGGAAGTGGTTTTGGAAAAGAAGTTTATTGCTTTGAAAAAATCAGAGGGAAGCCTTCTTGTAAAAGTCATGTAAGGCAAAGTTAGAGTCTCACTGATAGCTGCTTTTCTACCTCTGCAGTGCATGGGAGCTGTGAGCCCTGAAGAACAGCAGAGCCCCACTGTGTGCAGCCCACATGGGCCATTGTCCTGCACAACCCTTTATTCCTGGCTGGAACATCCAGCCTCTCTGCACTGTGCAGCTGCTTGGGAAACTTCTCCTGCAGCTCTCAGACTGCAAACCTGATGCAGCTCTTTTGTGAGATGCTTACAGTATAAACCAAACTTGTACTGCCTTGTCCTGTGGGAGTTGCAGAAGTGGGAATTGTACAGAAGCATGGGCTTTCTGCCTTTGTTAACTTTGAGGAGAAAGTAAGGAGGGCCAAAGAAAAGACATGAGAGCATATCTCATATCATTGAAAAACACAATTTATTCTCAAGTGCTCTACTTAATGATACCTTGGAACACTCACATGGAGCTGGAATTATTACTTATGTGCTGTTCAATACAGTCTCAGATTCCAACAGAAAAATGAAGAGTTTAGCTTGAAACAGTTCTAATGGTCTTATCAGAGATCCTACCCTCACTGAAGTGATATCTCCTTTGTTCTCATAATGTGCAAACTGCTTCATCCACTTTGACAGGTTAGGGTGAAATGACACCAATTTCAGGTTACTGAGTACTGTACTAAAAGCTCTGTTGTTTCTTTTACTGCTACCCAGACAGCTGCAGCATCCTTTCAGGGGGAACAGGAAACTCCGAAGCAGAGGCAGATGGATACCCAGAGTAGAAGCTGAGAGTATTATCTCGGGTACACAGTCTCTCTCACTGATCAGGATATTTGTTGTGATCCACTTCATCTACCTCACTGAGAATTTCTGAGCATTCATTAACTCTGCAAGCTGGACTTCAAAATCATCACATTCAGTTGTTGAGAAGAACACATACAAACACAAAGAAATACACAAATACTTTGAATATATAAAACTATGTGATAAATTTGCTGATGGCTGAAACTTGAACTATGCAGAAGGGACTGGAATCAAGGAAAAAAATGATAGTGCATGATATTTCTGGAATAGAGCCTCCAACTAAGGGCTGCATCTGTACTGCTAATAGGAGGCCAAACAGTATTCTCTCTGATACAGATTTTAAGATGCATTACAGAATTATAAAATCATGTAGCCAGGGGTATCCAAATGTTAGCTAGTCTAAGCTCCTGCTCAGATCAAGTCCAGTTGGAATAGGTTGCTCAGGACCTTGTCCAGTCAAGTTGTGAGTTCTGCCAAGGTTGGAGTTCGCACAACTATTGACCAGATTGATGCTTGGTTGCTTTTTTTTCATTTATAATAAATTTGCTTTCCCATGCTGAATTCTATCCATTTATTGGCTGTCTTTCGGCTGTGCAGCTCTGAGAAAATGTCTGTTATGCTTTCTCCACACCAACCTGTTAGGTATTCGTAGACAGCAGCAAAATTGCTTTACACTTTTCAGAAAAATGAGCAAGCTAACTTCCTCGGCCTTGGATATCAAGTCCTTCAGGCCTAAAACCATCTGGCAATGTCTTGTAGCAGTGCAAGCTGCACCTTAGTGTTTGTGTTTCTGAGAGGGCTGCGAAGAAAAGTGTACCTTCCTATTAGTTCATGAATGATAGAATGTTAATTCATTACATCTGGTTTGTCTGCCCAGTGTCTACCAGAAGAGTCTAGCTCGAGGCCATAGGATGGAATACTTGCAGAGATGGCATAACTGTGGTAATGCCCAGCTGTCCTCCTTGCAGACAGGTTCATAACTACACTCTCACTAGGGATTTTTCCCTTCAGTATGAATTAAACATGCTTACTGGATGTCTCAGGGAAGTTAGCACTCAGTGTGGAGCATGAGTCCTGAGTAAGCCACATGAAAAATTAGAGCAAGTCCAAGAGGGTTTCAAGAGTCAGTATAAAGTCACACAGAACATCAGTAGCAAAACTGGATTTCTCTTAACTGCACTGTTCATTAGCCTTCTTATGAGGCCAGACTGCCTCTCACAGTCTGATATAATTCACACTCAGTACTTTCATATTTCTTCACTTAGGCTTCTGACAAATGTTTTTAGGCCTGGAGGGGAAAAGCTGCTTGTTTTCATGGAATGAAAACTGAAGTATTTTGCTCACTTGCTGTAGATGCTTCAGTCCAAAACAGAAAGTAGTATCTCTGCTTTATCTGTCTGGGAAAGCAAAACTCTTGAGTTTGCTCCCTTTCTCCAAGTGTTAGCCTGTCCCTGTCACCAGATGATAGATGTTTCCAGACAGAAACACAGACATGCAGAAAACATGTAAAAGTCCATCTAGTGTAAAGAACTTCATGCTACAATAGCACTTCTCAAGGTTTCTAATGAGCACAGTGCAGTGGCTGCATGGAAAGCTAAACAACTCTCAACCTTAAGACGCAATTAGTCACCTAAAGATTTTACACCAAACTATTATTTTTACCTTACCTTTCTGAATGTGCACTGAAAATCATCTTTTTAATTGCTCTTTGGAAACAGGAGTGTAAGGAGAAAGCTTTTAATAGTGAAGAAGATCCCAGCCCATTACATTTTTAGTCACTTGGATTATTTTAATGGGCTTGGGGTTTTTTTGCAAACATCTTAGCTCTCATGCTGCCCAGGATATATTTCCCAGAGAACTCACAGATGTTTACAATCCTACTGATTTGTGGCTTTGCCGTAATACTAGGCTGAGAGAACTCACATTAGAGGCAGGACTCTTGCTTCTTTCTTTATTATATAGGTCTAGAAGTATTTTGTAAGCTTGGTCTTTCATGCTTGTATTAGATACACCATTTTGAAGAAGGACATATAAATTGCAATTTCTCCATGCTCTTTGTCTTTCCATCCTTCCCACTCAGCCTTTTTTCTCCCCCATACATTTGATCCAACTCTCTTCTTTCCTGTGATCTTGTAGAATCCTTCTCTTTGTTTTTGCTGCATGCACAAGTTGAACAAGAAACAGATAAATAGAATAGCTAAGGAATGGCTAATGTTGGCTTGTGCCCAATCTCCCACCAACAGCTTCAGTGGATTGTTAAGGCCACAGACTACACGAAATTTGGTAACTTTTTTTCTTCTGCTTGTAGCAATCCTAATCTGATAGCTTGTCTCAGCATTCCTTGCTGTGATGCTAACCTTTTTGAGTATTCCAGATTCATAGATTTTGAAGTCATTCCAAACCTCCAGGAAACTCACAGAAAGTGACAGCTTCAAGGTCATACTGCGGCACCCATCACACCCTTTGTTAATTGCTTCACCTAGGACAAGATATACAAAGCACAAAAAAGCAGAGCATGGGAGAGGCAGGAGCATAGAGATGAAAATTAAGAATTACTCCATTTATAATTTTAAGGTGTTCAAGATAACCAGCAGGTTACTGACTATAATGTATATTTCTTATCAGGCAAAAATTACCTAGTTTAAAGAGTAAATTTTCAAATTACTCAACATCCAGCCTAATTTTAATTTAATTTTGAGCTAAAACTCCGAATTTCATCATAAACAGAAAAGTTAAGGCTGGTTATACGAGCTTTTAAAGACACCTTTTCAAGTGAAGAATACCAAATGTTATACCTGTGTTACTGCCTTCAAGTGCTTCACTTGGACCCATTGTCACATGCAGGGAGCTATAGAGATCACGTCACTGAGTATTCTGCAAACCTGGACCAATCTTGCTGTGCAGTGACGGAGTGGCAGATATTCTTGGAGGCTTAGTGGTTCCCATATTAGTAGACCAACCAGGAATAGGACATTGTTCTTCAGAGACAAATGTGTCCACATAAATTTACTGAAAAAAGCTCATGTGGGTTTTAAAAAAGCCCATGTGGGGTTTTGATTAGGTTTTATTTGTGTTTTTTGTTTGGTTTTTTTTTTTTTTTGAGCACAAGCTTACAGCAATGCTATTAGGAGACAAGAGAATCTGCATGGCTTTGTTCCTAGTTGTAGGGTATGTTCTCTTAAGGCTGTCTTCTCCTGCATTTTCTCTGTGCCTCCATCATTTTATGTTATTCCTTCACATACAAATGAAGCTTTTTTTCCAAATGCTGAGCTGTTTGGAAATGAACATTTGAATTTGCATATGTTGGAACTGATTCATCCCTGGTGCCAGGAAGTGCTCTCTGCTGCAGGGAGGGGATCTGCAGCTGCCTGGTGCTGCCTCCAAGGCAGGCAGTGCTGGCAGGAGGGAAAGCGTGGGCAAGGTGCCCAGGGGGAGAACTGATTCACAGCTTCCCCCTGGCAGCTTCTGAGCACAGAGCACCCCCTGGGTAGTGCACAGAAGCTATTTCACATTAGGCACATACCCTGCCTTTGGCAACTGGCATGTTGAGGGGCTATGTGCTGATGCTAGATGTGAGAACAGCAGGCAGCATGTCATGGCACTTGCTGCTGGGAAGCTGGGAAGTCCTGACTGGTAGCAAAAGAGGCAGCATGCAGGGGTGATAATGGAAGGCACAGGAATATTTTTTTCTAAAGCAATATAATTAATTTAAACTCATTGTGTGTATCTGTGCATTGGAGTGCACGGCAATATTTTATGTGCCAGCATGATGCATTTTAGGCTGCTTACAGGAAAATGGATTTCATTGTAATTAAAAAAAATATCATGTTCTTTCTCACCCCCACATGGTTCAAAAAATGCAGGAATGCAGTACAGATGATAGCATCAGGTAAGGACAGAAAAGGTAGCATATGCAGAAAATCAGGGAATTAATAAATTGTACCTGAGGAGAGGAGTATGCAGTCAGCACGCCCCAGTTCAGAACCATTCAGTTGCTGGGGATTTCTAGAGGCAAAGAGAAAGAGACAGAACAATCTCTCTGCAGAGATAAAAGAGACTGAAGTTACTCCATGAAGCCTCTGAGCCAAAGTTATTTTAGTCTCATGCCTGGACTAGCTCCATAGGCCTGGCATTGTTCCTTCATGGATAGAAACACTGTATGGTGAAAGTGGCAATAACAAGTCTTTCCATTCTGCACTTCTTTCCAGTCTTCCAATCTGTACTTCTCCCAGTGTCTTCTGAGAGGGCTCAGTAATGCCCCACCAGGAGGGATCCTTGTCTGGATCTCCCTGCTCTCCTGCCCACACCCACTGGAACTGGCATTGGATCCAGTGCCAAAAAAACCCTGACGAGATGAAAAAAAAAAATTTTTTTTTAATTCACCCATTTGCCCTTCCACACTTTTTTTTTTTTTTTGTTTTGCTGGCTCTTGTCATTTCCTGAAATGCTCTTCCTTTATATCTGCTGTGGATCTGGCATTTAAATTTCCCTGTTAGCTCCAGTGAGACCAGTCATATCAGTAGCATTCTGTTAAGTGAGAAATGCTAGCAGTATATTACATGTGGAAAAGTGATATTTAGCACTTTTCCTAAAACTAAATTTCTGTGCTTAAATGGTCCTTCTAGCTAGAACAAATAGAAGGAAATCATTAAGATATGAATCTAAATTTAACCTTTTTTTTTATTACAATGCGTCCTTATGAAACTTTGATATTTATGGAGGTCTGACTTTGCACAGTCATTTTAGGTACATTTGTGAGGATTGGAACATAAGTTTAGCCTTGAACATGGAACCAGAGATGTAAAATCTCCTGAAATATTCGTTATGTGCATGACTGTCCCATAGAGTTTATATTTCCTCTTGAACCAATTCAAATGAGCTCAAATGAGCTCTGAATGCAATTTCCAGAAGTGCCTAGTGTTACCCTGGTTCTGCTCCTTTTGAAGCAAGTGATAAAGCTCACAAGGACCTCAATAAAAATAAAAGAGGGCAAGATATTTAAAATTACTCATTGAGTCTCGACAGCCGATAAATTCTGTATTAAGGTTTCACACACAGCACTTTCTCCTCTGACACAAGGGCAGAATGTGTGCCCAGTCATTTCAGCAATGTGAGAGGACCACAAGCAATGCAGACAGCAAGAATGATAAAATCAGCTGGGAGAAAATAGCAGGAGGACAACAAGGGTGATGAAAGAAAAGATAATGGGAAAAAACAACAAAGAGGAAGGAGAAAAGAAGAAAGAAACATCAACTTCAAGGTTATTAGAGATCATAAAAGGAAGAAGGATGAGGGAGGAACAGAGATTGAAGGCATCAGCCAAAGGGAACAGAGAAAAAAGGAAGCAAAAGGAGAAAGAGAAAATGTTAAAGAGACAAGAAGAGACAAGGAGAAATTTATTTGGAAAATCAGGGAGTAGAATGCAGCACAGAAGTGCTGGAGAGGAAAATGGATGGAAAGCAAACTATGGAGCAAAAGCAAATAGAGATTCTTGGAAAAGGATAGCAGATTGAAAGCAGGGTGAAAGGCACCAGAAAAGAAAAGGGAAGGAGTGAAGAAGTATGTAAATATAGCACCTCTATGAGGAAAATTAAGGGGAAATAAATCCATCCTATCAAAACTGTTTTTCATTGCAAATTCATAGATAGATTGTTTAGCTAGAGAGTTTTGGTCTCAACAGCAAAATAAAGTATCATCACTGGAATTCAAAAATCAAATCCTATGGAAAATATCTGTGTTCCTACTGGAGTTAGAACAGACAGCCACTTTTCTATGTCATCATGAGGAAAAGAATCAGCAGCATTCCCACTTCACATACTTCATTAGAACTTGACAATCTACCAAAATACCTGGGACTGAAAATAAGATTTTTACAATTTACATATCCAGATTGCTTTCACAGAGCTGGCTAGAACAGTAATAGCTGGAGGCATTGCTCTGACTCCTCAGAAGAGTAAAGACAAAATGAGTTGCTGCTGTCTGTCCAATCCTTGCTGAAGCGGTGTTTTTATAGCAATAGCCACAGCACTGACTCTCACTGACACACCTGTGGCCAAAAGTCTGCACTGAGGACCACACAGCTCTTCTCATGATCTTGTTTCTCACCCAGGAATGCTCCCTGCAGGTTAGTGGTGGCTGGCATAGGAAGGAACTGGAGAAAAGTTTGTTCTCTCTTTTGGCTTCTTAGCTAGTTGAAAAAGAGGACTTGTTTGTCAAGAGCTACAAACCTGTAGTTTCTGACAAGCCCTCAAATTCACAGAGGAATAGACACTCTATAAACCTACTATGCTCTACAGAAAATCCAGTTTTTAATTTGACAGGGCTTCTTTTCATCCCTTCCCTTTCTTGCCCTCTCCTTTTTTCCTCTTTTCTCATTCAGGGAACTGCAAGCACAATTTCTTTACAATTTTACTTTTGTAACCTTTTGTTTTGGGACTACTTCACTAGAAAAAAAAATTAAAAGCACCAAACCACAGTAATTTGTTATGAATCTGTATGTAGTTTCAGAAGACATACAGCTTTTTAGCTGCAAACAGAGCAGTGAATAAAAATCTGTACTTCTAGTATATTTTCCAGTTCTGTGTAAAGTAATTTAGACTCGTTATTGTCCAATTTTCCTCTGCCAGATCCTTCCCTTTTCCATAGCACCATTGTGAGATTTTATCCAATAATGTTTTTAAAATACTCTCAGATCTTCAGGCAAAAACCAAAAATGCAAGTATTATTGTGTCTGTCTGCCAGCTTCCCAACCTAAGAATTCCATTCCTGGTGATTCAGTGAAACAAAACAGAATCTCAAGTAGATGGAAACCACCAGACAATAAAACATTCTACATTCTGTTATGAAAAAAATCCCACAGGAAACAATTATATTTTTCTAGCCATTTCTGAATCTTCAATAGAAAAATCACACCTCTACTATAGAGATTGACAGCGTGGTCAAAATAAAACTATGGGAAAGTCATAATTTTCTATTAATCCCAGTTCTTTTGCAGTGTGGAACATTATGGAGGACCATTCTGAATTTTTGCACAGTTTCCTGATTTATTCCCCTGTTCTATGTGATTTTTCTTTTGCTAGCTGCATCTGCTTTAAATAGTTAATTAGTGATTTATAGGATATTCTCTCTGATAGACTGTATTATTGATACATGTGTTCACAAGGGAAGATTGGATGTGCAATGTAGTAGGCTATAAATGTTGTAAACTAAACAGTAAAGGTAACATCAGTCTTTTGTGCTGATTCATCAGCTTACTGATGATGGGTGATGGAAGGTATTTTGTAGGAACTCATTGCAATTGGCCAGTGTGAGAGAAATGGATGGCTTATTCTTTTCCATGGGAGCTGATACCCTCAGCACAAAAATAAAAATGTTGAAGTACTTTTTTATGTCTTTGTTTTATCTCTATGTTTTGGATCTAATTTATGTTTTAAAAGAATTTGAAAAAGTAAATCAACCAAAGTAATACACAGTAATGAGGAGGAAACTATTGCAGTTTTGTCTTGACACTTTCTGTAAAATCCTATTCACTGTCATGCTAGTGAGGCTGTAAATCTAAGTATGTACACTACATGGAAGCTTATCTTCCTCCTGTAGGCCTAGATAAAAGCCTACAAATACAGGTTTAATTATGGATCTTATTTGTAGTGCCCTATGCTGGTGAGAGCTGGGGCGTCTTGTGAGCTGAGGTTTCAACAAGACTTTTAACCACTGGCATCTGGAAAAACCCTCACAGAGCTCATCTGGGCATTGCATCCATTTCCTCCCCCGTCCCAGGAACCTTCCTGAGTTCTTCAAGCTGACAGAAGTTTGTTTTAATTGCTGCACACCTTCAATGTTTGCACAGTGAAGAATTAGTAGCAGGGCTTAAGTGTATTCTTCTCAATTTACCTCTCACCCTTTTTTCTCCTGCTATTGAATCTAAGCCAAATACTGAATCCAGCTGTCACAGCTGTTGCTGTTCTGCTGCCTGCTCTACTTCCTGCTTCTGCTTATTTTCCCAAAAATGCTTCTATGGAATGATCTGTGAAATGAATGAGACATCAAGGCACTGCATTCCCCTTCCCTGACAAAACCTTTCTTTTTCTGGATGCCCTGAATTTGTAGTCAAGTGCTAGTATTCTATGTCCTGAACGCCACTCTTCACAGTCAGTTCCTTTTGTCACCTCCCTCGTTACAGTACTGAAGTATTTCCTGTGCTACAATAAGCTATTATGTAAATTCTACAAATGAGTTTCTGATCCTGCCAAATCACATTTGCTTTAAGTAAGCATGGAAAACTGCAGCTCTCTTTTGCCACATACTCTGATAGTAATTTTCAAAGAGTTTCACATCAGCTGCCTCTTGCAAGCAGTGCATACATTTTTCTGGCATTGTTGTTTGTACATATGATTAAGTCATATATGCATAGGATAGCAAAGTAGTAAGGTATATGCCACTCCTACATATGCTGAGACATTTGGAAAATACAGGCTCCCAATTCCAATAGCACAAGAACTTGGGGTTGTCTCCTTATCTAATCTGTTTAGGATAGAAAGTAAATATTGTAATAGCTTCATAGTTGTAACAGACTGCTGCATGTCTGAATCCTATGTGTCACACTGTTAAGAGCATTTCCCATAGAATGGAAACAGCAGAAGTATAAATGTTCCAGAGTTTTAAAGTGTTCTTACCAACTGCACTAAACTCTCATTTCATCTGTTACATGAAGGTAAATATAAATTTATGAGATTTGAAAACAAATATTATAGTGTCAAAATCAAAATTTGAAAGGTCATTCTGAAATCTTTGCCAACATAAAGATCTGGTTTAATCAAAAGTACATTTTTAAACTGATATGAACTGTGAAAAGCCATTTTTGAAGATACGCAATTCAATTTACAGCAGGATGACTTCTTCTTTAGCTTCTGTTGCTTATTTTTTTTTTAAATGACACAGAAATAAGCTAGCTTTCAAATTGCGTGAAACTGTCCAAATGGTTGAGGTGCAATGGTCTTCTTTTAAGACTGATGGATTGGATATACTGGTCCTTTTTGTTAAGACACAATTAATTGTGTTGCCTGTAACAGAAAGTCTTAGAAAAGATGAGAAAAAAACATTGTTCACTTTTGCTAATAGCTTATCCTCAAAAAGATAGAAAGTCTGGAGAGGAAAATGGTGACTTTAAATCATGGGCTCATAAAGAAATCCTTGTAGTACCCCAGACTGCAGAGGAATAGTCCCACAGCTCTGAGTTCTCCTTTATTAATTTAAATGCCATGAACACATAGAGCCAAAACGTAGTCAATTCCTTTAATTAATTCTTATCACCATGTCTTACGATTCAGCATCTTAGAGGCTTTAGTCAGGCTTCAGTGATGCAGCTAGTCTTGATGGAAATAGGCATTGGAAACCACTGAAGCTACCTAGCATGAAAAAACCCCAAAACACACGAAGCAGGAGTTGACTCTCTGTAGATCTCAAAATATTTGTCTAAAAATAAATAAAGATAACATATATAGATATATTTAAATTATAAGAGCATTCATATTTGGTGCCCTTACCACTTACTTTTAAAGAAATAGCCCAATTTTATCCTAGCCATGTGCAGCCACAACAACAAATAAAGGGTAAGAGGCATACAGACTGAATTATTACTTCGTTATCAAGGATTGTAGTTTTACCTAATTGGTATCAGAAGGATCTACGCAGAAATTATGGATTTTATCTTTCTATAAGCAGAAAGATTGATGTGTGGTGTCAACCTGTGTGTTGGTCCTTAAGAGACATGCTAAAACACCTTTCATGCAAGATCACAGGACCATATTTGGTCCTGTGCAAAGACAAAGCAAGAGAGAAGGAGAAGTGTCACTAAGTATGTTATTTAGATTTCTTGTCCAAAGTGCACAGCCTGTTTGGGATGGAGAAGAGAAACTTCAGTGTTGTAGGGAACCCCATAAGTTTTACCAGCTCACATCTGAGAGTTGCTACCATATTTTGATGTTTTCTGTAGAATAACTGAACTGGTCTGGATGAAGATTATATGGAAACTTCATTGAATACATTCCAGTTTAATTTATGTCTTTCAAGGTAGCAATAATCATGGTTGAAGTTTGGCCCTGCTGAGCTCCTTCAGAAGTAGGTAATGCTTACTAGCTTAAAGGAGCTGAAATTCAGCTTAACATAACGTGACAACTCCATAGCACTGACCTCTGGGTTGCCTAATTACTGATGTTAAAAAAAAGTTCAAGTGTCTGCAGAAACTTTGAGAAACAAAAGCTTACCAGTATGGACCAACATTGAGTAAAGCCCATGTTAAATAAAGGGTGGAAGCCAAAGTCTGCATGAAGTCCTGATTCAAATAGTGGAAAAATTCAATGTTATGGAAATCTGATGTTTTAGAATACAACATCTGAATTTGTGAGCAAGCTTTTTTGAATTTGAATGCTTTCTCCAAATACCACTTTAAATAGCATGGCTAAAATTCAAAACTCAGGCTCAAGAAAAGTGACTTTTTGGAATTCATGTAGCATTTATCTGTTCAGTAAAATGCATATAAATTAATTCTTTGTCTTTTCTGTGATTTAGTATGGCAGTTCAAATACCAGCTAATGATTTTACTTAGCATTATAATGTAGCTTTTTCTGTGATGATCGCAATCATCTTTGCAATGTAGAAAAATCCATCCATTTTCTTTGATGGCTGTAATGTCATTCAACTATTAGAAATTCCACTGAGGGCTGTACCACTTCTGTCTGGTGCTGTAGCTTGGTGTTTGGCACTGTTTGGGTGGGTTACCATCTCTCTGCAAGAGGCCAGCCTTACTTCCCTGTCTTAGGCATTTCCTTTGCTTCATGGAGAGGTGAAGGGGTGGTGCGACCATGGTGCGACCTCATGACACTGTGCAGTGGGATTAGAACAATAGCTCCAGTGGAAAAGAAAATTACTCACTGCAACGTTAGCCACTACCTAAGCATACACCTCGGGGATAGTGCATTTGCTGTCAACCCTACTCATTCCTGGTGACGTAGGGATATTGGATTGCTGGGAAATCACTAATCTGCCAGTACTTGAGATGGCCAGGAAGCATTGGAGTGGGCAACTGAGGAGTAGCAAACAAAAGCATTTTATGAATGAAAAACTTGGCTTGTCCCTGGTGTAGAATTAAGCTCAGGTTTAGCACTGGGTAGGGGTCCCAAAGGCTGGCACCTGAGGAAACAAGGATAAGCCAATTAATATTTTTAAATGGGCAGTTATATCTTTCCTGTCAGTAACTGCTGGGTGTCTCTTCCATTGTTATTCTAGGTGTCCCACTCCTGGGTGCGATGGCTCTGGGCATATAACTGGAAATTATGCTTCTCATCGAAGGTATGTAAAGACAAGGTTTTGTTATTTAAATCATATAACTGCAGGGCTAGAAGGTGCCTCAACTGACCTAACTTCACTCTGAATACTGAAGTAGGATTGAGCGCTGCACAGATACACGTTGGTCTAACTCATATTAACCACTAATGAATAACATTTCTCAGCTTCAGGATGACTCACTACCCCAATAGGTAGGAATATTTTTGCTTGTATCTAGCAAAATCTTTATACAAAATAAATTCAGTTTCTCTGTCTTCTCTAGTAGCCGGAGGAAGCAATTCAACATTCATGTTTCTGTTGCTTTACATTTCAGAACAACTTAACTCTTCACAGTTTGGACTGAAATCCTAGTCCTGCATCTTTTTCTCACAAATTGTGTTTCCTGAATGTTTGTATCAGTCTCTTCCAGACTCACTCCACATTCCTTGAAATGCAAAATTGGATCCTGTTCTTTACCGCCTCTTCTAGATGAAGCCTTATCAGCTTTTATCAGAGGGGAAAAGTACCTCTTTCATCTAATATGCACCAGCCTTGTTAGTACATTTCAGAAATAAGTTTGGCTTGTTCTTAAATTGCAACACTTTTTACTACATCAAGCCAGAAGAATGGAAAAAGAAATTTATGGATGAAAGCTGACTTCACTATAACTTCACCAAGGGTCAAAGAATGCTTCTCATTCACTAATTAGGATATTGATCAATTACACTGTAGAGGTAATGGTGTAAATGCTGTGCAATTAGCAATTCCCCTGTGGTTATTTAAGAACTAAATCAGTAGAGGAGGGCTCTGCCATATTTGTAAACATCTATCCACTGTTTAATCAAAGAATAATAGTGAATAATAGTGTTGTCTATCTCTCTTGTGCTAGTAAAGACTCTTTACTCCTACAAAGACTAGTACTGTTGAGTCTGGATATTTGCTTTCTTCACCAAGTCCCTGTAGTTTTACAATTGGCTATAGACAGTCACTGCACAAGTTCCCAGTTTAAATGTTTTCCCACCAAAAGCAGCACAGGGTTCAAAGTCAAAACATAAAAAATAATAGAGTGGGAGCATGCCCTATTTTACATGCTGTGAAAATGAAAGATCACAATATCAATTTCTGTAATGCAGTATTAAACATCAAAAGTAAAAATAACATTATAAAGGAGAAGATATAAGTATTTAAAAAACACTTACATGATGCAGATTTGATCATGCTTTCAGAGAAATTTAAGGCTAAATTTAGAACTACATTTCACTATATGTAAATTTATCAGCTACCATCCTACCAGCATTATGCCTGTTATAACTCTACCCTAACTTCAGGGAAGCTATTTATGTGTTTGATCATCTATTTAACCAGAAGCAGGTGGGAGAATGAAGATGCAGAAGAAAAGTGTTACTAACAAGAAACCTAAAAGCTGGCAAGGTTGGTAGGGGAGAATCACTGAATGTTGATTCATTTTTTAAACCTTTTCCTTGTATGTTGTCTCCTGGCCACTAAAGGACTGGACCATGAGCTGAATGGTGTTACCTGCTTTTGTCTGGAAATTCTTACATTCTTGTATTTTTGCAGATGACTGCTGGACCAAGTTTTCATTTGATTGTGTAGCATAATCAAGTACATATAAAGATATAAAAAGTTGTTCTACAAAAACAAACATATCTGGAATTTGCTAGGTCCATTGGGATTTAACACATGCAGCCTTTTGAAATGCCACCATGCCTATATTGGCCACATAACTCCTTAATTTCTCTTCCAAAAAGGCCTCTGGCAACCCCATGTCTTTGGCTGCCTGCAGGCACAGAAGCACTGACATGTAGTCAGTGAAGTAACATTTTCTTTGCTTAAATCCACAGATGTCCTCAGGAGACCTGTCACATTTACACAGAGCCAGCCTTACCCTATTCAGATCATGATATCTGTCAAGGCCATTTCTGAGGTGGGAAGGCTGGCAAAATGAATGCTTTCAAAGGGCAGCAAACCAGCAGCCTAAATCTGGAGCTGTTAAGGATGGAAGACCCCACAGCATGTTGTCTGTTGGGCTTTCTAATTCCCAGACTGAAAATTAGCATTTAGCTCTGCCTGCATCTGAGTTAGCATTTTTGTTTGTATTTGACACCATCAGTTACAACTCTGTCAGTTTCAGAAGGAAAGGAATGACAGACTTCTCTCCTAAATGGCTGCTGAGGTTATCACTGGTATTTAAAATGGCTGCTCAACAGCAGGCATAAGTGAGGCACATTTAACTCTGCCATAACTCTGCAGTTCTACACAGCCCTTCAATTTATGCAAGGAGTTATAGCACCATGCACTGCTATTGAATTCTTCTATTTGTCTTTTGTCTTCATATATAAGGAATTAAAGTCATAGAAAAATGAAGTAATATTCTTGTCTTGTAATAGCGTTGGTTGTTACAGAATTAAAAAATTAAAGCAAAGACTTGACATATGTTTTCTTGATGGATCCACTGTCAGAGGAAAAGTGAAATAATGACAGCCTCAGAAACTGTCTGTTGGAAATATCTGTTTAGAGGACCTGAAAGGTCTTAGAATTTTCTAATAAATCGAAATAGATTAGAAAGTTTTTTTAGAGAGAGATGATGAACCAAAATACCAGTGAGTAGGTGATAATTAAATTGACTTAATATGTAGAAAGCTTTAAATCATTAGTCAAGGCAGAAATTCTTTGTTCAGATTTCGTTATGAAAATATCATCTACAAGCATACCCATCTGTACACCTACTAAAAATAATACTGCTTTCTGAGGAATTCCTATTAACTGTTTAGTTTTCAGATGCAAATTCTGGTTATTCTCACCCAGTGAGTACAACTACTCTCAGAGAAAAAGGAGGGGTATCTTTAACACCCGCCCACTCCCTTCACTTTCTGCAGACCAGGTTGTGTGTCAGGCAGTGAACCAGCCTGTTCCTGAACAGTTCCCTTGCCACAGAGCTTTCTCTTATTCTGAATCCCCCAGACTCTCTTCCTCCTACTTCTTTCTTACAGACAACATTATTATTTTTGAAGAAAACTGTTGTTAATTGGCACAGACTTTCTCAGATTTAGTTTTTACACAAAGAGCTGTGGTACTTTGGTGTCCACTATGGAAGCTGGAATAAACAGCAGTTTGCTTTGAAAAGGAAAATGGCCAGTTACATTTAAAATGGAAAATGAAATGGGATGAGAGCACAGGTCCACATATCAGAGTGCAGATGCCTATTCCATTAATGCTGACATGTCCCCTGGTATGGCACTGACCTTGGGCCACTGAAGGTCTCACAAGCAATTCTAAGATATGATATGGGACTCAGTGTGGTTCCAGATCATTATTCACCAACAGTATGGGTGTAGCTGCCCTGCTTTACAGAGATAGAGAGCTCAGCTGTACAAATGTGAACTTTCTGGTCTTGAGTCAAAGCAACAGTTCTAGGTCCCTTCTATTTAACACTATAGATGTAGCCATGACATGTCACTAAAAGTTTCTAGATAATGTACTATGTCCAATATCCTATGCCAGCATTCCTCTCTTTCTTTAATTGACTTATTTATAACTTTGCAGCATGTAAACTCTGGTTTTGTCTATTCTTCATTTTCTAACACAGAATTCTGTCTGTGATTGCATCAACTTTTTCTCTGCTTCTTCCCCTCGGTCCTCACTGGTTTTGACAAGACAAAATAACTGAAAATTTTGTTACCATTCCTATTTTGTTATCACTCTTCTCTTCTTTGCAAAGACAGGACCTACTATACAACACTCAAGTACCTTTCCTCATGCTGAAAACAAAAGTTTAATCTTCTATTTTGTTTATTTCTCTAGGAAATTTTTTCTTTGGTTACACTTGTTTCTCTCTTGCGTCAACACTTGAAGGTGTTCTTACTGGTGGATTTCTTTTTGAATGCGCATAGTTAAGATGGAAATAACATTTAAATAGAGGACCAGACATGATTGTTTTGATAGACATACTTGTATCCTCAGATATCATCAACCTAAAAAAAATATTTTAAAATCTGTTAAAGTCATTGTCAAGTCTAATAGGTGGTTTCTATAATGAATTCTTCATATGCAAAGTGCTTGTGTAGTTGAAAACAAAATTCTCAGTCTTTAGTTAAATGTAACATAAACTTTTGTCTCTACCAAGTCTTTTTGTCTGGGTGAATTCTGAGCTCTTGAACCCCTTCTCTGGAAGGCATTGAAAGCTCTGAGCTCTGTCATGTTTTTATTCAATCATTCTATAGAATTGTTATGTGATGTTTGGGAAGGTTTGATGTTACTAATGTGGTCCTGAGAGAAATCTTCAGTCCAACGAAGAGATACTCCTGTTTTTGCTATTCTTCCATGCCTCTCAAACATAGGGGACATAATGTCTCTCAGCCCTGAAACACTGGCTTCTGTTCCTATTAAAGATGCCACTGCTGCTGCCGAATCAGCTGAAGGAATTTTTAGGCAGAGGGTTTAAGAGCTGCCTTCCCTGACTCCTGGGGGAGTTGTGTGTGTGGTGTGCACAGCACAGGCAGTCCTGTCCTACATCACAGACCCACCCATGCAGATCCCCCCTCGTGTGGCTGCTGCAACTCTCCTTATTTAACCACCTGAGCTTTGACTGTGCAAACTGGACAGGATTGCCTATTTTGCCAGTTTCTTGGATAGAAAGTGTATTCCTGTAAAGGGTACCCAAGAATGAGGAATTGCATTCTAAAATGTTTTTTTCATACAGTCTTTCAGGCTGTCCACGAGCAAAGAAAAGTGGAATCAGGATAGCACAAAGTAAGGAAGACAAAGAAGACCAAGAGCCAATTAGGTGAGAACAAATATTGTCAAAGGGCCTTTGTATGTTTTATAGGTCTTATATATCTTCAGTGTTTTTTAAGGCATAAAAGTTACTGTGTGATAGTTATCCAAGGGCAGCCAGCCACATTGATTTCTATGAGCAAATCTAGTTTCTGTGCTGATTGTTTCAGCAAAGGATACAGCATTAACCAAGGATACAATCATCTGTAATTTAGAAATAGTTTTAAATTCTTAATTTTCAAAAGAATAATCTGGAAATTAATATTCTGTTTGCATACTAGAGGTGAACTATACATGCTAAATAAAGGTAGTTATGGGAATAGAGGATTGAGTGTTTATATGAGACTGCTGCAACCAATCTGATTGTTCATGCAGTTTGCAGAAGAAACAAATGCCTACCTGTAGGTCTTGGTTTCTTCTTGCAAGGCACTCTGATTATCAGTGGCCACTGAACTTGGTGGATTAATGACTGCTTGGACCATTCAGGACCAGATCCTCAGTAGAAAATTGCAGGAATATTTAGTTCACAAACTAAATAAGTAATTGGCCTTTAGTTTAGACGTGTGTTACGTAGCAACACATTGAAAAAAAAAAAACCGTAATTCACTTTGAAGATTCTCACTTTTCCTTCTAACCTTGATTATTTGGTTTTTAGTATACAGAGTATACAGAGCAGTGTACTGAGCAAATGTATGGGGAGATTCCCAAGTAAGAACAACCATCAGATGAAAACAGAACTGCCTTCATTGGTCCCTGGGCTGTAGCACATAGTTTCATATCATGACCCCTATTCAAAGAGTGGTTAAAGGAGCTCAGCATTTCTAATGAGGTGCTCTGATTACATCATAACTGTGTATAAATGACACTTTCACAACTTCAGACAAGTCTTCTTTGGGTTCCATACCTACAAATAAAATGTACCAATGATTATACTAAGTAGTATTTTATGCTTGTAAGGGTTTTATGAACAATTTTGTTGCTGGTCAGAGCTCAGTAGCAAATATTTCAATTCCCCTGTGATATTTACTGTGATAAACATCTGCAATTCAAATACATGTCTCAGTCCTTCTGTTACAGTTGCATAATGTCAACAGCTGTGACTGCATTTACTGGCTACCCTGCTTAGAATTTATCAGAGAACTTTTTTTTCTTCCAATTGTAAAGTTCTGCTTGTAATTTTACCCACTACGGCATATCTTGACTACTTTTGTGACCGCAGTGTAGGATTACTCTTTCCTTTTGCGTGTCAGGTTTATTTTGACTTTGTTGTAGAGGCTACCAGGTATATAATGGCAAGACAATAAAGTTTTTCTCATCTGTCTGCTCTACAGATGTCCAGTTCCTGGCTGTGATGGCCAGGGTCATATAACTGGAAAATATGCGTCCCATCGCAGTGCATCAGGGTGTCCTCTTGCTGCCAAAAGGCAAAAGGATGGGTACCTGAATGGCTCACAGTTCTCGTGGAAGTCAGTGAAGACGGAAGGAATGTCATGTCCAACACCAGGATGTGATGGCTCAGGACATGTCAGTGGTAGTTTTCTTACTCATCGTAGGTGAGTAATTATAACTTAATGTTTTTCACTTATGTTTGTTATATAAATCAGATTTAAAATATAGCTTTTTGTCATGGCATTTCTCTGTTCCTTTTGAGTTTCATTATTACATCAAAAAATAATCTGCTTGTGTGTATTTGTAACTGGAAACCCAGACAGGCAAGTTTTTGTATGCAGATACAGACCTGCACTTGAATCCATAATATATAGAAAATTTTAGGGGAAAAATCATGCATGAGAGTAACTGTAAATTCCTATTGCTTTATTGTATATTTATGGACTTGGGGTAATTTTACTTAATTAAAATTACCTTGGGGTAGACATTGTAAGACATATCTGAGTGCACCTTATTTTCAGAGATGTCAAACACATTCTTGATTCTGAAACACCAGAGCATGGAACTGAAGAATATTAGGAAAGAGCTACATAAAATCAAAGTTCTTTTATTCATTTGGTAATGAACATGTTTGTTGAAAACAATATATGTAGAATACAGAACATTATTTAAAACTAATGGAATGTAAATATTTGACAAAAGAAATACAAAGCTTGATTTTTCATAAACTTGGCAAAAATATGAGAGCTTCAATGATAACATTTTTCATAGCTTGTAAAAGGAGGAGAAAGTGGCCAGTCTATTAGGGATAAAACCTGCTGCCGTTTTAGATATTAGATTATGAAGATACAAGGATTTTTTTGAGCTCTGACTGGGAATCTAGGCCTGAAAATTACTATAATGTCAGAGCAAATTCTTATTATATAATCGCTAATATAGAGCTCTATTACTTCAAATACGTCAAGTTGATGTCCCTAATTTGTCACCCTATCCAGGCAGACCTCAGTTGAACTTCTGTACCCTTTAGTTAGCTAAACCAATTTCATCTTGTTTTGTAGTCAGTTCTACATACAGAGGTGAAAAGTGTACTTCTTCCTTCTCTTCCCTGTTACTATTTCCTTTGATTCGTTCTTTGACAATCCTTTACAGCTTCACTCAGAAGCCTTATCCTTGCTTCAACCTCTCCAGACTTTGTGCATATAGCTCCTATTTATTGTTTAGGCTCGGAGTTGTTTTTCTACTCAGTCTTTTGTGGTATCTACCATGAAGGGATTCTGGTCCCTGACCTGAGGTGTTACCTGAGGAACCAAATGTATTACACAGACTGCAGCTCTCAGAGGCTTTAGGAAGCAGGAGATGCAAAACTGACCATTGATGCAGATACTACATCTGGCTTTAGTTTCTGAATTTCAGTAAATACCAGTATTAGTGTTTGTATTTCGTTTTGACTTTATTCATTATGGTGTAACATTTATTTAACTCAGAGACATCTGTCATTAAAATTTTGAAATTATTTTAGCTTTAGTTAAAAGGTACAATATAATTACTGAGAGATTGCTTGCAAGGAGTATTCACATAGTAATTATGATTTCAAGGAGAAAATTCTTGCAAAAAGAATAGCTTACTTCTAAAAGATGTGTACTGATACTCAGTTTAAAAATTTAAAGGGCAAATTGTGGCTAGAGATTTTTTTAAGGAATGCTTTAATGAAAAAAAAAAACCCTAATACATTAACCTAAATATGACATTTATCTACAAAACCATGTGTGTTTTTTAGTACCACTATCATAAGTGGAAACAGAGACTTGTAAATGGCTTACCTTATAAGATCAGTTTTTGGGCAAAAAGATCCATTGTTAGAGAAGAATACCACAAGATGAAAGGTTGCTTAAAAAGACTGATGCAGTAGATTGATCTTACTTAATTGTCTTGATGTAACAAAAGGCCAGTATTCTAAGTTGTAAGCACATTGAACTTCTTGAAGCTTCCATATGCAGTGGTAATATTAATATCAAGCCATATTATTTTAAAAATATTATTAGCTCTTGCAGAATTCTTAAGGCTGTTAAAAGTGGTTGGTTCATTTGCTCACACAAAGAAAAGCACATGGAGCCATTTTAGATGCCTTTGGGTTACTTATGTGGCCTCCAGCTGCTGCTCAGAAAGGTAGGTCCAGTGTATATTTATCAGCCTTAGAGATGTATCTTCTCAAATAGCATTTCATGCCTGTATATGGACAACTGAATCAAACTCTGAATGTAGGACTGAACACCAGAACAGTTCACCTACCTTAAGAATCTGCTTGTACAAGCTGTAGGATGATGCATTTACTCCACTTCAGGATCACTGGATCCTGGAGAGCTGTCCACTTCAGTGGACACCAGCCTTTAATCAGTTGTACCATAAATGTCACTGAGCATGTCCTAAGGGAGTGTTTTCCCTGCCTACAAACAGGTACTTTATGCCATTGGAAGTGTTCTTAGGGCACGCTGTAGTGGGTATAGTAGGCATAGTGGGTGTTAGTGTAGCTGTAGTGGGTTGGCCAAAATGACTGAAGACTTGTGAAACGCTCCATTCTTTATGACAGCTTAGAGCTGAACGTGCCTGGCAGGGGATCTACAGGGGTGCTGGTTTTGTTAAAGCAACGGGCCCCAGAGCTCCATGGCAGCTTTGACACACAGTCAAAACATGCAGATGTTCAAACCCAGGTGTCATAATCTGGAGCTCAATTCCACATGAATCATAGACTCTCCATTTTCTTGCAAAAGGCTGAAATATTCCCTCACTTCAGGTGTATCCATTCTAACAGACTGTGGTCTCATCTTCTACTGCTAATAGCATTCTGCTGTACATGAATGGCTGTAAATCTCAAATTCTCACCATCTGAAGGGAAGCAATGCTATGCATTTACACAGTGAGACCAGATTTATGGACATTCTTTTGCAGGTAGAGCTGGTTTTATCATGCCTAGGGGGAAAGTAGGGCTGTGGCCTTTACCTGACACAGTAGAAGCTCCTCAGGAAGGAGGCGTTAATGTCTTTATTTTTGCCAGTACACCTTGCTGTAGTCCTTTAGGATTTTTTTCCTCCCTAGTGGAAATATTTTTATATTGGAAAACTTCTCTAAGCATATATATGAATTCATTGCATGTGTAGTTGTCCTTTGTGTCTTCTCCAAGAATTTTATATTTTGCCATTTGTAGAGAGCTCTTAATATGCTGTTATTAAAACAACTGTAATACTCTGGAAATGAACAGCAGACTGGCTTGTGAAAATAATGCCAGCTGTTGAATTTATCAAATATATATTAGGAAAGATGTTTTTCAGGTAAAGATTTCTTAGAGCTGCTGTTGACATTGTACACATGATATCATTGCACTGGTATCAGTGGATACTAGAGATGATCCACAAGGGCTGGTAAATCAATAAAGACCTTCTCCAACTGGTATGTAGGCTGGAATTTAAATGTATACATACTCTTACATTCACACTTATGAAGCAGAATTAAGTAGCCAATGAAAAATGTCATTAATTTCAGTGAATTTTGAATCCTACCTATGATCAAAGGTTCCAACAAAAGTTTCTGGTTTTTAACATTTCATTGCCTGTTTGCAGAAATGTCTGTGAATAGTTTTATTTTGTCAAGAAGTTTGCATTAGAAAAGAATAGAAACAGAGAGTTATCAGGAGGGATTTGAAGCATAGGATTAAGTGGGCTATGCTTAAAAATGGAGCCTCTGCAAGGAAGAGAGGCCAGTGTGAAATTAGGTGACCTATCAGCAGTATGAAAATGAATTGGAAGGCATGTAAGCATGGAATCAGTAGATAGATAAATTAAATAGGTTATCATGAAATGTAAATTGCTTATTACACTGTAGCTTTGCAGTTTAGTTCTTGAGCAGACCACTACATCCCCATATTTGATTTTAAAAGATTTTTATGGATGGCATAATTTCTAGTGCTGTGATCAGTGGGGACTTTCTCAGAATACACTTGGATTTAAAAACCCTGCTCCTTAGCACAGAGAGGACTTCAGTGCTGACTTCAGTGGAAATTACCTGCAGAAATGCCTTTTCAGATGAAAAACTGTGTTCTTGCTCCCATCTTCAGCTGACTTTTATTCACATCAGTGATCACCCATTTAAAAAACATTAATGTAGCTTTTAAGTTCCCTTCACTAAGAAAAACTGTGGTGATTTAACCCCAGTTGGGACTTCAGCCCCACAGAGTTGCTTCCTCCCTTGCAGCAGCATGGGGGAGAGAATCTGAGGTGTGAAAGTGAGAAAAATTGTGGGTGGAGATTAATAATTAAAGAAAAAGCCACACTCACAGTCAAAGCCAAACAAGGAATTAATTCCCTGCTTCCTATGGCCAGTCAGGTGTTCAGCCATCCCCAGAGAGCAGGGCTCAAGTGATGGGGTCTTGGGAAAACAAAAACCATCACTCCAAATGTGCCCCCTTTTCTCCTTCTTCTTCTTCCCCCAGCTGTGTATATTGAGCATGACACCATGTGTTGTGGGATATGCCTTGGGTCACTTGGGATCAGCTGTCCCAGCTGTGTCCCCACCCCGCTCCCAACTTGTGTACCCCCAGCCCCACCAATGGTGAGGTGGGGGGAGAAGCAGAAAAGGCCTTGACTCTGTGTGAGTACTCCTCAGCAGCAAGGAAAACATCCCTGAATTACTCACGCTGTTTCAAGCACAAATCAAAAACACAGCCTCATACCAACTACTCTGAAGAAAATGAACTCTAGTCCAGCCAAAGTCAGTACAAAAAGATTTTATTAGAGCTGTAATATACAAGAGATGATCAAATTGTAAGGGTTTTTTCCCATTAACAAGCTAATGCTAAATAGAGATGAAAGCATAGAGAAGGGTGATTTTTCTTTAGTGAACCTATATCCTTGCTGAGGACAGTAGGACTCCAAGATCCATAAAAATGTTTATAGAATGGGATTTGTATTTGAGCAGCAAGGGCATGCCACTGTGTTTGCAAGATGTCTAGATTTGCTGGGGGGAAGCAATGGACATCATCCACTGCCTTTTCCCTTCTGAAGGAATGTATGTAGAAATTATCAAGTAGTTATGAGAGATTATTATAAATCACACTTGTTACAGGCTATCCACTTTATGCATAGGAAGGTTTACTTAATGGTAAGGCTGTCAGAAAGCCCACAGGAAATTCACTCAGTTCAGCCATTACCACACATGCATGTCCTGAGGTGAAGGAGTGGCAGTGTTGTTTCCTTCAAAAATTCTATGTTGTTCATAGCTCTGAGTTGCACAACTGCATCGCTAAGCATGGGAACAGACAGATTATGAAAAGATGAAAAGACTAAAAAAAAAAAACCCAAAAGAACATCAAGACAGGAGCTGCCCTCTGCAGCTGCTTTCTGGAAGCTGTCTGATACCTACACTCACACGGATCCTCAGAGGACCTCTAAGTTCTCAAACACTCAAAGGAGATGACAAATGTGAGAGAAGAAGGTTGGAGATGTAGATTTTTCATATGCAGATCCTTTTTCTCATTAAATATGCTTTGCTAGAAATAGATACTGCATAAAAATCCTCTGTGATCATCCTCAGCTTCTGAAGGGAGAATTTGCGAATACCACCTACAGTCAAACCTCCTGGTGCTCAGGATCATAGAACAGCATCTCACCCAGGGTTTATCTGGGGTGCCAGGGTGCCCCCAAAGAGGCAGTGGCTCTGTAATGCAGGTGCTTTACAAAACACAGGCAAGTGGCTGCAAATTCTCTCATAAATTGTTGTAAAGCTTTCAATATTTGCCTGAAGTCACATCCTGTCTTAACAGGAGCATTTCTCAGCTTCAGCATTTAAAAACATAAAAATACTTATCATTAAGTATTATTATTAAAAATTTTATAATTATAAAAATTACTTATCATTAAAAGCAGTGGCTCTCCAGCCTGTCCACATCTTTTTGCATAGTGTGAGCCAAAACCGAGCACCATGTTCCAGGTGTAGCCTGATAAGCACTGAGTGGGACAATGACTTCTGTGTCCCTGTGGAGATGCCCTTGTTGGTGCAGCCCAGTGCCCTGCTGGCTCTCTGTGCCACAGCAGCACCACTCACACTGAGCTTGTCATCCCCAGGCTCCCAGGTCCCTTTCCACAGAGCTGCTCCACAGACTGGTAGGTCCCAGCCTCTGCTGCGCTCCTGAATGGTTTCCCAGGTGCAAGACCTGACACTTGTTTTGGTTGAACTTAATAAGGTTCTTGTCAGCCCACCCTCCCAGCCTATCCAGGTCTTCCTGCAGTGTGACTTCTGCTTCCAAATAGTTCACTTCCCTACTCAGTTTGGTATCCTTGTCAAACTTCATCAGGATACACTTGATCCTGTTGTCCAGATCACTTAGGAAGATTGTAAACAGGGTTGGGCCCAGTATGGATCCCTGGGAGACAGGTTGTGGCAGGTTGCCACTTTGAAAAGGAGCTGTTTACCACCACCCTGTGTGCAGCCTCTCAGCCAGTTTCCCACCCACTACAGAGATCACTAGTCCAGACCATTACACTTTCCTCTCGGAGGACGCCTAGGGAAGCCGTATCAAAAGCCTAGGAGAAATCCAGGTAGAGAATGTCCACTTGCTGCCCCTCCTCCCCAGATCAACTAAGCAGGTTACTTTGTCACAAAAATCAAATTTGCTTTTGCAGGTTTGTTAAGCACAGCTGGCCCTTGGTGAATCTGTGCTGGCTTTTCCCAATCATGTGCTTCATCTCACTTGTGATAGCCCCCAGGAGGATTCATTCCATAACTCTCCCAGGGACTGAAATAAGGCTAAAGAGCCTGTACATCTTTCTTTACACCCCTCTTGTAGGTGGGGTTGCCACTATTTCTCTTCCAGTTTTCTGGGATATCCCCTGATCTCCACAATTTCTCAAAGATTATGAAGAGGCTTGCAACAACATCAGCCAGCACTCCTCACACCCTCAGGTGGGCAATGTCAGGGCCCATTGATTTGTAGTGCCAAGCTCCTGTAACAGTTCAGTTGCAACTCTTCCATCAGTGATGGTCAGTCTGTGTTTGCATCAACCTGGAGTTCTGCTCCCAAGGCCTGGGGCCCAACAGTGTTGGTAAAGACAGATGTAAAGGAAGTGTCAAGAACTGCTGCCTTTTCTGCATTGCTGGTGACTAATTCACCTCTCCCATATAACAGTGTGCCAATATTTTCCTTCTGATTCCACTTGCTCTCTATGTACCTAAACAACCATTTCTTGGAGTTTTTTACATTTCTATAGGCAGTTTCATTTTGAGCTGAGCTTTTGCTATTCCAACTGCATCTCTGCATCCCCTAGCTACAGCCTTGTCATTCCAGTGGATATTTGCCCACATTTTCATCTCTGGTCCACTTCTCTTTTGGTTTTGAGCAGACCCAGAAGTTCACAGTTAAGCCAGTTGCAAGCATCCTTCAAAACACAAAGGATCCAAACTGCCAGCTGAATTCTCAAGGAGCCCTAAGCTTCCAAAATGCCCTATTTGTCAGGAGTTTGTGTCCAGCAATATCTCTTGAAAGGTGTTCCTATGCTGTACACTGAAAGTGGTAAAAACTTTGCAGAGAAAAATCTTTTTTTTTCTATTTATGAAACATAAATGCTGTCAAACTCCAGATTTGTAAGAAGCTATGAATATGCAATGCATTGTAGTATTCGATTGCATCTATTTCTAGCCAGGTCTCTTGTCAGGTCAACTCTTGTCCATGCTTTTATTTGTTGCTGCAGTAAGAGTGCTGCATTTGTGTCAAAATTAATTCACTTTTAGTTATCACTGTTTTACTCTTTCTTTGGTAAGCCTTTTAAGTTGTTTCAGGTGTTTGTTCATTTGGTCTTAATCTGTCTGTCCCCTTCCTGTAATTGATTTATTTTGCTGTTTCCCATCTATTAGTTTCTCCTACAAGCTGTACATTGCAATTCAGCAGGAGAACATCATACATCATTAAGAGTATAGAAGAACTAACCAAATTCACAGCATTTAACAGTAGCTACAACTTTCAATGATAAGCATCATGCTGGCATCATTAAAAGATGACAGGCATGGAAGTGCGTTGACATTTCCAAGAAGACAAGGAAAGCAATGTGGCAATTAAATGTAATAATAATAGACATAAAAAAATCTGTGTGGTGGCTCCTGCAGTGCAAAGGATTTTTTTTACTTAGTAATTTTGTGTTGACATTAAAGGAGAAGGGTCTTCCTAAACCGCTTTTCAACACCTTCCTCTTCCCATCCTCATTCTTGCCTACAGTGGTGTTCTGGCCCTCTTCCCTCCTCAGTCCCTGGGGCTCCTGATCAGTCTTCTCACTCCTGAGCTGCTCAGTCCCCAGCATTTGCAGTAGTTGGTGCACTGGCAGAACAGGACAGGCAGTCTCAGGCATTGCTTCCAGCAAGCATTCTTCTGCTGCAGGCCCTGCAGCCCTGAACAGGGCTGGTGGAAGGGAAGGCTCCCACAAAAAGTACATGGAGGGTCTGGTGCTAAACACTAATTCATCCATTTAGCATGTCCAATGGACACTCTGTCAGAGGGTTATAGCTCTGACCAATCTACTTTTGTTTTCATGAAGACAGCAGAATGCATCTCTAAACTCAGAGCAACACCTCATGAAATGTTTCTTGCTCCAATTCACAGACAGTTAGAGTTATTCACAGAATTATTTGGAGTTTTTGTTCTCCTCAGCAGGGACAAAATCATGTATATGGACAAAACAGTGGTATAGAAGTATATTCTGAGAAATACAAATATTTTTCCTATGACATTTGGGGGGAAAAATGAGCCTGGCCTGACAGTTACCACTGAAGATTTCAGTCAGATCAGTTAAAATTTGGCAAAAGTTACAAGTGACTAAATGCAGAACCTGGTCGTTGAAAGAGTTAGGCCCTTTGCAGGTAATTCTGCCAGCTCTTTTCATTACAAGCTGGAAGAAGAATGGAATAGTATTTTAATCAGATGTACCATTTGTTAAACTGTTCCTCTTGATAGTAAGATAATCTAAAAGGACTTAAGAGGTTTACTTGCCTTGGGAAAGTCACAGAGAAAATAATACGAAATCTGTATTAGAAAAAGCAGATTGCACAATATAAACTAGAAAAATCATTTTGCTTAGCAGACCTGACAAATTACAGCAGACAGCAATTGTACAGGTGTTTGCAATGTGACACCTCCTTGATTTCAGGCACTTAGCAGAAGCTGTCTGGTTATGTCTGCTTGTCCTCATTCCAGACATAGCTCATAAAAAAGCAGAGAATACAGGAAGACTTTTTAGATTTCAGGAGGGATGAATTTTCCTTTTGAAATACATTTTTCTCCTTGCTGCCTATACAAAGTGTTCAGAGAAATTGTGCTTCATTTTAAGTGCCAAAGGGAGCTGTACTTGGTCACTAAATAGATCACGTAGCTAAACATACACCCTACCTATTTATACACAGGGAAGTCTCAACCTTTCTTCCTATTCAACAGCCCAGTAAATCCACTGGTCTTCAGGTCATCTGTCCTGTTGTGGGCAGGAGAGAGGCTGATAAGCTTTGCAGAAGCCAGCCCCCAGCTCCTGGGGCATTCAGTTGTGTCCCATTAAGTGCGTGGCTTAGGGCTGGGGCCACCTGTAAGTCATGCAGTGTGCTGCAGTGGGTACTCACTCACTAAAAAATAAATGAGAGATTTTTTTTTAATAGTTGTTACACATTGGGAAAGAGCCAAACCTCTTTCCCTCTTCAGGGATGATAGAGGTCACAGCTCATTAACACATGTGAGAAGCCCACCCACAAAGCCTCTTTGCTGACTAAGCAGCCTCAGTTAACTAAATATGATGTGAATTTGCCAAGGGACTACTGTGCCCAGCTGAAGGGCAACTTTGGCAGTGCTCTCACAGTTTCAGCATTTCAAGATTCATTAATCCCTTTTCTGCTGTATATTTATGCCCCAGGGGGATTCCTTTCAAATTGAGTTTGCTCTCGAGGCTTTTTCTCTCAGCTTTGCCATGTTAACATCTCTGCATAATTCCTATTTTTGTTTTTCTTACCTGATGCCTGCTTTGTTCTTTTGTTATGAGGGATAGGCATAATTAAACTAAAACGCTACCTTGCCTTTTAAATCTCCAATAAAAAAAAAACAAAAACAAAAACAAATAACCTTCTCTTCTTCTGGGTGGCCATTCACTCTCTCTTGATGTCCATTTGGTGCCTCTGACTGATCAGATTTTAATGCTAATTTAACCCTCCCCCCACTAAAATAAGAACATAGTTCTTTCCAGAAAGTTTTTTTGAAACAATGATCAGATATTATTAAAATAATTTTGAAAAGCTTGCATTTTATTTTAATCATAATGGCTGTATTTTTTATGGCCATTTGGATAGTGGTTTGATTTTTCTTACTTCTGAAGCAAAGATTTATTTAAACAGAATAAAATCTCAGCTACTTTCTTCCGCACCTTTGGAAAACAACTTGAATTAGGAGCTGTCACTTTCCGCATTACCTCAAGCTTTTAGTATTTTTAACTTAGATTTCCCTCCTGACCCAAAATTGAACTTTTTCACAGCAAGCATTCAGGTGTGAGTTGGGAATGCACCCAAAGAAGTCGTAAATGCACCAAAAAAACCCCCCAAACCTGCAAAAAACCCCAACCAACCAACCAAACAAAAAGCTTTAGCCAGGAAACAAGACCTATAAAGGACCACATTAATAAAAATCATTCTTTTCCAATGAAGAATTCTGAAACTGAGCTGAAGAGGTTATTTTTTCTGACACCCAACACCACACAAAGGCAGCTGGGGTCGTGTGGGGAGAAGAGATTCCTCTGTGAGTCGCAGCAATCTCCATGAAAACAGAACTACCTTGTTGGCAGAACGTCTCTCCTGGATTCCCTTTGCTTCACATCTCAATAAGAACCTGGGGAAAAGCCAATCATCCTTGAATGTAAATAAAAATGAGTGCTGGTTTAGGGAGGGTTGCTTTAATCTCTGCTGGAGTTGTGCATAGACTGTTTCATCCTTTAAGGTGCGTAGTAGAATTTACTCACGGGAATAAGGAAGTCACTAAAGCTGATACCCTTCAACATAGAAAAAAAAGAGTGGTTCATGGATTTAATATTAAACTAAGGAATGGGCTACTTTGATCTCTTAACTTGAACTTCAAACATTAGCAAATAGTTGAGGAGCTTAGTAAGGTTTCAGCCATTAACAAAATAAAACAGTCATTCTCATTTTGATCTGTATTTCCCTGAATTTCAAAAGGATTTACATCTGGGGCTTGTTTTGAATATATCTCTAGTTAAAAGAGGTCCCTTGAAAGTGACTTGTTCCTTCCTCTAGTCTACAGACAATGCGATTTTTAATAAACACGAGAAATGCTTCATTTTATTTTTGAAAAATCATTGTGGTAGTGAACCTATAAACATCTTGCAGGGTTCATAAAATTTTTCCTCAGGATGCTTTTTGGGTTTGAGGCTGTGGTTTCTTTATACTCTGTTATTTCTTTCTTTGTAAACTTCAACACTTGACATACCAAATATAAAATTTGTGGTTTGTTTGACCTTTATCTTCTCCTTTCCCATATATCTACTTTGTTTGGAAATTGTTTTCTTCACTTGAAAAGCCAAGTGCAAATTCTCCAGCTTCAAGAGGGACTAAACTGCATCTTTCTACTGAGGAAAAAAATGTATTTAACACACAACTGGAACCCAGATAACTAAAATTGGTCGCCCAAACAATTGCTCCACTTGGTCAATGATCCTTCACTCTGGTGGCCTCTGTTGTTTGCATCCCTGAAGACAGTGCAATTACATTCTTGAAACAGTTCAGGATTTTAGCTTACATTTATTTAATCTAAATTTCTTGATAAATGTGCACTGAACACTACCTAAAAACTCCTTTAAAACTTTTTCACCCACTAATTTTTATTTTATTTTTGAACAAATTTCACCCTATTTCCAAATCCACTGAATATATGGTGAGGCACTGGTTGCAGCAAGATAACACAGTGCTAAACCAGAAAGAAAATTCATTCTTCACCTTATGTTCAACTCTAATAGATACAATCACCATACAGTCTTTATGGTATTTTGTAAGTTATGGCAGAGGGTGGTTTTCTAGAATGATGTGCCAGACAATACTTTGCTTTCTCAAATTAGAGGTTAAGCCCAACAGTAGAAATTTATCACAAGCCAAGACATATTGTATCCCAACAAAATAAGGTGTTGATGGTCATCTGGTTGTAGATACAGCAGAGACTCACAGCTCTTGGTGAATCAGAAACTCAGGGGGAGTCCAGAGTTAGGTTTTGGTGCTTCTCACAGCCCTGCCAAAATGCTGTGGCTTCAAGCCCTGTGGCATCCAGAGTCTGACAGAGATAATTCATGGTTTTGTAGGTTTATACCAAATAAAAACCATTTATACTGAATCTATTACATCAGCATCCCAGCAATGCTGTTAGAGAGCCTAACTAATTTTTATTATGGAAAGAATACTCAACTATGTTTATATATTCTTATGATATCTTGTGTGTATGAGAATAATGGCAGAAGCAAGTGAGATAATTGTGATTAATTTTATTAATTCTTTGCTGGAATTAATAAGCTGCAGAATTGTGTCAGTGTAAAGTTTGAAAACCTACTTTTGACAAACATCAAAAGTAAAGGATTCAAACTTAATAATAGAATATCCTGAGTTGGAAGGGACACATAAGGAGTCAAAGTCGAAGTCATCGAAGTCCAGACCCAAGAATCATAGCAGGTGCCTGAGAGTATTGTCCAAACACTTCTTGAACTCCATCAGGCTGTGACCACTTCCCTGAGGAGCCTGTTCCATTGCCCAACAACCCTCTGGGTGAAGAACCTTTTCCTAATATCCAGCTTCATAGCATACTTAAGGCAAGGATAAATATTATCCTTAACAAAACTACTACCTAGATATTTCTCATAGCCTTTTTTTATTTCTGAGATATCTAAAGCATGTATTGCGTAACTCTTAAAGCACTGAAATAGCTTTCACTTATATTCTTTTGTTTGCCAGCCACAGGAGAAAATAAAATCAAATATACTCCTGTGTCCTTCTGTCCTTCTGTCTCCTTCTATCATTCAGTCTTCTAGAAATCTCAAGCAACTCTCAGTCTCACTGGGATGTCGATTCAAGCTTTTTGGTTAACTTGACACCTCTGTAGGGTTCAGCCTTTGTACCACAGCCCACTTTTGTGCAACACTGCCTTCACTTTGTTTTTCATCTTGTCATCCCATATATCCTGAGTTCTTTTGGCTGTTCTCAATTCAAAGAGCAGTTGCCTTCAGTAGAAGCAAACATAGTCAATTAGATAAGAGGTAGAATGTCCTTGTAGAGTAGAAGCTTATTCTAAAAGTCCTAATTCACTTTTTAATTACTTAAAACAGTTTAAAGTAACTTAATTAAGAACAGAGCAAAGCGAAAAGGGTGCGCATTGCTATCTTTGACTAAGTAATTTCTGAAGAATTTAGACAAGTTAAACAAACTGTAGTAGAAGTCAATACTCTTAATTTAGGTTACTAACTTGGTATCTGTTTCACTAAAACTGAAAGTGCCCAACTCAGGAAAGTGAGCTCATCTGCTTACAATACAATATATAATTAATGAAGAGACAGATTTTCCAGAAAAGATCTGCAGAGGAAAGCAATGGCATGGTCTGGCTTTAGCATGTTCCTCTGTGGTGAGTGGGATACCTTTGGGAGTTTTGAATGCTTTCTCAAATTGCATAAAGCCACTGGAAAATTTAGGACCATGTGTTCATTCATGGCCTCTTCTAAGGACAGACATGTAACAAGCTAAAGGTAGTCATAGAGGTGCATTATGCACAAGTTAAAGCTGTGCACGTAAGGATTGGGGAAGAAAAAAGAGGAAGCTTGTGGATTAGGCATGCAGATGTATTGCAAAAATCTCATTTTGGTCATAGCCCTCCTTTGTCTGTACATACTGTATTAGATCACCAGTGGGTTAGAACAAAACTAATCTGGCTACAGAATGTGGAAGGCTTCTGCATCTTCACTAAAATTCCCAAAAAACAGGCAGCTCTTTGCCTTTCTCCTCACTAACTTGTGATTCATCTGGCTGCCTCTAGAAGAAGGTAGATAATCCGTGCAGAAGGACTCTCCAACAGTTCCAGCAGCAAGGATGGAGCACAGCACACAGATCTTTGTGGTTCAGTTGAGGCAGAAGGGTGCCTGAACTGCAGCCAAGCTGTGGGTGCTCCATATTCTGGCAATACATCTCTCTCCAGTGGTGATGGGCCATGGACAGTTGCTGTTTGGCAGCTAGAATGTGACCACCCCGTTTTGTGAAATAGGAGAGTTTAGTATTGCACATATGGAACCTTGTACCTGGGGCCTCAGGGTGAGAGTGCACTTTGGAGCACCCTGGGCACACCAGTGGAGAGATAACCTTCCAGACTAGCTGAGAAGATATCTACAGGTTTAGGCAGTCCTGAAAACTTGGTGTGTAGAGTCATGGCCTGAGAATAAGATTGGGCGCTTGGCACCAAAATTTGGATTTAGGCACACTGAATCACACAGTAGATTTCTAATACTTCAGAACAAATTTGATTTGTTTGATTATTTTTCTCTTCTCTCAGATGTGCTGTTCTAGGATCCTGGTTTCTTGTTGGTCTGTTTGAATGCTGCACCTATAGGCTTTTTGAGGACTGATTTTATTTTGAGGGGTTGTTATCAGTCAGGACTTTTAGAGAGGAAAAGGCTACAGAAAAAGATGAGAGTAATCTAATGCAGTTGTTTTTATGCCCAGTGGTGCTAACTTCTTCTGAAAAAGAGCAAGTACAATATAGGAGAAAATTCATTAAATCAACTGAAAGGTTACAAAAATGAAGTCAGTTAAATGATGCAGAAACTTTGCATATACTGTTATCCCATTTCTTTCTCTGTGCCAACATTTTTTTACCAAAACACCAAATCCTCTCCTTCTTAATTGTCTTCAAGGCTCCCTTTGACACATCAAGAGGACAGTTGTTTACAGTCACACACTGAGTCCTTAGCAGACCTTGGAGTAGTAATTTGGCATCCTACCAACTCAGCCACAGCCAAAAGCTACTAGGTCATGCCATTTCTTGATCCTACAAGTATTATTTTATTATACATCTTCTTAGTCACAAAGCTGTATGAAATGTTGAACACAGATTCTTTCACTGAGAAAATAATTTTTTAATGTATTTTCCTAAGAGCAATCCTTTTTTGTATGACTGCACTTGATAACAGTAGTCTAGGCTTTTCAGAAGAATGGTTTCAATAATCAGACTGTACCTAAATGAGAGGACTTTATTTAGAAAGAATTTGCATCTCTACTTAAAGAAATGCTTTTAATCAGATACCCCTTTCCTCCATATTACAAATTTGAATCTGATTTGCACAATTAAAAATTGTAAAAAAAATCTTCTTTTGGATTTGGAGAGGAAATATAAATGTTCCTCAAATGCAATGAAAAGTACATAACATTACTCAGTTTGCATGGATATGAAAACTGAAATGTTGAGGAAAGAGGAAATTGTTTAGCAAGCTTCTAAATTCCCTTAACTAAAGCTACAGCTTCCTCAGAATAAGATTTTGGTTTTGCATCATTAAATTAGATTGAATATGTATTTTCTCTTATCTGCAATAGTGCAACTACGTGAAATATGTGATTTTAGAAAAAGGGGGTAATTTGGTGTACCATTACTTGTTAAATACTGAGCACTGTCTGATCTGTATTTTAATTTTTACAATAAAGACTGCTAAGACTTTGGCTATCAAACTGTTTTGTACAATGTAATTAAAAAGCTTAATATTTTGGCAATGTGAGAGAGAAGAGATAACTGAATGTACATCCATAAATGTAACAGATATGCATTATAAGACATATATATCCCCCATTAAAACAAGGTCATTTCTATTGGAATTGTTTCCTTGGGCTCCAACAACAAGCCAACACATAAGTTACTGCCATTTTAAGAAAAAAATTAGAAAAGGGCAATTCAGCTGGCTCAGTAGGTGATATTCACAAAGAAAAGCCGTTTATAAGAGCTAGTCTTTTGTATATGAGAGGTAGCTCATGTCCTCTTCTCTCAGCATTCAGTTCCATGTTTGAACATTTGAATCTAAAAAGGGAGGAAGTTCAGACAGGGACACGTAAATTCGAGTGGGAGTATTTAGACAATAACTGCTTTTAAAATAAAATGTTTTATTAAAAGTATTTTGTCTTAAGCAAATTGAACTGTGTATCTGACTTCTAATTAGCTGTCTATGCAAAAAGATCTTGGAAGAAAAACAAAACAATGAAATCACTACTGGTAAGTCCTTTATTTTTTCAGACTAGTGCATCTTTCGGTGCTAGGCAGTGAAAATAAACCATGTCTCTGATACTGTTTTTATTAAAGCTTTGGATTACAGATTTCTTTTCAATGACCTGTCAAAATTAACAGGCTCCTTACTGTTCACAGTTTATCAGGATGCCCCAGAGCTACTTCAGCAATGAAGAAAGCAAAGCTGTCTGGAGAACAAATGCTAACAATAAAGCAGCGGGCCAGTAATGGTAAATTTTTAATCATTAACTTCTTAAATACCAATTCTCTGTAAACTAAAGTTACTGTTACTCTTTTGCCTTTTTTCCTACATGTATAAATCCACTCTATATAAATTGTGAATTCACTGTCAGTAGAAGTGAAACCAGGTCTTATGCTCTGGAAACCTGAGCCAGGAGTAGAGCAGTCAGATTGAGTTATGTCTATATAAATCTAAAACTCTAAAATATTTCAAAGTAGAATATACTATTATAATTTGCTGGTTCACACTTCATTCATCAAAGGGTGATAGTTAGTCTTATATTGTTACAGGATTCAGAAGAGAAAAAGGGTTTATTTCCAGAAGGTCAATTCCTCCTGAGTTCCCTTGAATTCATTTGGACCTGTGGCTCTATAACCTCTGGCAGATGGAGATGGCTTTGTGCCATTTCAGCTCCAGTAAACTGCAATTCTTCCTGAGAACCTTGAGTTGCAGGGAAGATGATGAAGGTACCTTGGATGAAAGTCAGGATAGTACCCTGGTAGTTGAAGTGCAGTAAAAGCAAAATGTAGTTCAAGTAAGTAATATGATAAAAACTTGTCTGGAAGGTGCCCAAGTCCTGAATTTTCTTGGAAAACTATGTAGTCACTTAGTCTGTGGCAGTGCATGCCTTCTTAACTGTTGGCGTTAACTGCATTTAGAGCCACAGAGCACTTGAACGCAGTGCAGGAGGCACCTCAGCCCACATGGCCAGCACAGCTGGAGAAAGCAGTGGCTGTCTTTGTTCAAGAGTTTGTAATCAGGGAGTAAGAGATCTGGATGTTATTTTCTCTACAACCTGGGTAGTATTGAAAACTATAAGTATCTGCCATGCCCAGGAAGAATGCCTTAAGGAGTAATATATGGATATTTTGGCTACTTGGACACATGACCTGCCTGAGCAACCCAGTGGACTTCTATGATGGGGTGACTACATCAATGGGCAAGGGAAGAGCTACAGATGTCACTTACCTGGACCTCTATAAAGCCACAGCTGTGATCTTCAACAACATCTTTCTCTCTGAATTGGATACAGATGGATTTGATGGGTGCAGTGTTAGGTGAATAAGGAATTGGTTGGATTGTCACATCCAGAGGGTGGTGCTCAATGGCCCAGAGTCCCAATGGACATTAGTGATAAGTGTTGTCCCTTAGGGGTCTGTACTGGGACCAGTGTTATTTAATATCTGCATTAATGACAACGGGATCAGGTGCCCCCTCAGCAAACTGGCAGATGACACCAAACTGGAGGTTTAACAAGACCAAGTGCAAGGTGCTGCACCTGGGTCGGGGCAAGCCCCAGCATCAACACAGGCTGGGGATGAGCAGATCCAGAGCAGCCCTGCTGAGGAGGATTTGGGGGTGTGAGGGGGTGAGAGGCTGGACATGGCCCAGCCATGTGCCCTAACAGCCTGGAGAGCCAAACGTGCCCTGGGCTGCATCAGAGGCAGCGCGGGGAGGGGATTCTGCCCCTCTGCTCTGCCCTGCTGAGACCCCACCTGCACCAGCTCTGGGGTCCCAGCACAGGAAGGACATGGAGCTGTGGGAGTGAGTCCAGGGGAGGCCAGCAAGATGATCAGAGGGATGGAGCAGCTCTGCTGTGAGGAAAGGCTGAGAGAATTGGGATTGTTCAGCCTGAAAAAGAGAAGGCCTTGAGGTCACCCAGTTGCAGCCTTCTAGTACCTGAAGGGATCTTGCAACAGAGATGGAGAGGGACTTTTCACAAGGGCACGTAGTGACAGGACAAAGAGGAAAGGGCTTCAAACTGCAAGAGAGTAGGTTTAGATTGGCTATTAGGAAAATACTCCTTACTGTGAGAGAGTTGAGGCACTGGAACAGGTTGTTCAGAGAAGCTGTGGATGCCTCCTCCCTGGAAGTGTTTCAGGCCAGGCTGGATGGGGCCGTGAAAAACCTGGTGTAGTCTTCCCTGCTCTGGGAAGGTGTTCCAGCCAATGGCAGAGGGGTTGAAACTAGATAATCCTCAAGGTCCATTCCAACCCAAGCCATTCTATAATTCTATGACATCTTTCCTATCAGAGTCAGGCACTGTGGGGGAAGGTTTGAAAGATTCACACCAGCAGAAGAAGGAGGGTGGGAGCACCAGTTTCTCTGGCTTTAGGTGTTCACACTTTGACTTGAAAAAAGACAGATCTATCTGTCTCATCCCAGGATTATTTTATGCTTTTTTATATTAATTATAAAGATAAATAAATTAAATTGTTACAGTTCATTCCTGTCTGAATTCTTAGAAATGCAGTTAACTTTAAAGTTCTGTTGCTTTTAATATTTATTTCAAAAAATGTGAGAAAGCACTTGCATTTTAAAATTACTCTATATATTGTTATTTAATAACACCCTTCTGAACCCTTCTGAACCATTCTGAGCCATCGTCCAACATTAAAAACAACTGCAGAATCACAGTATATCCCAGTACATCAACAAAATTTCTCTTTGTTGAGAAAAAAAATTCTGAATTAGTTACAGCTTCTCTTGATAATGCTGTAATATGAAAAGATTACCATGTTAAGTTTTTTACTTTCCTTCAGAAGATCTGTAAATGGACACACTCTTTAAATAAATTACATATGACAGTGGAGTGAAATTTGTTGCTGCAGGTACATTTCTTATAATATAAAGGTCCTTTTGATCCTCCAGGTATTTTCAGTATTTTCACTGGAGAATTACTGCAATTTTAAAAGTAAAAGTAGTTGAAAATACTTCTTTTGAACTGCAGAATAAAAATTTGAAGAATGCTTCCTTTTTATTACTTGAAATAAATAAATATCAATTTATTATATAAATATGGAAATAATTAATTCACTGAACTCTGATTTAAATGTTAATTATTTTAACACCCCTTTTATTTTTATGTCACACAGGTATAGAAAATGATGAAGAAATTAAACAGTTAGATGAAGAAATCAAAGAACTAAATGAATCCAACTCCCAGATGGAAGCTGATATGATTAAACTCAGAACTCAGGTAACAGTTTTATGAAGCCCTCAATTCAAGCTGCTTTTTCTACATGACTGATTAAAAAACATATAGGACATTTATTGTTTCCTTATATATTAAGATATCTATGCATAATTTACTATTTATAAAATTGGAAGACAGTGTTCATTATGCAATTTTCAAATCAGTTATCAACAGTAAAAAAAAAAACCAAAAAGAACTCAGCAAAATGCATTTTTTAAAATAATGGCAAAACATGACCTATCATGGTCAGCTTGGTATTTCCCCTTGATAAGGCTGTGCCTTTCTGATAGTTCTTAAAATATTGTGTGATGACAAGGTCGTTAACATAAGTTACGAGGTGAAGGAGCCCAGATGAACAACATGGCTTTTGTCATGTCTTACAGAGGAAATTTAGACAGAGAAGTGAGTAGCATGTGATACACTAAATGCAGCCCTTGGCAGCAGTAGTCATTGCAGAGATCCAGATTAATTTTTTTTTCATTCCGTATAAATTTGTCAGGGGAAAAAGTAGAAAACCTAACATTAGACTATTAACTAAAATCCCATTATTCAGTAGTCCTAAAACTGGATGGAAAAAGCAAAAGAAGAAAAATCAATTGAATTCCCCTAGAATTTTTCCGTGTCCAGTATAGATTCTGGTGATTGTCTCTTCACATGGTTTGAGCAGAGACACCAAGAGTGAAGTTCACCACAGTCACCATTTGTCAGTCTTTAGTCCCTGATGACAGTCACTCAGTTGATCTCAATGGAAACAGAGTAAACCACTCCTTGTTACTTCTTTGTCTGCTGCTTGTGGAGATGGGCACCACGTCCATTCTCCTTCTCCTCTTGTATAGTCATAAAGGCAGAATCTACTTCTTCAACTCGGGTTTTATTTGATTTCTAAACCTTAGCCAGATTGATACTGAAACCTCACTTCTACTTTATGCCTGCATTCAGAGTTCCACTGTCATTATTCAGCTTTCACAGGATTTGGTTCAAGGTTTACACAGTTTCCTGATGTGACCAAATATAACTGTAGGGTAATGAGGAGAAAATCTGCAAGAACATAAAGCAAGAAGAATAATCAATGGCAGGAAAATTACATACATTTACTCTTGAGAAATTTGGCCATAAATTTTGAATCTGGCAGCTTCCAATTGCCTTATCTTTTCTTCTGCTTAATACACTGTAGGTGCTATTTACATACAGCCTGATATGGCTGAGTTTTAAAAAATGTGAAGCAGTTTGGCTGTTACATGTACATTAGGTAAATGCTGCAGTTGTCAGTAATTTACTGCACTTTTAATTTTATATTTGGCCAGATGAATTGAAAAATAAAGCTATGATAACACTATCACAGGCATAAACATGTATTGAGTTTCAGAGATTTATCTAGGAATTTCATATCAAACTTTGATCTGAAATGAGTACAAAAACCATACTTTAGTGGTCTCAGTTCCAGCTTTCATTCTTCAGACTAGTGCCATTGCATATTCTTAAAAGTCATATTAGGCACTTGTGGGACCACTGAATGTTCTTGGTAAGAGAAAGCTCAGCTGGTGATTTTACCAATAAGTTAAAAGGATATTTTTCACACTTCAGTGCAGCACATTTAGAAAAAGGGTTGGTTAAAATGATTAACAGGATTTTAAAAGGTAGAGCTACAAGAGACCATGAAAACATTATTTTGTCTACCAGTCACCTTTACTTCCTAAGATCTTCCTAAGCTAAACCTGACAGGTGCTTGTCTAACCTGTTCTTTACTTCCCATACTAGAAATTCCACAATCTCTGGGTAATCTGGTCTAATACTTATCTGTTCTTATCCAGCTAGTTACTAAGACCTTGCAGAGAATCCCAACTGAGTTAAACTTTACAAAAAAATTTAGAGGCCTTAGTTTTGAATTCATACACTCTCCTGAAGATAAGCAATTTACATTTACAACACATAGGGAGTTACATCATAGTCATTATCAAACTACTAACAGGAGCAAAGTCAACAGTCCCCTTTATTTGCAAAAGTGAAATAATACTGGACATAACAAAATGTTTGTTGATAAACCTTTAGAAAATCATTGTGCAACTCAGATTTCAGTAAAATTTGACAGATGGGAAATATGCAATGGGAAAATAGTGGAAGCTATGTGAACACCAGAAGTAGCAATAGTCTTGTTTGATACAGATTTGCAACCCATATGATTGTAAGTGCCAGTGAAAGCTTTTCATATGACAGGAATAGGAAATGCTTCCATGTAGAATTTTTCAATTTAATAAAGTGAAAATCAGTCCTTTTTCTTAGGTGGAGCACTTATAAGACTCTCCTTTACTCAGCTGCCTTTTTACTTAAGACTTTGAAGAAAGTGTTTTTAATCTAAAATCTTCTAGTAAATTTGTTCAAATTTAACATGCAAATATGAGAGGAGCAGAAATACATAAAGGGAGAGGGGAAGAATAAATCTGCAAATAATTGTGTGTTTCATACAAGAAACAGATTATCCTATTTTCAGAATACATACAAGTAAACATTTCTTAGTTTTAGAATAAAATGTGGGAAGGGAAATTTCAGCCGTTAAGTGAACAAATACAGGAATTAAATTTAAAACAGATGAACTTACAGATGAATACAAAGTGAAGTGGTGAGATATGCTGATCATCTGCCACTGTATTTGCAGAATTCAGCATCTCATGAAAAAAAGCAAAAAAGATAGTTCAAGTTGCAATGCTTAGCTAGATAGAAAATCTGTAGAATGTCAACTTCTGCTAAAGTTAGTGTCAGGTGGCTGCAGTATGCCATACTGAACTGAGCCTTCATTGGCATCAGACTCCTCATTCTGGTCTGTAATATTAAAAAAAAAAGAAATGGATAGGTATTGGAGTATGACTCAACTAAGAAGCAGCTATGAAAGATGTTTTGCATTTGGATACAGCATTCTCTCGAATATAAACAAGCTGAAAGCAAAGTAAGAGAGGAGGATCAGGTGTCCAGGTTCAAAGAGGAAGTATTTTTTCCTTACTAATATATTTTGTGGAAATTAGCTCAGAATCAATTAATTGTTACAAAACCAAGTCCCCACAATACTGGCAACTTGGATTAACTGCAATTTGCACCTGTAGTCAAAGCAAGAGACACTTGGAAACTGTTTATGTAGACACATCACTTTTCAAAATTACTTCTATCAACTAATGGGCTGCATTTCCATAAGCAGACTAAAAGTTTAGGTCCAAAATAAAATGTGATACCTCTAACTACCTGCCTGTGCCACCAGTGTCCAAACATTTACTCACCAAAGGTCAAGTTGATGTGCGCTTGAGAACCTTTACTCTTCTGCCTGTTACTACTGCACAAACCTCTGACCTTCCCATCAGCATTTCAATTGTATCAATTCTTTCCACAGCTCACTCTCTAGGCCAGTATAGAAATGGATAAACTTCATTTTGAAAATTTAAAACCTTGTGTTCTTTGGCATTTCTTCCACTTCACTGGCTTCTTTTTTCTTGTCAATGCATATTTTAACCTACACACACACAGAGCACACTGTACACTCTGTAATAGATGTTAACAGTTATCACCCCATGTGGAAAGCACGAACAGGGCTACAGAGGAAAGTACAGACAGATGTGAACGAGCTCTGCATGTGCTCTTGATGAGTTGGACATAAGCCAGTGCTCATCTGAAATCCTTATAACTCCATTAGCACAATGCTCTCCACCAGCTCTTTCTCTCAGCAATGCTTTTAGCTAAAGCAGGGCACCATGCAAGGTCAGAGCTAACGTGTCTGGTCACCTGGAAACACAGGCAGAACACAGTCTCAGTTGTTTTCACTTGTACATGAAGCAATGCCACGGGCCTGTGCTCAAATATTCTTCAGTTTCTTCAGTTTTACAACTCACTGTATGTATAGGAAAACTTTCTGACTTTGTACATACATTGAAATAACATGCAGTTTTTCAGCCTTCAAAACCAGCCCTGTCAGTTTGCACAGAATCATATTATACTTACAAAGAGCTAAACATTGGCAGCAAGGAGCTGTGCATGCTTAATTAACACGATATATGTGTAGCTGAAAATATAAGAAAAGCGTGACTGACTGCAGAATGCCCCTAAGACTGGCTTCTAGGAGTTTAACTGCATGGGTTAAACTTGCAGAACTAGGGTCCTTAATGCCTTTCAACTATACAAGAAAAGCTCTAAAGAAGTGGAATCAAATCCAATTCACTCACTATTACCAGTATTGAAAAGACAAGCTGTTAAAGTTATACAACATGCAGTGGGAATAAGAAAGGCTTAGTGACGATAAGAACTGCAAACTCTAGCAAAACCTTTTCAAACATGAATGAATAGACCTTTTCTCCTTTCCCTGGTATT